>NW_027273871.1:4175000-4775000 GCF_046630095.1 Trachinotus anak
TCCTCTCTGGCCCACAGCCCCAGCAGCTCCTCCATCAGTTCAGTCAGCTCGGTGGCCTCCTCCGTGGGTGGACGACCGAGCCGCGCTGGACTGGTAAGACGACTGCGATGTGCTTCAAACACACACTGAGAGCAGAGGGGCTGTTCACACAGAGCGGGATGAGCTCATTTAAAGGAATTGTTCAGCGGTTTGAGAAATGTGCTCAAACTGACGCTTTCGTGCCGAGTTGGAGGAGGAGGTCGAGACCACTGTCATGTCTGGACACCAATTATGAAGCCACAGCCGGTTCTGTCGTCACCGTGAGGTTGACAGAAGAAACTCCTGTAGGTGGCTGCACATAACCCCCTGTAAAACCGCAGCAAGTCATATTTACACTTTGGTTTTTATTCAGATGAGACAAACAAGATAACACAAAACTGTTTTCAATTTTCAATTTTATTTGTGTAGTGCCAAATCATAATATACATTATCTTGAGGCGCTTTACAGGGTCAGGTCAAGACCTTACTTTGTTATAGAGAAAAACCCAACAGTTCCCACAAAGAGCAAGCGCTTGGCGACAGGGGGGAGGAAAAACTCCCTTTTAACAGGAAGAAACCTCCAACAGAACCGGGCTCAGGGTGGGGGGGGTCTGCCTCGACCGGTTGGGTTTAGGAGGAGATAAAAAAGAGGGGGTGGGGGGAGGAGAGAGGAGAGAAGAGAGAGAGAGAGACCAGGAACAGCTGTGTAGGTAATGGTGTTATCAATAATAATGACAGGTAACAGTGGTTAATAGTAATGATGAGTATCGGTGGATCTGGATCCTGCTGCTCCAGAGGCAGAGAGACCTGCAAAAAATTAATGGCATAAAGTAGTCGAGAGAGAGAGAGAGAGAGAGAGAGAGAGAGAGAGAGAGCCCAGTGCATCATGGGAATCCCCCAGCAGTCTAGCTCTATAGCAGCATAACTAAGGGATGGTTCAGGACATACCCGAGCCAGCCCTAACTATAAGCTTTATCAAAGAGGACAGTCTTAAGCCTGATCTTAAAGGTAGAGAGGGTGCTGGGAGCTGGTTCCACAGGAGAGGAGCCTGATAGCTGAAGGCTCTGCCCCCATTCTGCTCTTACAAACTCTGGGAACCACATTTAGAGAGCGAAGTGTCCTATTGGGAAAATAGGGAACAATAAGCTCTTGACCATTAATGGCTTTGTAGGTGAGGAGGAGGATTTTAAATTCTATCCTGGATTTTACAGGGAGCCAATGCAGAGAAGCTAACACAGGAGAGATGTGATCTCGTTTCCTAGTTCCTGTCAGTACTCGTGCTGCAGCATTTTGGATCAGTTGGAGGCTTTTTACTGAATTTTTGGCTTCACGTTAAGCTAAGCTAACCGGCTGCTGGTTGTAGGTTCATATTTACCATGCAGGCACGACAGTGGTCTTGATGTTCTTATCTGACTTTTGATAAGAAAGTGAAAGCGTTATTCACTAAATTATTCCTTTAAAGTAGGTAAGTGAGTAAGTAAACTTTCCTCCTATAGTACATTTTAGAACCAGAGTCAGGACAGGTGCTTCACTTGGAATAAAACAAGAGTAGGTCAAAACCTAGTTAACGACTGGACCACAGATGGTTAATGTGCGGTCAGTGAGGACTTGTTGCCCCTAAACAACTGACATCCTATTCTCTCCTCCTCTCTGTGCTCACGTATACAGTATGATAATGCAGTAAAGCTGCTCTCATTTACATGTGTTTCTGATTGAAAATAGCGACTGGCAATGCAGCCCATTAAGATAAATGTGAACTTTATCTCTAACTGCCTTCGTTTCATATGTAGAATTTCTCATGATGCCTCGTTTACAGTCGCTCCCGCTCAACACTTCCTGTAATTGTTTCAAATTAAAATCCCTATAGCGTTTCAGTGGACAGAAACCATTTATTTCTTAACAGGGCTTGTATTGCTGTGCTGCATTAAGCGTAATGTCTCATTTCCTGCTGCTGTTGATTCTGTTGTTTACATGCTGTTCAGATCTGCTTCTTTACCAGGTTTATACCCAGTCTTGTTTAAAAGAGTCTCTAAATCTAGCAACAATGAGCTAAGTTGGCAACACTGCAGCTGTGAACACCCCTTAATAGAACCTGTTTGTGACAGATCATTTTGAAGAGCACCAGCCAATGGGGAAACTCCAACTCAGTCACATGACATCAGTCTGGGACACTCACCATTATAGGGCTGGCCCTGCTGTTGCTGTCCAGCAAATAAAACAACCAGAATTTCAGGGAATGGCCAAACATATAAAAACAAAACCCAACACAAAAGTAACTTGTATTGGCATATACAGGCCGTGAAACCAACAAACACAGTTCTTCTAACCTAGAGGATCTTTTTTTTATATATATAATATTTTCTACAACATAAGTTACCTTTCAGTTTATTAAAATTTTAAATTTTAACAAATAAAAAAGTGAAATCCTTCCAATTTGAATTCCAAGGATGCTT
Source organism: Trachinotus anak (assembly GCF_046630095.1). Classification (NCBI taxonomy): domain Eukaryota; kingdom Metazoa; phylum Chordata; class Actinopteri; order Carangiformes; family Carangidae; genus Trachinotus; species Trachinotus anak. The sequence continues at coordinate 4,177,472 of NW_027273871.1, forward strand.
AATAGAGATTCCGTCATTATTAAATTTGTATTTTGCAGTTTATAAAAAAGAAACTGTTGCAGGTAAATGTAAGAAGTTTTTAAGGTTACTATGTGAAATATGAAGTCTACAGATCCAGACAGTGCGGTGATGAATAGGTTGATAGTACTGAAAAAGTCCCTGAGCTGCTGAGCAGTTAATGATTTGCATTTTGTTGCTGTGCAGTGTGAAGCTGTGATTCACTGACTCTGCGTTTTGCTGCTGCGTGACAAATCTACAGAGCTGCAGCTGAAAGAGAATTCAAAGGGCCTGTTTGAACACGCTGTGTCTTTAAGACTAATATCCTCAGTGATGGTCGGCAACAAGCTAAAGCGAATGAAACGTCAGGATAGCTCGCATTGATTTTAGCTCCTGGTTGCGAGCCAGATCTCGGATAGAGAACACTCCCCTTTACTTTGCTTAATTGTTGGCAGCGGTGTCAGACAGCACTGAAAGCAACCTGATCACACTGCACAAAACTGCCTGACTTACTGTCATTGCTAAAGCTCTTGTACCACAATTATACCATAATTAGTTTTGTCGGCAATGGTAGGAAAGTCGGCACTGTCTCTAATTTGCATGGCTAATTTGCAGGCACAGAAATAGAGGTTTACATAAGGATCTCAGACACAGATGAGCTTCACGTCCCACATTTAGCACAGTGTTATTAACCTCAGCCACAGTCAGACGCTGCATTTAAAACTGTGAAAATAAAGATACTGAAATATTAATAACACCAGTCAGCAGTTCTCTCTGAAACATAGAAAACCTGCAAGAAGGTGAGACTCCATTAGTTTCCTGTCCTCCAGTGACCACGTGTTTGATATTATAAGGATGTCAGCTGTTTCTTCAAAACGCAGGATTGTTTTTGTGAAGTTTTATTCTGTTTGTAGAAAAGCTGCTGACGTGAACTTCTCTCACAGGTCGGGCGGGAATCCTGTCAAAGAGCATACTCTAGTGGTGAAAGAAAATGTTGCATCTTTCATCACAAATTTGACACTTGTGTTTTTGATCTGATACTTTCTAAAGCAGTGAGTTATTCCCTGAGAGGAGAGAAGGAAAAAACAAACTTCAGGTCAGGGTTGTGAGACCTGAGAGAAGTTGTTGTTTCGCCGCGATCTTCCTCTTGTCAGGATGAGGAAGCTGCTCACACAGAGGGCTTGGTATTTCTATGTGTTTGCAGTTTGTGAAATGTATTCATTTCAACGTAACAAGCCTGGTTTTCTCAGGGATAACGCGCTTTGCTTTTTAATGATCATAAAATAATTTGTCTGCCATGACATGAAAGCGAAGTGTCAGGTTTCAGGTTAACAGAACAATTATTTTCATGATCAAAACGCGATTAAGTTTACTCAAAATCGTGAATGATCACAATAAAAGCAAAGCCTCTCATGTGGAGATCACAGAATAACTGTTTTCCCATGATCATGAAATAAATATATTGTGATCTTTGAGAGGATATAGTTTGATGTCAGAGCATCAGATGTATGTGATCTGAGACACATATCTGACAACATGATTTACTCGTGTCTTTCCTTAACCCTCCTTGCATCAGTTTCTCTCTGTTTCTCCCTGTTTCTCCCTGCCTCCTCCGATTCTTCTCTTCTCTTCTCTCATCCTCCCACCCTTTAAATATTCATCCTTCATCCTCGGCCCACATTTCCTTATGTTTTATGCTCTTTCCCTCCTAAGCTGACAGAGACGTCGTCGCGCTACGCCCGCAAGATCTCTGGCACCACCGCGCTGCAGGAGGCCCTGAAGGAGAAGCAGCAGCACATCGAGCAGCTGCTGGCCGAGAGGGACCTGGAGCGAGCCGAGGTGGCCAAGGCCAACAGCCACATCTGCGAGGTGGAGAAGGAGCTGAGCGTCCTGAAGGCGCAGCACGTGCAGGTAGGACACAGACACGGCGATCGTGTGTCGGGGAGAAACACGTCTGTGACAGTGACTCTGTTGTTGAGTGCAGTTTGCTTCATTAGCGCCTCTCCTCTTCCTCTCCGCAGTATGTGACAGAGAATGAGAGCACGCTGCAGCAGGTCAAAGCCATGCTGGCCAGCACACAGAAAGATAAACAGGAACTGGCCAATCAGCTGGAAGAAGAGAAAAGGTAAAATCACACAGGTGCTGGTTCCCAAGTCGAACCGTGAATCACTGACAAAAATAAATCCTCATGTTGTTTTACATTAGATTATATTTTTCTCCTGTCATCACAGATTTGAAACTTGGTTTCCTCATTATATTTAATTTCACTTTGATGATAATTGTATCATCATCATCATAATTAAAAGAAATCATTATCTTGAGACAATGAATTCACGAGGGAATTGATCACAGCGTCATATTTTAACCAAATTAACGTGGTCTCTCCTCGGTCATTATACGTTCCACTAACTGAAACCTGATGGATTATTTTAACATTTTTAAAAATTGATCGCGATAATCACATCATTATTATAACCAATCTTTGTTTCCCCTGCAGATTATCGTCTTATAGACTTTTGTATATTTATTACATTAATATAAAGTAATGAAACTATTTATTTATTCATTTGAAGATAAAATAATATAAACTGTGTGTGTGGCCCTTTGCTGCTCAGAGCCTGGTCGGGAGGGTCAGGTGCACGTGGGGAAGTGCACACACACACACACACACACACACACACTCACTCACTCTCATAGTGAAGTTATGTAACCAGTTGTTACACACTTTGGCAAAAACCTCATATAAATAAGTTAGTAGAGAGCCTGAGCGTGAGACAGTTTTCAGGAGTAGGTTATAATGGTTTAAATCTTTTTCCAGATGAAAAGACCCAAAATGACCCCAGTTCACAGACTACTTGAGAACTACGAGCAAATTATTTCAACAGATTCTGTGTCAAACGTTTTGATCCATATAAGTGGTTTCCAGTGTGTTTGTTCACCTTTCGAGAGGAGGAGAGAAGATGGGAATCATCTCCTGCCTGTGAGTCATGATGTGGTTGGGTTAGGAAGCAGAGGGACAGAGGAGGCCCGGCTCTGTCTCAGAAGCTTGAGCATATTTATATTCCAGTGGAAGTGGAACTGTTTCTTGGTGGGTTGCAGGGCTCTCTTGAGGCTGTCACAGTGAGGTCTTTGGGTTTGTTGCTGCTGTGCCTCTGCCAAGACCAAAAGCAAAACCTGCACCAAATGCACATGTACTGGAACTAAAATCACAAATTGTCATTTATATATTTTTCTGAGTGTATCAATTTAAAAAAAACATATATAAATGTAAAAAAGACAGCTGTAGAGTTATTGGTGAGTTTATTTTCTTACTTTTGACAGAGCCAAAAACAGGCCCAGTTTAATCTTTTCATGATTACTGGGGCAACAGCTGTGATTTCTATCAGAGAAGAGAGATCTCAAGACAGCCAAGTGTGAACTTCAGAAGAATACATTTGGTGAACTAGACTGGTCCTTTGCTGTTTTCAGTCTCTGTGACAAGTCTGATCCAACTTGTATTTACAGGAAAGTGGAGGACCTGCAGTTCAGAGTGGAGGAGGAATCCATCACCAAAGGAGACCTGGAGGTATTTATCAGCATGATCAATACCTATAACCAATCAGTAATTGAATGTATGTGTTTCCTCATACTAATTTACAGTGTGTCCTTTAATATCACAGTGTTTGAGTGGACAGTTTTCATGCTGTGTAACAGACAGCACCGTCAGCATAATGCAAACCCTGGAGCTGCAGACAAACAGGAACATTTCTGAAGGGTTTATGCAGAACAGATGATAATGTGTTTGGGAAGATGCTTCAGCAGGGAGGAAGATCTGGACTAGAGGGGCTGCGGAGCTAATTTCCTGCCAAAACCTAAACAAACAAACAAAACACATTTCAATTACAAACACAGTGTGGTTTGCAAATGAAAAACACCATTAACAAACAAATGCATTTTGTTTTTCAAATATAAAAACGTATCTACCAAACCAATGCTACATCATGTTTCACAAACAAATACAAAAAATATATCCTAAAAAAAAAGAAAAATAATAATAACACATGAGTTTTGGCACAATTTTCCACCGTGATTGAGGATTTTCTCACAGATGCCCTCAGTAATTCACCCTCCCTGACAGCAGGTGGCACCAGGAGGCTGAGCAGAGTCCTCATATGAAGTCCCCCCCCAGCCTCCTGCTGAACTAATACTCTTCATATTGTACCATTGTACCCTTGTACAATATAAAAGCCTGTGTAGCCACACATTTTCTGGACCAGGTTTTCATGCAGACCCCCCTCTCCCCTCCCTCCAAACCTGCCTATAACTGCTGACCCCAGCCGTACACAGACTTCATGAACGGAGAGCGGCGGCTTTCAGCTGCAGCAGATTTTGTGACAGAATTCAAACAAAATGTGAGGATTTAAAAACCATGAATAAATTGCTGACTTCACTGCACGTGTGATTTTAAGCTCGGCAGAAAAGTCTGAACTCTGTTAGATAAAGTCCACTATCTGTCCTCTGCTGTCTGCCCCTTGAGAAAGAACCTGAAGGAAGGTAAATATAATTTGTTCACTTTTGAATGTGTTTTGGCCATAGCTGCACTTAGCCTTCAGATGTATAACCCAAAAAAAACTGTGTGATTGCACATTCTGTGACTACATTTTTTAGCCTTAAAAGTTTCCTTTAGGGGGCGACCTGATAGCTGAACAGTTAGAGCGTATACCATGTGGGCACAAATGCTCTGAACAGGCGAGTCCCTGGTTCGACTCCAGGCTTGCTGGACTCTTGGCTGCATGTGATTCCCCTTCTCTCTTTCCTATTTCCTGTCTCTCTCCACTGTCCAACAAAATTAAGTAAAAATAAAAAATAAAAAAATAAAAAATACTAATTTTTTTTAAGTCCTTTGGATAGAAAGATAGAAGATTACAAAAAAAATATACTACACCTGCAGTTGCTTTCTTTATTCTTTAACATGATGTTAATATAGACAATAGGTTTCCCTGTTAAAGAAGAAGACTGACAGTGTTTAATATTTTTCTTACTATTAATGGATCCCATGAAAAAACCACAGCCAACAATGAGTTAATTCATCTCTCAGTGCCTTCTGAGTCTGTGGCACAAGCATGGCTCCAACTGAACATGTAAATTAAAAACAAAAAACAAAAAAAAAACACCAACAAATAAATAGTTTCTTTTTTTTTAATAACACGTGCTGTAGTTTTTTTATACACATTACTCAAACAGGAGTAAATAGTGCGGGACTATTTTCAGCTGTGGATGAATACACATTTAGCGTTCTGGTTTTACAGGAGCGCTACAGTGTGTGTGTGTGTGTGTGTGTGTGTGTAAGTAAGTCAAAATAAACTACAGTGGTTGTGCAGGGTGATGTAGGAACATTGAGAAAATTCTCCAGTGTTACCAAATAATGTTTATAAATGAGAATAAATGTTTCAGTGTTAAGATTTAAATACGTTAAAAATACCTGTATGTGAATATTTGGCACAACATCAAAGCTGTTGTTTGCTGGTGTGCGTGTGTGTGCACTGTGTTTCACTCATTAAACAGTACAGACATGTTGTCCTGCTCTTAACCACAAAATTCAGTTTCTGTGCAAGTGCAGTCTCACTTCAGAGTCTGAAATCAAGCTGTGTAGATGGGATCTGACTGAGCTCTCAAGCCTCTTCCCATCATATAATCAACTCAGTTCTTGCACAGTGCTGCTGTCTACAAAGCTGCCCTTTCATCATCTGTTGACAGTTGTTCTGATCTTTATCGTTCCCCTCCGATCTGTATGGGTCTCTTTCCCTTTGAGTCTTTTTTTTCCCGCCTTTCTGTCTCTCTCTTTGTCTCTTTTTGTAGACACAGACGAAATTGGAACATGCCCATATTCGTCAGCTTGAGCAGAGCCTGCTCCTCGAAAAGTCGAGAGCAGAGGCACTTCAGAAAGAATTAGAGAGGAGGAGGGTAAAAAAAAAAAAAAAAGCACGAGCCCTTTGCCTGTAGCCACTGTTCTGTGTGGTTCTGCACCTGTTTGCTTCTTTGTTTATGGTAGCACAACGCACAAGCTGCACAGGTTCAAGTCGTACTCCACCTGTCTTTGGTGTCCAAATCTACATTAAATCAAACTAGAGACACACTAATGATAAATATTTAAAAACAATACACGTCTTCATTTAAAGAGCTTCTGGATCACTGTCTCTTCTGATGCTACTGATCCTATTCTACAGGTAAATATTTATAGTGTATATAAATGCGGCTGTAATACAGCTAAGGCAGCTAGTGTCAAGGCTTGAAATTACATGTGGAAAGATTAAACTATTGTCAATATTAAAATCTTACAGTTTAATGGATAAGGCTGCATTATTCTTAGACAAATTCCATGAAAAGACCAAAACCAAGAATGTGTCAGTCCGTAGTCTTTCTCAGTATGTCTGTGCCACATATGTATATGGAGGCTCACATATACATATAGTTATATTTTTAAAAAAATAACTTGAGAAAGCTGGGCTCTGTATTTTGTAGCAAACGTTACTCAAACAGGAAAAAATAGTGCATTTGTTTGGGACTATTTTCACCTGCGGATTAATACACATTAGCTCTTCCAGTGGGTATCCTTGGCAGCAGAGTGGTGTATATAGGATTGACTCAAAATAAACTACAGTGTGTGTTCATGTTCAATGTGGCTCATTGAAATGTTTTAATAGTTTTTGGACAATGGAGCTCTATGGCACAGATGAGTAAGAGATATCAGGACAAGTAGCACGGTGATGCAGTGGTTGGCGCAAGACGGTTTTGGGTTCCAACCTGTGGTCCGGCTAGGACCTCTCTATGTGGTGTTGCCAGAGTAGGTTTCCTCCAGGCTTCCTCCCACAGTCCAAAGACATGCAAGTGAACTGACGACTATAAATCGCCTGTAGGTGTGAATGTGAGCGTCTCTATATATCAGTCCTGTGATAGACTGACATCTTTTTCAAGGTGTAGCTTCTTAGTTTATCAATTTATTGTGGATTTTGGTCTTTTTATGCGATGTGTTGAAATAAGAAAACTGAAAATTTTATAATGTATTAGCTTTATCCTTTAAAATGTGCTGTATGTGTGAAATATGATGTATAATAAGATAAATAATATATTTAAATATTTCACTTGGGGGATGAATAAAGTTTCCCATCTCTTTATTGGTATGGGAGTATTTAGCACCACATGCACTGTTCCTTTGCATAGTAATTAAAGTCAGACTGTCAGTAATGACCACACATCCTCAACATGACACTGATGGATAATTACAGATGACATTTTATGAGGGTAGAAACATGCAAAACATGTACGCACACTGATTTTATTTGCTCCTTCCCCTCCCTCATTCTGTCACCATCATGTCATGAATCACAGTGAAAAATGCTCCTCATCGTTGACCCCCTCCTCAGATACTGGCCTTGGAAAGGGAACACAGTACCAGTATCGTGGCTCCCAGCTGCTTCAGCTTTTCACGTCTTCTGTTGCAGAAGCTGGTGTTAATTTTTTTTCTTTTAAACTGTGATTTATTATGTTTTTTATTTAAAGGTTGCCGTTTGGATCAGTTGCCAGCTGCACTTTAAGACGCAAGGACATAACATTTGACATAACACCCTTAAGTTTTAGCTCTACGCAGTGGATAAACCTCCCAAAGCTCTTTGCTCATTTCTGAGCAGTTATGCAGTTATATGTAATTAGTAACACATGAGAAATTGCTAAATTGTTGATGGGATTCATCACTGATCCTCGGAGTAATCCTCCGAGGCAAATCATCACAGTGATGCCCATTTACAATCAGTAGTTAAGTGCAGCAAAGGACGTCCTTTATGCCTCTTTGACATGCAGCGCTGCACTTCAGAGAGAAAGCCTCTCTTCAATAATAGACAACGATATCACAAAACAAAAGCGTACAAGCTTGTGCTTTCAATTTTCAGGCATCAAAAGATAACAAACCACTTTGAAATGCTGGATTCCTATATGCAGTAAGGTCTGCTTGTGCCAACAGGGAAGATGCAGTCATGATGCAGCATCCTTGAGGTTGGGTAAGAGAACCAAGGTGAAAAAGAGATTTGATCTTGTTTTGGCTTTGATCCGCTGCTGAGCTATCTCAATTCTTGACTTCAAATCAACTTCAGATGCTGTCAAGGACATTAACCTTGCATAGACCTTTTTTTTTTTTTTTTTTTACTCTTTTATTCCTGTGTGTTGTGCTGTAATCTGAATGCTATACAGGCAACATCTCTGATATGAATCAACTAGTCACTCTGAGGTCTGGTGGATTGTTTTCCCAGATGGTTGAAATTAACATCTGTGCACTGTGCAGCAGGTCCTCCTTCTTAATCTCCTTTTTATTTTGATTGGATCCAAGAGTGTGGTGGGTGTTTGCAGTGGTGTGTATGCGGTGTCACCGTGTAGAGGTTTGCTGTCGGCTTTACTATATTTGCTTGGCTGCTTTTAGATGATCAGAGAATGGCTGTGCTCTCCTCTCATCTTCCACTTCTTTGCACATACAGTGAGCTGCACAAATATTTGGACAGAGACACGTTGATTCTTTGGCTCCTCAGTGTTTCTTTGACTTTGGATGGAAATGATACAATGACTTTAAACATATTTAGTGCGGAAAGCAGTCTTATAAAGTTGATAAAAACTGAACTTTCTGTGGCGTGTTGTGTTGGTACTATTTTACATATAATTATTTCTTATAAATATTGAAAACACACACTCAAAATAAGATCTATATATAACCATGTGCACTCTGAAATCTGTGCACCAGGTGGAAAAATGGCTGCTAATCTTTGTATCATCTTGTGTCTAAGGAGTTCAACAGGAAGCCAAACTGTGAAACGATGTGTCGCTGTCCACACAACTTAGTGTAATTTTTTTTGTATTGTATATTTCTCTGGAATGCAATTGACTGTCTCCAATCCTTGCAAGGACCTTCAGGGTTTTCCCTTTGATTTCCTCTTTTTCTCGAGGCCTGATTTCTGCTTTTAAATCAGTGTCACCTTTTCTTTGGAATGACGTCGTTCTGTTGCAGGGTCTCTCACCTGTTACGGTAATAAGGTCATTCTTTTGAAAGGCTGACATCTCTCTGCTGTGGTAATAATGAGAAAAAAAAAACAACTTTTAATAGCAGTGATGGGTGTCGCTTTCTTCCTCATCAGCAAACCACGGTTGAAGAGCAGAGTCGCATCATGCAGCTGGAGGAGGAGCTCACCCTCAGAAGAGCTGAGATCAAGAACCTCCAAGCCCAACTCAGAGCGTCCGACTCGAGCTCGCAGCAGGGCGCCGCTGCCGACGGTGACACAGCCGAAGGGTCCGACGCCCAGCCGGAGACCCAGCTCCTGCGTGAGCAGCTGCTGACAGCAGGCCGCGAGCACTACAAGGAGAGCAGCGAGCTGAAAGAGAAGTACGAGACGGCGTTAGCGGCGAGCCAGCAGGAGATAGACTCGCTGAAGGCGGTGGTGGAGAAACAGACCCAGGAGATCAATGAGATGAAGCAGAAAGTGCAACAGGCCACCAAGGAGAACATGGAAATGATGGACACCTGGAAGGTATTTGCTCTGCTCACATTAATCCAATACAAACTGTTCAGAGAGCTTCAGGAGGGGTCACAGGCTCATTTCAGCGGCTGTTTCATTCACTACGAGTGCTGAACTGGCAGAGAGCAGCGAGATTGGATTTACCTTTTCAAATCTGAGTTTGTGTCGTAGCGACTTATGTGTGATGTTTAAGAGGAATCAGGGTCTCCCACAAAATTGTGCTCACAGCAGAGTCGAAAAGCAAAAGCCCAGAAAAGCTGAACTTTGACCAAGGAAAACAAGGCAAGGCAAATTTATTTGTATAGCACATTATCCCACACAAAGATCGTTCAATGTGCTAAACAGAAAATAAACGAAGCATAAAAATAGAGGTAAAAAACATGATAGGAAAACAGCATAAAAACACAGATAATGAACCAGATCATATCTGATTAAAATACAAGATTAAAAGATTAAAAGAAGAATAGATAAGCAAGTATAAAAGGAATATGAAATCAAATTTTCTCATTTCAGTCCATTTGAATTACTGGTTCATTAAGTAACCACCACTTCAACCAGGTCATTCTTCTCATTTCCCTCTGCAGGCTAAATTTGACACTTTAGTGAGCGACCACCAGAGATCCTTGGAGGAACTGAAGGCCTCATTGACCAGTGATCATGCTGCTCCAGAGGGCCAAGAGCAGGACGCCCAGGAGCTGAGAGCCGCTCTGGAGAGCCTGAAGATGGAGCACCAGCTGGAGGTGGAGAATCTTAAGGCCAAACATAAGATCGAAGCTGCGATTCTCACCAAGGAACGTGAGGACCTCTGCACGCGTCTTCAGGAGGCCAAAGAGCAGCTGGCCGAGGGCAGCCAGACATGGAGGGCCCAGGCCGAGGCCAAAAGCGGGAAGCAGGCCCTGGAGGAGGCGACAGATAAGCTGCAGAAGGCGGAGCAGAGGCTGGCGGAGATGGAGAAGCTTGGGGCGGAGCAGGACAGAAGCACAGAGGAGCTGAGAGAGAGGCTGGAGCTGTCGGAGAAGAAGATGACCGACTACCAAGCCCTGCAGAAAGCCCAGGCCGAGAGCCAGGAGGCGATCCAGAAGCTGGAGGAGAAGCTGAGGGTGACGGCGAACCAGCTCCAGGCCATCCAGGCAGACCGCTACACCTCCCATGATGCAAATGTGCGTGGCTGAGGAGACTCGTTCCAATAGTTTGATGTTCTATGATTATTGATAAACCATCTTTGTTTTAATTTCAACTCTCTTTAACTTGTTTTTCAGGTGATAGAAGATAATGAAATTTCAGACGAGAAGATGAAGCTAAAACAGAATATTGAAGGTATCAAAATCCACTTATTTCAATACGAACTACAACTGCAGACAAACCACACATGCACTTCAGTTTTTCTGCTCCCTGCTGTTATTTCACAAAGTGATAAAAAAAACTGACACTATCAGTTTTGTTGCATTTGCTTCTAAGCTGCAGATCATAATGTCCATTTCTGCATTTGAGGATTGCAGAGAAAACTGTTCTGTCTTCTCCTTCAATGCTTATTCACTCTCTGGCAGAGCGTTAGATGACAGCCAGCAGCTGGTTAGCTTAGCTTAGCATAAAGACTGTAAGCAGCAGGAAGATACTAGCCTGGCTCTATCCAGCTGTAACAAAATCCACCTACCAGGACCTTTACACTCCAGCTGAGATTCTACAGCATTTAAATCAGAAACCAAGAGGGAGAAATTTATATTTTATAGATTTTGGCATCCCCTAGTTTTGCACTGTTTCAATGAAACACCGTTCTGGTATCCATCGATTTAGATGGAGACCTGATTTCAAAACAATCAAATCTTTTGATAAAGTTGTAACATCATTGTTCTGTCATAGCCAGAGTGGAACAACCCACATTAGCCACAAGTCTCTGTCTGATCTACCTTACAAACATGAGCATGAGTTTCTTGTTTTTTTTTTCAGAAACAATGGAGAAGTTGTTGAAAAGGGAAAAAGAGGTCTCAACTCTCACCTCCCAGGTGGAGGCCCTCAAATCACAGATTGGAGGTAAATGTTATTTTCCAGAGCATCTCCACGACCTTTTCCAAACTCTCATCTCTGTTTTTTCTCGCAGCTTTTTCATGACACAAAATTACTAAAGATGTGAATCTCTGTAGAGGGACCATGTCTTTTCAGTGTTTCTGTGTAGAAGAGTATTTTTCATACAATGTTGAAAAACAAAGCTCGTTACTTGGCTAAAGCATTTCCTTTAGATTGTTAAAAAAAAGATATTTCTCGATATATAAACTCATCACCAGTCTGGTATTAACAGTATTTAGTGTCGCTCCCTTTGTTCGTCTGTATGTGCGGCGACTTCAGGCTTCACTTCACTCGCCGCCAGTCACACTGAGTTCACTGCACAGTGGAACGTGTTCGTCTTCGCCGTCACAATCTTTGATCATCGCTGACAGATCTGTCAGCTTGCTGTCTTTTGAAAACTAAAAGTTCCATTACATCAAAGGGCTTTGTGTAGTTCACATAATCAAACTGACACACTGAGAGGAGCGCGGTGTAAATAATTTACAGAGATAAGACTAAAATGTGGAGAGTAGGCACGTTATTATATACCTCCTGTGTTAATTTTTTTTTTTTATAAGATGAATTTATATGTTCTAATAATTGATTTTTGTTTTTTTATTAGTGACTTTGCATAACAAAAACAAGTGTGACACGAAGGGCACATGTAATGGACAGGCATGTAAATGACAACAAAAACAAAAACAGTTATAGAGACGTACAAATGAAGTCGTATGAGGTAGTCGAATGTATCTGTGTGTGTATATGTGTGTATCTGTGTGATATAATAATAATAATAATAATAATAATAATAATATAAAATATAAAATTTATGATATCCCATCAATGTACTAAAAAATAAATCTTACAACAAAAAATATGCTAATATGATAGTATAATATAATATATTAATATAAATAGATAACATGTGATATATAATGATATGTAAAAAATATAAAATTCTATGTATAATGATATGCAATGTGATATACAAAGCAATGTGACAATGGTGTGGTGGTGTTATGTATGTATTATTTATATAATATCATAATATGTTATGATCATATAATATACATTATTATATTACGTAACAATGATTTATTGATTTAACAATGTGATGTTAAGTAGTGATGGGTGTTAAGGTCCTAATGCTTGATTTCTTTTAACAGTGAAAGGTTCATGTTGGGGTTTTAATGTCTTTATCAAAGTATAGCAGACGGGAAATTAACTGACATTTGAATTAGCAGAAGGGGGATCACCATGAAAAGCCTGTTGTCATTATGGTGATCAGTTAGCAAAGATCTCATCAGAGGAAGTCCTACATGTTATGATACACTGAGCTGTTCAAGTAATGAATACCGGGCTCAAAGATGCAGCATTAAGTCATTGTTTGAAACGGATTAGTTTAGTTGGAAGAGATCCTTTGATATCAGTTCTAAATGCTGTGAGTGTGCTTCCTGAAGTCAGTGTGTGTGCAGGATAAAGGATTTCTGTGATTACACACAAATGACTGTGGCTCCAAAACTGCAACATGAAACAAATCAGTTCGCTTCATCACAATATTTCACACGTTATTGTTTTTGCAGTTAGTGATCAGCATTTCATCAGTAGACCTCTCCACAGCAAAACAAGTCTGATTCAGTAGGACTGTGAGAATGTAAAACGTATGTCAACATAAGAGCTCTATTGTAGACATTTCAGCCTTTAGTGTTTATCAGCAGTATATAAAAAATTAGGTCATAAACAACATAGCAGACCTAAGTGTAGCTGAAGCAGTTTATAAAAGCATTTTTAAGTGTTTGTTAATGTTTTTGTCTCCTTTACTGGTGGATGAACAATTAATGAACGATTGATTACATTGATCACACAGCTTATATATATGCTCACACGTGGACAATATTTATTAACTTTGATAAACATGTACAAATCACTCACAGGCAGCTTTATAACTATTTAATGAAGACATGTTGAGCTCAACCATGGAAATAATACACACTCTTAACTCAACGCCCTCTTACTAGATTTCCTCCAGAGACCTAGTATTTACAGGGCTGTGGAAAAGCTTTCGGCACTTCAGGTGTTTCACAAAAACATTTGTCTTAGTTATTTTACATCTTATGCATCAGTGCGTCAATAGGAAATATCATGTTTTAGATTTCCAAACACTCCTTTTGAAAACAGTGAAATATTCAGGTCAAATATTTATATGGTGTAAAGAAAATAACACAATAACAGATCATTTCCAGATAAAAAAAACAGTGCACAATTAAACATTTAAACTGAAGAGGTGCCATGAACAACAGCATAATATGCGGGTAAAACCTTTGAATAGTGCTAGAATTTTAATAATAAACATACACAACACAAAATATACATAATAAATTAGTGTAACCAAGATAATACAAATATGTGACATGTTTCATTTTAGTACAGCTGTGTTTATGTATCTTCCTAAAGGAGAAACACACAGAAATGTCTTTAAAAATGTGTACAAATACAAATACATTATGTGTTATAAACATTATCAATTGTTCATAACACAATTATTAAAGTGTTATAAACAATTATTAATTTTATATACTGCTTATTAATGCAATATAGGGTCTAAAATAGGGTTTAAAATGAAGTGTTATCGACCTTTCAAATTAAATTCACAGCAAAAACATTACTTTATTTTTCTCTTTCACCAGCACTGGAGGGCAAAGTCCGGTCCGGGGAGAAAAAAGCTGAAGCTCTGGCCAAGGAGAAGATGCGTGTGGAGGTGGAGCTGGAGTCCATGACCAAGAAGTCCCACGATGCCTCTGGGCAGCTGGTCAGCATCAGCCAGGAGCTGCTGAAGAAAGAGAGGTATGGAGACAAGTCTATATTGATTTGACAATCTGAGAGTGATAGATTATATCTCCACCCATGCAGACGGTATTCACAGATATACATCTATTATTTTATTGAATGTATTGTCAACTTGAACAATAATGTTTCATACCATTTAATCTTTTAATGTTTCATCTGGATAAAACCTGTATTAGTGATTAGCTTTGTCACGAGCAGCATTAACATCTGCAGCATCAAGAGGAACAAACAGCAACAAGATGTTGTGTTTTTTCTGCAGCCCGTGGTGCAGGAGAAAACAGTGAAAAACAACACAGGGGGACAATCAGGACATAACTTTTTATTGTGCTTTTCTTTTGAGAGTCATTCTCTCGTACAAGTACCAGCATTCATTGCATTTATACATGTGAAAGGTCCAATGCACACTTCACTGTCCACCTAAGGTATTAATGAGGAGGCAGGGAGCACAAAAGTTCTGACTCACTTCACTTTAATTTAAAACTTTATTGTCCCATAAGGGCAATGTGTTCTGCATATAGGCTTTGCAGTAAAAGCACATAACAAAAACAGTGTAAAAGAGCAATGCAAAGTATTTTACTCAATAAACATGTTCAGCAAGACTGAGCTCAGATGATGAGCTCAGGAGATGCAGTGGGAGGACTTAGTAATTGGCTGTAACTTCCTGTTTGCACTGGTCCTCACACCGTCGAGCTCTGTGTGGCCTGAATATCCTGAATATTCTGCTGACACTCACCTGTCACAGATGACTGGCAACAAATCTGACCAGACACATTAACATTCCCCATGATATTATATTAAAATTATATAAGAAAAAAATACCATAAATACACTGTTTTGTGTAGGATGTGACAAATAATAATAATAATAATAATAATAATAATAATACAGTACCGATTACTGAGACATATCATAAGTTACTTTGGAAATTTCAAAAATATATGTATTGTATGACATTATAAATTACATAGAAGAGTGTAAACTGTATTAAGATCACTGTAAATTCAATAAACCTACCAGATTTGTTTTACATCCTGACATGGACAAACAGTAGGAATATTACACAGGGCTTCAAATGATAAACTAAGTAAATCAGTTCCAGATTTTCTTCTTGTTGATAATGTTTTCCACCTGCAGAGCATTTTCATTTTCCAATCCTGGTGAATACTGTAACACATAATCAATAACAGATGTTTAGGCCAGTTATTTTTATGCACACTAAACTGGACTTCAATCTTTATTTGTAAAGCACCAAATCATAACATACATTATCTCAATGCACTTTAGGGTAAGGTCAAGGACAATACTATAGAGTGAAACCCAACAACTCTCACCATGTTGCTCAGGTGAATGAAGGCTGTCCCAAAATACTTGTTTTATGTGTGAAGTAAAGAAGGACGTGTCCTGGTCAAAAATATCCACAAAGTTTCTAACTGTAGTACTAAAGGCCAAGCTAATAACATCCATCCTAACTATCTTATCAGATGATGTATTCCTAAAGTATTTTATTTAATTTATATCTTTGACGTAAGAAATTTTTGGTCATCCAGGTCTTTGTGTCTTTAAGACACGCCTGAAGTTTGACCACCTGATGAGTTTCCTCTGGCTTCACACATAACTAACTTGAAACTTGACAACCAAAAAAACACCAAATATTATCATATTTTATAGCAGCATTAATTGTTTTGGCCACTTGAGGGAAGCATAAACACGCTTTTTACACATATTATTAGCTTTTTATGGGAAATGTGTTTCTGTTGGATGTATGTTCAACATTCACTCTTATTTTAGCTCTGTTTTGGTCTCCACCAACTCCTGAGGGAAATACATCTCTTTTTTGCTGCTAAATGCTCCACTATGTTCACCAGCTGGTTGCTTGTCGTTTGTTGCTGGTCAGGTAGCGCCCAGTGTGGTTATCAGAGCATTTACACTGAAAACAGCTGCCCGAGGTTGAGGTTGATTAAAGGTGAGACTGAGCCAGAGGAGTACAATTTTTTGGCCAGAGAAGGAAAACCATGAGCTCTAAAGATGCTTAAACACCGAAGTGATCCCTTATTACACATGGTCGATGTAAACATATTGATCAGTGCTGCTTCAAGATGATGAACCGAGTCTCTCTGCTCAGATTTATGTTAGAAGCTGAGGGTAGTTATTTTTTAGTCTAATATTTCACAGGTAAAGTTCAGCTAAATTGTGAAGCTTAATTAAATCCTTAATTGAAATGGTAGCTTTGCCAGCTTTACACGGACCCCATATGTAGATGTGGTCTTTTCCACCAGCACATATGGCTGTACCACATCGATGTGAAACAAGAGGCCTGAGTCTCTGGGTCTTTTTCCTCTTGAGCAGCAGAGGGAAACAGCAGAGCCCAGCCAGATGTCCACTTGTCACAGCCTGAATTAGTCTCTTCACCAGCCTCCCTGGTTCGTTTCTGTGGCTGAAGCCAAAGCTGCCAAACCTGGCTACATTCAATAAAACAAATATAACTGAGGTCATTATTTAACCACCCAAGTGTGAAGAGGAAGTTGTCACAGCATCACAGCAGAAGTGCAGGGCTTTGTTAAAGGGCCCAGGCACGTTCACATTCAGACAATATAGTGCTGTTTGAACTCAGGTTGGTCTAATTGTATTACATTGTTGGCTATGTTACATTATACCGTTCTTACATTATGGATGGTTATGATGTTAGTGAATGCTGCAAGCCCCAAATCTAAGTGCCTCTGGCTGTAGTAGAATATTTTACTGTACATCATCACTGAGGCAATTATGTTATATGCAATAAAAGCATATACCTGCCATTGAAAAATTCAGTGGATGTCTCCCTTTGAATCAATGTTATTGGTTGATTGTATCATTTGCTCTCTTTATGTTACTGCTGCTATTTCAGTGTGTGACATCATGCTAGGAAACCAGACGACCACAGTACTGCACATTTTTATCTTAGAAAGCTGCCGGGATAATTCATGAGAGACAATTAGCAGCGAGTCACCTGGCAGAAGGCAGTGTAATACATACAGTAACATCACTGAAATGAATGCACCAAGAATGTCTCTTTTTCAATGAATCAGTGTGACTGAGCGTGGAGCCCGGTCGTAGCTGGAGCTCACAGGGTGTAGCAGCTGAATCTTCTCACTTCATTGTCGGAGGTGCAACGTTGTTGAGACACTGATGCAAACAGAGAGGAAGAGGGAGGAGGTGTGGAAGACGCTGCTTATTATTATCATTAATGAAAATTCAAACCTAAATACTTCTCTTGAATTTGCATTCATAGTTTTTTTTGTCCACTTGGGGGCAGCAGAGGTGCAAACTGTAAACACAACACTGACATATTATCACTGTATAAACTTTGCCTTATGCATTGTTGATACAGAAGCATTGAATAGAGCAGCTTTAATATACATTCTAACTATTTCAGCACCAAGAGAAAATGTCTTGGAGCATAATTCTCTGTTTCTTTTCTATATGTTCAGTGCAGCTTTATCACAAGTTAATATATTGAAGCCTAAATGAGTGTAGGGCAGATTTTTAAATTAACTAACACCTCTGCAGTCTCCTGGTTACAGAAAAACAAATGTTGTCCAGTGTACATGGAGTTCTCAGATATTAATATCAGGCTAACAACCAAAGGCTACTTCATGTCAAACAGCACAGCCTGACTGCAGGGACGGGGCGTCCATCCACCAGCCAGTCTTACATGTACAGAGAATGAGGCCGCCTCCACAATCCCCACTGGCCAGACTGGACAACATTTTATTTATATAATAGGTCACTAAGCTTTTAAACATTAATGACCTTTGTAGGAGGTTTGAGCAGATGTACTGCTCATATTAAATTCTTGACAGCAAAATTGCACTGCTTCTCTATTATTATTATTATTATTATTGCGCTTTGGAGCCGTCAAGTTCACAGCGAGTCACCGCAGTCCCGCAGACCAGAGCAACACCCGTGGAAAATGGCTTCTATTTTTTTCTGCGTCACCAAACTTTCTCAACTGTTTCTCACATCAGGAGTCTGAACGAACTGCGGGTGCTGCTCCTGGAGTCACATCGCCATTCACGGGACATGGAGAAAGACCTGAACCGAGAAGTGCACAAGGCCGAGTGGAAGGTGAAGGAGCAGAAACTCCAGGACGACATCAAGAGCCTGCGAGAAAAACTGCTCCTACTGGTGAGAAAGACAGACAATCTGAACACAGAAAACACTCCAGCTGCACGTTCTGATGATTATCTGACACTAGTTGTGAGGTTTATCAAACCCAACAGTTTATCACTACTGAGTCTTGAGACACTTATTCCTGCTTATCCCCCTTTCAGGCTGTTTTGTTGCCACTGATTCCCCAGAAAGTAGAAAGTCTTTTACGTGCTTGTCAAAGAGAAATTGAGGTTAAGACCAGTTTTTAAACAAGAAAGTATACAGGTCTGTCTAGACACGCACAACATATTACTGTAAGAAATTCAGGTGTGGCCATAATTTCTCCACTGACAAGTTTATTGATTCTCTGTTGCCAGAGTTCAATAGGAAGTGAATGGAATTGTGATGTTTTTTTGGATGGTGTTTTTTTACCCCGTGGTGGTTTTTGAACCTTTTATAAAAAAGATGGTTTAACATCATGAAGGTTCAAACTTTCCTTAAAAGAAAAATCCTCCTTGTGATTGGCAGATTTTTTTTAAAAATGTCATAATTGATGTCATAATTGTAGTATGGCTAAAGACGATGTTTAGACCCCTCCTGCTTGGTAAACATCAACATTATTTCAATCTCAATGCCTATAAATTAAAACCCAGGCTTTTTATTAGAAAAATGTAATCTCCAAAAATGAGAGATAACCCTCTTGACATCACAGGAGTTATTTTGACATGAAACAAATGTTGTTTCTAATGTTGGTGGCATTAATCATCAGGCTAATTTATAATCCAGGTTTCTTATAGCTGGAAGAGGCCTTATCAAGGTTACTTACATACATACATCAAAAACTGAGTGTATGACTATAGCAAATTAATATTCAGGTGCGTCAGTCTGTATGAACACAGACTGATGTTAATGCTGTAAAATAATAATCATATTTTTTTGCCATGTTAATCACATATACGCCATGATATAAATTAGGGTCGGGAACGGTCTTCACCTGACCACCGACGGTACTCCATGCTGGACCCCTCGGCTCTGGACTCAGAGGTGAACCGCCTGCGCCAGCGGCTGCTCAGCACCGAGGAAGCCCTGAGGAACGCCTTGGAGCACAACCAGCAAGTCGACCAGCTGGTCCAGGCCATGCGCAAACATCCAGACAAAAGCCCGGTAAAGATGCACAGAGACCTCACTCTCACAGTTCTCAGAGAACTCAGAGGAGGATGATGATTATTTTGGTCCGCGAAAATGAATCCATATGTAGATGTGGAAGAAGTGAGACAGAGAGCTGTTAAATGATTGAAATATTACAGAAGAGGATGTGTTTGCTGTATATTAGAGACATATTCTGAAGTCTTGATGAGAGTTAGATGAGAGGATGCTACTACTGTCATGTCAAAAAAATGAAGCTACAACCAGCAACTGGTGAGTATAGCTTAACTGCCCATCTTTTTTTCCTCTATTTTTTCTTCTTTTTTGGGGACATTTTGCCTTAATTTATGGGGCAGTGGACAGTGAGAGGAAATGGGACAGAGAGCAGGGGACTGACTCAGCTATCAGGTCACTCCTGCTTTCAGTCTTTGTGTTAAGCTAAGTTAACTGACTGTTGGTGATAGTTTAATATTTACCATACAGACATGTGAGTCATATCAATCCTCTCATCTAACTCTTGGCAGGAAGTCAAACAAGCATATTTTCCAAAATGTCGAAATAGTTTTTGTAATGTTATTTACAAATATAATAAAGCTAAATCATGTGAGGAATGCGACTCCAGTGATAACTCATGACTGTGTTTTCCAGGTGCATGGTGCAAACTCAGCCAATGGGATTCATCATCAGGAGTCCGACAGTACTCAAGATGTTGGTATCCTCTCGTTGTGTTTTTTATTCCATTATTGATGTGGTGATGTCATGAATGCCTGTCAGCACTGAGACGTCTTGTTTTTGTCTGTTCAGGAGCAACACTGATATGAGCAGAGGAGATGAGACTGAGACGTGCAGAGGCAACATCTTCAAAGGAAAAGCTTGTTCGACATTTCTCCCGATCCTGCGATGGACACGCCTGAACAACATTTCAGTTTACAGTTAAAACCAAAACAGTGAATCTCTATCTCCAGTGAATTTATGTGTTGTTGCAGAAAGCACCTATTAGCCAATCATGAAGGCCGCTTAAAGTACTATAAAATATAATCAGGACATGGGACATGGACATGAAGAGATATTATCAGTACGACCGCTGATAACAGTCATTACGGCAACTGTTGATGCTTTACAGTAGTTAGAAATATTGAATCTACAAGTTGCCAGGAACTCTTTGACAATTCAGAATTTTGATCCAGGAAGCAAAACGGCTGATGGACGACAATGTGGAGAACTGAAGGACTGGGTCTCAGTTGCTCTGTTTGTTTTTATTTATTACTTTTACTTTTGCTCCTCCGCTTTGTAATAATCATCTGTACTGTAGGTGGGCTGTCTCGGCCAGTGACACTCAGAGCAACTCTTGAAGGATGACACTGACAGCGCTGAGGGAATTTGTCGCCTTTCTCAATACCTCATGAGGGGACTGGTAGCAAAGCCATCACGGTTCACACTCCTGCTTCAGTGCTCATCTGTGGGTGATCAGCATCACTGGAAGTATTAAAAACATCTGTCTTTTGAACATAACACACAAACACAGTAGATTTGAAAAGTGACTATGAAACGGCTTTTATTTCATCTTTGGTTGTGATCAGGTTTAATCCGTTTGAGCTGCAGTGGATTTCAGTTTTTCATTTGGAAAAAGTTTCAAAACTTCCACAAATCCTCTCTCCGTCCCTGTGCTGAGTATGTTCCAAACAATATTTCTTTGCCAAAATATGGCTAAATACACAGCTTGATCTTCAAGTACAACCCCTTTTGATAGACAAAAGGACAGTTTTAAAGAAGTACGTAATTTCTTTTGCATGTTTTTTTTTGCCCTTCGTCTCTTTTTTTTTTTTTTTTTGTTATGAAGTTGGTTACTAAAAGCGTGCAACAACCCTTCACTGTCTAGCTAACGTTAACTCTTGAAGTATCCTGAATAAAAGTCTTCATTAAGTAACCCATCATGGACAAGGTGTCGTGATATAAAAATAATATGGAGGAACAGTACAAAACCCTCTGCCATCCTTGGAGAGCATTATCACGCTTATACAACACCTACATATCCAAGAAAACATTGCAAGAAAGCTAATGTACATGTAATACACTCAGTTAACTATTAAGGTCGTGTAAAGCATCAGGACTGTTGCTATGGTTACTTGCAGTTTAAAATAAGTTAAACTATCAGTACCATCAATTTAGAGGAAGGGTTAAACTATTAACTCGATCTCTGTTGGAGCTGTTGGGACGTAAAATCTGAAACATACACATAAACATGAATCAAACATCCAGCGTTAGAGCTGATACACTTTCTTGTACCATCCATTGGTACAAGAGGACGGAGGTATCTGCTCCAGGACTGAGCGTGATGATTTCAGTACCAGTCCTCTCTGCAGGTGTTGGGTAAGGTGGCCACTGGTACTTCTTTTTAGCTGTTGCACGCCAGTGAACTCTACCAGGACTGAAGATTGATGTTAAGGAACCTGCTGAATCCAGCTCTGAGTGTTTATAGAATGAACATGGTGAATTATTACTGACTTTTACATTCACTAAAACTCTGTCTGACCCTGTACCAATACACCTCTTACTCTGTCAGTCATGATCAGCTATTTTGTTTACCGTGGACTGTGTATCAATTCAGACTCCATCCATGCATTAGTATTAATTAATTAATTAATTGTATATATTATAAACGGTCCTATTTGATGCCCATTTGAGCCACCAACCGTTTGTTAAGTCTACTGAAGGGCTGTCACAGGAGCTAAAACCCAAAACATCCTCCCCCAGGTTGATAACATCTGGATTTCACATAGAATTTATACTGTAAGTCTTCCAGATATTGTTTTATCCTTCCTGTTTGTGGTTGGTATTGGATTGCTCTTGCTTTGCAGGAGACATTACACAGAGGTGAGTGGTGTAGACATCTCAGAGAAGTGTCTCCTGAGCAAAATATTTAGGGCAGGCGCTGGTCAGCTCAGAAAAAAACCCCAAATTTTCCATTGGATATTGTACATGGCCTTTTTAGCTGGAGGGTTCATACCCTTTGGATTATTGCTGCAATGGTTTCGGAGATTGAGTCATTAAATATTAACAGTGTGGGCAAGGCCTGGTGGTGTTTTATTTCTCACTCTTTCATACGTGTGTCTCCTCTGTGTGTTTTATTTTTTCAAGGGAAAGCACAGGAGATTGGTGTATTTCTACAGAGCTGAAGTGGTGTTAGATTTCTTGCCACTAAGAGGGTGGCGGTTTGGGAATTTCAGCCAGCAACCAAAACCGTTTACCCCTTCCTCAGCCACATAAACACACACAAATATACTTTGAGCTAAAATAAACTCTGTATTCTAGATCATAGACGCATTTCAGGGAAGTAAATTTGGTATTAAAATGAATTGATGTCAACCCGAGAAGGAGGTAATAACTCCTTTATGTGAAACAGGGGCCAAGTCTCTTGATGGCGAAGATGAAACATCCAGACACTGCATATTTATTTACAATCTCTGGATTTCTAACCTCCACATACATCACGTTTATTTGTTGGCCTTGGCAAATGTCAGGGCTTCTCCACACATTTCAGTTTGTTGCTAAAGGGCAGGCTGGTTATGCTGGTGACATTTGAATAAATAAGTGATTACTTATTTGCAGAAGCGAGCAGAAAAGTGCCGAAGAAAAGTGAATCACAGGCACAGGCTTGGTTCTGCTTGTGATGTGAGGGAGTATTTCAAAATTTGTGCCACAGTAAGTGAAACTAACAGGATTACAGTGACACAGTGGATTTTATACATGGTTTCCAATTAGATTTTTTTAATAAATAGTTTATGACTATGTTTATTATAAGATAACTTCGTTCCTATCCCCCAGGATATGAACTTTACTCTATATTAGAGGACATGAGCTATTTTAAGGCAATCACAAGAGCCATGGCATAGCTGTCATAGCCAGAAGATCCATGGAGCTACTGTTCATCCACTCTGGACATATCCTAATCCTAAAAATAATTTGGATACTGTGCAACTATCACATCAAACCACCTTCACGCAATCTATGAGGGATTTCTTAAAGCAAAACTGCCAGTGTGAAGTTGCAGCCAAGTGGCAGACAGTGATTTAGACTGTCACAACCCCTAATAAAATAAGAAATAACACTGGGAATATTCCCCTTCCTTGTAAATTCCGCTCCCTGAGGGTTTTTCCGGAGGTTCCTCCGTTAATCCTGTATGTAAATCGCAGCCAATAGATGCTGTTGTTGAGTTGGGCTGGGATTAGCAGGAGGCGAATGAGTTTCAATTTTACTGGATTACAGAACAAAGAAAGGGGAAAGGGACACCCTGCTCTGTTAAGGGAAAAAAGAGAAATAAACTGAGGAAAAAATACACAAATAGTAGACAATAAAACGTGCGACCGAAGTCAACATTGTGATGTTCCGGATTACGATGTTTTAGCGGACGCTACAGCTACATTGTGGATGGGAATTGTGAGCGTTTCTGATGGATTAAAACGGGGGAATAAACCTATTCCGGGATTGACAACAGCAACAAGGCTATTTAATCGCTAATTAAGGTGAGATCTGGCTGTCTGTTTTCATATCCGTCAACAGTTATGTGGTGTGTTTTCATTGCATACGATGCTTTTTGTGTCTGTACGTTTAGAAATTACAGATTATAACCTAATTTCTGGACTGGGGGAGGAGATGAAAGGAAAGTGCTAGCGCTAGCTAGCAAGAGGGCTAGCGCAGTAGAGCTAACGACTTTGTGCTAGCTAGCTCAACGTTATTATGACACCGTTAGCTAATTAGCCAGGCTGTTGATTAGTTAGACATATGGTAACTAGCGTATAAATGTCACTGTTAGCAGGCGATAATCTCAGTCTGGAGAGACTCCTTCCTGTAACCTTGCAAGTGGAGCGCTAGCCTATATTTATAATTGGGATACAGCGGTTGTCTGCTTGCTAAATTATCCCCCATACATTGCTATCAGTGACTATAAGGTGACCAGCTAGGATAACAAAGCCAGCTAGCTAAATTAGCCAATGTAAAGGAGAAAGGAAGCGACACATTTAAACTTGACAAAACAAACTGAATACAGCGATATTAAACTGACCCTATTGCTGAGTTAATTCCAACCAATACACTTGTATTGATGTGCGGTAAACTTTAATAACACATTACTTGTCGACTGCTGTCGTTAATTACAATCTCGTATTAAAAGTAGGAGGGTTGGAGTGTTTCTTGAACTAAAATATACATTAGATGATGGAAAAAGGAATCACAAACTTGGATAACGCGAACTCAAGTGTTTCATTGCGTGACTCTGGAGCCAGGCAGCATAAGTGATATTTTCTTCTCATTTCGCCGTCAGCTGTCTATTTGTAGTTGGTACCAGACGCGTCAAAGTTTAAAAACAGCTGACTGGAATAAAACTTTGTCAGCTGTAACTGTCTGACCCAGTGGGTTCACAAGACAAGAGAGAAAAAAGACATTTTGTAAACACGACATATGCTCATTTCCTTTGGGGGAACAGACCTTGACTTTTATTTTTTGCACCCATGTCTCATATCCTGTGGTTTCAAGGTTTTTTTTTTCTCTCCTGGGTCCAGCTTTTCAAAATAATTCCCCTCCACTCTCATGTGATGTGAAAATAATAGTAGTTCTTCTGCCAGCGTTTTCTCTCACTACAAACTGCCATGTAATCTCTATCTGACCAACACACAACAGACAAAATAAGTCCTTTAATGAATTGTTTATTGGTTGTCCATACATCATAATTACCCGAAGTGTGTTTCCTGTACATGAGTTATTTTGTCTGCATAATTAATTCATAATAACATTTCATAAACAATATTGCAAACTGAAATGTACCTACAGTTTGTTCATCTAAGCCTGCGTTGGATGGTTGAACATTTTATTCATAATATGTAAAGCTAATATCTCTGGTCCATTGTGTACCTGTGAATCCTGTCTGCGTTCATAACATCAGTGAAGACATTTCCAAAAGGCTGCGCGCTCAGGCTGAGGGTGTAAACAAAAGGATTATGTTGTTGTTTGCTCTTATGATATGTTACCACACCCTGACTTACTGTAAGTTGTTGGAGGTTTGTCCTACTTTGTTTTTTTTTTCTTGCTTATTGTTCTATGCCTTCTTGCTTTCTTTTTTACACAAAACATTTGCCTTAAGGGCTGTGTGTACCTGTGCTACACCCACACAGGTGTTTTCCCTTATTTTGCCTAATTAGACGTAATGGGCATGAAGAACCTGCACTTTGATTGACATTTCTCTGGTCCTCCTATTAGATTGCTGCAGTGGTTAGGGCAGGACAAGTTACAAATGTATTGTCACTGTCGCTAAACAGAACCCAGCTGGCACACTGTTTTGTTTTTTTTTAAGCCACTTGTGCTGCAAGTAAACAAAATACCAGCAGCATCATAAACAATACAGACAAAAGAAAGTGTCATGGCTGAATCCAAATGGAAAATGTACTATAATGTCCTCTGTCAGCACATAAATGATATCAGAGGTACCCCATCGAGTTGCAGTGTTTCTTTGTATGTATCCTTGAGGCCCAACAAACTGTGCTGAATGCATTTCCTTTCTCATAAAACCTAGCGGTGACATTTTTCCTGGCATGTTACTACTACCTGCAGACCGGTGGAAAAGTGTGAAATCATTGACAGGAATGTGTAATGCATCACCCACATGCTCTGGACTGAACGCACAAAAGATAGATAGAGGTAGAGATTTAACATTGATAGAGATTTAACAGTCAAACAGAGTGCAGCCAATTATTCTGGTTCATAAAGACTGTGACCTCACCAAGTTTGAGTTTTGCCCTGTCCAGCTTCACCCTGAGCAGAGGTCTAATTAGCCAGAATGATTGACAACACCTGTGTGAGTGAGCAGGGTGTTTCCAGTCCCAATAAATTCAGCGTCCCTGAAACCCATGTATCTGTGATGGTGACCTTGTATGCAGCCACATTAGTACGTTTAAAAGCATATATAGCCGCATGTATATTTAATTCTTCACATATAGACTGTGATGTTATGTGAGATTGAGATGGGATTGTTTCAGCCAGTACAGTGCTCACACTGAAGAACAAAAACACCGCCCTCAAAAGATACATTTAGTACTTTTAATATCGTGCATTCAGAGCATCTGAGGTATATTAACACCACGTCTTATCTGCAGCTGAAGAGAAACAGAAATGTTGTTGCCATCTAAAGCACAGATTTGAGAGTAACAGGTAACATCCCTGACAGGGCAGTGGCTTCATTTTTAGCAGTCAGACTGTGGATGCCAAATCAGAGATTTACTGCTTATCTAAAATAGAATTAGTACATTTCGTATAAATACCTGCAAAAAACAGTGGCTTATGTAAAGACCTTAGTTTATTACCTATGTAGAATGAATACACATGGTCTTGCCCTTGTTGTAAACAGAGCTGTGATAACCACTTCCATTTTTTTTTGGTTTATGCCAAGAAAAAACCTCATTGGTAATTTTGACTGACTTATGTAGGTATTAAAGTAACCCTCTGTCAGTCAGCCTAACTTAATACACACAATCAGATTGTGTGTGTTCAGTTGCTGTGGACCACTCTGTCCTGAAGCCAGAAATGAAAGGACAAAGTCCATGATGTTAAACAAGTTACAAAACCTGGAGCTCCCAGTAACAAAGATTGTTAGCTGATTTTTTTTTTGGGCTCAGACAATAAGTGAGCTTTTATCAAAGTGACAGTTTGGATGAAATCACAGTAAACAGTGTTGGTATGTCCACAACGATTGCGCCATTCACGATCAACAGAGCAACTGCTTGATTTACATCTACAGATTTTCTTTTAGCTTCATAATAGACTCTTGGGTATTCTGTGTCGCTTTATTTATTAATGTTGTTTCACACTGAACTGTTCAATATTCACTGAAAACCATAACAGCACCGTGACATTATGCTTGAGCTTCCTCTTTCCAAGCCATTGACACGGCATTGTCCTGGGCCTGTGCTTATCCCAACCCTTCTCCTTCTCGCTACTTCCTTTGCCTTTTAAATATGTGAGGGAAAGAGGCCATCTATTTCGAGGTCGTAATAATTTAGGAGGGGGCTAATGTTTGCTGTGGCCTCAGGGGAGGCAGATTTAGATGGCCAATAGACTTGGCACGTTCAGACTGGTGCAGCTGAACCCCACCACACCCACCCTCCTCTTTCTCTCTCTCTCTGCCTCTGTCTATCCCTCTCTACCTCTCTGTCCTCTCTCTATTGAGTCAGTGGTTTGGGCTTGCCAGAGGCAAGTATAATGGTTCCCAGTGTCTGGAGAGATTAAAGGCCAGAGCTGCATTGTTCAAATGCCCCGAGATTAGTTTCCAAGGAGACGGGTTTCAGTTGCCATGAGAACATCGTTCCTGGCTTTAGCCGAGCAGTTTTTTTCTTTTACAGTTCCTATCTGTCCCTTCACTTTTATTTACATCCTGTATCTTTACATTTGGAGTTTAGATCATTTTTGATATGAAGTTTCTGTTCGAATGTCTTGTGCAGTTATGCCGTCGTACTGTACCTCCAGTGGTTGTGGAAACTTAAGGACTTATCTTGATCATCTTAAGTCCGTGCCTCTTTTTTCTGTGCCATTTCTCAAGGAGAGAAACTTAAGTATAAACAGGTTCATATGACATCATCTGACTGCTCTGATTAGCCCCAGTCGACAAAGTCAAACCATAAGTTGCTGATATCAGAAGGATTGGCTTATAGCCATTCTAGCAGTGTGGCTTAGAGATGACTGTGTCAAGCTGCTGGATGGTCCAGCAGTTTCTTATTGGATGGAAATTTTCTATAGACCCTCTCATGGTCCCAAGAGGATGAATCCTTCTGACTATGGTGATCCTCTGACTTCTGCCCAAGCACCACCATAAAGTTTACACTTTTGGTTCTTAGTCTTAATATCTCAGTGACTAATGGATGGATTGTCATGAAATTTGGTAATGATGTTCATGTTTCCCAGAGGATACAGGCTAAGTACTTTATTGATCCCCTGACTTTGTACCTAGCGCCCCCAGCTGGTGAAGGTTTTACTTACCCAGTAAAATATTTCACCCTCTACAAGACAGATTTCCACAAAGTTTCTTACAGACATTGATGGTTCCCATTAATAG
The DNA here is from genome assembly GCF_046630095.1 of Trachinotus anak. NCBI lineage: Eukaryota > Metazoa > Chordata > Actinopteri > Carangiformes > Carangidae > Trachinotus > Trachinotus anak. The sequence goes on from NW_027273871.1 coordinate 4,206,263, forward strand.
TGACTTTCTAGTTGAATTTTCTTCTATTGTGTCCTTTGGATCTGACGTTTGCCTGTTGGAGTGAAAGGTGTTGACAACTTTTGGATGGATTGCCATCATGAAATGTGGTTCAGACACTCATGATCAGATTGGATTTTAATAACTTCAGTGAACCCCACTTTTTTTCCTCTAGTCAGTTCTTTAGTTTATGACCAGATACCTGCAAAACTAATAATAATTCCCACCAGACTAAGCTGTACTTCTTTTTTAGTCTTAATTAAGAAATGTTAAAACGCACTAAACTAGGATGATGAACATAGTAAACATGACCTGCTAAAATCACCATGTTAACATTTTCATTGCAAGCATGTTAACATAATGTCACTAGAATTTAGTAAAGTCTCACAGAGCTATTACAGTGGCAGTACACTCAGTCTTTTTAGCATGTGAAATAAGCATGCTAGGGGAGGAAAAAGCCTCTACCCTTTTTTTTTTTTACTGGATGCATTTCCCAGCCTCCAGTGTCAGACGGGTGCTCAGAATGCAAGCTGGTATTTGTTTAAAGCCAAACCAAATGATGTCAGAAGAACCTGCTTTGAATGCAGGTCACTGCGGCATGTATATACATGAATGAATACACATGCAGGGTTTGTTGATGTCGCGCTGTGGCTTTCTGCCTAAACTGTGTTCATCTGGTCCCCGCAGAGGCATGGCTCAGATGAGGAAGTTGGCATGTGATGGCATCAGGACAAACTCCCGGGGCGAACCACAGGTCCCGCTGGTGTCAGCCAGACAGGAGATCCTCACCAGCCTGGTGTCTGCCCTGGACTCAGTGGTACGTCCCAAAGCAAACCTCAGTTTTATTTCGGATATCTCAGCCTGCGGTGTCAAGATGATTAACTGCTCTTAGCAAATGAAACGTATTAATAAACAGCTACATTGCATTTCTTGTTTATGTGAATATGCACTGACCAACAGAAACTGATGAAATGCATAACTCTGTGATAGTATCTGATGGTGGAACTCACTATCTCCTTTCCATGTCAAGAGAATGAGAATGCAGTTCTTCTGGTAATTAGTTTTCATAATGAAGTCTTGAGTTACAGATGTCCTCCTCACAGTTTCTAGTAATGACTTACGAGTAAATGATGCCTGTATCCTTTTTCTGCAGTGCATGGCAATGTCTAAGCTCAATGCTGAGGTGGCGTGTGTCACCGTACACGAGGACAGCGTGATTGCTGTCGGCACAGAAAAGGGCAGAGTTTTCCTCAACTCCAGGAGGGAAATCCAAACAGACTTCTACAAGTTTTGCCGTAAGTTGCCCTCTCCAGTGAAACTGTGATTGTTGCTTTGCCTTATTCAGCCTTCAGAGACCGTTGATCTCTCTCGTTATAGCTGCAGCTGTGAGACAGTTACATAAAATGCACTTGTGTGTTGGGCCTGTCCCTGCAGGATTTTACAGTTTATCGCACAAAATGCAGATTCAGCCAAAAAGCTTCAATAACTGCAGCAGCTTGCAGTTTCGCTGGATATCAGATTACTTCAACATGACATGATTGAATCAACAAAGCAGTTGCAGTTTCACATATTTTGCCCTTTATCAGATAAAATGATATCGCAAGAAAACTGTCTTGTCACATCTCAATTGAAAAAAAAAACTATTTTATGTGTTAAGTTTGCAAAATTACAGATTTGTTGCACACTCCTTATGACTTGTGGTACTTTTTAAACAGTAAGCATGTCAGAGACTCTCTTAAGAGTTTAAATTAATGTTGCAAGTTCTACTTGTTCAAGAAGTTAAAGGAGCTATGTGTAAGTTTTGCTATTGCTTCATAGCCAACAGTAGCATTAACAGCTGTTTACTTATCAGTCTTTCTGAGAGCTTCAGCCATTGTCGTGTTTACAAGAGGGTATAATATGTCCTCTGAGCAGCTACTTTGTCAGGGCCGACTGGGCGCTACAGTGACTCGGTATCGGAAAGTGTGGAGACAGTCTGACTGGGCAAGGGCTAGCTGGTTAGCATGCTAACTTCAGGACAAGAAAAGTAGTTAATCTTGATCTTAATCTTGGGCAGAAGAGGAATGAAGTTTGATGCTGAACCTTCAACATTTCTTCTAGACTGGCAAGTTAACAGCTGTTAATGTTAATGTTGGCTATGTAGCAATAGCAAAACTTAAAGATAGCTCCTTTAAAGTCTGACATCGAGGTCATCCCTTAATAGAATTAAACAAAATAAAGGATCGTACACTTTCATGTACTTATGCACCTTGTGAGAAAATATTCCAGTATACATTTTACCCAACATGTAAACTGCTTCCTTCAGCCCTCATTTTAAATAAACAATCTAGTATGCAAGATTTCAAGCCGAGTCACATTTTACAAATCAGTGTTGGGACATAAAGCCCCGCCTGTTGACATTGAGCACTAAGGTAAAACAGGAAATAATGTTCTCAGACTCCACAATGTTTCCCTGCTAATAACACCAATTTATGGGGCTGTGACCGCCCATTACACAGTTTAATTTTATCAGGCTTGTGTGTACACAAGGTGAAATTAGTTTTTCTGGCCTGTTAGAGGGAACAGTAGTTCCAGTTTGCTTTATTTAGTAATGAAGTAGAATAGAAATAAGCCATTGTTTGTGGTTTCAGGTAGCTGGCCTTTTAACTATAACAAATGAGGAAGATTTGAACTAAGTGGCTTTGTGTTGCCCACTTAATCATCAATTGTCTGAGACACTTTATGTTTATCCAGATACATTCTAAGACAAACAAGTCATTAATTTTATGAGGCACTATTTTTCAGAAGGTGACATATTCATTACTTTTAGGAAGAAGTCTCTCAATCATCTTGTTTTTTGTTTCTTTGGAAACTTGAAAGTCAAGGCACAAAGGAAGCAACATTCACTTTTCTCCAAGCTCAAATTGCAGCTCACCCAGGCCCACAAGCAACTGTAATGTTGTCGTACACTTGTGTTTTTTTTTTTAATGTTACTTTTGTCATCTGGCTTTAGGGGTGCCATGTCTGCAAAATTTGACAACAGCAAATGCCCATACCAAAGACCAGGACGGTGATCTCAGCAAACTGAATAAGGATGGGGAGCATGGGAAACCAAGAGCTCCATCAGAGGCTCAGTCCAACATCTTTGTTCTGAGGAAGATGGTGGAGGAAGTCTTCACTGTGCTTTACAGTAAGGGGGACCAAATGCAAATTGATTTCAGATATCCCATACGCAAATGTCATATATGTACATATATTGAATTTCCTTATATGGAGATATAAAATAAAAGCACAAATGTAAAATGTATATATAGAACCTATTAGAAACTGGAATAATTTTTACATATTCACATATATGCCCATACAAGTATGTGTGTTTATGTATGTATGCTTATATTATAGACATATGTTATGTATATATATACATCTCAAAGCCTGTCAGTATATGTTGATATTATATACAGTGGGGTCAAAATGTATGAGACCACTTTCCCAGAATGGGGAGATAGACCTGTTTAAAATTAATGAGAAATTAATAAGAAAAACATACATATTATGTTTGTTTTAATAAACTTGCATATATACTGTAAATTAAATATTTACAGTATTGTTCGGGTTATAGTACATTTCTGTATGGGAAAAACTATTCCCTTAATCATAATTATTGCTCTCATTATTTTTCTTCACTCATGACGCAATACTGTTCATTGTTAAAAAAACATATTTTACTAATTGACATACCTGAAGCAAGGATCACTTGATTATCAAATAGTGCCAGCTGCTCAGGAGCAGAAGCTGGTAGCTGTAGGTCTATATTCCACAGCACTCACACTGCCTCGTGCACTACGCAGGTGAAGCTGTGGGAAAGAGCAGCCTGGTCCCTGTGCCTTACGAGTGGATCCAGAAGGACCCCAGCTGTGTGGTGGCCCACGGTTTGCCTGATGGAGTCACTCTGAAGAAGCCCTCTGAGTATGACACAAAGACCCTGATGAAGATTTTGGAGCAGAGCCACCGAATCCAGCTCATAGTTAAACGGTGAGTCTGTGAAGCGAATGTGTGTTATTTCTGAACAATACTCTGGTGTTCAGGATAACAGACTTCTGTTTGAGGGCTTGTATCAGACTATGAAACCAGATGTTTCACATCTGATCACTCCAGAATGAATGTTTGTCAAATCAGTTTAGCCTGTAATGCTTTGCAGGGAAACATACTTGTGTTTGGCTGGAAGCACATATCTGGCTCGGCATCTTGTGCAGTTAGATATTGGTAGCAGACAGACTGTGGTGTATTAGTGGGGGAAAGACGGGGGTTTAATTCAGCTGGGGAAAACACGTTCTCAGGTTACAGGTCAGTCTTTTCAGAACATATTTGCTTGATAACAATACTGGCAGTATTTATGAGGCTCTGTTGCAGAGGCTGCACGAGGAGCAGTGTGTATTTTGTCAACAACAGTCATACAAGTCACAAGAAGTCTGTTAATAATATGTATTAAGGGAAAATATTTAGTCTGGCCCACATCGCTGGGGCTGGGTAACTCCACAGAGGCCTGATCTGATGCCTCTTTCTCAGAATCCTCTTGGTAGGAGTTGGGATCAATCTCTAATACATATTTACACATTTGTGATGGTAAGAAAACAAAGACTTGTGCCATGTTTCCCTGCCCTCTTAGTGTGTGTGCCAGCATCTCTGTGGAGCCAGTTCAGCAGTAATGTCCTGTGAGCTAGAAACCTGTCCCCATGACCGTATGTTTACTGTATAAAACTCTATAATAGGGCAGTACAAACTGTCAGTAGATCCTGATCAGACTGGAAACAGCCCTGCAGTAGAAATAAATTCAAAGGGCTGCATTATCGATAAAATATGATCCAGTCTATAGATCCATGAATTTGAAGGCCTGCCAGATACCAAAACACTGCACAATGGTTTCTAACACAGTGAGACAGGATTTTAGAGACATGGGGAGTTATTATAGCAGCAATCATTTTATCTTTTGTTAGGATGACCACCAGTAAACAGTAGAAGTAAGGCATTCACATTACAGAGTAATCTATGAGCATCTTGGTGATGTCTACCATATAGATTCTGCCATTGATTCTGGCTAAGAACATTTTGTTGCATGTGACTGGCCTTTGACTTCCTGCTGCACTGAAACTTCACCAATGTTGCAAATAAAAACATTTAAATTCAGCTGGTACGGATCAGCAGATCTGGTGTCACAGGACTGAGAATAAAATATGTTTTGTTTTTGTACTGAGAAGTATTGAATGCCTCAGTAAAGATCATTAGATCATCTATTGGCTGCAAAAAAAAGAAACTTTCTGCATCACCTCAGTCATTAAATAGTTTAATAAGGTTTTCGTTCAGGCTACTCTGAGCATAAGAGTTGTTTTTATGCGTTTAGAACTGTCACATGCCACTGCTGACAACAAATTAAGGGATTCCTCTCTTTACCACTGTATAATGATGTTGAATATGAACAGTCTGAAAATATTAACTTGTTGTTAAGACATGCTCAGATTTGCGTTTGCCACTTCTTCTTTGACCACTGAGGAGTTAAGATACCAAAGAAAATGCCAGGTGGACACACCATCTTCTCATTTCATTCATCTTTCAGTTACGGCTTCTAAAAGCTATCAAGGCGATGCCATAATGGAACACAGGCATTTGTCCTAGTCAAAATTTGCTGCAGCAAATGCAGCATAAGCCAAGAGACGCTTGGCAAGTGATGCAGTTGGCAAACAAAAAAGCTTGATGTCGAGCTGTGATGTGTGTAACCGTCCAAAAAGATCAAACCTTCTGCTTTAGATTTAGTGGAACCTCTATCCAGTGTTTTTTTTTTTCTTGATTTTGATTCCATCTCTGTGCTCAGGCCAGCAGAAGATCTGTCTCGAGAAGCCAAGTCCAGCGCCGACGTCTGTCACAACGCTCCCGCCGCCGTCATGACGCCGAGCAGCCACGGCCCAGGGAAGAGCACCGCCCAGGTAGCCACGTCGTCAAGTCCCGCCACTTCCAGCAACTCTGTTCTGTCAAACTTCCTGTACGGCATGCCCATGTCCTCCAAACCCCACCCAGATGGCAAGCTGGATTTCAAACCCATGTCCCTCCTCAACCTGGGCAAGGACAGACTGGCCAACTGGACGGACAAGGTCAAAGATTGCGCCAACAATGGTAAGGTGTGCATGTGTGAGTTCAAGAATGACATAAGGATCACAGCATGATGAAAACTAAAACCTCCAGTGTGCCTGGAAAGTGGCGAATGAGCTGTGCGTGCGCTGAAGTCAGATTATTACACCACTTGTTTCATTCAGAGCAGCACTTCACTTTTATAGCACATTTCCTTGTTATGCTCAGATTTCTAAAGGAATCCTTCAACTCACAGCCACCAGCAGTCAGCTGCATTCACTGACCTGTGTTTGAGATTCTGCAGTCGAAGCCTTACCTTGAAAATGTAGAAAAACAGTACAAACAATACCCATGAAAAAGAAAATGTTTTTTTTTTATTGTTTATACTGGTAATTTTGCATTTTTTACAGATAATTAACTAAGTTAGTCAAGTAATACCAAATGCTGGGGAAACCAATGACTGAAATTTCTTTGTGAAATGAAAGGGAATTGAACTGAATGTATCTGATTTGCCTTTTCATTTGCATTTTCAGATGAAACAACAAGACTACCTGGTGAGCAAGGTCAAAGCCCTCCTGGCATCCACATCTCCAAGAGGCTGCTCTTCTCCATCGTGCATGAAAAATCAGGTAAGGTTGAACACATGACCAGGGAGATGTGGGCGTGTCTACAGACGTCGGCTTCATTTTAAACATAGGTATATCTGGAAGGGTAATTGAAGTTAGACAGACTGAGCAAGTGAACGCCTCACATCTCTTGTCTCAGCCAACAGTTGTACAGTTTTGCTTTGAAACCATCGCTAAAGTCCAACATTTAAAGCAAAGCTAGAAATGTTTTAACTGCACAAATGTTCCCAATATTTCCCCCAGAGTTAAAGCCTCAAAGTCAGATAAGATGCTGGCAATGCTTCACTGGCATTGTATCACATTATACTTGTGAAAAGTTCATTTCATGGGATGCAACATAATATAAAGTGGAAAAAAATATTCTGCATCATTATTTCCGTATTTTTTGTAATTCACATCACATGCAGGTCATATCTATCTTCGGAAAGCTTTACTACATTTAGAAATAAAGTTCTGTGAGTTAGAACAGTGTTGTCATGCAGCACTAACTTCATCATGATGGACCTGCTGAAGCGTCATGGTGACTGCAAGATATTTAAAGCTACAGTTCAACATTTTAGGAAATCCGTACACGAACTGAAGTGTAAAAATGAGGACCAGGATATTTCTTGTACCTTCCTGGAAAACTTCTTGTAAAACAAACTGAATGTTTTTACACTTTAGTTTAAGTGTAGTTTGACAAATTAGTGTTCTTTAGTTTCACACTGAACAGTTATGATCTGCTTATCAAACCCTCAACAAGAAAGCCAACACATTTTCAGATATAGTGTTTATGTCGTCTGTGTTTGAGGTAGTTTAGAAACTGTTAATCCCTTTGGAGAGCACTATCAAGTTTGTTTTTCAGGTTCACACATTTAATAGTGTCTTTGTTACAATTCTCAATGACCACATTTTATCAAGAGGTGTTTATTTATGTAAGTTTATGTAAAAAAAAAAACAAAATAAAAGCTACAAAATCTTAACCTTATCTAGATAAAATCATACAAAATCCTGTATCACACACTATGAAATGTCACAAAGTAAAATTCTAATATAATGAAAGAAGTTAAAATCTGTTAACACAGAGATAGGAGGATTTTGTACATTTTGTTTTACATCTTTTCATGTTTTGCCTTGTTCTGCTTGGATTTGCAGACTCACACAGTAGCCAACAGTGTTTACTGAACCAAGGCTGAACGTTACTAACCCGTAACCATTAAGGACTAAGCTACTAAGATGTCAACATTAATCCTTTAAGAAGATTGCAGTAATTTCCCATGTTGACACTGAGTAGATGGAGAAGATTAATTTCAGATCTTTAGCAGTACAATGGAATAAAGCTCATTTGAATGTTAAAGCTCCAATAAACACTCGCTGTACATAAAACACTGGACACAGGATGTGTTTTTGTTTTACTTCTCCTCCTCTCAGAAAAGTGGGACTCGTTCATTCGGGAAACTGAGGACATCAACACTCTGAGAGAATGCGTTCAGATCTTGTTCAACAGCAGATACGGTGAGAAAAGCCGCTTCTCCTCAGTATCATGTATAGCGGGTGCAGTTCAGAAAAGTATCTCTGCTTCCTCAAGCAATCGTTCATGCACAGTGATGATTCTGTGGCGTATCTGTGGATGTTGATAGATTGGGGTCACTGCTTTTTTGTTTGATCATCTTCTCCTCAGTGATACACAAACACGACACATATTTGTAACCACAGTGTTCTGTGCAAAAAAATGTCCGCAGAAGAAAAAAAAACCCAAAAAACAGCTGATTACAAGTTCACATCTTGAAATATTTGCTTTGTTTTGCCGCTGATTTGAAAGAGTTCAGAGGATGCTGCAGTGTACTTATACTGCAGATGCTGCGTGTCTACAAGCTGTTTCCACAAATTGGGGAGGAAAAAGCATTTCCACATTATGGCTCATGGGATATGTTCCCAGAATTCTTTATCCAAGCCCACAGCACTAATTATCATTCCCTTAAAGTTTCTCATTTAGCTGGAATTAGCTCCACGTCTGTAAACCTTTACTTGTGGTGTGCATCCCACTGGAGGCTGTTTTTCCTGATGCAAATTCATGTTTGTAGATTAACAAATGTATCAAGTAGAATAAAGAAAAGGTGAAAAGCTCAGTGATATTCTTCCAGTAGCCTCACCATTGTTTGTCCACAATGCCTGGTTGCTTACTGTTTTCTTCCTCCAGCTGAAGCCCTGGGTCTAGATCACATGGTGCCTGTACCCTACCGCAAAATAGCCTGTGATCCTGGGGCCGTGGAGATCATAGGCATCCCTGACCAGATCCCCTTCAAGAGACCCTGCACCTACGGAGTTCCAAAGCTCAAACGCATCTTGGACGAGCGCCATGGAATCCGCTTCATAGTCAAACGGTCAGAAATGCTTCAAGACAAATACACATTTTTAAATGTTGTTGGCATGATGTACCTTTTTAGACAGACAAGTTGTAATTTATATGAGTAGCTTTTCAGGGAAACACATCAGTGAAGTGTTTCGTGACCCTTGGTACCACTTTGTCATCCAGCTCCACTCCACCAAACCTCAGTGCGGCATCACGTCTGAAACTTTCATTTAGAAAAGATTTTTAATAAGCTGCTACCAACTGAGCCAGGCTATACCATCTGCCTGTTAAACGCCTGCCTCCATCAGCACACTATGTCCCACCATTTCCTATTCGTGTCCCAGATGACTCTCCCTCGCCAGCATGTCGCACTAACGTCTGCTCCACCACCCATTTGTTTAAGCTAATTTAAATGAGCCACCATGCCTAGTTTGAGATTGCACGTCTTTCTAACGAATCCTGCAGGCACTTCATTAGCGTTAATACAATTAAGAAAGATTGAAGATGTGATTCTTCAATTACATCACGTTCCCATTGTCATTGGGAGATGTTCCAGATGCAGGTCCTGATGTTCTCTTTTTTTGTTGACACACTACGATCATTTTTAAACAAACTCATCGTTGATTCTAATGGTTTGCTGCTTTAATTAAAACCAAAATGGAGCCTTGCTCTTAATCATGCCAAGATGATATCACATGTAATTACAAGCTAATTTATTTTCCATGTTATGAACAGTTGAATTTCAAAATTATAGGCACATAGATCGACCTTTTTTCGGTTTTGTTAATAATGAAAATTTCACTGAGTGTTTTTAACGTCTAATGGCTGGGTTCAGTTTGGCTCAGATATTCATGGTCATTAAAGGATGAATCCTTATGAATCCTCTAACTTTTTATCATGTGACAGAAATATTTTCAACACTTCATGTCATCAAAAGATACCTCAAAAATGTTATAACACAAACATGCTAAAGTTAGCATGCTAACAACCTAAAATTCCTAAAGAATAAAGGTTGTGACAAATCCCATGAAAAGACGAAAACCCGCAATGCATCAGTCAATCTCTTAATATCTCAGGACTTTCCTCCTCTGTCTGGCACTGATACCCAAGCCCACTGGTTTCTAATGAAGCAGTAAAGCTTTAAAAACATGTCACAATTATGTCGTTTCCATTTTCTACAAAAAAAAAAGCTCAGTACATTTCTTGAACAGTTGGGCTCTGTAGCTTTCTGCAAATGTTACTCAATCAGGAGTAAATGGTCCATTTGTCAGGGACAATTTTCAGCCAGGAATGAATGCACATTTGGGTTTCTAGTCAGTATTTACACCAGCAGGATTGTGTATGCAGTATTCAGTCTAAATGAACTACAGTGCCCACGTTCCTCATAATGAAGGATGGTGTCATCCAGTTCAGGGATGTGCTTTTTGATGTGCCTTTTTTTTCAGCAGTGCAGCCTGATGGCACAGAGAAATGAGGTGTATCAGGCTTTTGATATAAAATGTAGAATGAATAATTATGTTAGAAAGGTAACATGCTCACAGTTATGTTTTCATTAAACCCAAAGTGGAGCTGAGCCTGATGAAAAGTTGAGCCAAGTCTGACAACATGGAGCTGAGTCTGACATGTCCTAACATGGCCACCTTACACAACACAGGATTAACCCTTTTAGATTTAGGTAACAACATTGTCTTTTGTCTAGACCAGTGGTTCCCAACCTTTTCCAGCTCATGGCCCACTTGAGAATCTCAAAAATACTGGCAGACCACATCTGGCCCCATAACAATATTGAGGCCAAATAACACGTTCTCAGGGCACTTTTTATTTTAATGATAACAATCAAAAATTTGGGACTGAACTGAAAGCAGAGGAAACTTATAGGAAGCTTGGTTTTTCTTTTTTCATCTGTTGATTCACCATCTGTCTCTCGACTCTCTTTCCTTTTATCTCTTCCTTTTGCTTACCAGATATCCATTTACCTAATCAGATTAGATAGCAAACAAGCACACGATATGGACCGACCAGTGACAACACAGACAGTTTTTTAAACAATCTCAAAGTTTTTACAGATTTAAAGATAATTTCGTTTTAAATTATTTAAGAACATTATATGCCTGAGACAAAACTTTTTCCTCCACTAGTTATAAAAAAAAACTGAGAAAAGCAGCTGTTGTTTGAGGTGTGTTCTGAGCTTTATGTAAAAGCTGTAGTATATTTGTCTTGTTCAGCAGTGACCCGGAAATATAAAATCAGGTCATCTGGCTTTAATAAGATAGTAAATTAATTATAAATGTACAGTACCTATAAATATTGCCCCTCTTCACCAGCTGGAAACTCCACAGTCTCAAAAGATTCTACAAATAGATGCAAATAAACAAAACTTAAAGAAATAGATGTGTAAAGTAAAGATGAGTTACGTTTGCAGCAGGAGGAGAGGGTCTCAGTGGCAGACTGAGCTGCAGCAGACGCCAGAAGGAGTCACATCCACATCCACACAGTTATTTTTGGTTGGAGTTTTTCACTGGTAACAAAGGAACGACTCAATTACTTGACTGTTTGACTGAGGCTGATTGTTTAAAGAGTAGCTAATGTGCGTAAAGAAGAGCTGTTAATGATGTGTTCCTCCACATGTACACTGTTTGCAGCATGATGTTTGCCCTGAGAGCTGCAGCGCTCTTTGATCTCAATGACTAATGGCCTTTTTTTGTTTCTTTTTTCTTTTCCAGAATGTTTGATGAAAGGATTTTCACTGGTAAGACTGTGATTAATTTAGTTTTTGTTTTAGTACAATTTTCTCATGCATGTGAGCTGTGATGTGGCCACATTAATAAAACACAGCTGATCTGTCCATTTGTGACTTCTCATGCGAATATCTTGAATCTTGTGACGTTCTTTCTAGAACTGCCTCTTTTTTTTTCTCTTTGGAAAAAATGGTGACAGCATCATGGGAGAAGAAATTTCTCAGTGTCAGATCAGCTGTTTCCAGACTGACTATTATGGCTTTGTATCCTGTAAATTGATCATATACATTAAATTACATAAGTAGCATAAAACTGATGTTGTACTGCAGTGTAATACAACAGTCCCACAGAAAATCCTGCCTTCATGAAGGCCTCAGATTCCTGTTCCAGAGAGGTGTTTCAACTGACAGGTATTTCTAATATTTATTCCATCCTCATTGATAGAAATGGGGTGGACAAAATAGGAGAGGTATATATATTATTCAAATATATATCACCTCTAGGCATAATGCGATTCAGTTAAACATGAAATTAAGCCTCCAAACTGGCCTGAAGTTGAATGGATCAACTGCCGTGTAAAAGCTGTGTGATTTAAGCTGTCGCAGTCTGAAGTTGACAAGCGTGACAGAAACATGGTGAAATATCCGATCCCTACTGTTGGTCCTAGATGCACTGTGAGACACGCCCACCGAGATATCGGGTGGCTAAAGATGAAAATTCAGACAGTCTCTGACAAAATTATTGTAGGTGCTGCTTGAGACACCTCTGTAAACTCACCAGATCAGAATATGCAGAGATATGACACAGAATGCAATCACTGATGAAGACATCGGAAACACTGGTAGTACATACAGCACAGTGTTCATATAGCCCTCCCAGTGTCATTTATCTTTAGTGAGCACCATTTTTAATGAACTAAATGAAAACTGTGTCAGCACTATGGCCGAAACTCGCTGCAGTTTCAAAACATGAGAGCAGCACAGATGGATGATGCAGGTTGAGGATGTGTGTCTGCTCATGTATATATTAATTTAGATGATAGATATGTATGTATGTTATATTACAGTCTGACATACACTGTAACCAAACATTTTTAGACCCGTCTTGTACAGTGTAATGGACCTGTGGGATCGGTGTTATCCCACAGTTTATATGTGTCTAAAAACAGTTGTAACATATACTGATCTTCATGAGAGTAGGACATTCTGCAGGACTGTTGTGTTAGACTTCAACTTGACTGGCTTAGTTTTAACTAGATCAACCTAATAAACTTGATACAGATAATAATTGCTGATTGGTGCACACTAGAGCCTGACCCATAAATCAGCTGATATGAGCTCATTGCAGATACTTTGGTATTGGTGTCAGTGTCAGCAGATTAAATGACTGTCTGCCAACTGTAAAATGACCTGTTCAGTACATTTATTGTTCTTATTTGTCATAAAGAAAAACACAGAAGAGGGAACTTTACCAAAAATGTTTCTGTATTTTATGTGCGTGTAAAGAAAATTAATATCAGCCAATATATTCAATATATTTTAAACTCTCAAACATGAATATCATTATCAGCCTGATGCAATGCTGTATCAGTCAGACTATAGTGCACCAACGAACTATAAATGAGATAAAATTGCTAATTAGACTCATTATCTAAGTGTTGCTGCATTTTCATTAAAATGAAAAATGATCTACATCTTTTCAAAGGGAATTTTGGAAAATGTAATTATATTGGTAGGAATCCATGTGGGCTCAGTGTTGAACCTCGCCCCTAACCCCTGGCATTTAGCCGTACAATATTTGTCAGGAGCTTTACAATTAATTACAGTAACTGGCCGACAGAAAACTGCCCTGTCAAGTCTTTGTTTATATATTTAACCCCGCAGACGTTCTCCGCTAATGGGATGCAGTGTTTGTTTATCTTCTTGTGTCTTGTTTGTTGAAGCTGCTGGCAAGATTGCAAGGGAGGAGGGAAAGCATGACCTGGGCTCCACGCCTGAAGACAACTTCCCTGACAATCTGAGCATCCTGCCCACCGCAGCCGAGCTGGTCAGCAATCCTCACAGCAGCAGGTCAGACAGCCCACACACACACATACACACAAACACACCTACGCACACACAAATCCAGCATTACCCTGCAGACTTTGTTTATAATGTGGAAATATGAGATAGTGGCAGGCAGCCAAATTATATTGCATTTATAACCGCCATTACTCATAGTGTGGACCGAATTAAACAGCTTAAATATGCTGCTTTACAGAATTTATCATTTATATTGCTGCTGTGAGACTAGCCGTGATAAGCTTAATTTTAGCGACAGCCCTTAATTCATATTTTAATTTGGCCTCATTTAGGTCATTCTTCTTCTTTATATCCTGTGATTTCATATGTAATAGGCCTATAGTTTTAGAGTGTGTATCCTGGTGCCTTGTTGATCCAATACATCAACTTACAAGGATGCATTCATAGAAAAATATGTGCAATCTGAGAATGTCAGCAGTTGTCTAATAGGCTGTTGCACAGATTAAGCAAAATTTAAGACAGATCAGCATTAACTTACAAATATCATTAGGCCCATGAGCAGATTCACAAAGGCTTTAAAGGCCCCATATTTTACTCTTTTCCTGTGTTTTATTTGAATTGTTGATATCCATTAGAAGATATATTTGTGGTTTTAAGCAGCAAAATCCATCTCAGTGTAGCTTTACATCTCCTCTCTGAGGCATCTCTCTGGAGTTCTAGCAACCACAGGTCAGTGAGCCAATCAGAACAAAGGCCCTGAGCCTCGCCTCTGTTTGGCTGACTGTTTTCTGAGTGATCGAATAAAAATATAGCAGACTTCAGGTAACAACACTTATCAACATGGAGAGAAACCAAATCCTTCAAGGTTGGATGGTGGGTCCAGGTGGGTGGGATTTGGGGCATGGCTAGGGCGGTGACTGCTTTGTTGTGACATCACAAAGTTCCAGAAGTCCTGACGGCTGGTTTTAAAGCTCAGTTTCTGAATACAGGCTGTGTGCATTTCTCTGTGGACTGAGGCTTTGATACTTTCACAGTATTCATTTAGAAGCTAGACCTGATTTGTAATCAAAAAATTCATGGACATTGACATTTATACAATATGGGACCTTTAATAAATCACTTTTGCAGTTTGGTAATTACCTGCACGTGTTTTGTTTTACTTCACAGATCAACTAGTGCGTGTGTGAGTCCCTTGGCCGACTGTGAAGCAGGTATGTGCATTATAAAAACTACAAAAATATTTTGAGCCCTGAGTATCAAATGAAAGTTTTTTTTAAAGCATTAACATTCTTTGGAAGTTTTTTTAAAGAAATTACCATCGTCTTTCGCAGTCCGCTCAGTTCAGACATGTTCTATCGCCAACTTAAATCTGTTGAACACAGCCATAAACACACAGTGCCCACAGACTGATGGGAACTCAGGCAGAATGAACTGTTCAATCCCCGCAGGTCCTTCAGGAGACTGCATTCCTTTGAAAAGGATTAAAACAGAGCCTCCAGATGGGGAAATCATTCAAGTCACAGTGCCAGGTAAGCGAGCACACGCTATGCAGCCATTAGCTTTGAAAATGTTTACTTCTGAAAATATAAACACACTATCCAGACATGGGTTTTTATAGATTGTCCCTCAAACATCACTGGTTTGTGATGTACTGCACAAATGTAAAACTGTGTCATCAGATGAAACAGCTTGACTTTACTATGGTGTGTGTGGCTTTTACTCTTCATCAGTTGCTGCCCCTTCTGCAGCTCCACTGCCCAACTTTGCATAATTAAATTTTGCAGACTTCAGTAATTAAAGCCTGTGCACTGTAATATCAGTACAGTGCACCGTGCATGCTCATGTGTTACCGACCCTGAGAGAGGCAAAAAAAGGAAACCACTTCAGTGAATAGACAAACTGCTTGTTTCCACTGAGAAGACAGCTTGGTCTTTGCAGTTTACATATTTTCTTCTGTGGGTGAGCACTTTCTGACAGTGATGACCTGACATCCAGATTTTATTCGGAGAAATTCACACAGTGAAACCACAGAGTTGCTCTTATTGAGGATGGGATATGCGTCTCAGTTGGAGCAACTTTGTGATTCAGGCTTGTACATGGACTTTTTGGCTCGCACAGCTTTTACTGGTTTTATTCCATTTTGATGTTTGCAAAGTTTAGAGTTGTGAATGCTCATTGTTTTTTTACTGAGGTTGGCAGTAAAGTTAGTCAGTGAGTTTTCATCCCTCAGGCCTTTTTTTCTTTTAAAAGCAAAATGCAAAAACCCTCTATAAATCATAAATCTCACCTGTGTGTGTGTGTGTGTGTGTGTGTGTGTGTGTGTGTGTGTGTGTGTGTGTGTGTGTGTGTGTGTGTTTGGTCTGTTCTAGTATGGTGTGTTCACCTCTTTCTGATGTGCCAGTGATTCTCAGCAATTACCAAAGACAACTTGTTTTCCATTACACATACCTCAATCATTATGTTTAAGGATAAAACTCACACATCAAGGGAAAATATTTATTCTATCAGATGTGGTGTCCATTGGTGTAGGTAAATATAAGAACCACAGTTGCAGTGGATGCCCCATAGGGGGCAGCTTGAGGTGCAGGAAGAGAAGATGTCACAGTACTTGGACAGATGACACAAATATTTCCTTTACTCCACAGGAACTTTACAGCCTGTGACATAACCTGCAGGCATTGGCTCAGTTTGTTTTATTGAAAGGTCCTGCACCTAAATTTCAACACAAGAAGTTCGTGGCATTTTCCTGGGTACTTGTAGTGGTGTCGATGTGTCGTCCCCTCTGAGCCACGATTTCACTATTTTTTTGTGTTCGTTTTGCGTAAAATTTTAAAATATTTATTTCATGTCAAGGGAATGAAAATTCTTCTACATGCTGCGCTTAATGGTTTTCTGATATAGTGGAAAAAACGCAGAACCAGGACCAGAGGTCTTACCAGTTCTTAGTTCAGGTTATGGGAAGCTCCAAGTTAAAAGGTAATTAACTTCCTGAAGTGGAAAGGAGCTGGCTGGGATTTTTGTTTTATCTGAAGTGTTTCCAAAATGATGTTTCACTATTACAAGAATACAGACTCGAAGGATGAGGCTTCAGCAGTGGCTGAGAGTTAGATTTATGTCAGTATCACACTTTTACGGGCTTGTTTATTTTCTTCTTCTCTCTGTCTTCCTCTGTTCAGTTTTCATGTCTGCAGGCTAAAACTGATACCAGACTATCTCAAGAAATATCAAAACCAAAACAGGAAATATCAGCAGCTTGACATTTCCTGTTGCTCTCTTGTGTTTATAGTGCCAAAGTGTGAGAGTTTGTCTGGATTTCTTTCTCCAGATGCTGGGACAAGTGGGGAGGAGCCCAGCGAGTCTGTGGCCGAGCCTGCTACAGCTGCAGCATGTCCAGCCACAGCCTCGCCCTCCGCTCCCCCCGCCCCCGCCGCTCCCTCCGCTCCCCATCACCCGATGGAAAATCACACAGGTAACTTCACCTCCCATTTCATCTACCTCCTTATCACCGCAGCCCCTGGAATGGCAGCTCCGCTCACAGCTTTACAAGTACTGTGGTGCCGCCCCGGGGCCCACCGCTGACACCCCCACACTCTTTTTAGGGTGCTAAATATGCCGCAGCACGTATGAAACCACCTTTTCTCAGATACTTTATCTTCCACACTCCCACTTCCCCACAACCAAACCTCCCCAGCCCCTTGTAGACACAACCCCAACCTTAAAAAAACCCACCTCCCCAATTCTGACCCACTGTAGCTTTTCTCCTTCCCCCAGTCTTACACATACTGCTGTAGCTCTCATCTGTGAAAGGCACCATGTATCAGCTGCAGTAATTTGCCCCACTGTGGCTCTGTCTCTGGGTCACCTTTGTCATTACATCAGAGAATAAACTGAAAGTAATATCTCTGCTCATTTTGGCAGTTCACTTATTAAAACTGATGCATTGTGCACATTTCCAGATCTTGAGTTACATTGTCCTCTCGTCCTGCTGCTCACAACGATTAGTGTTAGACATCATCTGTTAGAAAGACCAAACTGTTCCTCAAAGATCCTGAACCCCACCTTCACCTAACAGAACTGTCTGTAGGACTCAAACAGCCCCCACCTTTACACCATAGGTGACTAGAATAAGGTTACCAGGAACATTTGAGTAGACTGCTCTCTCTTCCTCCACTTCTCTTGCCTCTTTGATCAAACGAATTTGGTTCAATTTAGAAAATGGTTTGCAGTACATTATTGTAATTCCTGTGTAAAAAAACTGAGACACATTAAAATATGGTTAAAGTGTTTAAAGGCTAAAATCTTATTTAAGAGTTTATTAATGATTAAGTAAAAAAGTTCCTGCAATAACACTGAAAATGTTGAATTGCCAAGAATTAATTAAATGAACTCCAGCAAACTGCTTGCACCAAGCACGTGCTGCTGTGTTATCTATTTAATGTTTTATAATTAATAAATTATTCATTAATTCTACCTTTTTCTCGATGAAGAGATTCGCACGTCTACATGTCTCAGGTGCAGGCGCGTTGGAAAGTGTCACTTCAGTGTCATGATGAAGTTCCAGAGAGACCCAAACATCAAGACGATTAATACATTATGATGCTGAGCAAGAGCAGTGTGCAGGATATTCTTCTTTTCAAGACCAAGTTAATTTTACCTTAAAATTAGGCCATTTTTCTCACATTTGAAAGTAGTGCTATACCAGCGCTGCAGAGAATGAACAGTCTACTCAGTGTGATCTTGGGTGTAGCGTACAATGCTTTCAAGAGGCATTTTGTTTTATTTTATTTGATTGTGCTTTGTTTAAGTTTTCTTTTCTTTCACAAAATGACCACTAAAGGAAAGAAAATAAAGGTAAGTTCAGCAAATGTCACATTCCGTATTATTTGCTGTTACACAGTCTAACAAGCTTTTTAGTGTGAAAAAAAATAGTGGGGACTCATCAGCTCTCATCAGGAGATTAAGTTCAGGTTACATCATCTTTCAGATCTAGATTCACCTTCCAAATAACGATTGTCATAAAGACGTGAATTGTGAATGTCTCTGACCAGCATCTTAATGCAGTCCAAAACTTGCGACTAGAAATAAATACTATTTATTTCTTCATAATGTTTGATTCATGCATTATGTTGCAGTGTGGATGATTATGGCAGAAATTAATATCACAGTAAAGCAGTTGAAGCAAAAATCACATATAAAAATAACAAATTGATATTTAGTGCAATGAACAGCTAATCTTCCATTTTTATGCATTACATCAGAAAAACACTCAACACTATTTAAAAACGTCGACAGCTCATTTTGTTAGTTTTTAATAAGAGGAATCATTCATTTAAACAACCTTTGTGAAATAATAACTCAGTATGATCATACAGTGCTGTCATGATGCAATACACTGAAAGACCATAGATGATAGTTGATGAAATTGTTGCAGCTGTATATTGTAATATACTTATGTATAGTCCCTGTTAGTTTGTCCTTTCTCTGTATAAACAAGTCAACTAATTCTACAAATGTAATAATTACAGCAAAAAACTACTGAGAATGTTTTAGTCAAAGCAGACCTGTTCACTCACACTGACACTTGTGCAGCAAGTTGTTGTTGAGCCATGAGGACATGAACAAATGTTGAAGTAGGATCACAGCTTTGAGTTCTTTTTTGCCCTTCTCATGTTTTTCTTATCTTGCAGCTGAGGCTCTGTCACCCAGTGCGACCCCCCAGAGTATCAGAAGATCCTCTGAAGGTGAGGTGGAAGATATATCATCACACACAACAGATACAAATGATTCAAGTTGGATGCTCTGTGAAATCCAGTGCATGTTGCCTGTGTGTAACATACAAACTTGTTGTAGAGGAAGACTGGAATAAAATGTAACAGCCACAAAACGTTTGATCCAGACATGCAGTGCACATATACATAACTACAGATACCCCAGCTTCAGCCTTGTCTCTATGGGAGCAACCTTTATATGTGTTTGAAATAAAGAATGTTTTTGTAGACTTAAAAATCTAATTTTAGCACTTGCATTTGAAATGATGAATTGCACATAAAAAATGGTTTTCTGTTATCTCTATACACTCCCATATATAACTAAACAACATTTAGTTATGGTAAAACTGATATTATTTGATTTTTCTTCAGGTGCATTGCTGTTCATTTGTAACTTTTAGTCTCATCCACTTCAAGAATTATTTCCAACTTTGTTTTTCTAACATTTTCTTTTTCCTTAAGTCCCTTTGATATGGTCCCTGGTGATTAATACACCACACAGTCAGTTTGTCATTATCAGGTCAGCGTGGGACAGCGGGCATTTGTCAAAATAAAGTTGCCGCCGAGAGGAGTCGTTGTGCTCATAGGTGTGAGGGCTCCCGCTAACTGAGCTGCCCTTGTGTAATAATTCTCTTTTGACGTTCATGGTGTAAATGTTTTTGCCATTTTCATTTGTCGGACTCATTCAGCGGGGAGTCTGGTGGAGGACATTGGTGAAATGATTCTTCAGCTGCGGAGACAAGTGGAGAGCCTCTTCAGCATTAAGTACGGTAAGCTACCTGCAGCGATGGAGCTTTAGCCTCATTCATACGAGGGTGGGAGGTTACTTCAGGCCATATTTATTCATTTTGCAGTAAGACTTTGATCTTCTCCACATGTACACAGCCATTACCAATGTCCAGAGATGAAAAAGTTAAGCTTTTAAAGTCTATTTGAATAATAAAATTGCAACATTCAATTTTTTAAATAATTTAACTCATGAGAATTAGTGTGGTCAGTGTGGGGTGAAATGGAGGGGACAAACTAAAATCAGCTCAATTTTACATGAAGCAGAGGTACCAAGAATTTGTGTTTTCAGAGCAGTTTTGTAGCGTTTTAGATATTGTATGAAGGAGGCAGCTTATCAACAACATCAGACTACTATAAAGCATCTTTTCCACTGGTCAACATACCCACTAACACCCACTAACATCGGGCTTTTGTCAGCAATGGAAAAGGGTACAATGGGTATTCACACCAGGACAAATAGCTCTGCAGTAGACACAGCTATTTATCAGCTCCAGCTCCAATCAGCAGTGATGTAAACACAACACTTAAGTGAACTTGATCATTTTCGCCACCTTTTCCAAGCTGTGACATCTTACAGAGCAGAAATACTGTAAACTGACCTGTCACCTGACCAGCACACTACTATGAAACCAGAAACTCCACAGCTACACTGCCCTTGGGGATGAAAGAATGAGCTGCAGCTCCAAAATAAGTTTTAAAAACACACAATGTGTCTCACACAGAGGCTCCGACACTTAGGAGCACCAACCTGGAGATAAGAGTCATAACTGCTAACAGCTCACTCTTTCTTCTCTGTGTTTGTGTGTGTGTGTGTGTACTCTGCAATGCATGTGATGACATTTCCTCCATTTATCCTAAGGTGTATAACAATGAGCAGTGATGCCCGTGCACAAGTATTAGTAAAGGCAAAATAGTTATGGTTTAGTGCACCTTGGGTCTTATTTTTTAGGTTTTGTCCATTATTTGTTTGGTAACGTCAACATTATAATCACCACAGCAATTGCTAAAATCAGGGAACATGCTGACAACATCAGACAGGGAGAGAAACGAGCAGTCAAACAATCAAACAGGTTATAAACATGGCAACAGATGAGCCAGATTTTTATTAAATTTAAAGGCAAACCTGTTGGTAATAAGTCTCATTGTAATGAGATTGTAATATTGTTCAATGAAAGAGGAACTTTGAAGTCGACTTGTAAACTTGGATGGGTGTTTACCACTGACTGGGGAACTATTTTACGATTCACATTTGCTTTGTCTTCCAAACAAGTTTGGCTGTCCTGCAGGTTTGCACTCAGATAGATTATACTTGGACTCATTCAGTGACGTAAAATCTTCTTCTGTTTCTGCCCTCTCCTCGTCCTCAGCTGACGCTCTGGGACTGCCTGAACCAGCCAAGGTGCCCTACTCCAAGTTCCAGATGTACCCTGAGGATCTGTTCGTCACCGGGCTGCCGGAGGGAATCTCTCTCCGAAGGCCCAACTGTTTTGGAGCAGCCAAACTGCGCAAGATCTTGGCTGCAAGCAGTCAGATCCAGTTTGTTATCAAAAGGTAAGAGCATGTAAAGGAGCTGTTAAAGTTTACTGTGTGTATCATTTCATGTGCACTTTACTCCCTGTATTAACACTTAATCTTCCGTTACATTTGCAGTTAAACAAAGTTTTGTTCAGACAAGAACTGACACTTTAAAGGAGCTATTAGTAAGTTTTGCTATTGCTACATAGCAAGCATTAGCATTAACAGTTATGAGTCTAGAAGAGTTGCTGAGAGTTCGGCATCAAACTTCAATCCTTTACACACCAAGAGCTGCCTGCAGCGGTGGAAAGCAACTCTTATCTCTACCACTTCTTTTCTTCTGAGGTTAGCATGCTAACCAGCTAGCTCCGGCCCATCTCATCACTTTGCAATAGCGACTCACTGTAGCCTCCAGTCTGTCCTGAAGACGTAGCGCTGCTCAGAGGGCGTATTTTAACCTCTTGTCTTGTAAATGCAACAATGGCTGAAACAACAACAATCACCACCACCTGGTCATGGCAAGAAACTACGTTCAGCAGCAGAGAAAACTTACAAATAGCCCCTTTAATGTAGGGATTAATTCACAGCTTAGAAACTTTTGTAATAAACGTTCTGTTTGTTTCCAGGCCTGAGCTGTTAACTGAGCAAGTAAAACAAGAAATGCCTTCTATCCCCGTCTGTGATGCAGGTGTGTCAGTCTTATACTTCTTGTTGGGGACGTTTGGTATGCATCCATAATGTATTTAAATGCAACTGAAAAATAACAGCAAATTGTCAGCAAATACTGTATTATGTATTTTGCCCATTTTATCCGGATAGGAAGACTTTGTTTGAAAGGCTTTTTGTTGAAATTCAGGCTGAGATACATTAAGGTTTTGTTTGGGAAGATTGCACAAAACAACAAAATGCAGGAAGCTGTATTATTCACTAGCCCTGTGCCGTAAATGCCATATTTACCTAAAAGCCCTGTTGACAAAAAAGGGAGCTGCTTTATGCACATCATGGTCATGAATACGTAATTATTTATTCAGTTTCCTAGCCCCATTATTTTGTATACATTAGTCATTTCTAATTTAGATTGTGCAAATTGAGACTGTGACCTGTTTACAAATTGCAGTAGGAAATCTGCTGGAGTGTTTTCCTGCATACCAGAGAGCAGTTTGTGTGTCTGTAACTGCTGCTCTCACAGCTGTTTGCACTGATGTTTAAGTGATAAGAAAAACTCTTGTTGAAGATGGAGAAACTGCGAATTGACTTGACTGTATCTGGACTTCAGTCTTCTTGATCTGTAACGTAACAAGCACATTCTACTGTTACATGCAGTATACAGTGCAAAAGGCTGTAAACCTGCAGCCACTCCACATACTGCAGTAGTTAAAGCTCTGAAGATAAAGTTGTATCTTAGCAGACAATAGGAAGGCTGTATGTAGAAAACTCATAATGCAGGTTTAAGATGCTATTAAAACTGTACAGATCGTTAAGCTCCTTGAGACAAATTTCTGTAATTTTGTTATTTATATAGAAATGGTTGAAATTCTGAGTTCAAATCCAGTTCATAATCTATTTTGAAAACCACCCCTCCAAAGGAAAAAAGAAAGTCCTTGCAGAGATTTTCTGCAGCTATCTCTACCTTTTATTTGTGACAAAGTTCAGCTTGTGAAGCGAGGAGCTCTTAGCGTTTGTTGTGTTCAGTAAATCTTAAGAGACGACAAAAACAAAAGTTTAACCTTTTTAAACGTGTTTTTCCAAAGAGCTGGACACCAAGGACACAGCACCAGCAACAGAGGATACTGCAGCTATATCCAAGAGACCTGGATTCTCGGGTACGTTCAGGTTTCAATTTTCACTTTCAGTCACCACTTTGAAGCTTAGATTTGATACAGTACATCATTTAAACATAAACAGGCTTTGTGCATTGACATTTATAAACACTCACTTTTAAAACTATGAGTGAAAAGGCTGTAAGAAAGTGCATTTATATATTTAAAAGGATGAAATTTCAAGGTGTCTTCTATCCCCTGTCTCCAGAGTGCCTGGAGTCCAAGCTGTCCAGGATCGACCTGGCCAACACACTGAGAGAGCAGGTCCAAGATCTTTTCAACAGGAAGTATGGGGAGGCATTGGGCATCAAGTACCCCGTCCAAGTGCCTTACAAGAGGATTAAGAACAACCCCGACTCGGTCATCATCGAGGGCCTTCCCCCCGGTATCCCCTTCAGGAAGCCTTGCACCTTTGGCTCCCAGAACCTGGAGAGGATCCTGGCAGTCGCTGACAAAATCAGCTTCACCATCACCAGGTGGGAACCCAGGTTTCCCTCTTTCAGCCCCTCTCAGTAACACTAAGAGGTTAACTGAAGAAAAATCATGACTTATAATATGTTGATGTGTGACCCAATTCACAGAATCAAACAGTTTGAAAGCCATTTTATAAAAAGCACACAGTAACAATAGTGGGTAATGCCCAGGTAAGAGAGAAAAAACATTAGACATCAAACTGCTGCCCCGGGTCTAATCACAGTCATCAACAAGTGACAGCTTGAAAGCACTCAGACCATTATCCTTCCCCAAGGCTGCACAACACTCTAAATGGGCTGTGGTTTTAACAACAGGAAATGTTCAGGAGGCTTTAGCACTTCAAATAATGATTCCTCTTATCACTGATCAATCTGTTGATTAGTTTTTCAATTAATCAGTTATTCCACAATATGTCAGGAAAACGTAAAAATGTAAACATCCCTCCACAAGTTCCAAAAGCTGTAAGTGAAATCTTCTCCTGCAGCAGAGAGAAGTAGCAAATACAGGTGTTTGAGAAACTGGAAGCAGAGAATGTTTGGCATTTTTTCTTGATAAATTGCTCCTACAGTTTGTTGTGCACAGTTTTTATTTCGATTAAATGGTAATAGTTTTAGCACTTTTGGAGCCCGATCAGGAAAACAGAGAAAATGGTAAAAAAAAAATGAAAAATGCAGAATCTGGCAATGTTGAGAAATCCTTTTAAAATCCCAGGATCAGCTCCAGTAAAAAAAATCAATGACTCTTCTAACTGTTTTTGAGATATCCTGGTAAATAACCAACCTCTATGGCATTGATGGGGTCTGCAATCATCAGGGCTTATAGCATCCTGTCACAGGCTCTCTGTCTGTTCTCACAGCAGGTAGAATGAGGACAAACATCAGCTCAGAATTACCTTGTTAATCATAAAAACAGATGACAAGAGGCTTAAATATTTGCTGGTGAACGTTTGAAAGCAGCCACCTTGCAGAGATGAATGACTGTATTATTAAACATCATAACTGGAATGTGTCAACTTTTTATATCACTTTTCTTCTTTGCAGACCTTTTCAAGGACTCATTCCAAAACCAGGTAAGAACAGAATTTGTTTTCTCAGAACCAACATTATTGTTAGGTAATATTAATATTAATATATCACTCATTGATTTTATCAGCACCTCGACGAGTCACTTTACTAAAGAAGGCCTACGCCTCCATAAGTGGTGAGTAAAAACATCCAGATTTTTTTTCCTGTTGTCGCTTCATCAGGAGCTTTATTTTGAAATTTGTCATCAGCTGATTCTCTTCACCCGACAGACGATGATGATATCAACCGCATGGGAGAGAAAGTGGTCCTTCGAGAGCAAGTGAAGGAACTGTTTAACAAGAAATATGGTAATTGGATTATTTAGATTAATGTGATAAAGCAACTTGACTTTTTGTTACACTGAATAATTTACACTGAAGTTTTTTTTTAAGACCAGGGGCATTGGGCCTCACTGGTAGGAACAGATTTATCACTGTGGTATATCCTGTAGAGGTGAATTTAAGAGAACTTGTTGCATGGATTACCAGTTTACAGAGTTTCCTTTTATAGTGACATGAGTATTATAGTTGTATTTGCCTCAGTTTTTTTATGCATGTTGCTGTCCAGGTGAACATCCAGTGGAATATAATCTCTCAACCACGTCCGTGACAGTTATGTCACTTTAACCACCTCATGTTTTACTTATCAACAGCTTCTCTGTAGCATAACATTTCTTAGCATGTAACTATATATTCTCGTTTAATTTTGCCTTGATGACTGTGTTGAAAGCCTTAATATTTTTTTCATGTCCCCTACTGACAATATTTGATTTTATTTTATTTTTTAATAAATGAATCTTACCCTTTCAAACAAGCTTGTTTAAATGCACATCACATGTAGTGGGGAAGGCTGTTAGAAATAATAAACACACTTTTTGACTCACTGGGATTGAAACATTGTCTATTTAGATAAAGCAGATTCAGGAATGAAGCAAAAGAGAGGTTTGGGAAAATGATATGAAAATATTCATGTAGAGGCCCAGTGTGCTGCTGCCAGGGTGTAGGGTCTGAGGGATTAAAACATAATCCAACATCAGAAATGAATGTCACTGTATGTTCGCATTAAACAGTAGCATCATTATCCTCCTGCATGTTGTTCTGTACATGGGATTAATAGCTACTGTTAGCATCCTTGAATTATTTAAATGAAAATGAATGCACTCCAGGCTAAATATGTGAGAGGCATACACACAGTAAACAAGGAAAACTAAAAATGCCTTGAATCAGATACCAGATGCACACCTAGTTTTTCAGCACAGCAGCTCACACTGTTGTTAGAATAATTACTTGTATTCAGCTCATTTTTCCTCAGGCAGTTCCACTTGGTCTCCTTTAGTTAAAAGTAAACTTGAACTTTCTTTTTTTTTTTTTTATGTTGAGCAAACAAAAAAAACAACCAGCTTCAAGTCTTTTTGTTCTTCTGTTAGCAGCTCTTTGCAGGTGATCACAAAGCTGAATTTCTGTCTCATTGTGTGTTCAGGTGAGGCTCTGGGCTTAGACCGCTCCGTCATGGTCCCGTACAAGCTAATCCGTGGCAGTCCAGAGTCTGTAGAAGTTAGTGGCCTTCCTGACGACATCCCCTTCCGAAACCCAAACACCTACGACATCGTGTGCCTGGAGAAAATCCTTCAAGCCGCAGATAAAATAATATTCAACATCAAGAGCCAGCTACAGTGAGTGTGGAGACGCCTAAATATTCAGCAGCCTGGTAGCTGTCACCACACTGTACATTTCAGTGGGAATTTAGGTTTCTGCTTCTTGGTAGTTAAGCTCATTACAGTTTATTTATGCTTTGGATTTAAATCCAGCCTCTGAGATGTCAAAGAATAAATCTTCCTCAACAGCAAATGTAAATAATATGAAATCGTGAACAATATTTTGACACTGAAGCAGTTAAGCTATGATGAAAGAATGGAGGCGAAGACTTAAATCATGCAAAATTTCTGCTTTTTTTTTCTCTTTAGTTATAAAATGAGTGGAGTCTGAACAGTGGGCTAATGCAAATCACTCTGTTATTTCTTTTGATTGCATCTCTGAAAACATAAAGTGCTTTGTCACTTATATGACCCAGCCTTCTCTCTCTCACACAGGCCTTTTGCAGAAATCTGTAGCCAGGCTTGTAACACAGGTAGGTGCAGTTTAATGTCCTTGTGTTGGTTGAAGCGGAGCTCTGTGCTGGCACCTGAAGGTGAAACCATCTCCTCCTGTGTCTGCAGTAGGAACAGACGCCTCCACCAACCGACGAAAGCGCAAGAGAGTCCAGGAGAGTAATCGAGTACCTGCCTCCTCTGACCTGGGGATATCAACCAATCAGATTCCAGTGATGGTATGTTTGAATGATTGAAGTAATATGACGCATGATAGGTCAACTCATTATCACTGTCGAGAGAATTGGACTTGGTTTGAACCGGCTACTCGTAAATCCTAAAAATCATAAATCCTTCTCAGTCTTACTTTCTAGTTTCAAACCAGTGATTTAGTCAAATTTAAGAAATGTCTGAGAGAGTAAGAGACATAATTAATGTTTAAATCAGTTGACAGGGAAATATAGGTTTGAATTTGCTATATTCATAAATCAGAGGTTAAGATTTAATTTTTACTGTATTTAAAAGTGAGAGGTGGCTCCTGATTAGTTTGATTTTGTAAAATGTATGTTGTTGAAAACAAGACATTGCAGCTTTAAATGGGTTTTCTTTTTTTTTTTTTTTTTTTTTTTTTTTTAGTAAAAATGGTCAAAATACCAAATATTAAATAAAATTATTATACAGAGGTATTGATACTATTATTTCTTTTAACATGAAAACCACTTTCTGGTTATTGATAAATGACTAAACTCATTTGGAAGAACAGCGCCCTCTAGCTGTAACTGCATGCTGTGAATTTCCTTTCCATTCTGATGTGAGAACTAAAAATGTAAAACACAGCCTAGAAGCAAACAATATTAACCAGTCTGTGTTTTTTTAAAAGTACATTAGAGCATTGTGTTGATTTTTTTAACACACCAGTATCGAACAAAAGCACTGCTTAGGCAGACAGAGGGAGATATACAAATGAAAAAGGTTGCAGAAGTTGCTTCAGGGATCAAAGGAAGAATTGTGATGTATTTACAGGTGAAAGTAAAGATGATTATTACAGTGTCTTTTTCTCTGGACAAATTTAGAGCTGAGTGATAGAATAATTCAGAAAGGTCAGTCATCTTTGTTTACCTTCTCTGATTACATTCCACCTTTGAAGGCTATGGCCAGTTACTGAGCGATTCCTGCATGAGATCCTAGATGGTGTTTTGAAAATGGAGGCAGGGGGCACTGGTCACAGATGAACAACAACATGATGACACATTTTAGCAGCTTTAAGTGAAGAGAACTGTAATTGATGGAGCACCTTGAACAGGTCGCACTGGGCCGTGCCTTGTACATGACCGTTTTATTGTAACCACTAAAACCTGATATTAAAACAGGTTTTGAGGCAAGGTCAACAACCCCTTTGTAGTAATGAAAGCATTTTCTCCACCGTAATGACTGACTTTCGTCTATCATTGTCTCTGTGTGTGTGTCTGCCTGCAGCAGTGGCCCATGTACATGGTGGACTACAGTGGAGTGAATGTGCAGGTTCCCGGAAAAGTCAATTACTGAAGGACAAACCTCGACTGCGGCAAAGGGATAAAAGGAGAAGTTTGTCAAAGTGATATTCATGACTCTTCCACGTGCGACACTAACACTTTGTCAGAGTGCTAAAGCTAAACAATCTCTCCAGACTGAACATAGGGAGCCGAAGGTTTGACTCTGTGAATGACGTTCTGAGGAACGACAGAATGTATGTGGATCAAAATGTTGCAGGGCAAAAGCTTGGCTTGTTTTCTGTCTCCTGCCCTCACACAGCGCCGGCAGGACAGCTATCAGTTTTTGTTTCCTTCTACAGCTGATCATGACAGTAATATTGTTTTTTTTCACAGAGCTGGAGATAAGTCATGTTATTTGCCCTTGCATTTATGACGTGTCCATCCTCTGAGTCATGTTGTTGGATCCAGCATTTGGTTGCAATGTATAACTGACAAAAAAAATGTCTTTGATAGCGATGATCTGGTTCCATAATATTCAGATATTTGTACTTTTTATTTATTATATTTATTGAAATATAACATTATGTGCAGGGATGTAAAATACATTATTCTGTTATACAGCTCCGTGAGGAACTATCACAACACTAACACAGATGCTACTAGTCACTCAGTAACTACAGGTAACCACTGAAATCAAATTAAACCACAGCAGTGAAGTGTCTTAATTAGGTGTTGGGGCGACCACAAGCCATTAGAAATTAAAGGAGACTAAATGGACTCAGAGTTTGACCGAGGGGTCGAACCTCTGCTCACAGCAGCAGGAAGCACCTGCAGTAAAAACAAGACAGACCTTAAGTAAACAGCCTTTTTATGTTAGCACCACATTAACAACATGTAAAATATCTCATTTAAAGTCAGCCTGAATGTATCATGTAAAGGAAAGAATGGTATGTTACTCTGCGATGACTGTCTCTGGACTAACGATATTTAATATGCTGTACCTTAACGCCAATTAGGCCTTTGAAATAAAATGTGTTGCCTTGCACTTTTCATTTTGTTGGAGTTTGATTCTGACGTGTTGGATGTATGATCTGCAAGAGGTCAACCTCAGTCTGTTTGTGTCTATTAAATACGGGAGTCAAGTCATAAAATCATTAAACTGTACAAAATCAGATGTAAGCAGCTCACTTTTTAATCGAGGAGTTCAGTCAATAAGTGGCTCAGTAGAGTAACTCAGATTTATGTCTTAAATCAAGTTTTCAATTGAATTTTTTATTGCGTTTAGATGAATATGAAGATTCTGCTCTGTAACAAAGAGAAACTTAACATTACTATCTGGTAACAGATTTTCCTGATAGCTCTTTTTCTTTGTTATTATGCTTTTCAGTAGAACAGATAACACTTAGACTGTCTTTTAAGATCTTTTTATGTAACACTCAGTTTTACAAGTTGTAATTTCCCTAGAGAGCTATGCAATGACCATGCATTAAGACATCCTTACCATTTCTGTTCGATCAGGCTACACTAATGTTATGCAGTGTACAGTAACAGTGGCAGATTTACCTCTCCAAATTCTAAATCATTATTTCAAACTGGATTTTCTTTTCTTAAAGGATTCGTTATGTTTCTGGTGGGAAACTGTTGATTTTGTCGTCTGAAATCCCAACTGTCGCCAGCTTGCAGACCTCAGCAGCTGTTGATAGCTAATTAAGCGAATGTCAGCTCATTATTGGCTAATTAGCTTACAGACTTGGAAATAGGATTTATTCCATATTTTTGTATTTTCAAACACTATTGTGAGAGTGACTTCACTGTGGGGAGGCGACCTTTTTTACTCTGAGAGCTACTTTGACAAAATAAAAGTGTCTGAGAGAGCTGATGATATTTATTCACATATCAAAACACAGCGTATCAAAACACTCTCAAATCCAAGTCAAATCAGATGAATAAGATCATTTAACAAGTCCTCAAATATCAATATCTAAAACTCACATTTTGTACCAAAAGCATCTGAAACTCACCTCAGTTCATTTTAGTGTGAAAAACCTGAGTCATGATTCAGTCAAACCTCAGGACATGGACACGATAACACTGCGAATAAATCCATAAATCTGCTTCGACATCAGAGAAAAAAGAAGCTCCTCACTCAGAGATCCAGTGGGAGTTTAAAGTAGCTCAATCACTACACTTAATTATCCAAAATGTAAACAAACATAAGCCTCAGCTGAACTCACTGTATCCACGGCAACACATTTCCTGTTTCTCGGAAAAGTTTGGTTAATATCTGTTGTGTTATCCAGAGGAGTTTCTATCACTGCTGATGTACACAAACTTGACAGTTCAATTCATTTGATTTAGTTGCATTTGCAGCAGTTTTACTGAGTGAAGTTGTGTTGCTTAAAGTTTGTACTGTGCATCCAAGGCCACCTGTCGGAGAGCCCTTGGAGCTTATCAAAGTGAAGTTTTGTGTGCACTGTGGAGTTTCCATTTCATTTAGATTATGAAGATAGACGTGTTCATCAGATCGTTATTTTGAGACTTTACTCCATTGGAGCCACGTCTCAGGCTGAGGCAGAGCGAGATCTGACCCGAAATATACGCTGGTGGCAAAAAGGAGCTGAGGGACCTTGTCTTCAGTTCCTGACAAAGAGTTGCAGGCTATGTAACAGAGCCAGCGGTTATATTAAAGTTGAAAGGTAAAATCATCTCAGTAAGAACATGGTTTTTCATTTCCAACGTTAAATTCAGCCCATGGAGTTATAACAGAGAGAGGGAAAAGCAGGAGAAAAGGTACAAAAATAATCTTGGTTAACAATCTGGTTGAAAAGGGCGAGAGCAGATGGATGAAGGCTATTCAAGACAGACTGATCTAATTTGGTGCTGTTCAATAAAATTATAAGACCAGACGTCCGTATAACCCTGGCAAATAACAGGTCTTTGTGGGTGGGTGATTATGCACAAAGGATACAGAAACATAGTGACGTTGAAGGTGCCAGTTACTGTGTATTAACCATAATTAGTCGAGAACATAATGACAAAGATAACAAGATTTTTACAGCTGTATGCAGGTGAAAATGAGAGGAATTATTAATCTAACACGGGACGAGCGTGACCCAAGGTTTATTCATTGGCTCGTGTGATGTAACCATTAGTGGCTGTTGATGAAAAGAAGAAGAGTTGTTATGTTACACAAAGAGAAAAGACACAATTTTCCTCCAAGTTGCAATTAAAGTTAGTCTGAAAGTACATGAGAATTTAACGGTAATAAAATAATGAAGTAATATAACGTGGAGCTTACCCTGTGAGACAGGCCACGCTCCCTAACCTCTGTGGGAGGACGGGAGGAGGCTTTAGAAGAGACTAGAGGAGGCAGCTGATGTTGGGCCGGACACGAGGCGGCTGGTTTTGGCTGCACAGAATCAAGAACTGCTTATCCTAAGCTTATCCTAAGCCTTTGTCTGCCATAACCTCATCCCCTGGCTCCAGTAACTGCACGATTCCCGATGCCTTGTTTAATCCTTGTTAGAGATGAAGCCAGTGAATAATTTTGATGCAAAAGTGATTGAACCACAGGATGAAACTCTGATTAAAGCTTTGAAGGTGGTGGAAGTCTTGTATGTGGAGTAAGTTTTAGAGTGTCTGGGCTTTGACATCTGACCTCTGTGCTGTCAACAATGACCCTCGTGTTTGGGCTGCACTGCTGGAATCGTCCGTCTCACCTGCTCCTGCATCATCCAGATTTGAACTGATCCCAATATAAGGTACAAGTAATTTGACCAAGTGATCACAACACGACTCACTGTAGCAGCGCTCGCTCCAAATGTCTCAGGCAGACACGCAGGCAGAACATGAACGACTCATCAATAGGCTGCAGCTCACGTCTGGGGCTCAGCCTTATGATCTCTTTCTCTACTGTGGCAGCTCCAATCCTCCGTGTCATGGGCCAGTACACTAGCCTGGATGCAGAGGGCTCAACTGAGCTCCAGAAAGATGTGCTTGGAGGAGAATCTTGTCAAATACCTGAAGTCTTCATCAGACACACACCACGTATCCAGTTGAGGTCCAGAGAGGGAAAGACTTGGTGCCAGTTCCTTCAACTCCTGTACGTTTTCCACTGCCTCACCAACTGCACCTAATCAATTAAAAGCGAATATATAACCCTTTTACTTGAATGTCAGTTATCAATATATTTATTTATAAATCAAGTTAAAAAAAATCACTGTAAATACATCTTTCATTTTGCCAGCAAGCAAAGAAGCCAATCAGACATCCCACATTTTAAAGAACCTTAAATGTCAACTGCTACATGAATTTCTTACATCTGTTCCAGGAGTTAAACACCATCACGTGCCAGAATTAAAAAGTGGAAAAGTAACATATTTCATAGTTCATAATTTGACAGAACCCTAGTTTTGCCATTAGCGATGATGCTGAAGTTCTGAGGTTCTGATTCAGCAGTTATGGGGAAAGTGAAGCGAGATTTAATTTACAATACTAATCCACCAATTCTCCCACAG
Organism: Trachinotus anak; assembly: GCF_046630095.1. Classification (NCBI taxonomy): domain Eukaryota; kingdom Metazoa; phylum Chordata; class Actinopteri; order Carangiformes; family Carangidae; genus Trachinotus; species Trachinotus anak. The sequence continues at coordinate 4,239,584 of NW_027273871.1, forward strand.
CTGAATGTTGTGGAAGTGTGTTAGACACTCCTAGTTAAAGTCTTCACACTGAAACCCACTCTCAGATTTATGAATTTTATTCTTTTTGTGCGAACACAAAAGAGGCCAATGTCACTAGCCCCAGACCACATGAGACCAGGTGCAGATCAAAAACCACTGAACATAGACGTCTCAGATCTGGTCCAGATTATCCCACAGATACATGACGCTTTTTAAAACACAGTCTGTGTGTGTCTTTTCTTTGTGTTCATAAGAGTGTTATTCATTCTGTAGTCAAATTGTTGACAGGCTCCTTAGTTGGTCATTAAACTGTTGTTGCTGGAATAAAACCTTGTTTATGAATTAATTCAGATCCGTTGGTTCTGAAGTTATGATGCTGTTTGTGCCATTTGACAGTTGACTGCGTGGGTTACTTCCTCTAAACTACTAGGACACGAAAGTCCCAACAACACAATAATAAGTGATGCAAAAAACAGAATCAGTGGCATTTGCACCACAAACAAATGATGAAGTGGTTCAAGAGATATTTATTCTGCAGGAGGAGCAGGGTTCAAGCCCTGCAGCCAGCAAACAGCAAAAGTGCTGAGAAGACACTCACGGCCTCCAATAGTCTTCACCTGCTACACCTTAAAAACCTTGATAACACATTTCCTCAGTTTCCTTCTTCCTACTATTTCAATGAGCACAGTTTTCTGTCCGAGGACACAGCAAGTTGCTGTATTTGTGGTTCTTACTATGTTAATCTCTGGATTGAAGTAGGCTGTGCTCTGTCAGAATGAAGTGATGTTTTTTCAATACTGGGATCAAAATGTCAACAGCTGTGGGGCAGTTTGTTAATGCTGCTACACCACTGTCAAATTTGATCAAACCACACCCGCCCAGACCTGATGAAGCAGATTAGCTGAGTGTTTGGCTCTTACACTCTTATTAAAGACGTTAGAAAGTAAAACATTAGTCATTACCTGCCTCCTCGGTTACCACCTCCAGTTATTTAAGAGTTGCTCCAACTGGCATTTAAACCCTGGTTACCCAGTACTCAACTGGCACTCTAATGCCACGGTTCCCAAAGAGGGGTATTTGTACCACAGGGAGGTACTTAAAGTAGCTTGGATATTAAACGGATATAAAATGTTATATAACCTCATATTTGCATTTAGGAGGAAGTGAAGACACAAACAGGATTACAAATTGGTTCGGGGCTAATCTTTCATTTGCTTATTGTCTCATTAACTAATATACTACCAGCTATGAAAAGCCAACTGCACAAGACACACCTTGAACCAACTGGGTGAAAATGAGTCAGAAAATTAGCAGAGATGTGCTGATAGAGGTAAAGAATGAAATCTGAAATAAAGAATAAAGACATCAAGCCTTCACATTGATAATTCCAAGATAACAGACTCATGGATTCACAGCCTCCATATATCCAGCCCGTCTATCAGAGGAGCTGACCATCTGTGCAGCTGTGGGGATTTGTTGGGCCAAGAAGTTTGGGCCTAATCCTGCCTCTACCCAGGCTGCTGCCTCATCATAAGACTCTAATCGTGATGTGGTTTCCCTAAAATTAAACGATATAAAACCGTAGTATATTTTAGCTTAATTGAGCACATCCAAATATTTTACCTCTTCTACCGATATTCGAATGTTCACATTAATCAACTCTATGATTGTGTTAATGTCCCCTTTACCTCCTCCAGGAGTGAGGACGTGATAAGGTGCGTCTCTGATCTATAATGCCACGGGCAGCCATCGACGGGGAGTCATTAGGTCTGATGATCAAACTCCAAACGATCATACAACAGCAACACGTTATGAGGCCATTTAAGACGACCAGGAGCTCCCTGAAGTGCAAACACTACAATATTCTCCCCACATGTTAAATGATCATGAGCCCCACGAGGAATTAATTCCCACTTTTTTCATGACCCTGATCAGTGGATCGAAACATAACTGAAGCGTTCATGGAGGGAGATCAGTATTATTACATATATTAAAAAAAATGGAGTCAGAGATAGAGCCAGGATTAGTTTTGCCTTATTTCTTTATTGCAGACTTTTTTTTTTTCCAGTTTTGCTTGTATACATGTCAAAACTCAGTTCAGTGACCGTACTGCAGTACTGTGTGCAGAATGATGCATGTGAATACAGGAGGTGAGTTTACAGCCGGTGGGACCATTAACGTGCTCGCTTCACGAGTCTCGTTAATCAAGACGAGTTCAATGACCTTGATTGTCACACTGTAAAATTTTTCTTAACCAGAGCTTTTTTTTTCTTCTCCATCTGCTTGGGCAAAAGGATTGAGGTCGTCAAGCTATATAATGATGTCACCTTGTCCCTTCTCACATACATGGCAACATTAACTCACAAATTAAACAAGGCCTGCAGGACGTCCACATGAACACATGAAAAATCACCATGTGAGTGCATCAGACATCTGCTTATCAAATTAGTTTAGAGAATAAAATATGACAATTGATGGTCAAATGTTAAAAAATATACAACTTTATCCTCCTTGACTGGCATTTGTGGACACGACCTGTTAAATTTTTTTTTTTTAACATACTTTTGTTTCATTCCCGTTTGTTTTTGTTTTTTTTTATTATTTATTTACAACAGTAAAGTATTGCCCCTTCTCATCAAATAGTATATACTCACTTTGCTACTAAAGTTTTAGTGTGTCATTGTGCTAAACACAAATGTTTTCTGCAGGAACACTTAAATTGCATAACTTCCCAATTTCAAACAAGTTAACTGCCCTTTACCGGGAAATCACACACCCCAGATAAACGTACTGCCAGAACTAAAGTGCTTAATGAGATTTTTATCCCCAGTGTGAGCTGCCATTCTCATGGTAACTGGACGAGGGGATACAGATGAGGCTTTATGGAAATAAAGAAAAAAAGACACAGAACAAAAAAACAAAACAAACTCAGTCTCAAGTTTGTGGAGGTTTGATAAAAGAGGCTCGGAGTAAGAGGAGCCCCATTTTTCTCAGAGTTCAGTCTCCTGGCATATGTGATGAGAGGGAATGTAGTGGCGCATTAACTATTCTCAGGCAGCACTCCACTGTGCATCCTTCCAGAGAAGCTTCAAGATTATTCAGCTCTTTCTCCCCCTCACTCACTCGATGAGATTTGGGCTGACTCAGACTAGATAACAGACAGAGATGGAAGGAGGTCCACCTGGGCACAGAGGTGGATTTCGAAGGGATTACTCAGTGGTCAGTAGTGAGTGGTAGTGTGTAAAGCTGGGAGCTGTGACCTAGCTGCTGCCGCCGCCGCCGCCACCACCTGGAAGTTTGAGGCAGTCCTCTGTCACGCCCTGAGAGGCCAGCTCCGAAAGAACATTGTCCAGATAGTTGGGGTCGGGGTAGCCGTGGCCTGACAAGTTGGACATCATCTCCGTTTTGTGGTGGATCCCGTTCCACACCACAGTGTCGGGCTCGCCGGTGGTGCTGGACGTACCCACAGTGAAGATGAGGCGGCGCATCCACGCCACCTTCAGCAGCTCCAGCACCTTTTTCCAACAGAGACACAAGCAGCAAATGTTTATGCATGAAGTTCAGAGCTGAAACAATTCATCAATAAGTCAAATCGACATAAAAACAACCCGGAGCTACTTTGATAATCAATTAAAACAATAAAGTCTTTTCTTCTGGAAAACGTTTGTTTGAATTTGTTGCTTTTCTTTGGGATCTGGACTGTTGGTTGGACAAAATAAGCAATCTGAAGACATCACATTTATGGACCTGTAATGGGCATTTTTTATTGTTTTCTTACAGACAAAATATTGATTGTCTTGATTAGAAAGTGAGCTGACAATAATCCTTTGTTGGAGTCCCAATATATACATTTCTTATGCATATTAACATCAAGTCGGTTCAAACCAGTTTCTGTCCACAGATCACTAACAGACAAACGGGTTTGCTGAAGAAGAGATGGTGAATCTCAGATCAGATGGGCTTTAACTGGATGTCCACTCATACAGTCAAAGACACAGAAGCACGAGCAGCACTCTAGATTATGAATAAATCATGGTTACAATTAAAATGCAAATAATTTTTATTGTTTTTGTAATTCACTGAAAGATTTGTAGCAGGAAACTGGAGCACCCACAGAAAACCCACACAGGCACAGGGAGAAGCAGCAGCCTCCACACTGAAAGAAGGCAGCTGGTCAGTAGACTGAAAACCACAGTCTCTTGCTGTGAGGCCACTGTGCTGCCCTCTATACACTCTTAGAGTAATAGTTTGACATTTGGGTTCTTCTTCAGGTGCATACTTCTTCTTCAGGGCCTGAATTCTTATGAACCATTCTACTTTAATGGCCTCTGTATGAACTTTTCTTCCATTAACTTCTGTCAGTTCATTGACTCTTAGAGTTTTTCCTTTGCAGCAGTTTCAGTTCCTCTATCTGTTGAGGACTGAAGGCCTTTTTGTGTAAGTGAAAAAGATGTTGATTTCTTTAGACATCTTATTTTCTAATCTGGTTACTGTAATTGGTCTGGGGTGAAAACATGTCAACCTCTTAACTATTATCAAATGTTGTAATATATTATAATAACATATTATAATTCTGAGAGACCAGGTTCATCTTACTGCTTTCCCTGTTGATCAGAGTCCAGGTCAAATGAACGCATCACAAATGAATGAGGAAAGCCTTAAAACAATACTCGCATATTTAAATTCAAAGGTACTGGTTGCTGCAATTATCCGCCCTCTCTATTTGCACACTGCCCTTGACTGGTGTTAAGTTTAACCAGTCAACTGGTGTGAAACAGGTGTACGACTCTCAGTCTACGTGTTTTAAAACAAAAATTATCTCTGGCCAATGTTTTAGCTCAGCATCAGAAATAATCTCCGTCCACACTATCACACCTGAAAACACATATCACATGACTATTAAAGTACACTGAGCATGTGTGTGCTGTTGTAAACAGGAAGTAGATCGTCTGCTCTGCAGCTGGTTAGTTGCAGAATACAACAAACTGGCAACAGCAAAGACAGTTGTAGCGATAAAATGTTGAATTTAACTGCACAACAGCTGCTGGGAATTCATGCTGTTTTTACCACTGGTAGTCGAGGCTGGGAAGAACCAATCAGGAGGCGAGGCGGATGTCTGCTCCATCGTTTCCAAAAGTCTTTGTTTTATGGGCTCGAACGTGTTTTAAAACTACATCGTGTTAGCGTGGACGTAGCCCCTGTTGTCACACAGAGCGGTGGGAGCTGCTGGTACAGGCAGACACGGATGTAACAGCAGACAAACAAACAATTCAGCCAATATGGGATCATGTCGTTAATCAGGACAGACATGCTGCCTAATTGATGGAAATGAACGTGTTCCCTAAACACTGTTCTGATTTGATCCAGTGAAAGGCTCCTGCAGTTTCCTGTGCCGTGGGACACGCTGTGTGTCCGATCTGGGATATTTTCATTATTTCCTATCAGTGTTGTACGGGAGCATCACATCAGGGAGTCTGACAATGGAAGTGAGTCTGAGGCACAGCAGAGGATCTACAACTGGAATAATTTAATCCAATTTTACATTAGTGAATTACATGAGAGATTATTTATAAAAGCTGAAGTGTACATCTGCGGTTACCAGCAAGAGGGAAATGAGCTGCTAATTCACCATGGAAACAACGCAGCTTTATAATGAGCATAAAATGTTAATCAGAGTAACACACTTCGACCCTGGTGGAGCATTATACCAGGTCGTGTTAATGGCGTAGAGCTGTATGCACCTGATGTGTCAACCTGGTCCCTTCAGCTCAACTCTGGTTCTCTGGTGATGTTGTGACTCAACTTACTGATCGTTTGCACCTTTGCTATAAATACTGAGAGCTGCTCTGTGCTGATGAAACACACTGATGAAACACTGTGACATGAAATATTTTTATAAGTGTGATTTCTCTGAGTACAGATCTGGACTGAGCTAGAAGTGGAAACTGACACAGGTAAAGACACGTTAAACCTCTGTGATCTGCATACAGTGTATACAACACAAATAATAATAAAGGCTCAGAGACAGAGGGAGGGGCCAGCCTAAGCTTGGCCTTAAAAGGAATTAAAAGAATTTTAAAATCAATCAAGTAAACCAGTGGCTGTCGTATAGATTCACTTTGAGCTGTGAGATATAAAGTGGACTGCTTTTTACCTTCCTGCCCTTGTCATTGTCTGGTAGAAAACAGAAGCGAGGGAAGCCTCTACAGGTGTACGGCTGTCCTGGGTTGGGATGCTCCGGGCCCTGGTGGAGGAGAACAAACACTGACTGACGAATGGTCATGAAAGTTATGAGGTTTAATACCTGAGATCAGCTGGAAGCATAAAATAATCTAATAAACTGTGCTTTTATAGGATGTTAACAGCAGAGCAACAGCTCGATACAAATCAGGTTCAAGTTCTTACAACTTCAGATTAGTGGTGTTTACTGCTCTGTACTGCACTTTATCTCCACTCATTGTTACAGCAGGAAAAGAGAAGAAATTAAGGTTTTCCCAGAAGCGTGTAAATAAAGGAGGTTGTCACTGTGAACCGTGCACAGTGGGTCAGAGGAGAATGTTCTTCCGCAGCTGGGCCTTAACATCAATCTGTTACAAATGTATTTGGAAATCTCTGGGTATCATTGAACAAGCTTCAGTCCAGACTGCAGTTTGTCCTCCTGTCATTTCCTAATGTTCAGCCTCCGCCAGTTAAAACAATGTTCCACGTAATGTACTGTAGTGGCCCGAACATTAAGATCCCTTTTCTGACACCTGTTTTCATAATATTTCCACACTAGTCTTGCTGGGAAACTTTCCTTGAGATTCTTCATCCTCAAAGCATTTCCTCTTGTTTAGTGAAACATGAAATACTTTAATTAAAGTGAACCTTAAATCCCACACTGACATATATCAGTCACATACTCGTCAGTCAGGCTCATTGAACTGGTCTGAATGATTTTCTCTGGCTTTTTAGCCGGTGATGCTGGTATTTCTTGGCAGCTTGATAAATTATTTGGTCGCTGGTCCATTTCTGCAGTTAGGACATCTGAAAGTGCTTTTGACTTCTTTTTAACAAGGGCAAAATTTATTTCCTCTGTGGTAGCAAGACGTTTAACACGAGTCATCGGAAACTGCTATAGGTTAAACTGGGCAAACGAAACCCTTCAACAGCTGAGTAACTCTAACACACTGTAAGCCGACTTGCTAGTTTAGCAACATTAAAGCTAAAAACAAACCGAAATGTAATACTCCCTTTAAACATTGGTAGTTCAAAAATAGAATATAATTGAATATACGAGTTGACTATTTCAAACATATTTTCCAGAAAAAATATCGTCTTGTATTCACACAAATACAGGACTAACATTCATAACCCCAACATCATCACAGGGGCTCTCCATTGAAAATTACATTTTTAACCTTGTTACCATGTCCATGTGTTTTTTATATATGATAGAGAGACATATCATGAGCAAAAGGCAGTCAACGCTATAGCTGAGTATTTCCAACTTGGAACTGCAGTGAACCAGTGACTGCAAAAGAAACCTGAAACCTTGTCAGTACAGAGAGACAGAGTTAGCACAACCACTAACACTGTGTCAGCCACTGCCAGTTACAAGATAACAAACAACATAAACAAATAAAAGATGCTAACTATGCTAACCGCTCTGATACGTCTGCTAATCTCTGATTCTGGTCTCATGAGACTCCTCATCTGAGTCTGGGTCTGACTGAGGCTCAAACATGTGGCTGAGTCTCTCTGATGTTTCCTCTAACACTAACTATCCAACCAACCACTAACCTTGATACTCTCTGCCCTTTTACCTGTTCAACCTAGCTCAAGCAGCAGTGGTGGACTACTTTTGATGTGGGAAAACCATGTTAAACAAATTATTAATCATAGCAGAGTATTTTTCAAACATGTCTGGAGGGGAACTTTAAAAATCAAATTACCCGAAGGCCACTGGTCAGGTTGTTATCGCCTTAACAAATTCCAACACTTTTTGTTAATAAATAAACACAAATTTTCAGCAAAACACACTCTGTAGCTCAGTCACTCTGCTCTGCATGTTTAATAGGGTAGAGAGGAGCAGCTTTCTCCTCGTGGATGAGATGCTGAACCTCAGGAAAGCATAATTAATCTTCCTCAGACTAGCCATAAAACTATTTTTTTGGCTTCAGGAGGAGACTGGAAGTATTGTGTGTGCTGCATAAATCAAAGAGCTAAAAAGAGGTTAAAAATATTGGGTTGGATTTAACAATATATTCTAAAAAGGAGGGAATATTGAAATTCTGTCTTAGGCCAGATCCAGTCCCCAGGGCCAGTGTTTGAGATCTCTGCCTTCGTGCATTTTCAGGCACATACTTTATCTCGTCAAAGCGACAGCACAGTGTGCAGATGTACCTGTATGCCAGGAGGTATGCTGTAGATAATCTGGATGGTGCCACAGTCTGGGTGGCCTGGCAGTGACTGGGCGATGCTGTAAATTTCCATCTTGCCTTTGGGCTGCGTGCCGGTCTTCTCTCCATAGATTGTTTTACACGAGGGGCACTGCAGGCTGCCGTCCTGAACACAGAGCACAACCAGAGAGCCTTTTAAACACGGCCAATCAATACAAACCAGGTAAGTGCTGATCAAATATGCATTGATCCACTGATGAGACTTTTGTTTTACCCTTCCCTCTGTCGTCAAATCACTGCACCTCTGCTCTGAACAACAAGTAGTGCATGGATGTTTGTAAGGAAAGTGGTAGTAAGTTTATTTTATACTTGACCTTTAATAAGTGAATGCAAACATTACAAGAGAATATTCTGGGCGGCTTGTAAACAGAACGTTACATATTAAAAATGTACCTGCATGTTTTACAGGATCATTGCAATGTTTCAGCTCATTTCCTGGTAATGACATATACTTTACATTAACATCAACCACTTTCTAAAGCTAAGCTAATGGCCTCATAAATACAGATCCACACACAAAGCAAAGACCTGACAGTGGTGTCAATCTTGTCATGTGACACTCAGCAGAATAACGACAGATGCATTTTCAAAAATGTGAAACTATTCTCTAAGACAAGTACTCTTTAACACTAAATCGATCAAATGAATGCTACAGTTGTGTGGTACTTGAAGACAGGCCTCCCAGATCATCCGTACTAACAACTGTGCTACATCACAGTGCAACAACACAATTAAAAACAAAAAAAGTACAATTTCTATGAGCCCAGTACCTTTGTTCCGTTGTTATACATGGCCAGCATGCAGAGCATGTGCAGGGTGTGTCCACATTTGATGAATTTCCCCACAGTGTCTGGCAGGATGCTCTGGCCCCCCTCCTCTGAGGACGGTGTCTCATAGCCGGATGGATTGGACAGTTGATCCATGCAGATAATGCAGTCCTGATGGGGACACAGGCAATTTGTGTTTAGGCAGTCAATAAATAAAAATACATTCATTTTTCTATTTCAGGGCCAGCAACAGCAAAAGCCATGAGGGCAAGCTATTAAAATTCTTTCAATTTATGTTGCACCTTACATGACATGCACCACGCTCAATTAACAAAAGGCCCTGCACAAAAGACCACAAATAAACCGCCTGTGACGTTGACCATGACCCTGAAACATTTACCTCATCCGGCACTCCAGCCACCACCTCCATGTAGCGCTGAATCACCTCCTCGGGTCTCTGAGCTGAGGCTGGGAGAGGGACAAAGCAGAAAAACAAAATGATGAATAAGCTGAAAGAGGCCAGACACTGTAAGGAAAAGTCCTACTGCCTGCCAGTAAATAAAAACACAGAATATGAAATAAAAGCACAGAATATGACTCTGATGAGATGATTTTCTTCACAACAAGCAAATCACAATCTCACATTGCCACATAAACTTTTTATTTCTACTCAATATTCAAATACAAGTGTCTAGTTTCTGGCTAATCAAACATCCTAAAATGAAGAAGTGATGTAAACCATGCAAACACTCAGACTGTAGATCCACATAGATAAATGCACGACAACAGAATGAATCATTCAATGTTAATGGATAATGGGAATGAGCAGCGTGAGGGATGGATACAGACACTTTCTCTCACATACACACAAACATGTGAGTGTCAAGTCTGTTTAGGGAATAAAATTCTTAAAGTTCATCTTTTTTGTGTTTATTACACAAAACAGCTCCATTTCATCCCGGACTTTAAAATGTTAGGAAGTTGAGCTATTTTCTCCCATCTGAAAAAAATATTCATTAACTGATCAGTTTTCCAGACATGAACTTTTTTTTTTTTTTTTTAATATCTGACGTGTTCACTGTCAATTTCAAACGCAGGAATCCAGGTTAGGAAGTGGCAGACAGTCAGAGTGGAGGAAGTGTCATGAGAATGCAGAGATGAAAGAAATAAAGAGGCAGCAGTGAAATGAAGCTCATTATGCAGATGAGCAACAAAGCATGGAAGACTATTTAAATGAGCTGAGCTGTATCAAAACACAGACTGTGCTTTTATTTGTTTTGTTTGTTGACAGTCAACAAACAGCAGTAATTTATTTATGGAGCGAAAACACCTTTAATATACACCAAGCCTGACGGTGACTATGATGTACAGTATGTCCAAAGGTGGATTTAATCTGGCTGGATATTTTTACTGCTGCAACTAACGATTATTTTCATTACCATTTAATCTGACATTTATTTTCTTGATTTAATTTTGAATGATTTGCTTTGTCTTTAAAACAAAAGACAGTGAAAATGTCTCAGAAAGGCAGTGAAAGTTTGTTTTTTTTTAACAACCTAAGACATTTAATGTTTTGTCCTTGGAAAAGTTAAAAACCAAAATATGTTAAATTTACTATAATATACAATAATAAGCCAATTCTTCCATATGAGAAGCTGTCAAATTTGGGTCAAATTTGCTTGAAAAATTACTAAAAATAGCTGCTAATTAATTTGGAGTCGATGGACTAATAGATTAAAATCGATTGATCACTGCAGCAGTGGCTCCTGGACATGTGACAATGTGACTAGCTGCACGTCAGTGATGTCCTCTGCACCAGAAGTGAACGACCATCCACGTGAAAAACTAGATCTAAACTGTTTCTCCGCTCATTTATTCAGGTTTTTCCATTAGCTTGTCAACCATCTGCATAAACTGAAGACATGTGGTTAAATCCGGTCAAACATGAAGGTTTTAATGATAGATTTGTACAGCTTAAGGCAGTGTTTGCACTATTCCACATTTTTCAGACTCCCAGCACCTCTTAGTCCTACGTCTCCCTAACCAGGGAGACGCTAAAAGGTTGTAAAAAAGTGCTGCATCTCCCATCACTGAGGGCTGACCAATAACTAGGGACAGGTAAGATTTTATGGCAGGTAAAGCAGCTGCTGTTGACAACAACAGCTGGAATGACACTGGAGGTGAGAGCAGCAGAGTTGACAGAGTCAGAGGTGGTCTGGTTTTAAAAAGTCGGTTTAACAGCCAGTTGGAAAGCCTCATGTCTTTGCCTGATAGTTGCACAAGATGCAGATGCAGCAGCACTTTTTTTCAACTAAAACAGAAGTGTGAACACGCACTATGAACACTTGAAGACAAATGAAAGTGAGTTGATGCAGGATGAAATGTTCCTCAAGCCTGTGGTAATGACAACTGGACCAAAAGAGAACGGTGGAGAAAAAGAGGTGGAGGAAGGGCAGGTGGCGTGGTAGCTACCTCTCCTGTGCTGCCTCTTTGCTCTCCTAACTGAACTGCTGCTGCTGCTGCTGCTGCTGCTGCTGCTGCTGTGGGGCTTGCTGGGCCTGCTGGCTGGGGGGAGGAGAGGAGGAGGAAGAGAGAAAGGAGCAGGGTGCTGCTGCTGCTGCTGCTGCTGCTGCTGCGGCTGCTGCTGCTGCTGCTGAGGGAGGGGGGAAGTGGTGAAGTGCACGCCGAGTCCCACTGCTGACATCAAAATGGAGGCCATGCCTGGAGCGGGGTAGGGTGGGGTAGGGTGGGTTGGGTTGAGTTAAGGCGGGACAGGACAGGGTGGGGCAGAGTGGGGCAGGTGAGGGTTGAGAGCAAGTGGAGATATGCAGGAGTAGAAAGGAACAAATCAAAGGTATGAGAAATGTAGCAGCAGCTGATGCTTCCACTGCGACTCTCATTTGTACACACAGACACAGAACACTGGAGTCACACACAGCATCAAGACCTTTCAAATTAAAACAAACTGATCGTGTTTAACACTGGGCCCTGGTGTATTTGTGGCCTATGAAGCAGACTTATTCTTAAATCTGCAAACAGAGCTACTATTTCGTACAAGATGAGAACAACTATCTTCATGAACAGCCTGGCAATGCAGACTAGGTGCTGCGGATCTAAGATTAGGTGCGATGTGATTATTTAAAGCATGTACCTTCTGGAAGAAAGAAATAGCACATTCATTATTTTACAAAGGAAAAGTTGAACTCAAAGCAATAAAATACATTCTTCTTTAATTCTGTAAACTCAGAGGTTTTGCCACTACAGCCTCAACTGGTCTGTTATGACCAGTAGTTTATGGTGACTACTGTTACCTTTCAAAATAAACAGACATTTCTGTTTAACTGACAGCGGTGACTCACTGACTCCCTCCTCTTGTGCCACTGGTGCAAAATGTTTTTGCGTTTGACAATAACAACGTTTCCAGAATAGCTGCCATATTTTCCAGTCAGAAAAAAGGAAGCAAAACCCTACAACAGCCCGACATTAATGTAAACTGATATTATTCTATTCCTTAAAAAATTCCGTAAAATACTGACTCAATAATCTAATGAGTAATGTTGGTTTACACCTGTTTATGCCAAAGCTAACTCAGATAAATGCAGACCAGCAGAGAATGGATTCATTTTTTTAACATGTAAAATCTGCCTCCAACACTAATGGCAGCCGTAGTATTTATTTTCTATGTCTGACTGAATAAACTAAGTGTATAAGATACAACAGTGATTACCATTAATGTTCATTACTGACTAATAAGCATTAAATACAATAACACTGATTTGCATGCATGTCAATTTTGTTATTTGACTGTAATGAGGTGACAGTTCAGTGCACACATCTACTCTCTTCATACCAACTTTGAAGCATTCACTCAGAGGCTGTTAGCATAAATCTCTTCACTGCTGAATATGTCCATTAAGATTCCTGTTTTTTTTTTTGAAGTTGTTGTCATTTTGAGCTAATAAAATATTATGCTCTACAATCAAATTCCCCACATATCCATTTTTACGTACACTCAACGAGCACTTTATTAGCCTCGGGTCTCCGTGTCATTGATTCCACAAAATGTTGGAAATTTGCCTCTGAGACCCAGCTCCGTGTTGACGTGACTGCATCACATCATTTCTGCAGATTTGTCAGATGCACATTCATGCTGCCAATCTCCTGTTCTACCACACCACAAAGGTGTTCTACTGGATCCAGGTCTGGAGACTGGGGAGGCCACAGAAGTTCACTGGACTCACTGTCACGTTCATGACACCACCTTTGCTTTGTGACATGGAGCTTTATCCTACTGGACCTGGCCATTAGGAGATGGTAAACTGTGGCCGTAAAGGGAAGAACATGGTCAGCAACAACACTCTGTGGCATTAAAAGAATGATTTACTGGTATCAAGTGCCGAGAAAACATTCCCACTCCGTTACACCACCACCACCACCACGGACTGTTGACACAAGGAAGGACTGTTGACACAAGACAGGTTCAAGGTCCAGGGATTCATGCTGTTGATGATAAATTCTGACACTACCATCCTGTATGTAGACGTACCTAATAATTGACATAATTATAACCAACATTGGGTTTCTGCTATGACCATAAAATAAAAATAAAATTAAAAAATACATAAGTTATATTTTTTTCATGTCTGTCTCATATTCAGATAAAGTCCAGACATTAAAACGATAGTGAAAGGCGTCAGTTATATGAAATGTTGCTCTATCATGTCAGCATGATCAACAGATGTCTATCTATCCATCAACAGATGTTCTCCCCGTCTAGTTTTTGCTCGTTACGAGTGAAAAATAGGCGAGATGCCGCATCTCTTTATGCATTGGGTTGTTATAGAGGAGATTTCAAAATATCAAGATATATATAATGTATCGTGATATAGCCTAAAACATATCGTGATTTTACTTATAGGCCTTATCGCCCAGCCCTTGAGGTATTTGATAATATATGATTTTAGGATTCTGACTTCAAAAAGCATTTAAGACTTCTTTAATTTGAGAACTTTATACATAGTTCCTTTAAAACATATTTTAATAAAAATCTTTTAAATTAAGTTTGAGGTGAGGATTGGGTATGTGTGTCTATGTGTCTTCATTTGAAACAGCTGTACTCCTGAAGTGAGTGTGAATGAAAGTGAAACACTGCAGCACATTCAGCTTTCTGCAAGTCATGACAACAAGTGTAGCTGCTGGAAAAAAGAACCTCCTGTCTCATTCTCACCATCGGAGGAAATTTATCACCGTCAATAATACATCTCTACAGCAACGTTCAAACTATCTGTTAGAAGTCCAAGTCATCTGAACAAACAGATTGACTTTATAAGGACTTACTGCATTAGTTGTGTGAGTAATAGTGCGCGTACCCGTTTATTATGCTGTTTAGCCTTGAGTCATCAATCAAAACCAAAGGTGGGTGGAGCTGTGAGACAACAAATATCTCTCAGTGCGAAGACTGAAAACTGAAGTCAATCATCCTTTGCATCCAGGGCCAAGCAGTGTAAACAACAGGAGGAAACCTGTGTAGGCTCTCAATAAAAGACGAGCCTGTGTGGGGGCTGTTTTCATATATACTGAGCCAACAAATTGCATTAGGTTTGGTTCTCACTGAATGGAAGCCTCTCTGATGGTTCCAACAATAAAAGGGACATCATCATCCCCCAACTCTTTTCAGTTTTATGCTTTTCAAGCTTGCTAAACATTTAGGGTGTGTTTGTTTTTATTTTTAACTCCCTCCTTCATGTCATTCCTGAACAGACTGACACCCACAAGACACATGCAGAGGGGCGGCACATAAACCACTAACTGGATAAAACCTGTAACCAACTCAAAGTGCGGTGCAGAACAGACTGAGCAGAGGCAGCAGTGAGGATGGATGGTTAGTGGTCCGTTTACCTGCCAGGGCAGAGCTCACACTGGTGGATCCGTTCAGCTGCACTGGGATGGAGGGGACACTGCAGGACGGAAAACAAGGACAGAAACAGTCAGTTAGGAAAACAGCAACAATGAACCAGACAGGCAGAACAAAACAAAGACTCTTAGAACCATTTAAGTTTCCAGTCCACTTCACAGGATTAGACTGTTTGAGTATAGTGACACAAGGAAATGTCTTTGGCACCAGACCAAGACAAGAAAATAAAACTGAATCAACTGCAAAGATTTACTTAACTTTACCGAAGTACCTGAAAAACTGACCATCATCAGACTGTCCAGTAAACGACTGTGAAGGTCTGAGACTGATCAACAACAGCTCAACACTGACTACATGTGCAGCCAGAGACTGTGACTCAACAGCCAATATATTGATGGATATGAACCCAACAAATCTGTTTACTGTGCAAATCAGCCAGTACTGAGGTATGATGGAGCTCTGAATCCAGTCTAGCTGCTTTACTGATTAATTCAAGCATTACTCAACAACTGTTCTATAAAAAGTGAAACTCCTCTTCAGGATTTCCTAAAACCCAATGAGATATCTTCCAATTGTCTGAGGAGGATAATACATTCATGTAAAAACTAAAATCCACACAATGTAGAAGCTAGGTCCAACAAGTGTGTAACATTTATCTTAATAAGTGACTTAATCAGTTAGCAAAATAATTGTTTTGTTTCTGTAACACTACTCATCAACTCATTGACAAAGTGTTACAGCTCTAATCCTGTTTATCCTCATTGTTGTAGTCAGGGAATCCAACGCTCACTCAAAATGACAAAAAAGCGAGATGTGAAATAACAGTTAAACAACACAAAAAACCCTGTATGGACATTTTACCCTCATCACTCAGCTCACTCATCACCCAAAGAAGAGGACATGGTAACACAAAAGGAGGAAATGTGACACTGATAAAATGAGGCCCTCTTGACATCAGTTAACCCACTGTCCACAGGAAGCTGAGGTTCGCATGCCTGGTATCTGCATGCACCATCTGGGCTACCACAGTAACCACATTAATGACATGAAACGTATTAACAAAGCCATGTATGGAGTAAGAAAAGTAGCCACCATCAAAAAAGGGAAAATTTGATAAAAATCTAAAACTAAACTCTTTCATTTACACAAGTATTCAGGGGCTTGTTTCAGCACTTTGTAGAAGCCCCTTGGGCTGCAATTACAGCTTCCAGTCTCTGCAAGCTTCAGGCAGTTTATCCCTTTCTTCCTGGCACATCCTCTCAAGCGCCGTCAGATTGGATGGGCCAGCTTCAGATCTCTCCACAGATGTTCTACGGGGCTTAAGTCTGGGCTTCGGCTGGGCCACTCAAGGGCAGTCAGAGACACTCCAGCATTTCATTGTCGAGCTGAAAACTGAATTGTCACCCCAGTCTCAGCAGGTTTCTTTTTTTTGCCCTTTCTGCGACTTCATTCAGTAGACAGGACAGTGAGGAGTGACAGGAGATGGGACAGAGAAGGGGAATGACATGCAGCAAAGAGTTCAGGAGTAGAACCGGGGACTTGCCTGCTCATTGCAGTTACACCCATGTGGTTCGCGCCCTAATCAGTCGGCTACCTTCCTTCAATTCTGACCAGTGTCCCTGTCCCTGCTGCTGAGAACCCCACCCTCCCATAGCTTGATGCTGCCACCACTGCATTAGCCAGGTGATGAGCAGTGCCTGGTGTTTGTCAGACACAGCATTTGGAATTCGGCCCAAAGAGTAAAATTTTCATCTCATCAGACCAGAGTATCTTTTCTACCCATGCTCACAGAGTCTTTAAATGTTGTTTGGCAAACTCCAAACAGATGGTCATATACCTTTTACTCAGAGTGGCTTCTGTCTGGCTGCTCTACCATAAAGGCCTGATTGATGGTGTGCTGCCGACATGGTTGCTCTTCCAGCTGGTTCTTCCATTTCACAATGGACGCTCCTGCGAACACGCTTCTTGTCCTGATCTATACGCAGAGGTCTTCAGAGAGTTCCTTGGACTTCACAGCTTGGTTTTTGTCCTGACATGCTGTGAATTGTGGGACCTCATATACACAGGTATAAACTATGTCAAATTAATTCAGTTTGCCAAAGGTGGACTCCAATCAAGCATAAAGCGGATGCACCTGATCAGAGTTTTTGTAAATAACAGATATCAGTTATTGATTGTTAATAAATGGCTTTAAACATGTTTTCACTTTGTCATCATGGGTTACTGAATGTAAACTAACGGCAAAAAATGTAATATTACCCATTAAAATTTACATGTACAACACAATAAAGTGTGCAAAAACTGAAGGGCTGATACTTTCTGAAGCCACTGTAAACTGAATAGGCAGAACTCTATGAGGCTGAGACAACCCAACATGCTGTTATCGACTGTTGGTAGCAACACCTTCCACAGTTACCACTGAGAAGTGTGAGCAATCACTGCAAAAATGGGTCCATAACACAGACCAGATTATTTGCTAGGCAAAGAACATCTAGTATTTCACAATGCTGTTCTTGATTTCCAGTGACAGAGAACAGACTAATGAAACTTAATGTGGAAGAAAAGTGAACTTCATATTCGTAATACAACTTCAGTGGGCAATTTGGTCTTTGAAAGCAGTTTTCTATGCTGTTACAAATGGAAAAGAAGGAAGGCTGGAGTCACACAAATGAAGCCAAACACACACCACTGCAGGGCTGCAGCTACAGTTCCTGTTTTACAGGATAGGTCAAAGTGGAGACAGACAGGAAAGACAAAGGGGAATGGGAGGGAAGGGTGGAGAGCGGCCCATGCCATGCATCCCAAGACAGAGGAACACATCACTGCCATTGTGTTATTGTAACCTGTCTGTATTGAACTGCAAACCAAATCACAATCTAACACAGATGCCAGATACCAACCTTAACCCATTTGCACTGGTAGAGCTGGTCAGAAGCGGTGCAGACAGATGACTACCAGAAGGAGGTGGAGGCCAGGGGCTGCCCCAAGACATTCCCCCTACAGAGAGGGGTCTCCTAGGGTATGGCGAGTAGACAGAAGTGGGGTGTGCTGCTGCGGCCCTCCCTGTTCCTTGGAGGCTGGGTCGGTTCAGACTCCCTGATGAAAAGGAATGTCGTGAACGGCTGGGCATGGGTCCTGTGCTGCTGTGGCTCAGACACTGCTGGCAGGAACACGCAGGGCCCGAGGGGATGGCCGGAGGGCCAGAGGAGGCCAGTGGGTATGGCAGGTTACATTGGCGTCGCACCTGCCGTCTGAAGCCTGTGGCTTTGTTAACTTGGGCCAGAGATGTGAGATCCACTATGTAATTGTATCCATGTGGGCCCAGATCTGCGGTACCTTGGCGGGCCTGATAGCTGTGTTCCAAAAGGATAGAGGTTCGTGTCTCATATGGAGTCCACCCTCCTTCGTCATTGGCCCATTCCCAGTAGACACCACTGCCGAGGCCTGAGGACTGGGCAAACAGGGACCGACGTACTGACCTTGTCTTTCCTGAAAACAGAAAGATGATCTTCAATGAATACATTGAACTACAGCTACACTAAGCAAAGCCTTATATGTAAATATGAACCCACATTTTCAGCAAAACCCTAAAGCGGGATTACAACAGAGGAAAATGTCCAGGTCTCACAGTTGAGAACCCTTATATGTAGATGTCAGCAATGTAAATCCCACATAATCCTTGCCTGGATGAAAAACCATCCCTCATGTCAGCCACTTGTCATTTAGCCGATGCTGCTGCTTCATGGTTGTGTTTAAAAATCAGTTCTTCAGCATTCAAACTGCTACACGCTTGTTTTAACACCCGTTTCTCATTTATAATTCAAGCATTCAAGCACCACTGACCCTTATTCAATCTGGTTAGCATGAAACAACTGAGCTAAAAGGAGCAAACCAACATGCTAATGTTACAGGAGCCAACCATGTGACGGGTTAGAGCAAGGTTACTTTAACAGGTGAGATAACGTTGGATGACACAGAGGAATTTCACAGTCGTCTAACAACTTCAGCCTATAGTTAGCTAATCTTAGCTGGCAGCTATGTAAACACTTATCAAAACAACAGCGCCCCTGTAAGCTAATGCTAAGTGGCTAGCGTGGTCAGCCGGGCCCGATGTATTTACAAGGTTTCGAGGCACAACATTAAAACTGATTAAAAAATAACGCAAACGTGAACGTATTAAATGTGTGACAATGGCTCACCTGTGTCCTGTCGAAACTGTTTCAAGCTTGGTATGTCAATGAGATAAGGCGACAGGCTGGGGTCTGATTGTCCGAGACAGATGCTCGTTGAGCCGGGTGCTCCTCCTCTCTGGCCCCGCGGTGACAGACACCGCTCGATGTAGGCGCTCACTTGGCCGCTGTAAGGCCGCCAATAGCCCAGGTCATCCTGCCATTCCCATACTGCTATCATGGGCTGGGACTGTCCAACGGATCCAGAAGGCGTAGCAGACACAGAGGGCCCATTTCTAGACCCGTTTACCCTGGCACAGGAGCCAGACACAATCGCCATATTCATTGAGCTAGCTTAAGCTAACAACAACCCGCTCTGGTTAGCTGGTCTACCGATTGTGGCAACGACGAGGAAATAAGTCTGCCAGCCCGGCTAGCTCGGCTCGTTAAAACACTGCATGATGAATCTGTTAACAGGCTTTTGAAGAAGCTAAGAGGTAAAGGTTAGATGGTAGACAGCCTAGGTAGACATTTAAGTGCATGTTGACAAAGCTGATGCGTTCACAGGGCTTAGCAGCACACAGATAACGTTAGCTTTGTGAGAGCGTTTCCAGGCTTCCTTCATCCTCCGCTGCTGCCTTCAGGGACCACCGGGAATATCGGAACTCCACGTACCAACAATCGGAAAGATCGGAACTTTTTAATGCAATCAAACGCATAGTCCCACAAAGCATCACATATACAAATTATATACTCTTATGGGACTTTAAGTGATAAGGATTTAGAATTGCATTGTCTTTTTGCACAGTATGAGGAGATTGCTTTACCTGCAATATTTAATGTTTTGCACACTTATGCGGGCATGGGGGGGGAATGAAATAAACCAAAAAAAAAAGAAAATCATCCCAATTTGCTATTGTTTTTTTGAGCACACTACCCTCCTCTCAGCTAAATTAGTAGCTTACAATGTGTACCTGAAGGTCGCATTCTTCTTCTTTTACATCAAATGTCTTCGTTGTCCGCGCCTCCTCAGCAGTGTTGCTGCCATCAACTGGAAAATAATTGGTATGGCACAAATAACAGTCCACCTATAATCTAACGATATCCCTCTTAAGCTGCAGGCTAATTCTTTAAATAATCAGAGAGGATAGGTTTCTATAGTTTCTATGGTTTTCTTGGCCTAAGGTGACATATGGTGTGCATTTAATCAGTTATCAGTCATCAATATTACTAATCAAAGCCCAAGCAGAAAGTCTGTGATCTAATACACATAAAGCCGGCTCAAGTAAATTGCATTCTGTCCACAATACCCAGGCAAGTGTAACTGATGCAAAATGGATAAGTAAAATACTAAAGATGACAATAAACTTTCTGTTGGAGGAGAGGCAGTTAATTAAATTCGCATAAAAGATAATAGAACTGGACAGCTCTGACACCGGTTTGAACATTGTTTAAATCAGTGCCCAAATGGGAATTGAGCTCTCCATTTAACCAATAAACAGACACATAATCAATAGCTAAACCCCTGCCAAGTAGTCTCAAAATGACAAATAAAAAATAGCATCTGATGTTGCAATGGAAAACTAATATTGTTCACTTCTGCCTTTGCAATATAACCAAGAAAGAATGTTTTCACACACAATAAACAATAAAAATGCCAGATGGAAGCAGCCATTTGTTGGTTTGAAGTCAGTGAGTCAGATGATTAAACAGTGAGAATGTGGCTTTGAGTCATCGTTTGCAAGGTCCTCTTGTCCGAGGTAGAACATTTGAAAGTCCTGCGGTTAGAATAGCGTCTGACAAATAGCCATTTGAATAACAAAAAGGTTGTCCCGATGGTGCTTCTGTTCAGCATAAAAAAGATATGGAGGGCAAACAAGACAGTATGATGTTCTGGAGATATGTCCCAGTCACTCTCTCATTTGCACATTCACACCATCACTTTGTTATATGTGTCACAGGCAAAGAGAAGCAAACACTGGAATTATTTAACACAAGATGATGTAAGAGGATTTGTGTGGCCGATCATCCCAAAAAAAAAAAAAATAAATATTTTTCACTTATCTCAAGTAGTATGTAGCTGTGCAGTTAATTATGGGTTTATACCTTCACCCCAATACAATAGAGGTGAATTTTGTTTGTGGTACTCACAGCACTGAAAAGTGGCATTTCAAATTATCAACAGAAAAACTGTCCATGGAATAATCCCCAGACCTTGCAATCAGTCGGTTTCATGGAGACTATTTTCGCTGAGATAAACAATGTGGGCTGTACCGTAGCTGTAGGTCAAAAAGGTATTAAAATTGAAATGATAAGTGAGTGCTGGGAAACCAACAATAGTAGTAAGAAAGACATAAACACTACAAGTTCATGATACTGTAAATCAGCTGAATCATGAAGCAGAAGTAAGTGTACTGTATAACAGAATAAGCAGTGAATTATAAAAACAGCACAGTAGTACCATAGTATCACAAATCATTGTGTGTAATTCCTTGACTTGATATATTTAATTCATGCTCTTTAAATTGGCAGATAATGACATACTGCCATATCTAACTTAATGGCATAATGACACATTGCACACAATAGAACGTTTTACAAGTGATAAATCGCATGCATCAATGTATGGAAAAATATGGGCATAGGATTTTTGAGAAGAAGGTCCAGTGATGCAGATGTCGGCCACAATGTAAAAGTCAAGTTGTGTGCACTTGTGCAGCTGCCTTGAATGATAAAGCAGCTGAAGTCCTTGATAAAAATGATCAATAAACAGGGATACAGGTATCTGTATCTCGGTGAAAGTACATGGGAAAATTCAGCATTCAGCAGATCTGTCCCAAGTACTGCTCAGAACCAGGTCTTTGTTTGAGTCACACTTTTCCCATCTCTGTCTCTGTTGTCAGCAGAGAGAGCAACGCGGTTTGATGCAGCTCAGCAGTGAACAAAGTGGTGAGGGTGGGAATGTGAGGAATGTGGAGCAAAGAATTTGAGGAGTGCTTGGAGCTGTGCTCACTATAATACCTGTGCACACCTGGCAGCTGTTGGATTGTCAAGAGCCACTTGTCTTCTCTTCTTTGCTTTACATAGTGAGGCTGTTCAGGTGAGACATCTTTATTGTGCACTCAGAGAACAGCGGCTACTCAAGCTTTCTGTGTCTCACTCTGGCAATCAACTGACCAAAACATGTGGCTCACCACAAATTTGCACATAACAACCTGGTATATTTTTCCTGCAGTCGACACACGGTTCTACTGATGCACAGTCAATCCACAATGACCCCATTCACACAAAGCTGTTGTCACATATTAATCTCTGTACCTTGGCAGCAGAGACTCCATTCGGCATTGTAGCTCCATACACCTCACTGCTCAACTGCAGAATTACACAGAGCTATGTAACATGCAGGCTTTCTGTTTCCACAGTGCATTCAGAAACTATTCAGACCCCTTTATTTCAAATTTATCCTTTTTTAGCCTTATGCTAAAATTGTTTAAGTTAATTTCTTCCATCATCAATCTACACAAAATATTCCACAATGAAAAAGTGAAAACAGAATTTAAAACTTTCTTGTGCAGATGTATTGAAATATCACATTGGCATAAGTATTCAGACCCTTTACTGAAGAGTTAGTTGAAGCACCTTTGGTGGCGATTACAGCCTCGAGTTTTCTTGGGTATAACGCCACAAGCTTTGCACACCTGGATTTGGGGATTTTCTGCCATTCTTCTCTGCAGATCCTCTCAAGCTCCAACAGATATGATGGGGGGGGGGCAGCCATTTGCAATTCTTTCCAGAGATGTTCGTTTGAGTTCAAGTCAGGGCTCTGCACCACTCAAGGACATTCACAGAGTTGTCTCCAAGCCACTGCTGTGTTGTCTTCACTGTGTGCTTGCGGGGTCACTGCCCTGTTGGAAGGTGAACTTTCTGTGAGGGTTCTGCTCTGCCTTTCCCTCAATCCCTTGTGTTTCCAGTGGGTTCCCTCTCCTCGGCTGTGGTCGAAAAGTCTTTTTTTTTGCTTAGGAAGGTTCCTAACTGATACAGTTGACCTGGAGGTATTTAAGCAGCAGCCATGATAAACGATGTTCAAATTCTCTAAAAGATAAGGAAAGGAGCTTCAGTGTTTCCTATTTTATCTCCTTTAGCGTAGGAAATGGTGGACCCTCCTTTATGAAGGAAAGGAGCCACAATTCTTTCCGACAGCAACATTTAAAGCGATGCACCATTGTAGTTTTACCAGGGCAGATCCACTTAAATGTAGAAAAATCAGAGCAGCTGCTTTATGTTTGTGACTTAATCTAAAACTTGTGTTAATCCTTGTATATTTGGCTGAGCTCCAAATCCACAAATATAGATTTATCATCAGTCCAGATTTCTCAATACAATATCACCATAACAAAATACTAGGCCTGTATACATTAACGTGATTTCACTAAATCTCTCCATTTGTGGATTGTACTAAAATGAATTTTCTTAACAAATGTATAAAAAGTTCAGCCCATGCCAGGAAGGTTATGTACTTATGTGTATATATAATCTATTCCGGCCTCTTGCTTAGTTCCTTATTTTTTATTTAAATAGCATTTTAATGGCTCAACTTTCTCTGCTTGTGCATTCCTTTCATGTTATCTTATTTCAAGATTTCAACCCTGTATGTTTTTGTGGATAGGAAAAGAGTCTTTATCGTCCAAGTGTTATAAGGTTATAACTTAAGTTGAGTTAAAAAGAAAAAAAAAATGGTGTAAGTGTTCATGGATCATGGATGTATTGTGTCGGATTTACTCCGTGGATGACGTGGGTGTGGCTTCCTGATTCCTGCTCCCGCCAATGAACCTGCGCACCTGTGCCTGATCACCACATCACCTTAACAAGCTGCTGCAGTAAATACACACCGGCTCTTCACTACAGTCCTCCACAGATCCTCTCTTCACTTTGTGGTAACAGCACTCAGGCTAAATTCTCGGGATCTTTGCACAAGTTAATTTCTAGGTGTTTCGTGAACTGTGTTTAATTCCTGTCGACCTCTGCCTCAGGTTTATAACGGCCTGCCTCACCCAACACTTTGTATGCTGGAGAATATTAAATGCATATATTAGTACTGATGCAGGTTGTTCTTGAATTACGTCAAAGATTGTGGAAGTAAAAAACAGATCACGGTAGTAGGTAAAACATCGGAGAACTAGTGTTTAGAGCAGTCTGAAAATTTTTTATATTTTTACCTCATTATTTGAAAATTTGGCCATGGTTAATATGGACATTTGACATTGTAACACTATATATATATATATATATATATAAATATAAACAAGCAGTTGAACTAATAAAATGTCCATTGTATGTGTGTGTACGTGTGTGTGTATGTGTATGTGTATATATATATATATATATATATATATATATATACCGGACATTTTATTAGGTACACCTGTTCAACTGCTTGTTAATGTATGAAAATATCATGGTCGAGATGACTTGTATGCTTTGAATCAATGGTTCAGGCTGGTGGTGGTGGTGGTGTAATGGTGTGGGGGATATTTTCTTGGCACACTTTGGGCCCCTTAGTACCAACTGAGCATTGCTTAAATGCCACAGCCTACCTGAGTATTATTGCTGACCATTTCCATCCCTTTATGACCACAGTGTACCTATCTTCTGATGCTGCTTCCACTAGGGTAAAGTGCCATGTCACAAAGCTCAAATCATCTCAAACTGGCTTCTTGAACATGACAATGAGTTCACTGTACTCAGACGGCCTCCACAGTCACAGATCTCAGTCCAATAGAGAACCTTTGGGATGTGGTGGAACAGGAGATTCGCATCATAGATGTGCAGACGACAAATCTGCAGCAACTGCTGATCCTGTCATGTCAATATGGACCAAAATTTCTGAGGAATGTTTCCAGCATCTTGTTGAATCTGTGCCACGAAGAATTACGGTAGTTCTGAAGGAAAAAGGGGGTCCAACCCGGTACTAGCAAGGTGTACCTGATAAAGTGGCCAGTGAGTGTATATAAACACATATATATATATATCAAGATAGATAGATATATAGATATATATATATATTGCTATTATATAAAGGAGTCATGTGGCCTTTGTGTTAGATAACATATCCTGGTGTCATTAATGTGCATAGCGTGTGAAGGCTGTATATATATATATATATATATATATATATATGATAGAAAATAAAGACAAACTTATTAGATCCTCTTTGAATCACATGTTCATCCATAATAGAGACACATGGTCACCATAAGTGGGGCAGTGTCCAGCCTGCAGATCAGGAGAGGGGTCATGAAAGAGGGTTGGAGTGATGTGTGTTGACCTATTTGCAAAGACCACCAACATGGGCTTGACCCTTGTGGCTAGGTCTGAATGGTGGGACAATACTTTCTCTTATCCAGCGTTTCCTGAATGATATGAGCAGTGCTGTTGCAGGGCATTGGAATAACCTCTAATTTTCCACACCACTGTTCAAAACTCTGCCACTTGCTTCTGCAGATTTTGTGGTCAGGGCTTTTGCGCTCTAAATAGTGTCAGTGACATGAAAGACCCCCAGTGTGTTGAAATGAAACCTTTCATGGGCCAGGCTTATAAGGCGAGGTGTTCCACTTGAGGATGAAATAATGAAATATCTCCTTCTGGGAAACCAGGTCCCAGTGCAGCAGAAAGAGCCATGGCTGGCTCCAGAGGAGCAGAACAATCTCCATTATCCAATGGCTCCTGGCCCACATGGGGCTATCAGTGTTAATGAAAAGTCCTCTCCATCACTCTTGTTAGTGTGGCAGAGTCAGGGGTAGTGGGGTAACTGTTTAGAACAGAACCGGTGGCCACTTGGGCACCAGCACATCTGGCAGTGGAACATCCTGGTCCCTCAAATAAGAATATGGTACTGAGCAGTCTCCTTCAAGACAAACAGGTGAAGGCTTCAGCCGGCCCAAATGTGGAAGGGGGGATATATTTAGTATATAATATTATATAGTAATGCAGACCTCAGACTCAGGGGTAACAAGAAATATATTTGCACTGGGGCCTAACAATTATGATCTGCCACTGTATGTGTTTGGAGAAAGGCACTCTGATGAGTGCCATTCAAGTTCTGGCTCTTATTGCTGTTATATAAAGGAGTCCTGTGGCCTTTGTGTTAGATAACATATCCTGATGTCACTACTGGACCATGTTACAAGTAATTGTTATTAAAATAATGAAATACAGTGAATGTCTTCCACAGCTGGAACTTTCCCTCTGCAATGAATGAATCTGAAATCTGTGTGAATATGAAGTGGGGTGGGGGCAACACATGAGGGTGGATTTCATGTGTATTACATATTGTGCATTGCAGATAAGTTGACAATGGTAATTTCAGTCACCAGCAATGTTTTTCACGTCTCGGTTTAAGTTGGTGTGCCTATCTGTGTTCAACAGGAGGTATACACATGCACTCATGTGGACAAAAATCTGGCTCCAGCTAGTACAATGATTCAGAGGCTTCTGAGGATAACTCTGAGAGAGCGTACCTTTTTAGTGAGACACCCAAACAAATTTCTGAAAGAGAACAGTTGGCCTTGAAAGAAAATGTTCAGACAGAAAGTCTCATCAACCAGGCAGGGGCATAGAAACACTGACAGCTTAATGGGATTGTTAAGTTTAACTATGAGATGCAGAGTGTATTTTTGGCAAAGCAATGAAAGACAAGCTTTGCTTACAACCAATATGACACAACAATCTGGCTAACATCGTGTTTACAGTTCAGTCTGTCACAGTTTAACCTGTCACATGTCACACTGTGTCAGAGACGACACGTTTGCACAGGCTGCACATGCAATATGTAAAGAAGTGGAGCTGTGTAGTCGTGTAGTGTTTCAGTGACTGATGGATTCATTGTTGAACTGGATGAATCCTTTTTCCCCCTCACGAAACATCACTAAATACCTTTGGAAGGAGATTATGTTGTTTGGCTGTTGTCTTGTGAAAACCCAGTAATCTCAGTTTTTCAGGAACCAAACTGTAAAAAAAAAAACAACCATCCTATTAGTTTGATGTCAGTAGGTTTGTGATATTATGGGACTGGATTTAAAAATATTTCATCAGCCCAAAAGGTAAAAGAAGAAACGATGGAGGAACAGGTAATCCTTGAATCTGAAAACACAAAAATCACCAAAATTCGAGATACTATCCCCTAAAAGCAGCAAGTTGATACTTGAAATCCTACATACTGAAAATCCTGAAATGTTGGGTTTCTGTGTGAATATGAAAGGGGGGTGGGGGTAACACATGAGGATCCCCTGCGCCAAAGGTCTCACCAAAGGTCTTGCAAAAGGCAGACAATTTAATAAAGTTGTTAATTTAAAACCTTAAATGATTCATCCAAGCAACAGTGTGATATTAAAATTAATTTCCAGTGGCATTTTTAAGCTTATTGTTGGTAAGATAGAGAGGATTTAGGGGAAATTAAAAACTGAAATAGATCTGAAATTCAGTTCTGAATCTCCTAGTTTGATGAATAAATAGATAACAGTGAACCTGACTTTCAAATAATGTCACCAAAATAAAAGATAAGCAGGCTTGATTATGACTTTTGAAAACCCAGTAGCTGAAAAGAACATGACACTGACTACAACAATTTTCTAAACCTCATAAGATGTGCTCCTGGCAGGCCCAGGTGGCTCGAAGAGCCTGCTGCAGGAAGCAAGCAGAAATCTGGAGGCGGAGTAATAGGATGCTGAAGAACACCATCATTTCATAAAGTCAAAGTAAGTTCTTCAGTCATGTAAACAGGTTCATAATGAGGACATTTCACATTTTTACATCTTAAACCACTTCAGACTGTCTTGCTGGTTTAGGAATAGTGCCATTGCTGTTTGCATGTAAATAAAGCAATTTGCACCCTTGAATGACGCCTTTTTCTAACAAACACATTTTGCTGTACAACAGGGTTAGCTGTACCAACATGTTACATTAGCACTTCTTGTTCAGTTGTCACACATAGAAGCAGGATGATTTCAGTCTCTCAGAAATGTAAATTCAAATTCCAAATGGGATTTCATGGGATTCATACAATCAGCAGCCAAAGGCGTGAATATACACGACTAAAATCTGAATAGAAAACACATGTTGAGCGCTGTATATTTATTCTAGGAACATCAGTTTCCTCTACAGAGTTGTGAGTTAGAGTCTCCTCTCAGTTACAGAACTGTTACAACAGAACTTACAGCTGTACCAGTTACTAACAGGCCACAACACACCCTGACTGTGCTCGGCCACCAACCACAAGAAAGGATGTAGGCTGTACCTGAATTCCACCAGCCCTTACTTTCTGCTACCGCTGCACGCCCCACCCCATCATCCCAGTACACAGAATAAACCAAAATACCCCCCCGCCCCTTTTTGAAGCTTGGCAAACCAATCAAAAGCGAAGATGACGATACATAATTGCTTAATTATAATTGCTTAAGTTTCACTTTGTGTCTGTGTAGGACTAGACCACATGTATGTAAGCCCCCCCTTGTGTGTCTTTTGGAAGGTCAGGTCAGTTCAGTTATGTTGTGTTAGGTCGAAGCTTTAGTTTGTTTTACTTTTTGTTCATGAGTTCATGAATTTTTCTATCTACTCTTTTTCTAGTTTGTAATAGGATTTATTAACTTTTGTTCCAAATCTTTCAATTCTATTAAAGCAATTTTTCTTTTCACACCTTTACCTTTTGCCTTTTTGCTTTGTATTGGACACTAAGCATTTTGAAATAATTCTTAAGGGCAGAGACCAAAATATAAAATAAAATAAAATATATAAATGTCTATGCTACAATATAAAGAGGATGATGTGATGCTGGGGTGTTTGTCCAGGACAGTTCATCTCTGTCCTAAATCCTGGACAGTTCAGTATTAACATGCCGAGAATATTTAATCTAAACTGTAATCATTTTTTATACAGCTGTGGATAAGTGAGTTAATCTTAACCACAGTCCAGTCAAAACTACTGGAGAGAGCGATTCAAGCAACCTACAGGTCTAAAGCCCATAGCATCCATAACCTCTTTTCAACTGTTGTACCTTTAAGCCTGCAGAGAGACGGTCAAAGTCTCCAGTGTGATAGTGTCCTCGAGGTTCTGCTGTACAGTCTCTGGTGCAGATAAGCCTCTCTTAATAGTCTTAACTCCAGATTGGGTTAAGACATTTCAGCAGTAAATAAAGGAGGAATGATAGTGGATGTGACACCATCAAGGTTAAAAATGAACAGATATAAGAAATACAGAAAGCAAATATTCAAATGCAGTGTTTTGTAGAACATTACATTCAAAATGATGATGTAAAGTGTGATCAGAGAAATGAGTAATGCAAATGTGGGAGCTGAAGGGTAAGCAGGAAAAAATCTACATCAACAAAGAGGCAATTTCAGTAAGCATAGGAGGCAACGAAAGACTTGTAACATTCATACATTGTGAACACAATAAAGAGCAGATGCTGGGGTGAACTCTGGGTGATTAGAGGATTAATGTGTAAAATGAGGTCATTGCCACCAGGAGAGCCAGAGAAGTGGTAAGTGTTCATCCTGATGCTCTCAAAAAGATGGCCTTAAGAATAACTCTCATTTTACACATTGATTTATACATATGCAGATGACTGGGCTGCTACAGTCAAAGGCAACACTGATATCAACATAATGGCCTGTATGTATGGGTTAAATATATTATCATCGATGATGAACCTTTGGGAAACACACACATGAATGGCCTTAGGCTGTTGATACTATGTGTAGGGGAGGTCAGTGTTGCTAGTCTTACAAATTCAGATGCATTAAGATAGTGATGAATATGAAAACAAACAAAAAAAATAATAACTTTCTTTTTTTCCTTGAACTGAAGTTTGAGAGTTTAGGTTTGTACGAACAGTAGTAACTGTAATTTGAAGTGTCAGTGTCCTGAAGTATAGTACAGGCAACATGGCAACATTTAACAGTTGAATTATTATTTTTTTTTTGCATAGATGAGATCCACATAGCTGAACAGGTTGGTGTAATTCAATTTACTTACCACATGTTTTCAGTCTAGTAACCAGTAGATAAAATAAAATCTGATAAGTCTTGAAAAATGGTATTAGCAAATTATTTTCATGCCATTCACCCAAAGAAAGCTTGCATGAAAATGTGAAAGCCCAAAAAAGCCTAAAAAACCCTTCAACCAAATGTGCGTGGTAAGGAACCTTTCAGTGGTGTGAATGGAGCGCCGTCAAGGAACAGTGTATCCTGTTCTCTTAATACCTCCATAAACAAACCCACACCTGCAGCTGAGACGTAGCGATGAATGGAGTGGCACAGTCTGTGAAGATGTTGAATTAACACACTGATTTTGCCCCAGAGAGATATTTTATCATTCCAGGCAGATGGTAGACATCTGTGTGATCATGAAAATACCTTTGAGATTCAACCTACTACTGGATAAAGGATAAAAGATACATTTAACTTTTTGCTTGGGCTGGCTGAATGACAGAAGTCACAAATGGGGCTAAAGTCAAGGTACAAATAGATGTGAGCAGTCTTTGCTTTCCTGTAGTTGGGAAATCTTCTGTATTAAAACACGTCACATTCCCAAGCCTCTGAAGGGAGGTTTGGGAAAGTAAATACCAAACATATGGGGGAACATTGTAGATCTTGATGAATTACTCATCAATCTGTGACAGAAATGGTCTTGCTGAGATTACAAGTGTTTATTGCACTAAGTGGATTTAAGTATGGCTTTCAGCAAATCTAGTCCCTTTAATGGTATTTTTCTCCCTTCCCTTACACTCCTAAAGTAAACTTCACAACCTTTATTACCCTATTAGCTGGATGTCTGGTCCTGTTGAGGTAGAAGCACTCGTGCAGCCCAGTTCTAGTCTTTTTTTTTTTTTTCAACCCTGTCCTCTTGAAATGAAATTTTTTGCAACTAAACTGCAACAGCAAATAGGTTTTGTAGGAGATGTAATTGCAACCAGATTATGTTTATGGGCTAATCAGAGAAATGTATGAAATCGGAAACTACTTCACTTACTGTCTGTGACGTGTCATACATTGCTGTTGTGTGTACCCATATCAGAGCATTTGTCTCTGTAGAGAAAATCAACAACTTTTCCTTTTGCCCCAGAGAGTGACCAACCGTCAGATTCACCAGTTGAAAGGTGGCCTTAAATAAAGTTGTGTAGTTGTTGCTGCTCTCAGCAATAAGATTACAGGCATATTTTCTCTGGCGGCCTGAAGTACAACATTAAATTGTCAGTAATTCCTTCATGCATTGTGCTTTAGCACAATCTCCTTTAATAGCACTAATCTGCTCATTAAACCATGGACAGCTGTTGACATTAATATTTAGCTGGAGAGAAGCGGTTTCATCAAGTGCTGCCAAGAAAAAAATATGTTAAATGGTAAAAGATAGACAATTAAAAATCTAAATTAGTGATGAGAAGTTAATTGCATGAGCAGTAGGGTTACTCATCACATGCTGAATGTCACAGAGCAAAGAGGACATTGTCTAACATCTCTGGAGTAGGGGAGACTAGGGACAGAGAGTAATTGGACTACACCAAGCTAACTTTTTAAAATATAACTTACCTCTGTCTGCTAATTAGCCACACAATTTAAAGCTGCTTACAAATGTCATATCATTCATAAAATTTATTTGAATGGAAGAATTCAGATGTTGCAACTGACTCCAACCCTGGGGACAGTTGCAGGGATGCAACATACTAAAAATACATTAAATTTCTTTTGTCTCAATAAGCAGTATTTGGAAAATGTGCATTGTTTTACAATAATATTATATTTATACAATAATTTTACATCATTATTATTTATTTGACAATATTTATCAAAGAACAGTTATTAAGTTTTGTTGCATAGAACATAGGCTACCTTGGGTCACACAATTTATCTGTTTTATTGCTTATTATAAACAGAATAGGCAAATACATTATAAGACCATGAGAGGCTGACAAAATAATTCCCAAAATAATACTTTCCTATATGTTAAAATTAGCTGCATATTTTGCCTATTTTATCTGAAAATGTTGAAAAACACTGTTGTGTGGTCTTGTTGCAACCATGCCCTTTCCCACCCCCCAATCAGCCATGAAAGAACATCATGTGCTGGCTAGACGCACTGAGCTTGACTAACCATGCCATTTAGAAGTCAACAAAACAATGATTCAAACTGAGAAAGTTTTGATTAATTCAAGCAAAATGTCAGGACAATTTGACAAAAATACAGCTCACGAAAAAACATTTTTCTCAATAGACGCAGCAGCAGATGTTGGGTGTGTCTTAGTGAGTGTTTCTGACTGCAAGAATCAGACTTGTTGCAACCCTCCCCAGTCTCCCTTTACATGTGTCTGATAATATATATATGTGAATCAGATACAGATTTTTAGCCTTTTAATGACACATGTTAAGGAGGTGTAAACATGTCAATACCTGCCAAGATCTCAGAGGTCGTTGCTGTGTTGCAAGCAGCTCCAGGTGTGACACTGCGTGTTTCACACTAATTTTACACTGTGCTGCAACTGCCGCACTCAGTCCCACAGCAGACCACATGCTGGGCTTGTGCTCGACACTTGGAAACACCCGTGTGTCCTTTCTGTACAGTCTCTAGCAGCTTTGCCTTTTAACTCTCCAGAATTACAAATCTCCTTCCCTTCAAGAGATCTCCTGTGGAGGAGCCGCGGCTCTCACACTGTGCCACAACCCCAGTGTGTGGATGTGCAGGACCACGGGATAAATTGTAAAGTTGAAGCAGAGCTGAAAGAACAATAAACTGTCACACCAGCAAGGATGTCAAGATTCAGGGTAGCAAAATTTCCTTAAGCAAAACGGCATGTAAAATAAAAGATGAGTGGATTTATAAAACAGGAAAAAAGGCAAAGAGGTGATGCTTATCAAAGCGACCAAACGTCTAGCTCCTATTCACTTAAAACTGAAAAGAAGAAAGACCAAGAAAACTTGACTAGGCCTGTCTTGTTCTCTGTACAAAACAAGTGTAAACTACTTTTATAGAGGCTTACGTGACCATTCTTTAGCTGGAAGTAGTTGCCAGGCAACCGGCAGAGATCCCAAGAAGTTACTGGTTGTGACCAAGAAATCATCTGACACCCAACCCCTATGAAACTCGTGAATGGATGCTTTTACTGGTTTGGTTTCATTGGTTTTTAAAAGAAGAGAAACACTCCGGTGACAAATGAAAGGAAAAACTAAAGGGGTCTGAGTATGACAATGATGTGAATCGTGTGCTACGTCCTTCACAGTCACCAGATCTGAACCTAACTGAACACCTTGGGGAGATTTTGGACCATTTCCATCACCAACATCAAAACTCCAAATGAGGGGATTTTTTGGAAGAATGGTGTCCATCCCTCCAGTAGAGTCCAGACACTTTTTGAATCAATGCCACTGAAGCTGTTCTGGCAGCACGTGGTGGTGCAACACCTTACTAAGACACTTCATTTGGTTTTTTCCTTTTTTCCTAGTTTTAGAGATGTAGGCATGTGCTTTATGTTACCTCGCTGTTTCATGTGTTTACACCAAGCTAAGCTTACCCAACCCTGTCTCCTAGAAATTACATTTAAGTTTCTTTACTGATTGTGAGGACATTTTCTTCATTCATACATTTTCACACATTTTACTGATACATTCAGTATGAATATATTTGTTTATTGCCAGACACTTTCATTTACAACATTTCCTCAACATATCAATTGAAAACATGATTGTTCTTACAAGTTAGTTGTATAGAAATGTCATTTCTAGGAGTGAGCTGCTTACTGTAACTTCATAATTACAGTAGAGAAATGAAAATCTACTGAAAACAGTGATTTTGCAGCCATTGTACTGATTATTTAGAGTTTTATTCAACGTTCATTCTGCTCACCTGAGAAGGAGACGTTCCCTGGGATGACATGTACAGTATCTAACTCTACCCTGAGCCTGAGGTTTTTACATCTCAGTCAGCTCTGGCTGGCTGTGGAGAGGGAGGACTCACTCACAGGGCCCTTTGCCTCATCTTGTCTCTGCGAAATTGAGTTTTTTTCTGCTATTGCCTCATTGAAAACAGAGCTCAGATCTAAGCTCAACATTAAACACGACTGAGAGTGGCAGCATGAAGACTGCAAGTCTGTTTTGAAAAGCTGGTGCAGTCTAAAAGAGGCTCTGTGATGACGGACTGAAGTTCTTATGGAGTTAGTTCACTTTCATCTGACTCGAAAAATGACTGCACTTGTTTTATTTATTTTTTGGGTTTTTTTTTGCCGTGACTGTCTAAAGTGATTGCAAGTCATCTTACATACATATGACATTTACGCTATGATATGTTACCTTTGAATTTTTCATGCAGACATGCAGACAAGAGAAGAAAGTGGGCAACGTTTAGCTTGAATTTTTCTTCTGCATGTCACAAACTGATGTTCGGCAGAGAGGAAACATGGCTCATGTTCTCGACAGTGTTATTTAAATAAAAGAACTGTATTTGACTTGTTCTGAAAAACTTTTTTTTTGCCTTTTCTGCAAAATTCTTTCAACCTTCCAAGATCTTTTATTTTATCTCCTCATTGGTCAGATTAAGAGCTCATCCACTGTGACTGGCATTTCATGGGTCATTCCTGTCACCTTCTAGTCAAGCCCCAGATAGAAGTGGTCTGTCTCTTGTGCGGATGGCAGATCTACCAGATAAGACCCAGAGAGCAAAGTAAATGCGGCCCATACTCGGGCCACATGCTTATTTTCTTCTGGCCCAGTATACACCCGATTCCATGGCCTGAATGTGGCCCATCACTGTCAGATGCTACCTCCACTTCTGGTACACACAAAAAATCTTCCGGCTGTCGTCAATACCAGAGAATAACAGCCAGACTGTGGAAGTATATGTGCAAGACTTGGGCCAAGGACCCAGGCATATGTTGAGCCTGAAATTTCATTTTGTTATCTGGGAAGTCTCTTTCTCTCACAGGTCTAGTGTCTAGTTAAGGGGCCTGTCTTTCAATCTGCTCACTTCTTTATTCGCAGTCTCAGATGAGCTTCTCAAAATGTGGGCGGCAGGTTTCCATTGGCTGCCTTCCTGTCGCAGCTTAAGAGCAGCTCCTTGCCCTTGGGAGCATGAATCTGCTGAAACAGTTCGTTTTAGCACCAGCTCAATACTGATCTCTTGGGGACCCCAGTTCTGCTTTAATTGTCTGAAAAGATTCCCACTGTGCACTTACACATGTCCACCCATTCCTCCTCACCAGGGGGTCTCTCGAGAGGGTAGAGATGTCTGCAAAATATGTAAAGAAGAACATGAGGAGTGGTGCACTTCTTCAAATGATTGTGCCCTCAGTGTTACTAAAAGGTTCAACCACTGGTGGGGCTGTAAAGCAGTTTTTTTGATGTGCAGGTTGCTATGTACAGTAGTTTGAATGTCATCTTCTAGCAGCATAAGCATGAAGAAACAAATACAAGGAGCTACAGCAGAGTGCAGCAGCTGCTGTTGGTGTAATGTAAAAGGTCGCAATGTGCTATAAAAAGAGAATAAGAACACCACAGTTTTTTGGCCACAGTGCAACGAGCTGTAAACACAATATACTATCACTGCATGAAGTTGATACAGAAAACTGCTTCACAAAGAGGTGCCTATTTGTATTTTATTTTTCATTTGGAGTCATAGTTCTGGCCACCTGATTCTGTTTGCACCAACTCCAGAGGGAAACGTCTGGCTCTTTATCTGTTAAATGCTTCACTTTATAACAAGCTAGTCTACAACTCTACATGCTCTTTGGTGCTGGTCAGGGAGCATTCAGCAGGTTTTTCTGTAGAGCTTCTTCACTCACAACAGCTGCATGAGCACAGCTGACTGATAATTGATTTCATCAACTGTTAATATTGAAATATTAAGCGTGAGATAAACAGTGATTGACACCACAATCACTCCATGTCATGGTTCTACACATTCATCCTTTCACTCATTCAGTCCAGTGCATTTATGTTCTAATTCTGCTGTCGCCTCAGACCCTGCCACTCCCACCTGCCTGCCTGTGTTTCCCGCCAGTAGAATCACCTGACGTGCTCCCCCTCCCCACTCACCCGCTCACCTGTTCCCCATCCCCTCATGAGCTCCTTAGAATACCACTCTGTTTACACTCGCTCTCTGCCAGGTTATCTTTGTGCCTCAGCCTGACCTTTTGTACTTTGCTTGCCTGCTTGGATGTTTGTATCCCTGCTTTATTTCTAAGTAAAGACTCTTTACATCAGCCTCCTGAGTCATGCTCATTGGTTCTTTATCTCAGAACCATGAGCAATGTAAAGCCATTTTTCACAACCTAAATTAATTTCAGCTGTGGCACCTACAAACCATGTAATGAGGTCCATAAATGTAGTCTAACTCTTATATAACTCTACATTACAATTGTACTTTATTTTTGAAATGTACTTTGGCAGATGGCAGAAAATACCTGGAGGGATGCTGATATCAGAATTCTTCTTCTGCATTACATTCAGATGGTCTCTCCTTCGTTCACTCTAACACTGTTTTAATTTACATGGCATTGTATTACATTTATCACTACAAGATAACATTATATTACTACTGCTGCTGTTATTGTGCTTTTACAGTATAACATTATTTTGTATGCTGTATAATAGTATTTCATTTGATTTGTATGATTATACTTCATAATATAGTGAATGTATTACATACACTGCATTTACTATATATATATATATATATATATATATATATATATACTGTATATATAACATTATATAATTTATTATATTGTTTTTATATATGCATTGTATTTATTATTCATACATATACCTATATAGTTAAATGCCATGTATACAGTTCCATCATGCTGCTGAAGCTGAACTACAATTCTATTGTATAAATTCACTTATAGTCAAAGGTATTGTACTGTAAAGGTATTGTATATTCTAAATAATTTTTTCATGTCACTTCATTATTTATCTTGATCTCTCTATTTTTTTATGTTATTCATTTCAGATTATAACATTATGTTTTTGATTATCATGATTAAGCTGCTTTGCTTGATGTTGACCTGAAAACATAAACTGAGCACATGTCACTGTCACCACTAAAAATATGTCTAAATATAACAGCTGTAGTTCAAAGACATCTGCACACAAACTTTGTACATTTTCATGGCTGGTCTGAGATCTGTGTAATTCTTCCAGATTAAAGTTACAGAGATCTGGGACAGTTGGAACAGCAGTAATCTACTTCTTGTGCATTTGACACTAACCTGGCAGAACGGGTGTTGACAGAACTACACCACACTGACAGATGAAGCAAAGAAAGCCACAAAAAAACAACAAGCCCCTTTCCTAACTTCATGCCTAATGAGAGTCTACACTTTGACTCTGACCACTCAGCTCTATAGGAAATTAATGGAGCTGGTGACAAGATAATTTTAATTGCTCACAGAGTGGACATTGGGTCATTGGCTGCACACTGCTGTGTCAGTGTACTTTAGGTGAGTTTGGATCTCATCAGCTCTAAGGGTAGGATGCAGACAGGGATGGTGCTGCTGGATTAATAACTTATTTGCTGTTTTCACTCATTTAAAAGGATAGACTCACCATCATTTGCACACTGGCAAAGACAGAAATGAGAGAACACATCATGTTATTCTGCACCATGCGAATACAAAGACAGAAGTAATAAATTATTCTCACATCATTAGGTTTTTGATTATACAGTGAAAGCATGGTTGAGAACTATTATGTTGTTGGAGCATCTGGAGCTTTTAAAACTTAACTCTGCTTGTATGTGACTTTAAGCATCTAGACTCAACATAAATTAAGTAGTGCATTTTACACAGATGCCTCGCATCAACATGTGAGCTACGACTGCAGCTCACAGCTGTATCAAAATATCGGTATGATAATTTTAGTTGGTGAAACTAAGCCACATCTGTTTGTAAATGAATGAATTTGTAAAGAAAGAACACAAACCTTTGCAGTACAAGGCACAATGCAACAAAGTTTTCTGACTTTATTTTTTTGCATTTGCATATACTGTACCTGTAGCAGCCTGAAGTTGGTGTTAGAGAATCTACAAAGTCATCAGAATACTTTGTCTGGAAACCACAAATGTCTCTTGTTCCAATCTATCTTGTAGATGTCAGTTCAGATCAGTTCACCAAAGTATATCACTAAAAACAAAATACATCAACCTTTTGGTGTCACTAAAGGAAAAGGCTGAGGATCACCTGAGTTTCCTTGTCTGGACGCCTCTTTCCCGACCGCATGCAAAAATGTTGGCAGCCCATCCTGCAACTGAGGAACTATTTCACTCTGGATTGAAATATGACTTGATCCTGATCAGTGCATTTAAATAAGTGACATCACCTTTTTACAACTATAAATCATTGAGAACAGCAGAGACAAAAACACAAACGCAATCTGTTACACTGAATAACTACATAAAACTTAAATAAATAAATGAAGGCAGAGACAATTTGAAACAAAAAACTTTGCATGGCACATCTTTATCTAAGATTCAGAACATCAAACAGAAACAACCATGTTGGCAACATAAACCTAAAGATGTGTCAAATGCTGCATGAGCTTTAAAAAAAAATTGTTGCTCAAATAACAGCGTGATAGCTAACACACTAGCGCCAGCATCAAACTACTGCATTCAGTCATGCCAAGTACTATTGAGTACAACCAGCTGTGATATTAATCCATTACACTGCATCAAAAGGAGCAAATCTGACAAACTGTACAAACCTGTGAGCACAAGCACTTCACGCACAGACGTGTGCTCTAGCTAAAGTTGGCAGAAGAATTTGTTAGCACATTTGACAAAATTAATGTATTCAGTTTTTGAAGTGACAGTGGGAAGGTGCAAGATTTGACTTCAATAAATAGTCAAAAAACTATTCTATTTTCATCTGTAATTGCAGGTGGTATTCAATTCCCCGGGGAAGCACATCCTAACTTATCACCATTAGGGACCCTTATCTTTTCAAAGGCGCACAAGTTTGAAAAAATAATCCTTCATTTGACAATTAGTCTTTTGCAAATGTCAGAAGATGCAATGACAGATTGTGGAGTCAAATGCATTAACAAACCATTAACAGTCATGTCATACCTGCAGCAGTGAAGCCTGCGGCAGCCTGTCTTCCCCCCGCCTCAGAGGGGAACCACAGGCTGCTCTCTCACCTGGCTGCCTGCTGCTGCTGTGCCACGGCTCAGGTGCTCTAACTGGAAGATTGCAAGTGACTTGATTTGCATAAGTGATCCTGATAAATTAGCTGCTAAAGCTGAGAAACTTAACAAGCACAGTTTTTTTTTTTTTTTTTTGGGCACAGTGGGACTTATGTGCCTGTTAGCGGCCCTTGAAAAAAGACAATGAGCTCTGCATCTTTCTGCATTATAAACAGGCTCCGAGGAAGAAGTGAAAGATTTGGGACAACTTGACACGTCCACTGATTTTGATGTTTGTCCTTGCTTTGCTAGAGTGTTAGCTTCCCTGTCACAAAAAGCAACAAATATAAGGATAAGAATTATCGTGACTAATGTTTGTACCCAACATCAAAGCTGGGCAGACAGTTACCACAATGAAACCATCCTCCAAAAACTACATTTAAACCAAGTGCTTCAATGTAAATGCGTTGGCGGTTCTACAGCACATGTTGGTCTCATGTTTAGACAAAGGTCCCAGTCACTGCATGGTTCTGCACTTGCAGCTGCAAACCTCTGCAATTACGTTATTGCTTCTGGCTCGTGGAGAAAACCACCATGTGATGATCTGCAGCTGTCCTGACTGCGGGCAGGTTCTTGTTGAACCAAACAGAAACAATAAGAAGAAACTAAGTAGAAAACCAGCCAAAGTGCCAGGTGCGGGCGGCTCCTCCCTGCTTTCTTTAACTTCCAGTCCCTCCCATTTATAGATTTGTCCATGACTCTCACTACAGTGTCAGAGAGCAAAAGCAGCTCCTGTACAGACAAGGGTGTGGCTCATGTAAGTATATATTTTGGACAGTGTTGTGTGCACAGAGCCTCAGAGTGGAGAGAGAGAGAGAGAGAGACAGATGGACCGGTGCAGGAACCATGCTAAGACCTTTATTAAATCACACCTGTTACATTTCTATAATAATCCCAGTTTCAGGTTGGTAATATTCTCCTGTCAGATCAAGTCTGTAACTATATTATCCTCCTAAACAGAGAGAAAAAGAAAGACTTCATAGACACTAGTGACAATTGGACAAACAGTTCTTCCCCATGTTTTCAGTTGTAATTGAGGAGTGAAATACAGTAAAACACTTTAATGTATAGCAGCTTCTCTATGTGTGTGCACTGTAAGACATTATAAAATAAAATAAGCTGAAGAATTTCAAAAACTGTAAAGTCAGTTTTAATCCATCTCTGATGCAGCCTGTCAGACAGCTGAGATTTTTTTTTTTCCTTTTCAGTATTATTTTTCATTTCACTGATCCCTTTCATACACTTAATGATCCTCTCATGTATGAATACAGCCATTATGGAATATTATTCATGTTCACCTGCAGCATTATCTGTTCCATACGTGAAGGGCTTTATGCAAGATAATTAACCTATGCTCCTCTGTATGATACTTAGAATACACTTATAATGATAGTAATTTCACCTGGCATACTATTAAAAGCATAACTTTAATATAACCAATAACATGAACTTTCTACTTAACAGCAGGAGAGCATGGCAATACAAAGGAACTGATGCATTTATATATGCAATGCAATCATTGTCAGTGTTGG
The DNA here is from genome assembly GCF_046630095.1 of Trachinotus anak. Classification (NCBI taxonomy): domain Eukaryota; kingdom Metazoa; phylum Chordata; class Actinopteri; order Carangiformes; family Carangidae; genus Trachinotus; species Trachinotus anak. The sequence continues at coordinate 4,280,629 of NW_027273871.1, forward strand.
CTGTGAGAAAGCTCAAATTTAAGTCTCACATTGCTTCATAATATTAAAGGCTAGGTTCACAATTAAAATAAGTGTATCTTAAAATGATAGTCAGGAGCCCATATGTACATCGAAACAGGATTTTGCTTGATCTGGATGCTCCTCCTGCTCTTATTGCCCATTACAAGATCCCTTCATAAAGTTATGAGGCACAAAATCCACAACATTCAAAGTTTCTCTGAAGCTGATATGCAGGTTTCAGCAATCTGAGCCAGTCAAATCCAAAGTTACACTCATTTTATTTTGAAATTTCCCTCCTTGTGTTTCCAAAGATAGTGTTTCCCTGTAGAGCTGCAGTGGGAAGATGGTGGGAACCTTGGAGGATGTCCACTTGACATGGCTAACCTGAATAGCTGAATCCTCTTAATAGCTTCAAATGAACTTTTAAAAACCTTTCCGCCAAGAAGAGGGGCTGTAAATTGTGTCCCCCATCACTCACATTATGAATCTCATTATGAGGGGATCTTGTCATGTCAGGAGCACAACATGTTTCATTGTTCATACAGCTCATACAGCAACTGACTATTGTTTTAAGACAAACTTGAAAAATGATGAGCCTATACTTTAATGTACTGAATTAAAAACAGATTGTATGTGAGAAACTCTTATTGGCTTCCTACCAAAATAAAAGCCAGTCTGCTTGGCAGCGCTCAAATGAAACCGTGACAAGGCAGGAGGGTTTGGTCTTTCTTCTGTCGGATACTTTCCCCTTTGATGAAGAGGAGGCGGGTAAGCCACCCACGTGATTGATTTCGGTCTGTGATGCCCGGTTTGAGCTGCATCAAGTTCACCAGGCCGAGCATGGACAAGACCGGAATTTAACACTCTTCTTTTTAAAATAAAAGCATAGTAAACTGTATCATTTAGTTGGGTTACCCGCTTGATTTTCAGAGTAAAATCAACTCCAGAGGTCTGGAGCCAAAGAATTGCATGTACAAACAGCATAAGGAATTTTCTACTTTCATATAATTTTGAAATTGGTTTAATCTGTTATAATATGTTTGATGCTATGAACCATAAATTAGGGGTTATAAGGTCTCAATCTTAAACTATCTCTCATAAATCCCTGCTTAAACTCAAGCTTTGGTCTGCTTTTAATGCTTTCACCGCATTATCTCAGCATGTAAGATTATAATCCCTGTTTTCAAACTGCAGCAGTAGCAGCAGCAGTAATGCTTAAAGTAATAACAATAATTATTATCTGTATTATGTATACGCCTAAGCATTAATATAATTACACTATATTCACTCAGCTATACTACTGGAAACAAACACTTTTTTTTTTTGGAATAATAAATAATAATTAAATAGCCTACAAAAAAAGTTTCCACTCCCTTTTATTTTGAAAATCACGGCCGGATGCGCCTTTGCTGCAGTTGCTGGTTTAACAAGCGCAAGCTGCGGCTCCGAGTGTTTTAAGGTGAACACGTTTAGTTTGGAGCGGAGTTGGAAACCCGGACCGAGCCTGCTTTGTTGAAGACAGCGTCCACATCAGCTCCGTGCCCCCGGGAAACAGCGCAGACAGGTGTGGTCGAGTCCCACAACTGGGTTTCAAACACCGAGTCAGAGAGTTTCGCCGGACTTGGCTGTGTTTCAGACTCCGGTAAAGCGGCACCGACGATGCTCCGCTCCGGCTCGCGGCTTTAACGCCACAAAGTAAAGCGGAATAAGAAAGTAGCGGATTTTTCTGGACGGTTCTGCTCTTCTCATGATGGCATGACGGCCCCCGGCGGAGGGACTGTCGCAACACGCCGCGGTAGGTGAACTACTGGAAAAAGCGAGTTTTTTTTCTTATTTTATTTATTTATTTATTTATTTTTATTTTTTTTGAGGTAGCCGACCCCGGAGCTTTTTCGGGTTTGATCCCAACGTGAGCACCACAGTCTGTTATTTCTGTCTTCTCTTAAATGAAACCCGGGAAGTCGGTGACAGCTGAGGCAGAGCGCTGCGGATCCGTCTCCACCGCCGTTTCCATGATTTGCGCAAGGAATTCCATGTTTGAATTTTTAATTGGAGAATGACTGATCGCACAGACGAGTTGCATTGGCCTTCCTCACCTGTTTTTTATTCAGACTGATCTGTCCCTTTTTGGGGGTGAACGCGCAGGATCCCTGTGTTTGGAGCCAGGACGCGCGTCATCTCTCCATAGATGTCCACTGATTTATGTTTTTTTTTTTGGGTGCATTCGTCGGCTTTCGCGCAAGGACTTGGATCCGTTTCAGGAACACTGGGTTTCTTTTACTCCCCAGTTGCCCAATTTGGAGCAGGATACTAGTAACTTTCCTCTCCCGTGCGGGAAAACCGCTCTTTTGCTTGGAGAAGACGCGGTTTGGCCGTGCCTTACAGATCTACCGCTCACTGTAAAGACTGTAGCTGGACAATAAGATCTGTGAAGCCCCCGGAGTGAGCTGCCACACACACACAGATACCCATAACATATCTTTCTGTTGCGCATTATCAAACTTAAGACCCCCGGGAGAACTGCCACAGCATCGTGTGGAGGCAAACACCCGCAGAGAGGTTTGTTTTTCCATCATCGGCCACTGGAGCAACTGGGATTTAACATCCGCCCGCTGGGATTTCTACCATGTCAGGTGTACGGGATTTCAGATGGACTCTCATCATCTGTGTGGCGGCGCTTTCATATGGTGAGTGACCCCCCCCCCCCACCCCCCCTTCTCTACCCTCCCCTCTCCTCCTTACCCCTCTCCTCCCACCCTTTGCCCCCTCCCCTTACAGCAAGCTTTCATGATCTTAATTGTGTTGCATAGAGAAGAAATGGTGCCAAATTTCTGCAACATGCTACTGCAGAGGCAGCTGATGTTCTGATTGGCCATTTTGGGAGCTGGACACACACACACACACACACACACACACACACACACACACACACACACACACACACACACACACACACACACACGGACATAATCCTGTTACTCATGTTAGAATAACTTCTTCAAATATCTCAGCCAAAGTGCAAGTTCCTGTGGGAGTGTAACTGTACTTAAGGTATGTTTTTCCTTTGACGTTGCTCTAAATTGTCACTGGAATAATGCAAAATCTCCACTATTTGCAGTAACACGTATATCTTGCTGCCATCATGTGACCATTCTCACAATCATGGAGCACCACTTGCACACAGGACCAAATAATGTGGAAATATTACAGGGAAGCATAAGACGCATAATGTTGCAGCTGCTCACAGGAACCACAGACTCATAACATATTACACAACAGTCTACCATCTTTTGATTTCGTCTTCTGTACGTGTGTGCAAAGTCATCTCTTTCCTAGTGGGAGGGCTCTTACACAACAGATAAACCTGTAGTCTGTCCCACATAGACTGAAGTGTACAAAGTCCAAATCAAACATCCCAAAGATGATTTCCTGACATATCCCAGTGATCTAGTTGGACTCAAACACTAATCCTCCTTAAATATCCAACTCCTTTTCATCGATGCAGCAGCAGCAGCAGCAGCAGCAGCAGCAGCAGCAACACAGCGCCTTTTTCGGGCTGTAGGCTGAGTATGATGTTGCAATGCATGGAAGTGTAGTGCTGGGAGGCAAACCTGGTAGAGACACCTTACGGTACAGGCTCTGTTTATTCATTTGTGGCTGCTGAAATGTAAACTAGTTCAGGTCAGTTCAGTTCAGTTTTATTAGTCATGTGTAGGTTAACACAGGGTCAACAGTGCAATAAAATGTGTGAGAGAAAAAACAGGTCAGGTCAGCAGCAAGAGAACTGGTCATATAAAATATAGAATATAAGATAAAAAATTTAAAAAAGACGGGGTGAGTTGTGAATAAATTAAATATGAATAAATGAAATAAATGAGGATTTCTGTGTAAAAGTGGTGAGTGTGTACAACAGTATTGCACATAGGGTATGTAGCTGTCCTGGTTCACTGCATTTTTTATGTAAGAAGTGCAGTAAACAGTAGATGGTGCAGACAAGCAGAGCGGTTCCTGTATCAGACTGTCATGCAGCCTGTCGATGGTGTGCCTGTAGAAGTTCTTGAGGATGCCAAACTTCCTCCGTCTCCTCAGGAAACAGAGCTGCTGGCGAGCTTCCTTGACCATAGTGTCTGTCTATTGTAATCGGGAGAGATCCTCGTGGAACTTGAAGGTGCTGACTTTCAAGCTCAGCATCATCACCCCACCCCCATCTCCTGTAGTCCACCATCATCTCTTTAGTTTTACTGACGTTGAGAGAAAGTGTTTGTTGTGCTGCCATCAGGTGGCTTGTGTCTTCAAATCCTCTCTGTCGGCCATCTGTGATGAGGCTGAGGATAGTCGTGTCATCAGCAAACTTGAGCACTGAGCACATTACCCTGTGGTGTGCCCATAATGAGGATCAGTAAGCCTGATGTGTGGCTGCTGATTCTCATCACCTGGGACCTGCCCATCAGGTAGCTGAATATCCAGCTAGAGATGGACGTCTCCAGTCCAAGATCAGCGAGCGTAGAGACAATTTTGAGGGAACAATGGTGTTAAAAGCTGACCTGTAATCGATGAAGAGCATCCTCACATGAATTCTCTTTGTCCAGGTGGTCAAGTGCAGAGGGTGACGGCAAGGTGATGGTGTCATCCATGGCTCTGTGTTGACTGTATGTGAACTGAAGAGGGGCCAAGGTTTCAGAAAGGGAGAAGCAGATGTGGCTAGTTGCTTAAAGCACTATATGATGTTGATGATGATGGTTTCTTTGGGATTGGAACAGTGGTGAACACCTCCGCCAGTTGAAGGAGTTAGTGCAATGAATGTTAAACCTAAGTAAACTGCATGGAGGCAGAGTGCAATTTCTTTCCATATTTACTGCATAAACACCCCTTGCATCCTTTCAGGCATTTTGCACCTACCTCCTCCTCTCCTACTCATTTTCACTAAGACTTGCTCAGATTCATTACCACACAAAAGAAACACCTACGTGTGCACTAAAGAATATACTCTCCTTGATGATCTCCAAGGCTGCGAAGCAAGCGTGCTGCATGCTGCAATACTCTGCCTACACAAATCCCTGTAACGCCTGTGGTCAGCGTTGCTTAGCGCAGGGATACCCACCTTCCCGGACAATGAAGGCGCTGCTGTCAAAAGTAATTGCAGTAACAGATTTGGCGCAAGGCCTGCTGCCTCCGAGGACGGTTTCAGAGGCTCGTGGCCTCAGAGACCTCAAGTTACACACACACACACACACACACACACACACACACACACACACACACACACACACACACACACACACACACACACACACAGAAACCTTGCTGCACTCAGCCTAGCAGTTAAAAGCACTCTCCCCTTGTCCCACTCATATGCTAAGTAAACAATTTGTAAGAATACCTCAAGAGAAATGCTGTAGACTTGCTCGATGAACAGCTTCGCAGACAAATCCCCAGGTGTGAAAAAGCAATATCATGGACTTTAAGACTGCTCTGGGGAAAATACAGCACTGTAATGAATCTATTATTCCCCATTCTTCTCACCTGAAATTTATATTTTCATACATATTGGCTGACACGTAATGTTGTAAACAAGCTAAAGATTCATTTTCCTGCAGAGCCGATTAAATAAAAACCTCGCTGGGATTTGTTATCAAGATGCCATTGAGATTGGCCACTCTCTGTATAAGCTTAGGCAGGGCTACAGCAGCGACATCCGTTTAAATGTGATGCTGCATTGATGCCTAAAGGGAAATGTGCTTTGCTTTTTTTTTCTTCCTTTACCGTTCTCCTCTACAGAGGAAAGTCAGAGGTCAGGTGCAGAGAAGCAATCCCGGAGTTTATAGGGATTAAGGTTTTTTGCTCAAGGACACTTCAGCAAGGCATGGTTGCTGATAAGAGCATTTTAAGCCAAGAATACTGGTTTCTCAGTGTGCTGTTATACAATCATGTTTAAAGAAAGATGATTCCAGAATTGAGGTCTGACTTAGAGTTGGATATTATTTGAAATGTGAAAACAGCTGTATACTACTAAACCTTTGTGAATGTGATTTGATTGCTGTCATTGTTGCAGGGTATGGCTCAGGTTAAGACCTTTGCTTTTGACTGTTAATCATAAAAAAACTAAATCTAGGAACAAGTAACAGTTTCTACACTGGTTATACCGACATCAGTGCCACCCCTCAAATTTACAGCCTTGCATACAACCTTTTTACTGGTGGGACTTTCCAGCGTAACGTGGCCAAACTGCAGACATTTTGCTAATGGTGAATCAATTCTTCTTTGCTGCTCTAAAAAAGTAGTTGCATAGCACAACTTCCTGTGTTTGAATGTACAGTTAGCAACTGTTTCCTAACACAGGGAACATGAACCAGACTCACTTCTTCAGACCCTCTGTGAGGTTACACAATACCTGGCTCCAAGGCAACAGCGAACATCTCGTCTCTCCTCATGGACATGTGTCACCTGCCATATGTACGCAAAATGTCACGTACCATTTTCTTTTCTATTTCATTTTCTACTTCATGGATTCCTCTTAGAGCAATTAAAAGGTGCCACCTTCAGTGTAACCTTTCCTTCATTCAGTACAGCTCATTCTCTTCCAGCGTGTCAGGAGAGATGACTTATGAAATATGAGATACTACTGTTTTGGAGCAGCGAAGAAGAATTGATGTCCAGAAATTAGAGTTGTGCAGATGGACAGTGATCTCGGGGATCGATGATCATCAGAGCGATCACCAATAGCTTGGACCTTTGTCAATGTCATGATGATATTTGGCTTGTTTTTCCATTAGTGTATTAACTTATTAAATAAAATAAACTGCTTTTTTTATGTACCTCTTGCTGCTGATTTTGAGTGAAGGTTAATGTTTCGTTTATGATGACAGGTTTAAGTTTTAAAATGGCCAAAAAAATCCTACTGTCATCACTCAGAATGTCCAAGAAAGAGTAAGAGAGAAAGTGAAGAGGTAAGATCGCACAACCCCACTGGGAAAACTAAGACTTATATAGCTGCTGATACCAGAAATAGTATTTTATGCAGTATCGGATGCATTTCCAATACTAGTATCAGTAGCTGAATAGGAAGCGTTTTAATTAGAATAGCTAAAAATGACAAAATCGCAACATTGTTTTGCATCATGAGCACCATAAGTGTTGTGTTGCTACAGAGATGCCCGACCTGCAAATCATATTCTCTATAAGTAAGGGAACATGCTTGTTTGGTACAAACCCCAACAAAAATCACATCATCATCATTAAAAAATCTTCAGTGAATATGAAATGCAGAAACGATCATTACAACTGCAATCCTGAAATATCACAATTGCAATATCTGCCAAATTATTATTTTTTTTGCATATCATGCAGCCCTATATTAAAGTACTGATTATTTGCTGAAGTGATTGTTTATTCTATGAAATCTAAAAAATAGTGAGCAAGCCATGAAGCCAGAACCAGAGAATGAATGAAACTGTTAATCAGTTATCAAAATTAAGTTAATTTACTTTTTTCAGTGATAGTATTTCATACAGCAGCTGTCACATATTTAGTAGGTGTTTAGGCAATTAACCACTCTACAGATTGATCATGAGAGAGGCTCACCACTCCCTGGGGGAGAACCTGGGACTCCCCCCTCAGACATGTTGAAAGGATATATTGTGGTTAATCCGGATAAATGGATTGAATAGATTATAACTAACAGCATTAGCGTGAACTAGGTGTGGCAAATGCACTGATTAAATACCAGCGATAGCTCGGGGCTGCATCTGCAGTCAGCTGCAAAACACGGCCTGGGGAGCAGCGTTTGCCCAGTCATGGTGTGTATGTAGTTGGCAGCCTTCCCGGCACCAGCCTATCTCTGAGAGTCGACACTGGACAGAGAGCAGACAAAGTGGCAGTGTGACACACCAGCTCTCATGTTCTAGCCCTAATTGATTTACATGTGGTGAAACGAAGCCTTTGCTCAGCTGTGTTTGAAGAGGTTTCCTGTTGTATGGAAAACGCTGCTCTATATGCAGCAGAAACCGCGCCGCCCATCCATATGCATCGACACCTAGTGACTGCAAATGAGTCAGTGTTGCTCTTGACTCATTCTGCTTTTGTTCCATACTGTTGTGATGTGGAAACGTTGCATTGTTGTTTGTGCACCTGCCACTTTTGTTTGTGTTTGTGTCTATAAAGCATATGGCTTCTCGATTTAGCGAGCAGCTCTCAGTCATTGCTTAAGGGAAGTGCTTTTTGTGGCATTCGCTGTCGGCATCAGATAATGGTGAACCCTTGTGGAGCGTAGCACCCTTTTGCAAGTTGTTGGTTGTTTTTTTTTTTTAATTTTCAATGACAGTTGGGCTCAAGGCTAAAACCAATCTCTGCTCTCTGAACAGCAAGGTAACCACCTACACAAAACAGTAAGAAAAAGTGGCTGTTACCAGAAAGACAGGTCCTTGTTTTACTTGCAGCCTTGTTCTGTAATTACACTCAGATTTTCCAGGTGGTCCTGTCAATCTGTTTTAATTCATTTTCAGTATTAATGCTCAGAAAAGGCTAAAATTGAATTTTTATTTATTGTAAAAAATCATCTTTGAAATCTGCGAGGCACAGCTATGCTTGAATCCCTCCGATTCTGGGAGCTATATTTTTGCCCCAAGCTCCTCCGTGTGAGGCATTGTGGCTCTGCACTGGTCGTTGTGGAGTGAATTCTAAGGATGTTGTCCTTCATCAGTGGTGAAAGGAACCTTTTGTGATGCACTGGTTCCCTCGGATGTAGCGTGATGTGCAAGACCTCTCCCAAGGGCTTCAAGGCTTGTTGGTAGTCCTCACTGAAAGGAGTACACTTTTGGTTTACAGTGCATAACGTCTTTTCTTCGCTGACCTTATAGTTAGTGGTCTGAATCTTGAAATCTTTGAACCATGAAACCATGCATTGCTACTGAATACCTCGGTCGCAATCAATTTACCATGTTGAATATACCCCCATTTGGTGTTCAGTCTACTAAAAAGATCTATTTCTTTAAAGCAAAGATTAAGCACAGTAAATAAAACATGCATTATAGGTTCTTAAGTTCAGGGATTGGCCTGAGACGGTCATTTCTTTCTGCGCAGTAGACTATGCTTTGCCATTTTTTCCACGCCTGTGAAACCTCCTCAAGGCTCCTTGTTGATCTAGAGTATAATAGCTGTGTATCAGCCGCTCAACTCTTTTAGACATGGGTTTTCCTCAAACAGTCTCCTAATCCATACGTGCAGCCCATCTGCTTTTTTTCTTGCATCTAAGCAGCGTGAGAGATGTTATCGCCCCTCACCTCTCTCACATGCTTGGCTTGGTGTACGGTTTGCAGTGTGATGACGGTGCACAGAATAATTAGGCTGCACTTGCTAACGATTAGGTCATCATCATGCTATCATCTGAAGCACTGTGCAATAGATACAGACTAAAAGAACTGAATTTCCACTTTATTGTGTTACTTTATGTTTCCAAACTTAGTCTGGCAAAGCCTAAAAAGGTTTCTTGTTTACAATAGTTATAGTGATTAAAAAAAGATCTTTTCCCTACACCAGATGATTTCAGACAAATTTTCCCATGACATTTACACAGAATATGTTCATAACATCAAAGAATTTCCTGGTTCGGTTTCCTGGAGGAGAGATGGGGATATAAGCACTTTTGGATGGCATGGACAACTTCCAGCTGTCTCCCAAATCTGTGGAGTTCTGTAGCTATGCTCAGCAGGGAGGCAATCTGTCTCCTACATTAGGTGATCGCATATGTTTGCTGTGAAATCAGTTCTTATACACTGCATCCTGCACACAGATTCCACAGTGCCTTTGATTTGAAATAGCTTTCTCTACCGCCTCTGGTATTGTGAGTCAGACTTGGGAACATTTTTACCACCTAAGATTCCACATTTGCATTGTAGAGAAACAGCTGTAAAATGGATTGAAATGCACAGCAATCTGCCCTGTCGCTGCTCAAGAGGAATGGCTGCTTCTCAGACACCTTCTGAGAAGGATGTTAGCTTTGTTGTCAGTTGGGCTTTACTTAATACCTTTTATTAAATTCATCACCCAGATGTGATGGGACACACTGTGGCACAGTCCTTTTCTTTCTGTGCTGTCTGACTCTATATCTCATATTCCATAAGTCATCTCTCCTGACACGCTGGAAGAGAATGAGCTGTACTGAATGAAGGAAAGGTTACACTGAAGGTGGCACCTTTTAATTGCTCTAAGAGGAATCCATGAAGTAGAAAATGAAATAGAAAAGAAAATGGTACGTGACATTTCGCGTACATATGGCAGGTGACACATGTCCATGAGGAGAGACGAGATGTTCGCTGTTGCCTTGGAGCCAGGTATTGTGTAACCTCACAGAGGGTCTGAAGAAGTGAGTCTGGTTCACGTTCCCTGTGTTAGGAAACAGTTGCTAACTGTACATTCAAAACCTTTATCTTCTGCTATTGTCAGTACTGCAGCTTAGCTGATTCCAGTGAATGTCTGTTTTACAGTGTAGTTAGACTTCACTGTCACCAACTGTTGTGCAACACTGCTCACTCAAGTGATGAGTGTGACTTTTGAAAAGAAATGTGGATGAAACGGTTAGGCTGAAATATCACCAGCTATCAGCAGCTCATTAACTATCAAACATGGAAAACTGAGAAAATCATTGACTGGTGACTTAAGACCTGATCAGTTAAAAAGAAAATCAAATGAAACGTCACACACAATGGACGCAAGAGGCAAAGTGTTCAGCTTTACTAGTAATGTAGTGTGTTTCATGACATCTGAACAGTGTTCATATGTGTGAGGCAACATAAATAGCATCACCTGCTGCAGTGAGGTGCAGAGGTTGTGAATGAGTAAAATTCTGTTTCATCATAGAGGCAATAGACAGCCGAGTGGAAATGGTGCATGTATATAATATTTTGAGCAGCGTTCGATTCCTGGCCGTTCGGACTCTGCTGCATGTCATCCCCTTACTCTCTTTTGTTTTTTTTTTTCTTTTTTAAGAAGACATCAAAATGCCAAAAACGAACTCTGTCCCAGGTGACATTTTTCCATGCAGGCTCGCCACAATACGTATTGAGGTAGGTCTTATTTGTTTTCGGGGTGTTTGGTTAGTTAGGTGGTCTGTTTGTTTTATTTTAGTGGCTAAATGGTCCTTGGTCTGAAAAAGTTTGACAATCACTGCTTTAAAGGATAATTCTAGTTCGTTAGAGCTTGGAACTTTTATCTGTAGGTTTGATAGTTATTGCTCTCAGTTATAATAAAAGTGCTCTCAAAAAGTTACAGTAATTCTGGAGTAAGGCTAAAAAATGTCCAACAGGGCAACAAAGCGTAAAACTATTACATAGATCACAGTTTACAGAGAGATTTCCTGGTCCAGCTTTGACCTACTGTACTTGTTGTAGTTTACCTCCAGGTAAACTGGGTAGATACTCTGGCTAAACTGTCGGCTTGTTTACAGCCTGTCTGATTGTCTGACCGTTTGTGTTTCTCGTGCCATTGGACTTTGTTGTACTCATTTCATCACTCACTCTGATCTCAGCAGTTATTGAAGTGTTATCATAACAGATAGAAATAATGGCCAATGTATGAAAATGAGACCCAAGTTATAATAATGTGAAAAATTAACAGATGTTTTACAGCAGATTTTTTATTCAGTGAAGCCACAGTTCAGTATTATGATTTCTCAAATGTTGTTGTGAAAGAAAACAGTTTGATACGTTTTGTTTTGGTGTTATTAAGTTAATGTGGTTATGATATTTTAAATACTTTTCTACATAACCAAGCATTATTGAGTGGATTTATTTCCACATTATTCCATGCTTATCATATTAGCATTTGATACCATCATATTGTAGGGTTTAGTATCCGTCAGTATCACTGTGTTGTTCCACCGAGTGAGCACAGCACTAGACAAAGCTCTGAGGTCTCGCGATGCTGAGGGCCAGATATGAAAAGGTATTCTTCTGTAATAGTATCAGACATCAGAGATAATAATCCGTGGGTGTTTAAGATTAGTTGTGCATACAGCATATGTTATTTGTCAGGATGTAAAGGCTGGAAAGATCAACCAATTCAAAATAGATAAACCATCTTGTACGGAGGTGTTAGCTCTGTGCTTTGCATATCAGCAGGATTTCTCAGTGGACTGTTAGCCTCCATATGAAGGATTTGTGTGTGAGCAGCGCAGTGGAAACTGAAGAAATATGACCAGAGTTTGAGCTTCCAGGGCATCTTGCAGTACCCCCCCACACTGATTTCCCAGTGCTGCAAATCTGCTAAAGGACTCAGACCTGCATGCTTCAGTCTGGCAACCAACCTCAGCTTCCTCCTCTATAACCAGCCAGCACTTAATTCTTTCTCAGCACAATATTGTTTTCAGCTGTGGGGATTGCTTTTTCCTGCTGCAGTTCACAGAGTGTTCCTCTCAAACTTCACTATTTCTCTATTTCTCATTGTCAGCATGGCAAGGAGTGGAAGTGTGTTTTGAAAGAGATGCTGCATATTCCTGTAGATTAGTCTCGGCTCTGACAATCATTTCTTCTGAGGTATTTGGTGACTTTTTCTAACATTCTGTCAGATCATGTCCTTATTGTAAATATAAGATACGAACTGGCAAATCTCCCCTCTAGTCTCTAAGTGATAATTATAAGTAGGATGTGTGGCTTCAGTATCTGCCACTGAAGAATCACAAGATGTGGAAGTGTCAACACTGTTTGCAAACACTGCACTGAATCAACTGACTGTGCCACTTGCCTTCAGAGGAGTCGGCCTGGAAAAAGCAAATACTTACTGTAATATATTATTAGTTTGAGGTTTATTTTAAAGTCTGAAGCCCACAGAAGTGTATATGATCCCGAATATCAGTCTGTCTTTAGAGCATCATTACTCTGCAATGGTCTGAGCTAGAGACCTAGACACCTTAAATGAGAGAATCAGTGCTTTCCAATAAGCCCCTGTTTGTCTGTGTTGAAGTGGTTTCAACCAGCTTGGACAAAAACTGACCAAACCCTACAAAGGTTTCATGTTTGCAATTAAATTATCCGAAAATTAACCAGGGATAAAGGTTTTCAACCAGGGATAAAAGTTTTCAAAAGCAGCACAATAAAAAAAACTTCACTTCAATGAATTCAACCACTCAGCATATCGATTTTCAAAGATTATATTCTAATGGGTATGTAAATTTAAAAAAAAAAAAAAAAAGTTCTTTCTTCCTCAGTTTGGTTCCAAATGTCCAACACAAGTCCACCTCAGGTTTTCCTGGTTATCAGCTCAAAAAGTCTTCCACGGATTTTCCCAGCATCCATCACTTTAGTGCACCAAGGAAAATCAACAAAACCCACAGTCTAAAAAAAAGAAAGAAAATAGTAGGCTACGTCACTTGGCTTCCACCGACTCACAGTTACCATGACGAGTGTTTACTACTTTGGCGTCTGATCTCCACCGGCGTCTTTTTTCATCAGACGAAATAAAAACAACATAAGATAATATATAGGTGATCACTATACAAAACATACCATAATGTGTATATAAACTGTTCGGATTGAGGACACACACAACGACAAGGAGCGATGTCATCACATGCACTTACAGAGCACACACACAGAAGCAGTGGAGAAGAAAGAATTAGTTGCTAGACACTGTGCAAACTGGTAAAACAAATCTGTCACATCTCATCCAGGTTGGTGCTGCTCAGTGTCAGTATGTTTGTCTTGCTTCAGTTGGTGATTGTGTGTTTTTGAAACTTATTTTGGGGCTGCAGCTCACTGTTTTATCCCCAAGCACAGCGAAGCCCCAGGGTTTCTGGTTTAACAGCACTGTGCTGGGTCTGTCTACAGTGTTTGTGCTGTGAAAGACATTATAGCAGCACTGGAGCAGATGAATACCCACATCTACTGCAGAGTCATTTGACTAAGGTGTGAATGCGCATTGTACCCTTTTCCATTGCTGACAAAAGCCCAATGTAGGGCCTTAACTGGTTTTTTGACTAGAGGAAAAGGGACTTTACAGAAGTCTTTATTGAGTGACATATATATGTAATTAGCAGAGGTTGTGCTGATTCTGAATCTGTGCAGCACTTGAAAAATTACAACTTTAAAACATAACACCAAGGTATGAAAAATCAGAAAAGTGTTGTATTGTATTGTATTGTATTGTATTGTATTGTATTGATGTATTGATGAGATCTTATCCTGTTTTTCCATTCCACTTCCACACATGAATGCAGCCGTAGAAAGGTCTTCTGGATTGTTTTACTTTATCATGGTTTGCTACCTGTTCTGTCCAAGTAACAACAAATCAAAATGGACATTCCTGTTGTGACTTGATGCATCGCTCTACCTGTTTACCTGCCTCTAGGATCTGTCAGCTCCTCTCGTTAATCTCCCAAACATGACAGGACGTCAACATTTTCCAGTCTTCTTCAGTCTGAGTGACAGGTTTCACCACTTTGTACAGTACAGATTGCTCGAGTGTGCTCAACACAACACTTGGGCTTTTGAAGTTGATGTAAATAAACGTTGCAGTTTGATCCGCAGTCTGCCCGTGATTTCCGATTTTCGCTGGAGTGCTGCCATTCCTGAAAGCTGCAGTGTTCAGCCTTGGGTTGCACAATCTGCTTCATCACACAGTCCACAGAACTATTCTTTTGACCAAATATAAGAGTTTTCATGAAATTCTATGATTAAACCCTGCTTATCTGAATATCCCACTGAAATTTTAATTGATTTCTACATTGTAGTATTTCTAAGGCTTCTTTTTGGAGCACATATTTGACACTGGATTAAACACTGTGACATTCTCAGAAAAATGGAAATTGCTGCAAAAATTATACATGAAATTAAAACAATGATGTTGAGTCGTTAGTGTCCTTGGCAACTACTGCCAAATACTCGGGTGAGAAACAGAAAAGTTCAAAAAGCTTTGACAACGAATCGATTTGTTCACAGAGCACATGCCTCACTTTATTGTGTTGAGTTTGTCTCCCTATAAAGCCTGAAACCACTCAATAATGTTGTCTAGGACTCGTTGAGGGTTGAACTGCAGATTTATGCTGAACATGCAGTTCGAATCTTAGTCATATTGATTTTAACACAGGGAAACAGATGCTTTACAAATTAGGCCACCATAACATTGACTGCACTGGATTTGCCTGACTTCAATGATCACGTCGTGTACAAAACCCCTGACAAAAACAGGCTTCTGTTGTTTTGTCATGTTTAATTCAAACACACTTATTGTTGGTGACAACTGGGAACTCACTAAGCATCACTGGAAAAACAAAGAAGTGCATTCCTGGCTTTGGTGTTCATACCAACAAGCTATTAGATTTAGATTGATTTTAAAGTTACCTCACGCACATCAGTCACAGATATTTTTTCTGCCCTGGGGGAGAAATAAGATGTCTATTTTCAGCTGTGAACCCCATAAAATCCCATTCAGCTTTGTATAAATATGGCAGAACATATAGAAGAGGAGCCACTCGCTCACTGAGACCAGTCATGGTGTCTCCTGCTCAGGGTTAGGAAAACTCCTCTCAGTCATTGTTGATATTTTTGGGAAAAAACAATCCCGATGATCTGCTTCATGAAAACAGACTGAAACTTTTCTATGTTTGTGCAGATTCATATGAAAAAAAAGTTTTCAACCCAAACTATTGCACGGAAATGTTTTTTTTTTTTTTTTCTTGCAATACAAAAGAAAAAATGCCTAAGGTTATGTTGGCAAACTATTATCTGTGCACTTATTTCACTGTAATAGAATTAATGGTTCCCTCCTGATGTGACATAGGTCCACTTTTTTTTTTTTTTTGCCTCTGTGCAACAACATCCCTTTTTTCCTACCCTGGAGCATGCAGCCAGATTGAGCAATGCCCAGTTTAATCAATTCTTTTATTAGGTTACATAGGCTTTGAGAGAAAAGGAATCCCTGACTGTTATAATAGCCTCTGCTATGCTATATTAGACCCAAATGACATTATAATAATTTAACCATAAGTCTATGAAACAGGATTTAACCCAGACAAAGCAGAAGAAAGCTGCCAGCTCCTTCACATTTCTGCTTTGGGCTGGGCTAACAGTAAGGCTAACATTTTAACATAGGCCAGAATTTTAATCGTACATTTAAGTAAACATTTCTCTCTTGCTTTCTTTGATGAATAAAAAATAACTTGTAGCACTTAAACCTGCCTGTAAGCAGTGATGTTAAATTCTCTTAAATTCATATCTCTTTTTTCCTCTGCCCCTCAAATTTCTGCCATGCTTAGAAATTCTGCTCCGGGAAAGCACACACATCTTCTACATCCACTTGACTGTTAACCTGATATCTGAGTAGTTGAGTCCGACTTTGTAAAATAACATGTAACATGCAATAAAAAACGAGCTGCACAGTTGTCGTACTGTACCATCCTCCTGATGTGAATGTGCATTACAAACCCGCTCAATGCTGTTTTAATCTTTTGGTTTTCAAATTGGTGTATAAGAAGGAGCCTAGGGGTTTCAAGCAAAAATGAGAACTTGATTAATTTCACTGTGATTTAATTCACTTGAAAATATAGCAATTAGCGTATATGAAATATATTGTTTTAATCTATATTGTATTGGCAGGATGGGTGTGTGAGCTCCAAGTGTTCCACTGAATGCAAAACAGCAGTGTGCCTTTCAACTATAGTGTTTTATGTAATTGGTGTGCAAAACAAATGCACATGTAATTTCTGCTTTCCAAGGACTCACAACACTGTAGAATGCCCCTTTAAAAAATATATTGTATTCCATAAAAAAAAAATATATATATATAATATAATCAATATAATGAACTGAATAGATAAAAATATGAAATCTCCAAATAATTAAAACATTTTTGAGATTTTATATTTCATATTTTGTCAGAATTTTATTTTTATTTTTTGGGAAGTGGAGCAGACTGCTGAGTTTTTTATGAAATTCTAACCTCGGCCCTGAACTCAGCCTGTCGACTGACTGTACTGAGCCGTAAACAATCCTGCAGGTGAACTCAGGAAGAGTGGGTGAGGAATGTTTGTTAGTGCAAGTGAGGTTGGAAACATCTTAAAAAATCCAGTGGGTAAGGAGTATTTTCAGATGGGAACATCTGTTTTGGAAGCTTTAAAGCTGAGCTGCTGGCCAAGTAATCATTAAGTTGTTGATATTGATTAAAACCCTATCAACCACTCACAAAGCAGGGAGCAGGGATATCTTAGTCCAGCTTTGACATGGAAGTAAAGGTGTAAAAATAACTGGCATAAAATTCTACACAAATTATATTATTTGAAACACTGAAGTCCCACTGAGGAGATATATTCCCATTTTTTATGAAGGAATATTTTCAGCCTTGGATATGAGGAGGGGTGACCTTGAGTCTTGGCTGCTATTATCAACGACTCAGCTCAGCCTTGGATAAAGATAAAATGGAGGCTGAAGAGGTTCATGATGCAGTTTAGTATCATATTAACCATATACATTTAACAGTGCCCGCCTTTGTTTTTCATGTGCCGTTACTCATCAAGGCATATGTAATGAGGTAAAACAGATGGGCCAAATCCGGCATGAATTGGACTAAGTAATAAAGTTCCACATTCTTTGTATCTGCTTGCAGTGATCGCACAGCTTTTGAGTGCCAACCTTAAAGAGGCTTAGAATAATGAATTAGTCATAGAGATCTCTGAGGACATGAGGGAGGAGAGTCTGGCCTAAATGCACAAGTCTATCAGTAGCAGATAACGATTCACACAATTAAAAGTTTTGCATAAGACTTCATTACTCTAATTCTGAAAATACTTGAAATCCATTTTGCTGGATGTTGGAGGTTTGCTTTGCACCAGACTGAATTTCAAATTAAAAAGCCTTTTACATTTGTAGGGAAAATTCTGATGGCGAGACATAAAGCTTTGTAATGGTTTTATTTATTCATGCCTCTGTTTATTTGCATATTTATATCTGTTTACAAAGGAAAACAGACAATTAGTAACTCCCTCATAATGAGTAGGAAAGTTAAAGTTCATCTGCAGTCCCTGGGCAGGTGCTACAAAGACTGATTACATTAACTGAGTAGAAAGCCAAAGTTGGACCAGTACTGGCGTGAGGAGATGTCTTTGCTGTTTCACTTATGTCCAACCATTATCATGTTAGGCCAACGTTGGCCTCTTGCCTATGGACAAAGAATATATTGGCTGGATTATATAAATGTTTGGCTAGAAGTGAATAGCCTTTTAATTGAAAGACTCTTACTTTTTGCCTGTGAAGTCCTGAATTAATCTGACAGCTCACAAGTTTCAAGTGTTTATTGCAGTAAATATTCCCACACACTCAATATTCACTTTTACAGTATATTGTACAATGAGTGAAAAGATAATATAGTGTGTGTGTGTGTGTGTGTGTGCCAACAAGAACAAGTGTGATAGGTAAATATTTTTGGACAGAAAATGTGTTTTAAAGGCTGCTAAAACTCTTTAAATGACTTCCTGTGAGTATCTCCCCCATCAACAGTTTCATTATAGCAAACTTTTCAAAAACATCTTCATTAATAGCACCCATCATGTGCCTCATTGTGCCCTAAAATCACCATGGAGTTGAATTATCACCTCTTGTATTGTTTTTTTTGTATTATGGAAGTTTAATTAATTGTTGAACATTGTTTTTGACTCCAGAAAAGAGCCATGGTGATCCTTGTTCAGGCATTCTGTAACCATAGGCAATTAATTCACACCACGTCTTTCTGAAAGGAATTGCATCAGTCAGTCTTTCCTTCAGTCATTTTGATAATGATGTTTACTGTGATCTAGCCTGGATGTCCTAGTTTCATGATTATTTAGCCAAATATTAGTGCCTCCTTTTTTAATTTTATTTGTCATGTTTTTATTATTGATTCTGTCGCCACGTTCATAAAGTTAGAATTGTTGGAAGGCAGGAGGAAACAAGATGCATTTTGAAATGAAAACATAGTCGTGTGGACGTAGCCTCACTCTTCCCCATTCCTGGACTGATCAGGAAACCACTACACTGTTCTTATGTCTGGCTGCCTAAACACATTAAACCACTCTGTAGAGTTTGGCTCTTCTGTGCTGTAAATGTGCCCTCAGACTGGACTAATGCTGATCTGCTTCTGGGCTTTTTCTTAACTAAGAGCTTTGTTTGCACGGTGGTGATCGATGACACCTGCTGACAGAGACAAGAACTCATGGCTCAGTTTCTGATCACTGTCGGCTAACTAATGTCGCTCAGCTGATAAACCTGTGAAACTGCAATTAGGGGAGCTGATGAACGGCCCTTCTGCAAAATGCTACTGTGACCTGTTGACCCGTTGATATCCTGTGAAATCTGATAGTATTCTGCACAGACTGTTAAAGATGTTGAGAAAAACAAATGCAAACAATTCAAAAGAGATTAGAAATAGAGAAACAGGACACACCCAAGTCCTCCATCAGATATGTTCTATGCAGGTGGGCAGAACTAGAACAAAATACTCTGGATTAGATGTTTTACCAAAATGAAAATTCAACTGTCTTGTTTGTGGAACATTTCAAATGATTTGCTTTCTCTAGTTTTGATTTTATGATGAGCTGATGGCTCATAAACATCACAGTGTATCCAATAAATAAGAGCAGGCATCTCTGGAAATCCTTGATGTACAAGGTTGTGTAGACCAGTGACCTGCTGTTTTCATTTCATGTTTTAAATACCACAATTTCTATTGGTTAAGCTCCTGTAGTGGTTACAGATTGAGTGTTTTGGTTTGGAGCTGTGTCAGAAACAGGATTTGGTTATTTAGTGGTTCGTGGTTTGACAATAATGTCTTATACACAGACACACACACACACACACACACACACACACACACACAAAATACTGACGCTATCATGGTCCAAACAGTCCACAAACTGATTTCCTTCCTGTTTGTTGAATATAGAGCAGATATGTGCATCCTTACACTCAAACTGATAACATGTCACGCTTTTGTTCCCACACTGAAACCTGGGGTGGGTAATGAACTGACCCCAATCTGTCCCACTGTTTTCTCTTCGTTCATTCACTCATCTGGCTGTCCGTCTGTTACACACTGTTGCTTTTCCAAAGTGCGCCGATTGTCCTGAGGGGGTGTGCCGCAGCATATGTTAGCATGTCATGCATCTTTGACGCCACAGATTGCAGCTGAAGAGACTGACGTGTCTGACAACAGCTCGCTGTTTGCGAACGAGACGCCACGATTCTCCCTTTTCTCTTTTTTTATCTAACATTTGGGAGGACATTACCCACCCCATCAAACACATTGATTAATTGGAACAAACATATTGTTTTTTTTGTTTTTTTTTTTACTTAACTGCTCTCATAAATTCATATTTAATGTAGTTTTTAAGTTTTTAAAGATTACAGGTTGAGCAAGTATTGATTTCTGAAAAAACATTTTGGTGATGTTTAGTTTTAACCTTTGAGCAGCATGAAGATGAAACAGGCTATTTGCTGGGATAAGCAGTGATGTTGAGTAATAGGAATGGATGTCATAAGCAGCTCGATTGAGGCCTTGAATCATCAGTTATTACTGGTAATGCTGTGGCTTATTATGTGTCTATCAAGACCTGCAACAAGGACCTGTAGCTGACTCAGATACACGGTTCATAAAAGGTTTTCAGCTGTTGTGCCTTGGCAGAGACGAGGTACAATATCATGAATGACCCCCCACTGATAGGATAATGCTGATTGGTATAACATTGCATTCACACCCATATACAAGGCTAATACCCCACTGTGCTTTCTGGCGCTTGATAATTAATTACTGGCAAAGTGTCAAAGTCAGCAGCCTGTTCCCAACAGGCCACTCACTGTTGGAGAGGTTTTCATTTGTCAGTGGTGCGTTTGGTTTCATTCTCACAGACTCAAACTGTTCAGGAAAATCTAAATGCACATAAGCAGAGAGTAACATAAACATAAACACAAGTTATAATTTGATTCAGTTTCATGGTTAAATCAAACAGAAAAACCTGCTGATTTACAGTTTGAAAGGAACGGGTTTATTATTATATTTGAAGGCATGAGTCTGATACCACCTATGACATGAATAGAGATGCGTTTGTTGAGCAGTTAAATGCTTAAGCAAACTCAGTTATATTAAATGTTATTTTTAAACTTGGAGAAGACCTTGTAGTAAGGATAGCAATAAAAACTTCTGCTGCAAAATCCAACTGAGCGGGAACAGATGACTTTGTGAACCTTTTCTTATTGTTGTGTTAAGATGTGTGGGGATCTGACAGCCCTCTGCTAGAAGTGGGGACGAACATGAACCTGAATGAATGATGGGAGGTCCAACTCCCTGAAACAAGCGCCCACCCCCCCTGGGAAATCAAACACAGAGCAAACTGGGAGAGCAGGGTTCATCAACCTTACAATTGCACTGTGACAGTCTGTGCTGTTGAAGAAGTCATTTTTCATGGGGGTACTCGAGTCTCAACCACGCCAGAGGTGAGCCCGTTATCCGAACAGATTATGTGTTCTGGGTGAAATGAGCAAGTGATCTCATCATGACTGACATTTTTTTTTAATGCGGATTAAAAGAAGTGGAGTGCTGCTCCATTTATGAATTCCCAAATGCTGCTCACATGTTTGATGACAAAACGACCAACATTTGTTCTCGGGCTGAGCCAAAGACCCAGAGAACGAATGATCTGAAGCCAGCAGTGTCATCACTCTGTCAAATAACTAAACCAGCTCACTCTCCTGTTGACAAACACCGTTAAATCTAAATAATTTGTAAGTGTATACACATCTCCAGGAAATCGCTGGGGGGGTTCCCACGGTTAGGTTAACCATCTGTCTCAATGTATTCCCTGCAGAGAAGCTCCAGATTTTAAGTCTTGGTGGTATTTGTTATTATGATTTAGTCGCTTTGATTTCAGATGGTGACATTTACTGCTGTCATACACAGCCTCTTTTACTTTCATCTTATCCAGTTGGGCCAGGCTGTTTGTGAGGCGTTATCATGTCCTTCTACTTATCATTTTGTTAGTGCATTAGACACTGAAGGAATTTTACTGTATTTTTTTGGTCCAATTACTTTACATTTACTAACAGTTTCCTGCTGTGTATCATAGC
Organism: Trachinotus anak; assembly: GCF_046630095.1. Taxonomy (NCBI): domain Eukaryota; kingdom Metazoa; phylum Chordata; class Actinopteri; order Carangiformes; family Carangidae; genus Trachinotus; species Trachinotus anak. Next base: position 4,302,705 of record NW_027273871.1, read on the forward strand.
AGAGGCTTTCTCTCCTGAATTAAGCCTGTCCCACTTCTACCAGAAGAAGTTGTAACACTTTTAGGAAATATAACATCAAAGAGGGAATCCACCTATTTCACACATGAAAGTGTGTTTACAGGCCTTAGGGAGTACAAGTGCAGATGTGAAAAAAGTTCTGTAAGGCTTTTTATGGCTCCACAGGGAGCGACGTGAAGTGATGTCACTTGAGTCAGCACTGCAATTTTGACAATGACACAGATCTAGCCCACTCCTCAGCTCTGTTTGAGGCTACAGGGTCTAGACTACATTAGCTCCCGCTAGCAAAACACACCCAAACCTCTTGGGTTGCATTGCAGGTAATATAAAGGCTCCAGGTTTTGAAAAGGAAGAAGGATGCTGAGAGATTAAAAAAAAAGATGATTTCGTGTTCTGCTGTATTAATGCATTGAGGTCTATCTAGTACATAAATTTACTTGAGAGAAGATGAGTCATGATCTGTGTGACTGAGCTCAGCAGGTCACAATGGTTGATTCTATTTTGACCATTTACCATTTGTGATTAATCAGAATTTAAAACACCAGGCTGTGCTCATTTGACCAGATAACATATTAGGTGGAAGTTGGTTTAAAGGACAAAGCCTACAAGTCTTTTAACTGATCTCCCCATGGGAAACCCTGAACTCTGTTTGTATGGCAGGTCTTGATGTTAATGGTGCTTCTGTTGGCCTGGGGGCTGGCGTACATGACCTTGTACCTCCTGTGCTATTTTCCCACCCACCTCCCTCCCAGTGCTGGATGTGAGGCAAATACCCGCTGAGTGGCCCCCCACCCACAGACTTGTTCAACTCATCTTGCCAAGCCAGAGCCACTCAGTGACGGTGTCTTACCCCTGCACCACCCAGATGCCCTAGCATTACCATTTCATAGTGATACAGATTATTTGAATGAACATGTTCATCAGTTGCACTTATGTCGAGATGTGTGTTGGCCAAGCCCGGTCTTCAGGGGAGGTTTGCGCAGCTAATCCAGCCCGTATATTTGGATAGCATGTCAGGATAATAACCAATATGTGGTCTGAAAATCAAAATCCCATTTTCGCAGCCGGCTGCTAATCTCTTGGCCCATTTGGCTAGCGAAAGAATAATAAAGCCTGCTGACTGTCCTGGACATGAAAGCTCGTCCAGCCTCAACTGCTGTTTGGCAATGTCTTTTGCAAAAAGTGTGTTTGTGTAGTCAAGTACATGTGTTCTTGGGGTGATGATATTTCCAGATGGGGCCACGTGCCAGGAGCAGGGTGCTGGGACACGACTTTGCTGCAAACCTTTTATCCTCTGGGCTCGGTGGTGGGTGTCATCAGCACAGACACGCTGCTCCTGCAGGATGAGTGATGGCAGGTTGTCATGTATCATCACTGTGTACTGTTCGCACTCAGAAAAAATATTGTTTATACCTAGACTGTCAAAATGCCAATGAATTGTTGCATGAAAACGAATCTTCCCCTGATGACATAAGCTACTCTCTTAAATTACATGTATTTAGGGTTAGGGTTTTAGAAGTATTTAAGCAGTTTTTAGAGTGATAATTCAAAATAAACTAATATTTATTGATTGCACTTTATGAATAAAACAAACAAAAAAAAAGACTCAGCAATGGCTACACACAACTTCAGCAACCTCCTCCATCAAGATCCCTCGAAATGAATGATCTTATCATGTTTATCAGCTGCTAATTGATGCACCTAGATTTGTGGCTGCCAGCTTTAATTACCTCCCACAGGTCCCGTAATTCTCTGTGAAATGCATGAAGGGATTCATGGGAAGTGCCAGCTTTAAGGACTGTGCGATATTTAAAGTCAGACCTGTGTAAGGAGTATAATGAGGTTGAGGCTTTTCCCTCAAACTAAATCTTTAGAAGGTGCTCCTGACTTTAAGTATAAAATCTGTGCTGATACAGTTGGAAGATCAAACGTAGAAAAATAATGATTTCCATGAGCATTTTTTGCACAACTTTAGCCCCAAGATGATACAAGATCTCACACTCACCACTGAAAATAAAAAACTTTATCGTCAAATCACACATGTATCTTTAAAATAGCACTGTGGTTCTGAAAACAACCAGACCAAACAACTCCAATTACAAGTAGTTTCTTTCCCATTACGAACCACCATCTGTCGTGTTGACTAGTTGCATTTAAAGTGAGAAACCACTGCTGGATAGTTTTATTATGGGCTGAGAGTTTACACAAAGACACAATTTTTGTTATAAAGGGATTTTCAGCTTGCCGTGCAGTGGAGTGTTGTTTTTTTCAGTTTTTTGTTTGGCCACAAGCAGTTCAGGGACAAAACTCCCTGCCTGATGTTTTGCTGTGACAAAAAGCTGCGATCCTGTGTGTGACAGCTCAGACTGATTTTCAAACACACCACAAACTCCAGATTGTTTTATTTTACTTCGGACCCTTTTTCTCTCTGTCTGATCCTGTCTGCACTTTCACTGAGTTGAAACATTTCTGCACATATCTTTTCCTTTGGAGAGTTCCACCAAATTGTGGAAGATAGGGTCATTTTGGCTTTTCTGGCAGAAGGATCCACTTTGAAAATTGGATAATTTCTTAATTTCTTGAAGAGTCTAGTTTTTCCGTTTGAAAGTAAAACGACTGAGATCAGAAATAACGTTGAATGGTGAAACTTTAAACAGATTTTGGACATTTTCTTCATAAAGATGATTAAGTGAAGCAGTTTTTATCCCTTTGTTCATTCTCTAGCTAACTTATTATGAGTGTGTAGTACTTGGAGCTGTATGGAGAGTCTTGTTGAAATTATCTTTAAAACACTGCACTGTTAACAGCATTGTTAATTCCTTCTGTTCACAAGTGTCTATCAATGCACTCAGCTCAATGAGTCAGAAAAAAACCGAGCTGACTTGATCTGCAACAGAAGATAATCAGTAGTAAGTCTGAGTCAGAAGATCAACACAGTGGATATAAAGGCCAGGAGGTTGCTGTCCCTGGAGACTGTGTATACTGCATTGATTTTTTTTTTTTTACTTGTTTCTCTGCCTGCAGAGAGGAGATAGGCTGAAGTGATAATCTGTGAGATGATTGTGCTTTGAATACAGCCAACATTTTTGTGACATCAGATCATTGCTGTTGTGTTCTGTAAGTCAACTGTGATTCAGTTAAGAGCTGATGTGAGTCAGAGTTGCAAGAACAAAACCGACCATCTTTCATTTAGTTTCATCATGAGTTTCTTTAAGTGCAACTTTCTTTGTGTGTTATTGTCATTAACTGCTAATTCTTATGCTGTAGGGGTGTAAGTTTTGGTTTTAGCACACTCATGACACTGATGAACTATGTCACACCCACAGGTGCCTTTATTTTAGTCATGGTGATAGAGAGAGACAGGACAGTTAAGGAGAGACAGGGGATGACATGCAGCTAAGGGCGGAATCGAACATGGGCCACTAAGCCTAAATGGTACACGCTCTACCAGGTACCAAGGCTGCAGTTTTGAGTGAGGCTCTGGAGTTGCTCTTCCCCAGGTGCATCGACTGCACCTCTGTGACGACAGAACTTTGTCCTGATTGGCTGAAGTCTCTGCTGACAAACGACACGTGCTTTTATTCTAAGAACTTCAGATCCTTATCTCCTGTGGTTCTCTCTCCCGAAGGAGATGCAATTTATTTGATCTCCTCCCTCTGGCAGCTCATTTTTTACAGACGGGCACCAACACTGTAGTTTTCATTTCCAGCCAGAAAGATGGAAAAACAGTTTATTTTAGGAAATCATTATGTTTGTGCTGCAGCACACAGTATATTACACAGCATGAAGTTGTGTTTTCCTTGTCTGACAATCTGATTTTGCAGTTTCTGTGCATGCAGGACAATTAGTACTGTTTTTCCAACACTGTTTGAACTCAGGCTTTTTCAGATTGTGTAATCTAGAGACCAGGATTTTGTCTCCTTCTGTTGTGTTCAGGAGTCATTTCGAATCACTTTGTTCATGTGTGTTAATATGTAAAAGGTTATGTCACAGCTTTTGGTTTCTTCAAAGATCTTTGAAGTGTAATGTAATTCCCAGTCTGGCTGGTATGTCTGTGCTATGTTAGATGATGAGGCACCTTTGTTCCAGAGGTGGAAAAACCTTCAACTAATGAAACAACAGCTAACATTCAAAAACAACTTAACAAGACACAGGATGTTTAGTGTTGTAACATTTAACCAAAATATTTCCCTGCAGTGCTTCTGCTGCAGAAAGCAACCACATGTGGGACTGTACACATGTGACTAAAACACTGACACAGAACATGATTCAAGCAGCAATTACATTTTCCCACAGATCCTCTTTCGCAATACGAGTTAGTAACTGCTTCAAGATGCACACACACACACACACGCACATGCACACGCACGCACACAACCTCCTTGGGCAAGATGCTGAACCCCAAATTACCCCTGATGTAACATTGTTAGGAAGAAGTGCTGTGTGTTTGTGTGAACCGGTGAATGTGGCTTGTGGTGTAAAAATCTTCGAGTGGTTGAACAGTCACCATCCATTTACCATTAAACACATACTTGTCTTAATATATTTGTGGGGACCCATCATTGACACATTCCCTAGCCCCTTACCCTAACTTTAACCATCACAGCTGAATGTCTAACCCCAACCCATTTTAAAGTATTTTAAATCCCCTTATATGGATCAATAAAGTATTTTTTTATTTTTTATCTTATCTTTATCTTAACTCTTAACCTAAAACCAAGTCTTAACCCTCAGACAGCCATTTAAATGTGGGTTCCAGCATTTTGGTCCCTACAAAGCTGTCAGACCCTGCAAAAATGGTGGGCTCCTGGCTCCTGGTTTTCAGACCGCACGGTTACAGTAAAACAGGTTCCCACACACACAGACACACACACACACACACACACACACACACACACACAGACACACACACACACACACACACACACACACACACACACACACACACACACAGACACACAGACACACACACACACACACACACCTCAGGCTCTCTGGTACAGTTTGTCCCCAACACTTTCTTGTCCATATGGTTTCTATTAGCCTGAGCCATTTCCACGAACCTCAAACACATCTCAGCTCTCCGTCAAACCTGCTTCGCGGTCTCCTCCTCCTCACTCCATCCTCTCCTCCCTCTCATTGATTTGTGTCTCATTGGCTGATGCAGGTCTTCTCAGAAAGTGTTGGAGTGACGATACCCTCCAGAAGGAGGTCTGACGTTTATCTGGGTGGCCCCAATTGATAACGTCTTCATCAGTAACCTAAGCCACATGAACGTCAGTGCAGACCACAGGACGGGACCAAATATCTCCCATGATTGTTGGGGGGGGGGGGGCAGTGACATGTGATCCACTTACTGTCAGACTAACTGCTGATCCACTGTAGCACCATCTGGTTGTTAATCCATTAGAAGAAGGTATTAGAGTATTTGGTTTATACACAACTGTTACAAATTGTTGGTGGTGTAAAGATGTCTTTCCAGCCCAGATTTTACAAGCTATCATTAAATTTTAAGTTTAATGGAGTTTGCAACACTTCTTTGCCCCAAAGTTACACTGGTGTGCTTTGGTTGTTTGGCTTCTCCTCCCCTCTGAACGTGCTTTTCTGTTTCAATCAGCTAATGAAAGAGTGTTTGGTCGAGGAGCCTGGTGTAAACGTCTGCACTCTGTCAAGCAGTCAGTCAGTCAAAATAATGGATCCTTACATGAACAGAAGTGAAATATGCAATTCATGATGTGGAATCAGAAGATCTGTGGGTGGAAAAATAAACTTTTCTAATCAAGTATCCCTTCAGTTTGCAAACAAGCACAAGTACAGAAGGACTCGTGAAACTCAGGATGGCCGACTCAAGCTTGAGCCTTTTATAATCAGTGGTTGAGTCAATACACTTGAGCAAAAATCCACAAGTCAAACTTCACAGCCGAGCAGATCACTTTTTGCTAGTTCATGTGATCATTAATATTTTATGTCTCCACAAGCCAAATATTTTTCCTTCGAGTTCCCTGCTGTTCAAAATGCACAGCCATCACAAAACTCCACTGAGAGGGTGTGACAGTCACTCTCAAATCTCTGAGGGGGGATTGCTCACTGCTTTAGTGAGCAGGCAGTTTTCAAGCCATTTTGTCCTTCAGCTTCCTTTTTTTCTTTTTTTCCAGCTGCAACAGTGTGGCTGGTATTGTTTTCACCTTGTAAATTTGTGTGTGTGTGTGCGTGTGTGCGTGATATCATGGAGAGACGTCCTGCAGTGGGAAATCCCACTGAGGTACTGAGTACTCATGGGTATGAACATCAAGATGTTGACAGGCAAGATATAAATCTATAACATATAAAATACCCATTGTAGAACTTTTAATGTGTGTGTATGTGTGTGTGTGTGTGTGTGTGTGTATGTGTGTATATATATATATATATATATATATATATATAGATATGATTTTTTCTATGGTATGACATGCAACCATGTTAATGATGTATATTTAATTTATATATGCAAGTTTTAAAACTAAATACATTAAAAAATATGTTAATATATATTATTCTTATTAATTTCTCATTAATTGTAAACATGTCTATCTTCCCAGTCTGGGAAAGTTGACAAGCTTTGGGGTGTGTGTGTGTGTGTGCGTGTGTGTGTGTGTGCGTGTGTGTGTGCATGTGTCACGTAGGTAGCTATAAGCATACATACATAAACATATGTATTTGTATGGGCTAGACGTATGTGTCAGTCTATGAAAATTGTTTACATTTTTCTAATAGGTTACATGTGTAATTTTGACATACATATTTTGATTTTATATGTACATATACTTAATGTATGGAAATTCAATATTTGCACATATATTATGTTTGTGTTTGGGTTTTGGATGAAGTGATCTCATTATAAGACAGTCTCTAGCTTTAAATATGATGTCAGTTTTAGTTTCAGTTCATCTTCTCATGCCCTTTTTCAAAATGTGATAAAACCACAAAGGAATTTTAATTCAGCATTTGCTGCTCTGCCACTTCATGTGACTGTGGGAGAACACAGGGTGTGTGTTCATTATTAGACTCTACAGGACTTTCTCTGCTCTGTTGTGTGATCATCGTTTCAAACAACCTGCCCAAGTTTCACTGTTGATTAAACTAAAGCTAAGATCAACAGCAAGTTCAGTTGTGAGACGTTAGCTTTTTATTAAAACTGTTATGAACACAAAGTCAGTGATTTATTCCAAGTCACTGGGCTGTATAATTTTCGTAATGAACAATTCTTTTACAAATGGGGCTCATGCTTTGGGACGTGTTGATACAAACAGTCTAAAGACTTTGGTAAATGAGTTCAGGTCAAGCGGAGAGCAAATGTTAAGATCTTGTCACGATATATCCTCATGCCCGACTGAAAGGGACACAAAACAACCTCGTGTTCGCCTTGTTTGTCGGTTGTGGTCATTTGCAGTTGTTGCATCTCATTGTGGCCAGTTTGTGTCTATTTGTGGTCATCCTGCATCTCCCTCTAGTCTTGTTGCATCTCTTTGTTGGCGTTCTGTGGCCCTGGGACTCCTGTGCCTGTGCTCCCATTTTGTGAAACAGTCTGCAGGCTGGTTGTCTTTGTGCTGCACAGTTAGCTCAGTAGATCCTTGAGATTTTCAGATTTATATTGAGAAAATCTATGTCAAACAAAATGATTACACATACTTGGCTGAAATTAGATTTAATTAGCTTGTAATCAAACTTTCCCCCTGCAGTTAATTCAGTGCTTATCCTGTTAGCTGGCCATTTGGAAAGAGTGATTGGCTCAGTTTCACAACCCCCTCCACCCCCCCCCCAAACTATTCTCCTATAGTACTAGTTTGAAATCGACCTTGAACAATTATTTTGGACGCTCGGTTTCTGGGTTAAAGATTGTCCTCTCTCTCTCTCTCTCTCTCTCTCTCTCTCTCTCTCTCTCTCTCTCTCTCTCTCTCTCTCTCTCTCTCTCTCTCTCTCTCTCTCTCTCATGTATGTGTTTTACTTGCAGACTTATCTGTCATGTAACCAGCGGAGCATCTGGTAATTAACAGCGAGTTAACAGTTGGATAATCTGCGCTCTACATGGCTCCAGTTCAAATAACAAAGTGCCTTAACTGTCGCCCTGCTGTAGCCTCTTCAGGATAGTACGTTTTATAACATAAGTATTCTACACAGCTGTGTTTTCCTGCCATTACCAAATTGTGCTTTATGACCAGGAAGTGTTTGTTAGTGAAGTGTTTATGTGTGTTTTTGTTAAGCAGCTTTGATTGGTCAATTTAAAGCTCTCAACTTTGACATAAAAATCTCTCCTGCATTAAAATATTCACCACACTGTAACTTCTTCATAACCTTGTCAAACAAAGAGAAACAAATGAAACGCTGACATCAATTGGCACAGCCAATGTTTGGCTTTGGGTGCACAGTCTTCATGATTGCTGAAAGAAGAAAATACACTGATTAGTTGCAATAATTAAGACCTATGATAAAAAAAAAGAATAATAGTGTGTAAACTAAATTGTACTAGCCCTCAAGACACCATTTCAATTGCAACTGAAATCACATTAAACCACCTTGGTGGCCTCTATTCAATCAGGTGCTTTAATTAGAAAAGTATTCAGTGAGGTCCCTGATGTACCTGTGCACTGGTTCAAACTGTCCATAATGCATTACCATGCAACAGCAGGCAATAAATCATTTGTTGTGGCATGGCATAGCCGTGCTTCATTAAAGTGCATCTAGGCTTTAAAAGGAAGAGATTGAAAAGGCTGTAATCGCCCTTTAAAATAGCCTGACTGTGATTGGAAATCACAGCAATTATTGAGTGTGGACGAGATGAGATGTTTTTATTTGGAGCCAGGGATTTATTAATGCACTCAGCTGGTGTGTGAACTGACCGGTGAATCCTCCTGTCAATCAACATGTTGTATTACATCTGAAGCCAAAAACTCCATTAAATAATCAAAAACTGACAAACAAACACAAAATACACCAAAATGTGACATTTTGAAGTTGGAGATATGTATTTCTTAACAGCACTGCAATTGGACAATGACTTCACATATTTCACTGATTGATTGGATTAGTGTTCTGTAATAGGCCATCATAAAAGTGTAAAATGTATTATTTATTTGCTTGATTTAACAAATCACCTTTTGGCCTCTAAAATGACAGAAAACACAGAAAAATATCTGTCACAACATCGTAAAGTGATCAAAACTCAAATACATTCAGTTCACAATAATCTGAAACAGAGAAAAGCACCTAAGAAGCTCACACCAGAAAGATTGTGGCATATTTGTTTGAAAAATGAAAATAGTTGGCAATTAATTTTTTTGTCAGTTGACTAATCAACTAATTGCTTCTGCTGTGCTATCATATTTGACACCTTCTGAATTTTTCAAGAGAAATCTTAATTCCCCATAAACCTTGAATGCAAATATTTTCTTCAATTGTTTCTTGTATTTCAAACGTTAGCCTTTGTCTGAATCCCTGGTCGCTAAAAAAAAAAATGTACCAAAAAAAACCACAATGTTTGGCACAGAATGTCTTTTATCTTTGGGGACAATGTGCTGATTGCACATTGTGGATAGAAATTTGAGGACATACCAATGATCATTGGGAGAACTGGGACTTTTCCCAGTGGGCTGCTAGACAAACTGGGCCGGTGGCTCAATGTGGAAAAAAAATGAAACATCAGAGAGGGATAAAGAAAGACAGCCGGTGAGAGGGAGAGAGATAGACGTGGCTGTGTTGTGGGGATCGGCCCAATGGAACAGGCTGTGCGGCCCTCTGTCGTTCTGTGTGGCCGCCATCTTTCTCACGTCTGGCTCCCTCAGACATGGCTCTGTCCACCTCCTCATCGTTTATGTTTTTATCTACACTGAGGCAGTGGTGAACTGTTGCTGACTATACATCAATAACAAAGCAAAAAAAAAAAAAAAAAGTAAAGGTGTGGCTAAAAAGTTCAGAAGAAAAGAAGACCAGAAAAATCTGAATGCTACATACAGTTGTGCATGTAGCAGCAGCAACTTTGCAGACAACAGACAGAGGAGCAGAGCAGCAGAGTTCAGGACCACAGCTCCCAGAACAGCTCCCAGTGACACCTGTACAAACACCAGTCAGGTTTTACAGAGTAAGAGGTTGGCAGATAACAACAGGACTCTAATCTGGATTTTGAGCAGGATATGTTGTTGTTTATTGTTGTTGATGTTGTTTATATTGTAATTCTAATGTTCTAATTAAAGTACTAAAAATCTATGTGGCTAGCTCAGACATACAGAAATTTACTACCGAAAAATCCAATAAGGGGAGAAAAGCCACTAAAATGAAAATATATCTGCTGCTGTATTTACTGCTGCACTGTGCAATTTAAATTCAAATCCCATACTCTCTATAGCAACCAACACAGTATAATATAATGCAAACTGGGCAGCAGTAAATAGCATCTACCTCACCTATTGATGTTACATTTTTGTTGATAATTTGTGTCGACCAAGTTATATGGAGATTTTTGAGCTTATAATATGAATTGTGTAAATAACAATTAGACTATAACACTACAAAATTATGTAAATATACTTAATGTGCTGGTATTTCAGTTTCATATATCTTTCTGCAAATAATTATAGCTAATTTAACCTCTGTTTACTACATGATTCTTAAAACCTAAGTGAAATTTCAATATATTAAAACAGTTTAAAAAATGCTTTATGTATATGAGGGTATTTAAAATCTTTAAAAACAGAACACTAAAGACAGGTTCATCACCGAGGACAATTCAAAAGTACATTGAACAGAAAACGGCTCCTCACTTGTGGCCAAGGAAGCTCAAAGTCAATACCATCAGTGGCGGCCAAGTCGGCGGGATCTGCTGCGTGGAGTGGTTTTCTTGCCCAGTGTCTGGCTGCTCTCTGCAGGCCACACACAGCGTCTCCAGCTAGAGTTGAGCCATCAATTAGACAGCCTCTCCACACAGCCTCGGTTGCTACACTTAAATTAACTGGATGGACATTAAGACAAGGAATTGGACACATTTTAAAGAAGGAGTGTTTTTTTTTATTTTATTCATCACAAGATGTGGGAAACAACAAGATCAGTCATTTGGGCCTCTTTTAATTGCCTGCCACAGAGTCCGTTCCAGCACAGTATCTGTGGCTCTGTTCCTGAGCTTGTTTATATGCTGGCACATTCTTGCTGTTGCATTTCTACTGCCACAGCAGCAGTATCTCGGCTGATAGTGTGATCATCAGAATAAACCCTTTGATTATCATTATTAATGAAACTCCCCTGATGAACATGATCAGTCAGGGATTAAAGGATTGATGAAGACATATTGGACTGGCTCCTCCCCATGTCATTAACTAGACACTGAGTTGCAAATTTCTGTGGACGGTCTGGTTAGCGCCGTCAGTTGCACGGCAGCTACGCCACTGTGTGTTTGTGAATATGTGAATGAAATGCAAATTGTAAAGCAAATGTCTATAAGTGCAGTCTATTTATCATTATTTTAAATGTCTGCAAATCATCTGTAATCTTCATTCTCTGACTGAATCAATATTTGTTAGATTGGAAAATTTCAAAAGTTTTCAACTAGTTGTTATGAATACGTTAGATGAACAGGAACTGTGCCTCATGTATGTGGTGTGTCAACTAATACTCTATGTGCAGTAGTTAGGGCTGAAATGTGAAGTTTTTTAATACTAGTGCATGTACCTTGACCAAAATAATAGCAGGTGGCATCTTCAAATTAGCCTTCAAGTAGCGTCAGCTGAGACAGAGGGGAAAGTGTGAAAACTAATGGAATTTCTCAGAGGACGAACACAGAGGGACGCAACAGTGCTCAGTTGTAGTCCACTGAAATTTTATTGTCTTTTTCATATTTTCTCATATTATCTCTTATCCAGACTGTGTGACAACTCTTGGGCCTAACTAATTAGCTAACAATTAAAAGATTTATTATATATATAATATATATATATAATATGGATCTTTAGAATTCTCATAGCTAACGCTACTTGAAGGCTAATTTGAAGATGCCACCTGGAAGTTAACATACTGGCTTATATTTTTGCAAAATTGCTCCGTAATGTTCCGTACATATAGTGAATTATACATCCAGCAGACATGTATGGAGCAACATTAGCATTTGATCGGAGTCATGTTTCTGGCCACAGATGAATGTAAGTCCAACATTCACTGTCCTTTAAGCTCTGTGTTGGTCTCCTCCAGTGGTAAATCGAGCTGGAAAGGCGAAACAATGGGTGGAAAGACTCCACAACATTGTAGAGTGGATGCTAATTGTAATATACGAATGGATTTTTGGAATTTTCTGAACAAAACTAGTCAGAACTCACACTTGTGATGGTGGAAAGACTTCAGCAAAAGCTTATGTAACTACCACGGGGCATCGAAACTACGGATGGATGGTATAAATGGTAAAGAAAGTACACTGGTTTGAATTTGCCCTACAGACTACACCGTGCTGACCAGTAGAGCCCTCACAGATTTTAAGTGGCAATGACGTAACTACACAAGTGGGAGAGAGCAATGCACCAAACTGTGCCTAGTCTACCGGAAAGGAGAAGAAGAAGAAAGCTGCTTTTAAACAGCCTGTTCAGGTCGGGAATGTTGCCTCCTTTATTCTGCCTCACCGTTCTGTATGAAAGGTACGAACATGGAATGGTTGGGCCATTGTTGTTCTGCCTTTATGCCGACGGTGGAGGTAGTCCTGAAGCCGAAATGGTGTGTTTGTAAAAGAGAGAGCTGGCATGGTGGGACAAGACATTGATGCTGTTGTGTTACACAAGGCGGCTGTAGGAGGTAGTGGGTCATCCACTAATCAGAAGGTCAGTGGTTCTTAGCCTTGCCCATGATGGCAGTTTCATCAGTGCATGAGTGTGTGCATGGGTGTAATGTAAGTAAACTAGCAAACAAGCTAACCAGAACTCCATCATAAGGGTTCTTCTTAATGATAACATAGTGGGATCTCTGTTTAACCCATTCAGACCTGAGGCGACCTCTAACACTGAAGCGCTGTTGATAACAACCTCCTACAATTTGAGGGTTTTTCTAAAAAACTTGATTTTTACTCAAACCTTTTTTTCTCAGCCTCTGAAGCAGATAGAAACATGAAAAACCATTTGAGAGCTTAAACCTCGGGAAAAACAAGCACATTTAGCAGTTCAGTTGAACTTTTTTTTATACGTTTGTTGATTTTTATTTATTTTTTTAAATGTTGATGGACTTTAGGGTAAAGGCAATGATTTACACTAAAAGCCAGAAGTTTAAGGTGTCAAATTGATTTTATTTCCTTTTTCTATCTGCTTCAGAGGCTGAGAAATAAAGGCTTTAGTGACAGTGTTGCATCAGGTGAATCTTTACCTCTAGCTAGCGGTGATACTGGCTCGCCGTTCATCCTCCTCCACCTCCTCTTCCGATGTCTCACCCTGAGCCTTGACTAATGTTTTTTGTTGTTTTCATCCAGGTAACTGCTGTAATCTACTTTTATGTCTCTCCCCTCACTCAGGTCGTTAGCCATTGTCTGAACTTCAACCTTAAAACTTTTTTCTAAAACTGCTGAGAAAACAAATGAAATACATTTCCCATAATGGATTTTGCCTTTCTGACACAAATACATTTCATCAGTCACATGTCATGAAGACATTATCATATACTACATCTGTACCTCTCATCCAGCCTTAAAGGGAGAAGCATCTAGACACATTCATGGGTGAAAATGGGCTGAAGATTCACTGCAGGTTTTGTTGTCATCAGCATGGAGCAGCAAATCGTCTGGAAAACCTGAGAGCCCATGCTGCTTTGCGTGGAGGAGGAGTTGGTGAAAACGACCACTACTATGGACATGGTTTGGGTTTAGCAAGACAAACAATAAGCAAATTATGTCGGGCGACATGAGAAAAACAAATATACCTTGATAGATGTGTTTCTGTCCGTGCTTCAAATTATCCTGTGGTATCACTTTCAGGCCATACTTCACTGCCCTAATTGAAACTCTGCTCTGTTCACTGTAGTGAAGTACAGTGCAGTTTTGTTGTGTGAGCAGATTCCTAAAGCTTGAAGAGGCAGGTTTCACAAACTAAAGTCCTCAGTGCTCAGGGATGATTCCTGTGGTCAGACTGCTGAAATGAAAATAAAAATGGTCAAACTCATAAAGACATTCACCTCTTGACATCAGTGGTGTCAGACTGTAGCCAGCAGTTCATTTTAGAGGCAGACTGATACATGTTGTAATCCCACAATGGTGGTCTATCGTCAGTGAGCTCCTCCTGCCCCTCTGCATGCCTGATATAAATCAAATCCCCCCACCTCACAATGAGAACCATGCATCTGCAGCTCTCCTCTTTCTTCTGCGACTGCTTTTACCTCCCTCCCTCTTCAGCTCTCCTTCTCTCTCTGAAATCCTCTCTACCTCACTTTCCCTCCCACCCTTCACCCTGCAGTCAGTGCCTGTCCTAGATTTATCGCCTCCCCCCTCCATCTCTCTCTCTCTTTCTCTCTCTCTCTCTCTCATGCACAACACTTGCTCGCTCAGTCATTCACCCACTTCAGCTACTTCTCGTTTTCTCCCACACTCTTCACATATGATTTGCCAGAGCTATGGCTGCTGTTAATCCCTGCACAATTAACGAACAAGAAGACTCTCTCATGACAATACAATACTAAGGTGGTATGATAATATGTTTCTCCGTTTTGCACCAGTTAACCCCACAACAGAAGCGTCATTAACTTTGGCATACTGCCGGTCCACAATTCATTCTTTCCCTCAAAAGCACAAAGCTTCCTCTAACTGTAAGACAATGTAAAATAACCCCAGGAGTAGTACATTTCCACTGAATACAGAGCTGAGAGGTATCCATTTTCCAACTCAGACTGCCTCTGTGAATACTACTGTCAACAAAACAATTGATTTAAAGTGGAATACTAAAACACATAAGCTCCATGGGTGCTGAATAAACTCTAGCCTGCTGGCAAAATGTCAGAACCAGATGGATCCATCTTAGTTTGTCATCTGAGGCTACTCAGCACCTACTGGCGATAAGTTTTGCTCTCTGACTCACATATAAGAAAAAATATTTGAGCTAAATGCATTGGGGTCGATAAACACAACATCTACAACTCTACATCAACTTTTTTTGAAGTTGTTAGAGCAAACTTGTCGGGAAGAAGTTGCTTATTTGCTAAGTGACTGTTTGCTGTTAGGGTTGAGGGCAACTACAGCATGTGGGGTTTGTAACTATGAGTGACACCTTTCACAATACACATAGTCATCTGATCAGTTTTATAATATGTCATATAGATATAATATAAAGAATATTGAATAGTGCAGCTTTAAAGGGACCCTGTGGAGTTTTTGTGTAGCGCAATGTTTTGTTTGTACCTTGTGCCCATACATGAGATGAGCAAACAGATGTATGTTTTGTGAAATGTGGGTGTCTTGTAGTGGGATGGGCCAAATGTTTTGCATGACACAGAAATAAAAATAAACTAACTAACTCACTATAGGTGATGCAATACACATTACTGCTGCCAGTTTTCACTCTATCACTGATAGCAATAATGCACTCGGGAAAGGTGGGAAGGAAAATGACTGCCAGCCAGCAAACATCAATGCAAACAGTGCAAGATTCAAAATATTCAAAAATAATTAGCTTTGCAAATGTTCTATTACATTAAAGAATTTACCAATGTGACTATAAAATGTCAAGAAATAATTAAAAACACCAACCACAGTTTGCAAGAACTCAGTGATGTCTTTAAATTGCTTGTTTTGTCTGGCCAACCGTCCAAAAAGATATTCAGGTATTTATAGGTAACTAATCTTAAAATTTTAGACACTAAAACAAGGAAATGGTTGGAATTATTGTTTGAAAAATTAATTGATTAATCAATGATCAGAATTGTTGCTGATTATTTTTATATCAATTGACTATTTTATTAATTGTCTAACTGCAGCAAGTGATGCACACAATGCATTTTGATGAGTAACAGTGAATTTAAACTCTGTTTACAAAGGCATGTTTGAACATGAAGAAAGTCTCCACCTCTGTTACCATCACTGATCGACTGATATTAAAACATGTGGACTGCACTCTGTACACAACTTCATCCACAAAAAAAGTTCGAATCACAATGTAAATGAGAAAAAAAAGGATCTTACTAATTACAGCTCTGAGTCATGGACGGATTAATTTCTGCCTTTGTGGAAATGTTCCTGCAATATATCATGTAAAAGAACAATTTCTCACTGAGCCCCATGACAGCAGCCTCCCTCTGCTTACTTTGAGCCCTGTTTACTGGTGACAGTCATAATTTAAAATGTTTCCTGGCTGTCTCGTCTTGACTCGTTACTCTCGTGGCTGGTTATGTGGTAACACAGGACTTATACCTCCGACTGCTGTGTGAGTGCCGCTCTCCTTGTAAATCAGTCTGGATTATGTTGGCCTAATGCCAAAAAATGTACAAACTCGGAGGCGTCATCGTGTGAGGCCCTGCCCCTCCTCAGTGATTTGGGTATTAAGGTCAGCTGTTTGGAGCATTAAAATCCTGAACGATACAAATCTCCCAAGTCATTCATAATCTTGAGACAAATCATCTTATGCTTTTTCTTCAGTTTGATTGTTTTGGTTTTTGAGCTTTTTATGTTTTTTTTGTTTTTAAGGCTCATACTCGCTGCCCTTTTCCCCCTGGTTAAAAGCGAAATAAAAAATTCACTCTATGTTTTTTAAATACCACTTTAATTTTGGATGTGGGAGGAACAGGAGTGGCTAGAATAAACCATGAAAATGTCATCTGGACCCAGCTGACATTGTAGTCTGTTTTGTTAGAGCCTGAGACCAGATGTAACACTGGGGATTTGTGTGTGATTTTTTTTTTTTTTTTTTTTTCAGTTTTGGCAATATTTAATAGGCCTACAGAGACAGCACTGATGTTCACTGATGATTTATATTTACTGTATCATATCAAAAATATTCATCATTATTGACAGTATCAAATACACAACTGAGACACTATTATTAACAGTTAAGTTTCTGAAAGAGTTGCTGAAATACTGTTTGGCACATTTGAAGATGTGTCCCTAATGTTTTGTAATCTGGGCATAATTCACTGCAAATATTGATAAATGTCATGTTTTGAATATATTTGCATCTCATGTATGGAGGAGCACAGTTAGATTGAATTAGCTGTGCTCCACAATAAAAGCTAATTTTAAATGAGGAATGAAAACATGATCAAGCAACATCATGTAAAAGGTGACAGCAGGAAAAATAGATGCTTTTGAAAATGGATTCTTACATGAAACTAAAGTTATTTTCAGCCCTATTTAAAATATCAGTGATTCCTTCCTGCGCTAATATTCATAACCCTTTTTTGTCTCCCCTTTTCATTTACTGGCCTTCATTTGATGAGCCGCAACGCTGCATAGCCTCTTTTGTTTTAATGACTGCTCCCCCCTCAGGATCCTTCAAACCACTCACCTAAAACAGCCAATTACTTATTGACTGGCAGGTAGCAGAAATTGTTTCCAGCTTCTGCCACTTTCAATTATGACCCCCAAAAAAGAAATACTCCTGTGACACTTTGAAAGATTATTCAGTCGTTAACTTATTTTTGCTGAAGCAACGAGGAGGTATGCTCGGCCATCATGCACGTCTCCCTTATGATCCACTTTAGAAGTGCTCATTTAAATTTTTTGGAACCTAATTTTTTTGCTGCAATTTGTCCTATGTATTATCTGCTATACAGCAGTTTCCACCTCAAGTATAAGAAGATTAGATATAGCATTGTGACTTTTCCACATTATCAGATCAGATAACCATTGAGCTTTGTGGGTTAATAAAGCAGCAGCAGCAGAGTGGTATCAGAATCAGAATCAGAATCAGAATCAGTTTTATTGCCAAGTATGCTTTCACATACAAGGAATTTTTTCTGGTGATTGGTGCAATTGAAAAAATTCCTATGAAATTGTGTGCGACATCTGGTGAAAATAAATCCACATCAACATCTTCTGTGTCATTTTTTTTTCCGTGAATCCATATTCATGTATAATCCTGAGTATTCCAGGAAATATATCAGATATGTTAATGCTCATCTTGCATGTTTAGGAAATATTTTAAATGCAGTTTACTGGTCGTTGCTAATTCCCTGCTGTATCGCTGCAGTTTTTCTCCACAAAAGCTTTCCTGGTCGCATGACTCCCCTCCACAGGTATTAAGTAATTCCCAGTCTGGGTATGTGGGTTTAAAAAAAAAAAATTCTCATGGGTCTCTCAGTAGGTGTCAAGTGGAGTGCGCCATAACTGAAAGCGATATAACATGGTAGTGATAATACGGTGGGCTGCGAATAGAAAGGGGAAATGGGTTAATTACCGAAATGTCAAAACACCCAGGAGTGGAACATGATTTAGCATGGTTAAACAGGCACAACGGAAGCATGCTTCCAGTCATGCCAGGCAGGGAGTGTGACATAGTAACCAATGCAATGTGAAACAGTAACCTATCTCAAGAGGCCAGGCTGCTCAGCGCTTTGAAGCTAGGGTGGGATTCAGAGACTGCAGCTCTCATCTGAACCGTGAGAAGGGGAGGAAAAAAAAAAAGAGAAAATCAAGAAACTGAGATTGTACATTAAAGTCACGCCTCGACTGATGAGCGGCGCTGCTTTGCTTTAGTGGAATACATAATCTGGGCCATAAATGGAGCCGTTTGAAAGTATGTGACTGATGTGTCCTGTTGTGCTGCGTGTGCCCTTCAAAGCGTCTGTGTGATGTTTAGCTTCTGTCTAAGGTTGGTTCAGTTTTGGAGATGTTCCTCACTCACTTCCACAGCGTCATGTGTTTAGTCTCTCAACTGCCATTTGGGCAAAATGAGTAAAACATGGGCAGGGGTGGATGAGGTGCTATCAAAGTGAAATACTGACATAATCTGTCAACACTGACCCTGTGCCCTCAGCATTAAGCCAGTACTGGGATATTCAGCTGTGCTTTTACAGGCCTAACTCACTCTGCTACGATCACTGGTGCTTTTTACAGAAAACTTTAGGAGGGCAAGTCCTAATTTATGGGGCACAACTTGAATTAAGGCGGCACAGCGTGGAGTTTGCATGTTCTCCTTGTGCCTGTGTGGGTTTCCTCCGGGTACTCCAGCTTCCCACAATCCAAAGGCATGCAGGTGAACTGCTGACTGTAAGTTTCTCCTCGGAGTGAATGTGAGAGTGAATGGTGGTTTATCTCTAAATGATAGACTGGCGACCTGTCCGGGATGTACCCCGCCTTTGCCCAGTGTCAGCTGGGGTTGGCTCCAGCCCCCTCTCCACCCTAAAAGGAAAAGCGGTTTGGCTAATGAATGAATGGATGAATGAACTTCAATTAACATTGAGCAAAATGCATTTTAATTAACTGATCAGTGCCTTAGTAATAAATACACATTTTACAGAAATAACAAGGTGAAGGAATAAAGAAATACAGCGAACTAGGTTTGGTTCAAAAGTATTTTATCAAATCAGATTTTATCATTTTGTGAAGCACTTTGTAACTTTGTTAAGAAATGCTTATTATTATTATTATTATTATTATTATTATTATTATTATTAAATTATTATTATAAGCATTTAGCAGTTTTTTAGATTTAGCTTGCAATATAACCTAAATTACTAAATAACACACTTAACTTGTCTATACCAGCCTTGTAGTAAGAACAGCAGTTGCATCCATGCTGGATACATTCAGCGCCCACAGCCCAGTAAACAGTCAGTGTAGTTACTGCATATGAGTTTGAAGAAAATAGGCTCACTTTCTTTGTAAGATTGAGGTTGCATGTAGTTTGTTAGTGAAATGAAAAATGCACGTCACGTTTTGTGTCGACTTGTAAAACAAGAGGATTTATTCTGTAATAATTGTTAAAGATGTAATTAATTGTAATCTGATCCTTTTTGCAGTGACACTTATAACTTTTTATTCTCATTACACTTGTACTGTAACCAGCTCGACTTGATATTTACGGGTTTACATGCTGTTTAATGTGCTGCAGCTGAGGAGATAATTAGCTATTTAACCTTCAGACTGACGTTAGCAGTTCGCGCTTCCCAGGTCAAAGTTTGTTTGGTCGCTTCAGTGCTCAGTGAGTTAAGGTGCACGACAAGTGTGTGTTCATATTTACAAGTTGGATCTGTGGGAGACTGAAGCAGGACAGCTAATGTGGGTTGTTGTGTGTCTGTGCTTCTTGTGTTGTGTAGCAGCTGCTGTCTGGCTCAGTGTGTCCATCCTTCTGCTTATGACAGAACGCTGACGTTACTGCTTTGTGCAAAGATTAGATTGGCTGTATTGAAATAAAGTCTCTGTCTATGTAGGTGGCTTACTGAAATGTTATTCAGTCGAATTAAAGCAAACCCAGGGAGCGCCATTATGAAATTAAAAAATCCCTTTTGGTTTCTGTTTTTTTTTTTTCTTCAAAGGAGAACACAGGACAGGTGATCTACATTTGCATGAGTTTTGTCTCACATAAAAAACATGAAAATTCACACACATCCCATCATGCACCATTCCCCTCTCCTGCCTGATGATCAGCGAAGAAGAAAGCCAGACCAAAGAATGGCCACTTGAACCAGGGTTAAATTTTAACATGCGACTAAATGCAGCTGCGGTCTCCAGCTCTGAGCTCGGTCTCACGTTGGAGCGCTGAGATGTCTGCATGAGGAGTTTTCCTGGAGGTGTCTGGAGCTGCAGTGGCCTACTTTGAGGACGTGATCCATGTTTAATGCCCCCCTCCTGCTATGTTAGGTGGCAGACGGGACGACATGTTTAGTCATGGTGTCATATGCGTGCGTGATGGCACAGTCTTGTGAACATAATAAGTAGAAAATATTACATGAGAGAAACATCACATTGACAGTAGTAGTTCCGCAAGAGTTTCCCCTGATGAGTGGATGAACTGAGGAGAGTTTGTGGCATTTCACTGCATCTATTTCCATCTGAAATCAGCCGTCTCCTCCTCACGCCTGAATCTCACCACATATGAATTCTGCTCATGTGTTGTGTGTAGACAAGCAATGTATGACATTGAAACATTTTATAATGAATGCATTAATTTGCTTAATTAATGACCTCATTAGGATAAGTGGTAGTGTTGACTGTACCATGCTGATTATGGTGGGACACCAGGCAGCTTAAATACCTCTTGTTAATCAGGGTGCTCTTGTTTGAAGAAGGTTACAGCAAGGAAGTGCTGAGGAAAGATAATCAACAAATACTAACAGATCGGCTATAACGTGACTTGCATGTTTGGTACAAAAGTAATTTAACAAGTGGCAAGATGTAGAGATAAATGATAGACACTATATTATGGCTGCTGTGGTAGCGGCTTTTTCCAAATATGTGAAGAAAACAGGAAATATATTTATTATAAAGCAAGCAAATCCATGCGCTGCAGTAATTTCAGAACTGGTGAGAAGTGCATCATAAAAGGTATTAACACACTATTGTATTAAACACATTTATAAAAGAATAATATTATACAAATAATGCAAATTTAAGTAAATCTGTATTTGTAATCAGTTTTATAATAAAGAGCAACACACAGCCAAAGAGGTGGAAAACTCTTTGCTCCTCTAAAGCACAAAACTTTATTTAATGATGGTACAAGACTTTTAAAAAGAAGAAAATGGTCCTTAATTTTTATATTAGTAAAGTGATTCAGTAAATTGCTCAGACATTCAGTAAACAAAGCCGAACCAAATGTATATCTGTATGTTGTAATTGAAGTATCAAAACCGTCATTTAGACCCTCTCACTGACTTAATTGTGAGTTATTGTGATTATTAATCTCACTCATGTTGGTTAATATTAATACTTAACAATACTTTAACAAGTACAGTCATGAGCTGTCCCCTTAAAAAAATACTACCCCATATTCAGTCACGTGCCTTTGCCTCGTCTAAGTAATGTTATTCTGCTTTCACCTAAAGCGAATCTGGCGATAGGCTGCGTCCCCACTAATACGTTTTAAAAATGTGGCAGAGACTTTTGGAACAGCTGCTGGACTCATTTTCGTTTGAAAAATTGCATTGCGTTGTAGTCTGGACAGGCAGAAATAGAGACTTTTGGAAACGATGACACAGACACCTGTCTCACCTCAGTCACGACTCCCAGTGGTGAATACAACAATTTTTTTAATCACTTGGAACACAAGTACATTGCTGAATATGGAGAAGGCACAGCTCAGAAAATTGGTTCATTAATCGAGGTAAAAGTTAAAATAATCGTGATATTGATTTGAAGTCCTATCACCCAGCCCTGGTCTGTTCTATCAGTGTTGATTGTTGTCTAAATGTAATGTCATACAGGCAGGTGAGGTTACAGCTGATCTCTTTGTTTTAATATGGGTGTTGTGTGTTGTTGGTGATGAACAGTGATTTAGAAACACATTCCCCTACCAGTGTGGGATGGTGATGGAAAGCTCACTTTAGCAGCATGGTTATTATCATTATCTGATGCTGTTGGCCATCATTGACACTCGGCCTTTGTTAATGTCCCTTTTATCTCTGAGTATAATAATGATGTTTTTATTGGTGATTGACTTAGATGAAAACCTTTCTGTTAAAGTGTCCCAGAAAAGTCATGACAGTGTGACAGGGAGCTAGAATGTACAAAACCAGGGCCCTGAAACCGAAGCAGCCAAATGGAAGCGTATTTGTTGTTAATTGTATTATCTACCCCAGTGTATTTCTGACTGTATCATGTCTGAATTTCTGTTGTCGAGAAGGCCTGTGGCGTTCTTTCAAAATGCACACCTCCAGTTTGTAATGTTGGCTCTCTGACATTATTCAGCTGTTTTCAGCAGTGTTCTCTGTGATGACTAAACTGGAGTTAATGTGGTGCTTTTCTTTGTTATACGTGACAGTTAACTGAATATGTTTGTGGTCTGAATTGTTGTTCAGACAAAACCAAACATCTGAAGATGTCACTGTGGGTTGTGGGTATAATGTAAAAAGGTGTTTCTCACTATTTTCCGATGTTTTATCAACAGCAAATAATCAGTCTGTCACAGCTGTACTCTAGCTTGACAATCAGGCAGCATAAAGCAGGTTTCACTCATTGATTTCCTGAATTTAATGAACATGATGTGATTATTTAAGTCAAGCTAGATAAGCAAAAGAAGAAGTGTCAAGGCTTTCATCCAACAGCAAGAATGTGTCAAAGACGTCTGGTATCAAAGGTCAGCATATATCATTAATATTGATTCATGTCCCAAAGACATGTCTCCTGTCATATCTATTTAATATTCTTCAACTGGTAATAACTTTTCATATTTTTCTGCTTTAGTGAATAAGCAGGAGGCTTTGTATTTGTAAGGTTGTTAACACATTTCTTTAAGCTTTTGAAGTGAAATATGAAGCATTTTGTACAGCAGAGTTCTGAAAGTGAATTACTCTTCTATTGGTTGAAACTGTTGTGAAATTCTTTTACTTTTTACTTTCCTTACTTATTATTCAGAGGTTTGAATGTTCATTGAAGACTGAAGAGCTGAGAGACTCGATGTCCTTTTCTGCTTGTTTGTCTACGGCAAATACAAAAGTCACAACGCAAACCAATAGTATCAACTGACTGCCGATCACTTCTGTTATGGCTTAATTTGCATTTGTCTCGTGGCTTTTGCATTTGTCTCGTGGCTTTTGCTTTGTGTTAACCTGTCTGGGCCACCAGATCTCTCTCGTTAACTCCTCTTACACTGACTTCACCACCCAAACAATCCAAGACAGAAGATGAACACCCATGTTCCTGCCCATTAGTGGTAATTAAATAAGTTACCTCCGTTTATTGCCCAGGACTGTCACCATCTGATAATCTTCACTATGGAGCTGCTGTAATTAAGATGTCCCTGCCTCAAGGTGTTCTGTGAAATTTATATCTGGTGCCTATAACCATGTTGCCATTGATCAGTTTGGCTTTATGCTGTGTCCTGAGTTTTATAACAGCATAAAACAGGTGCATTGCACAAAAACTGTTTGCCCTAATGACTTAGATCCTTCTATTTTGAATTTGACAGCTGGTACAGTTACTGCACCATGTGCACCTTTTTACTCTCATCTCAAGCCTTCTTCAACCAAAACCAATTAGCTATTTCCAGTTTGTTTCTGTGAAAACCCTCCATATCATAATTTTTTGACGAGATGAAACTACAATATGCTGTAGTTTTTATACCTGTGATTTTGGTGAATTTTTAATAATGTAACCTAAAACTTTTAATGCAGAAATGACATGTCCCCCACTTGAGAACAGCGTTTTAAAATAGAGTCACTTCTTGATAATATGAGGACCTTATGTAACTTGGCAAAGTTAAATAGGCATTTATTCGCCAAGGTTTTCCAAGATCTGTAGGATTGCTAATTGTACTTTTTATTACTCATCTCTAATATCTACTTTAAAATGTCGGGCAGCCAGTCAAGTCTTCTGATTTGTGTATTTACGAAGGTGTGGGGACAAGGTTGTTTTAAAGGATAAGACAGGTGATATATTTCTTTACTGTCAACAAACTGTATCAACAAAACAAAACTGACCGTTTTCATCGTACTAACAAGTATTGCCTGTGAGCCTGATGGACCTTATTCATCTGTGCCATAGAGCTCCTTCAAACACATCAACATGACACACTGCTGCTGATGGTGACCCTTGGGCACTGTATTATATTAAGAAATTAGAAAATAAGAGATTTCTTTTTAAAAGATTTATGTATTCAGCTGATGGAATTGACCTGAGGCTGAGTGCCAACTAGGGTTGTCACAAGAACCGATACTTCCAGTACCAATTCGATACCAACACGCAAAAAATACATCGATACCTGCTTTTTCTGGTACCGTAAGAACCGAATATTCAACTTTTCCCTCGGCGAGCCGTGTCGATTCTTGGCAGAACTGACGGGGGCAGTATACGCCTGTGAGCAGCACAGAGCAGTCAGCGATGCTGAAGAAGAAAACCTGAGCTAACAATAACAATGGCTTCAGCAGGTGGGAGTGGAAGCACAACACGTCGGTGACAAAACAGGTACGAAGAGTCGCGAGTGGAAATATTTTGCATTGGAGGCGGATGAATACGGAGCAATTCTAGACACAAACAAGCCGACCTGCAAACAGTGCCTGGTGTTAGAGGTTTTAGTTATGTGAGATCAGGCTCCACACCACTGTTGTTTTGTTATTTATTTGCATATTTATAAGAAGAATATTGTTTGTTTTATATACTTGAAGGCTCCATGCCACTGCTGTTCTTTTTTGAATGTAAATAGTTGAATATTGTTGTTATTTATTACCATAAAGCACAGTATTGCTTGTTTTTATAGTGGTATAAAATACTTGACAGTTTAAAGCAGTTTTCAATAAATGAGTGAATTTAAAAGTACATGGGTTCTGTTTTTTTTGGTTTTTTTTCAAGATATTTTTTTGGGCATTTTTTTGCCTTTATTGACAGGACAGTAGAGAGTGACAGGAAAGGGGCAGAGACAGAGAGGGAATGACACGCAGGAAAGAGTCAGGCCGGTCGGGAGTTGAACCGGCGCTCGCCTGCTAAGAGCATCCGCTCATGTGGTATGCGCCCTAACCACTCCGCCATTGGGCCGCCCTGTTTTTTTTTTTTTTTTTTTAAATTGTGGTATCGAATTAGTATCGAGAATCGTGGAAAATCACAGGTATTGGTATCGACTACTGAAATTCTGGTATCGTGACAACCCTAGTGCTAACTCTTGAGATCACACAATGGATGGTACGAAAGCTCCAATAACCTCTGACAACTTCATTTGACAGCTTGATGATGATGTAACACCAATGTCCCTCCAATATCTCCTCCGCACAGGGAGACACATGTAGGACATGGGTGAAAACCTTGTCACCATTTCACAGAGAATCGAATATACTACTGCTTTCCTCTCTTCTGAAGCCGTCCACACCAGGAACGATAGCGATGCGAGCCTCCGTACTGATGGACAATAAAGTTCTCGGCGCCAAACACACACACAGTGCTCCAGCTGTGTTGGAGCATCCGCGTAACACAGATTTTCTTTGTGTTAGCGTCTTTATAAATACTGTTTTGAACCTCAGTGATGACTCTCTCCAGTGTCACCCGCCATGTTGAATATGACATGTTGACCCGTCAGTGGGATGGCATGCTTACCTTGTCAGACTGCAGGTCTGGGTCATGGGCTGAAGCAGCTGCGGTGGGTGCAGTGGACTGGCAGAAAAGAAGCTCCACCTGCCTGTGAAGTCATGTGTATACTGATTGGCTGTCAGTGTTTCCATCTTTCTAGCGATCCCCATGATACCGTTCACCTCTGTCATTGTCGTTACAGCTGTGATGTGGACCCCTTGAACCTTGAATGCCAGATGAATGTTTATATGCAAGTGAGGTGAAATAACATCACACCTACTTACCAGAGTTGGGTACTTTTTGACAGTCCAGGTTAGCACCAACACCAATAAAAGTTTAACCTTGTTGTTGATGATAGAAGAATTATTAATTGCTATAATAATAAATGTCAGATGTGTTGAGTAATTGTTGCACATTTCTTCAGTTTTGTGGTTGATACACTTTTAATGAACAAACCTCCTCTGCTCCCAGAAATCTTTGGATGTGCACCAAAGCGGACTTTTTTATTAACCCTTTGAGGTGACACAAAACATCTGTCCTTTTAAGCCTGACTTCAGATCCCTCCCATCTGCACTGTTACTATGATGAAACTGATAGTAATGTCTGACACACTGCTGCAGTTTGTCCACAGTTCACTCACGCAAACAACCCCAGTGAGAAATCAGAGGCCAGGAGTTATTAGCTGTTTCCTGCCCAGGTGCCAAACACCATCCATATTTCACTAACACAGGGGTTTTCTGTATGATAGTCAATATCACCACACTCAAATTTGTCAAGTTAAATAAGTTGTCTAGGAATATATACCCCCATTGGCCTTCTGCAACGGCTCAGTATTGATGTCTAGATTTGTATAATTTTATGTTTTTCACCGCCAGTTAAAGCTTCATCTCTTCATTATAAAATCTGCTAGTTGGGCTGTGTTGTTTAAACTCTGCATCCCGCTTCATCAATTTACTGTGTTGCGGTAGACAAGTAAAGGAAGTGGGGGGGGTAGAGACAGTGATTTGCTACTGTTAAAATTTCAATTTTCCACCCCAGAGGAGTGTTGTTCCACATGAGGGAGAATGAAAATGCTGTTCTAGGAGAAAACCGTCTCGAAAGCTATTTCAAGTTCTTGAGTTTTAAGTAAATTTTGCACAATGTAAATGTCCCCTCTTTTAATTTAAGCGGAAAATTGATGAATTGCGATTGGGAGCAGGCATTGTGTGTTATTCTTACAGACTGGTTAATTGCGTTTTACAATCATACATAATGAACTGAATTGATTTAATTCAGCAGAAAAGTCTGAACAGGATGCAGTAACACATGTAAACTGGAATCAAAGGGTCTCATGTCTGATGGGTCTAAAATATAGAGGTCAATATGTTCAATGGGTAAAAAGCAAACTGTGTTTTTGCTTTTAAGAACATCTTTATAATCAGACATCACATTCTTGCTGTCGTGCAGTTTTCTGTAAATACAACCTCTTCAACCCTTCGACTCTGCTCTTCCTGTCCTCAGCTATCCCGAATTCTCCATGCCTTCCACTGCTGTCCCTCTCAGATGATATAAAAAAAAAAAAACCTTAGTGCTGGCTGCACACGACTTCAAAGCGATCAACAACCTGCATAGCTCCAGGCCATGGTCCGCTTCCTACATGCCGGGCACTGTTCCTCATTCTGCCAATTCTGCCCTGGTCATCAATCCACCTACTGTCGACTCCTCTCCTTCCTGGCTCATCAATCATAAAATGAACTCCTCACTCCAGTAGAAACACTAGAATCCACTTCTCATCTTTAGCTGGGGCTGAAAATCCTCTTTTGAAGAAGTGTGGTAGTCATTTTCTTCCCGCTTGCTCATACTATCCTCCTCTACCCGCCGCCCCCTCTTCACTCGCCTCACCTCATGTGAGATTGTGCTTAAGCTGCAGGAAAATTGTTAAAGCACGTTGGATCTGACCCCTGACCCCCTGATCCTTTCCACTGGTTGCTTAAAGTTCTGTTTGACTCTGTACAGTTTGTGATTGATTGAGATGTGAATACA
This sequence comes from Trachinotus anak, assembly GCF_046630095.1. Lineage (NCBI taxonomy): Eukaryota > Metazoa > Chordata > Actinopteri > Carangiformes > Carangidae > Trachinotus > Trachinotus anak. The sequence continues at coordinate 4,330,873 of NW_027273871.1, forward strand.
GTATATGCGTGCAGCACATGATCGGGTCTCTCCATATATTCACTGCTATTGGAGCTATTATTTTCTGATACAGACTCTTCCTCTCTCTACGTCTCACTCTCCAACTCACTCCACAATTATTCATATTGTTACATTATATTATGTGGATATACTGGACACACATTCTGCTAGTTTTAATGAAAATGACTGCAACTGTGTATGTGCATGTAATCAGAATCATGTGTATATATGATGCATAGGCATTATGTTTCCAGGAAGTCATCGTCCAGCCGTCCGTCCCTCCCATTCTCATGAACGTGATATCACAGTAATGCCTTGAGGGTATTTCTTCAAATTTGGCAAAAAACATCCACTTGGACTCAAAGATGAACTGATTACCTTTTGGTGGTCACAGGTCAAAGTTCAAGGTCTCGATGACCTCATGTTTTAGTGAATGTGATATATCAGGAAGGCCCTGAGGGAATTTCATTACATCCTGGCCCTAATCCTTATCCCAGTTCTGAAAGTGTTTTTATTTAATGTGATTAAATATGACTGTTCAAATAGCCCCAAGCTAAAACAGATCCAAATAAATAAATAAGCAATAAAATAAACAATTACCCTTACTGGATAAAATCCCTATGTAACTGCTTTTGAATTTCTTAAAACCTTTGTGGTGATTAATGGGTTCAGATTTAATGTACAGAAACTTGCATCAGCGTTGTAAGGCAGAGCTGTGAAGGATCCATCTGCTGGAGAAACATGCAAGAACAAAGATATCTGGAAATACCAAAACAGATGTGCTTTGTATTTGAAGTAATTTCATTGGTCCTTATCTAGTAAAGTGAATTTAGACACTTTGAAAGATGAAAGTCTCCAGTAATAAATCTGGACACCTGCAAGTGAATTAGTGTAACTCAGTAACTGTTATCTCACTTTTCGCTGCTGTGTTGTCTGGTCATGTTGTGATTTGCACTGCAACTGTGTCTGAAACCCACAGGGGTCACTGAGAGGCTTCCAGTAGGATCTATCGCCTGAACGTGCACCTTCAACAGAGGTGTAACATTGGATCAAACGTCACTAAAGCTGCTCTTTTCTTCTGTGACATCCTTCATGCCGGTGGACTTTGATGTGCATAAAAGTTGGCAGGTCAGGAAAACGATTGAAACAAGTGATGAAATGATCCCATCAGTTGTTAGTGGCCTACTAGTGCTGGGTGCTTGTGATTGGTGTGATTGCAGCTCAAGCAGGAAGTCTGCTTTGATTAAGTGAGAAATCAATTAATCATTTCCAGCTTTGTTCAGAGGGACAATGGATTTTTTTTTCCTGATTTGTGTCAGACATTGTGCACTGTGAGTATTTGCTTCTGGAGGACTTTCATTTATATAGAGATATATAAAACTTAAAAAGGTGTCATTGGTTTCGTGCTTTATATAGCCACATCAAATATAAAATTACATCAAATCTGTATGGGAAAAACAGAGGCAATGTCAGTGCTAAGAACACCCATTGCATATTTATGAACGTGCTCTGTTTCATATTCCCATTTCCCATGTCAGAGAAAAGTTTTACAAGAGCTGCTCATGCCTTGACAAATTACAGCGCGCCCATACTATTGGGTATTAGAAGACAGTGGCATGGCTGTGTGTAGGGGAACACGACTGGATGTGTGGCAGACATCTCTTCTCAGCTTTTTGCCAAGTTTGAAATTGTTCTCCCACAAAGAGCGAAGGAACAGTGGAGAGGACTGTGACACGTGTGGCTGTCAGAGGACGATAACATGTCGACCCTGTGCTGTGTTCTCTGAGCTTTTGTTGAACAGTATTGACAGCAAAAACAAATGTCAGTCAATACCTTTTTCGAAATGGGTTATTGCGTTTTATCTTGCCCTGTGCTGTTGGATAACATGGCTCCAGAACTGTGTTTCCTTCAAGCGGGGGAAAAAAAAAAAAACAGGACTACTGTCTTATCTCTTGGTAAATGATGCAAGTTTGCCAGCACACCCTGAGTAATGAAACAGGTCTGTCACTGCACATGTCATCGTTTTGTTTGGAAAGCTTTTTAATCCACCGTGTTTTTCAGTCTGTTAAGTTTTTGATATGAAAACAGATACCTCTCCACTTTGTTTGACTTTTTTTTTTCTTTTTGGGAGGGGGGGGTGGGTAGGGATGGCGCTCCACTGGTGGCTGTGTGGCTGTGGTTTGATTTTTGCCTCCGATCAGATGAAAAGCCTCCTCTTGGCTCTCAGCTGCTCGTCACACAGCAGGTGTCCCATATTTGCTATATTGCTCGCTTTGGCAGCTTGAAGGCAGGCGGCCATGTTGTCGACATCAGTGAGATTTCCTGTTGTCGTGCTACAACCGAGGAAGTGTTGCGTAGCATACAAATCAGCAGGAGAAACCTCCACTATGTTGCGTCAGGATTAAGACTGAACCGGGCAGGGGCTAATGTGTCTCTAGGCTTCGTTGCTGTGATCACGCAAAGATTTCACTTGTCATGTCTGGCGAATCAGGAAGTACCTTCAGCAGGCAAATGCCTCCACACATCTTCTTCATTGAGTAAAAATTGCCAAGTACAAACCGTCGTCTTTGATCAGTCATAGCTCGTGACGTTCCAGGAAGCTTCAGCTGCAGGTCGGCCCACTGGGACTCTGCAGGAACTCTGCCCCCAAGACATAAGGAATTAGTCCACACTTATCTCTCGTTCACAGTCATGTTGGCTAATCTTATCTGACTGACTCTGTGTTTAAGAATTATTTGCTCACCCTTACTAAAAGGCTTGCAGGTAGGAAGTATTTGGGAGTTGTGCTGCATTTGGGTGAGAAAGGGATTAAGGATTGAAAAGTTTCTCTTTGGTATTGTTCTTCCACATGAATATCTTTTTTTAAAACATTTTTTCTTTTGCTTGGATTTGGCAGGGTTACAGAACAGAAAAAGGTGCTGGAGTGCTCATTTCAAACAGACTGTCTTTAAGCTGAACTTCCCAGCACTGAACCAGACACTGAAGTACAATATCTTTTGAAGATATTATGTAGAGACCCACTGTAGGAGACTTGTTTTTCAAAGTGTGAGATGTCTTCGGTTCTGGCATTATGTGAGGATAGTAGAGACCTCCAAAGGCTTCTGTTCTAAGATATATAACATTACACTTTAGTTGAGGAAAGTCCACATACTGTTGTTGTTTTTCATGGTGTTATGAAAAGCCTTCAAGCTGAGGCATACGGGGAAGTTTTAAAGTTAATATTTAATGGATCACATGGATCATTTTTCTTAATAGGCAAAAGCTAGAGCAGGGTATTGTTTGAAACTTCGCAGGCTTCAGTGCAGAAACCAAAATAATACCATTTTTTACTTTACTGTATATTTAGCATTATAAAGAATATAGATTTTTTTCTACATACCTCTATATATTTACCATAATTAGCAAACTTCTCAAATGCATCAGTATTTAATTTTGTCTTAAAGCTCTTGGACTGGATGTACAATAAGGAAATAGAGTGCTGCAGGGATGACACATCACCCTCATTCCCTTGACAAATAGCCAGAAGGGTTTTTCCATTGGCTTTTGGATTATTGCAGAAAATAAACTCTGTAATAAACTCTAAAAAGTTTATGATATTCCATAATCTTCACAAATGAACACCACTTTGAATGTTAAAGCATATAAACGCAGAATACGAATTGTGTGAAGTCAAAAGTTAATGTTCGGCTGTAAACTAACTAAGAGACTGTTGCATAGCTTCAGCATCGCCACCACAGAACTTCTTTTTCAGGTTTTTCAGAGTCAGGTTTTCTGACTCAGTCCTGCGGCACTCTATAGCGTGGTCCCAATTCAGGGGCTGGATCCCTCAGAGGCTGCATTTGAAAACTGATTGCATCACAGCGGCACGGCTAGGCTGTCCCATTTTGAAGGAACCTTCCTATGCTGCAGACAAATGCGGCTTTCTTTTCCTGGGCAATGAAGGATCCAATAGGTTGATCCTTTGTGGCCCAACCTATCCCAGGGTTCATTGTGTGCCGGTAATGCCACGTTTTGCTATGCAGCGGTAAAGGTGGACAAAGCTGGCAAAGCAAAGTAAAAAATCCTCCGTAGGCCAGACCTTCTCATTCTGGTTTGGCTGTTGCAGTCTCCGAAGGTGTGGCCCTTCATTGGGACACAGCTTATATCTGATCAAAGAACAGCTAAACAAGAGTCTGAGCAAGCATTCAGTGCCAATATTTGATAACTGAATATTTTTGTTACTCTTTGCGATGGTGCTCAGTAGGTATTGAGGTTTCTTTCCCAGGCCTACAATGACCTTGGGACACATGATTGACATCAAGTCTATCAGCTGTGCCAGACTCTTGATATCTTAACAGTGCAGTCTTTTTGGCTCTTAATGTACATCAGGATTGATTTCTGATCATACAGTATTTAGCCGTGGCTGTTAGAGCCAAACAGAAACACAATACTGATGTCTGTTTTTTCCCGAATGGATTTTACAGTGCAGCCTCACCAGCCATGTCCTATCACTATCACTTTTGATGTTGTTTTCATCTACTCTGGCACCTCATAGATAAACTTGTACGGGGATGCAGCAAACTGTAAAGATGAGGTTCTTTCTGCCTTATTAAATACAGAGAACATCAGACAGCAGGGTGCAGGAGGATGACAAAGGTTTCCCTTGTGCTGGTGTGTTATTCAGTGGAGAGACACGCCATGTTCCACTGAACTATTTATCATTCATCCTCTCTGTCAGTTGTGTTAGTGACATATAGGCTCAGTGTGTGCAGAGACTTGATCTTTTTGTTTATCCCCCCACGACGCAGTCTGCAACTGGAAGTGTCTGGCTCAGTGTTTGTCTCACTTGACAGAGACAGAGCAGCAAATGGACTTCTGCAGTGACTGCACTAAATGCAGCTGTCTGGGGTTTGATGAGGACACAATTAGCTTTGGTTTTTATTTGAATTCGGCAGAGAAAGTGCAATTTGTAAATGGAATAAATGGCATAACAGAGTTCTCATCACCCCCATTAAATTTCACATGCATGTTGGGCAGGAGTTGTGCAGAGAGCCACCAAGAGCCCGTCGGTTGAGGGGAATTAAGTAATGACCACATTTCATTGTGGTATTCCTGTTTGAGAGACAGGCTGTAAGCATAATAATTCTTGCCATCTCACAACACGAGACGTCAGTTGCCTTGTCTCCAAATGTGAGAGAAGATTTTAGACCAAGACTTGTTTTTGTGTTTTCTTCTTATGTAATTGTGTTTAGTTTGGCAAAGCATCTTTGTTGTGCAACAGCTGTATTTACATGTATTGTTGATGTGTTTTGTAGGATGTGATGCTTAAGTGTGGTTCGGAGTCAGTCTTCTTCCCTTAATGCTTTCTCCCAGTGATTTTAATTGTCATGTTCTAGGGCTGAACAACTGATTGAAATGATCGAAATGAAATCAGAATATGGCCAGTATCCAAATGGCAGGAGCTGCAGTTTTTTGACAAAGCTAAAATGTGTCACAGCATAAATGAAGCGTAGTGTCTTCAAATCATATTCTCCAGACATCAGGGAACGTGTTTGTTTCGTACCAGACCACAGCAAAAATCACATCATATGTTTTACAGGGAAAATGAAAAACAAAAATTAGAAATTACCATTCCAACAGAAATCCTGACTCATATTGCAATATCTGCCAAAAATGACTGCAATATGAGTTTTGTTTTTTCATATTGTTTAGCCCTGTCATGTTGTCTTGATATTAAGGCAAAACACTGAAGAAGTTCATGTTCAAGTCTCATTCTGCATTTGATTTACAAAGCCAGAGATAAATGCTAAGCCTACGTCATGCTGCATTAATTCATTTTGTGGCAGACAAACAATAGCCAGCATACAGTGCACATTTTACCATCATATACAAATCTACATAATCATTTGGAGCAGTAAGTCCAGTGTTCACTCTCCTAATCAGAGCCTTTGTGCTGGAATTGCCTGCTTAGAGTTGCTGATGAGAAGGACTGTGTTGAAGCACAGTAAAACTAAAACAATGGGCTAGATGTGACTGAAAAGCTCTGCTGAGTGTTAAATCTGTGAATGCAACACAATGAGAAACCTTTTGACATTATAGTCATTTTATTCACTGTTAATACAAGAAATGTTGATTAATGCCAGTTTAAATATGGAGTTGTATATGCAGTAGGCTGTTGCCAGTCAGTATGATTCATTAATTTATAAGGGACGTAATATAGTGAGTCTGGGATTTCTGATCAATTAGAAATTGAATTTCTATAATAAAATTGCAGATCATAGTAGTTATAGTTTATGTCTTTAAACATTTTCCAAGTGAACTGATGAAGATGATCTCAGTCTATTTTTGCCTCAGCCAGCACTATTTTCAGGGTGCTCTCTGTTCATGTGGAGCATTTAGACCTGACTACAAAGGCTAATGATGGAGAGGGAAATTGTGGGTTTATATTCCCCCACTTAGAGAGAACACAGGGTGCTGATTCCACTTGATACACACAAACACAGAAAAAGCTGAATTTAGGCATCTCTGCTGTCGGACAGGTGTAATCTGCTCTCTCAGGTTCATTAGGCTTCACAATGATACTTGGCTAAGCAGCCTACTGTAAAATAAAGAAACTGTGTTTTCTTCTGTGACGTATTTACGGGCATTAAACAGCATTTTTGTGTCTGACTTAGACAATTCATGTTAGTGCTGTTAAGTGCTGATCCTTTCATTCACAACTCGGTCATTAATGTCATTTTTTCTGTGTTTCAGCTAATTTTTACTAAGTGCACCTTTAAATGCCAGTTGACAAAATTGAAATAAAAAATAAATCATATTACTCAACACGTGGGACCATTTTCTGTCTTCTCTCTGTGTTGAAGCTACTGGGTCGTGAGTCTGAAACATGATGAACGGCTCCAGCACAAAGAAAGCACATGAAGAAAAGTGTTAATTATTAATGCATTTCACTTAGACTTTGGAAACTATTCAAAGCACTGGAATGGCACCAGATGTCATAAATTGGATTTAAAAGAGTGTTAAATTCCATTAACCCCCCCAACCCTCCCACCCTCTGCTGCCTGGATCCCTTTTCTATCCAGTTGACAACACGTGCTTGTAGGGCAAATCTACATGCTTGCGTGCCTACTAAGTGCACCAGAAGAAAACAAATCAGATGCCCTTTTTTCACAATTTTTCTAGTCGCTGTCTTTATAAAAAACCTCCTGCTTTTTTGAGCTCTGCAGGCCACGGTCAAAGTCTTTTCATTCAGTGCCTATTTTCTAAGGAAGGACTTAAGATGTGAAGACTTATCCAGCCCTATTGCTTTCCCCTGCGCCCTCTGTAATGGACTGGCCAGATTGGACATTGTCACTGTCTTTTTGTCTGTGTCTTCTTTCATCTTCCTTGTTGAGAGCAAGTGGAGCGAATCGTTATATCCTGAAGACCGTATCCTGTGGTCATTTAAGGTCCATGTCCCATTAGGAATCACACTCAGGCTTTTAAGTCCAGCTCTCAGTGGCTGTCAGGACATTTAACTTTTTTTTTTTTTTTTTTTTTTTTTTTCAACTTCCAAGATTAATGGCATGATTTATTTTAGAAATTTGATGGTATTTGTGTCTGTTTTAGGGCTGCAGCATAGATCAATTAATACTTTTGTCTACAAATGCAACAACATAAGTTTCCTTTAGGCTAAGGGGATGTCTGTATAGTACTTGTTTTATCCAACCAGTACTCCAAACCTAAAGATATAATATATAATATGTTTGAATATTGAATGTATAGAATTCAGACCCTTAATCACTTAAATAAAATTCAGAGAAAAAAAAAAACAAACAAAAAAAAAAAAAAACCCAAGCAAACCTAAAAATATGAAGTCATCCACCAATTGATCACATAACAAAAAATAAAGTAAAACATCTCAATTTAGAAGCTTGGACAATTGAAATTTAAAAATTTTTGTCAGAAAAATGACAGTTGAAAAATTGTTGATTGTTATAATAAGTAAGCCAGTCCAGCAAAATCAAAATAACAGTACTCCTTTACATCCATATAAAAATCCTACATTGCCATAAAACACCTGATCACTGAGATGCAATATTGCCCACAATATCCCAATACACCTAGAAATGATTAAAATACATATTTTCCACAGTAGAAACTGTAAGACAAAAGTTTAAATCTACCTGATTGTACATATTCACTGTCATATCTCTAATCTGAACAGACTTTACTGAGTTAGGTTTTTTGAAATTGTACAGTGCTGCTTTTGCAGATTTGACTATCACCCTGTTGGTTAGGATGAAGATTTGACTCATCAGTTTCACTGCAGAGCCACATGGGTGCAGAAACACAGACACAAGCATAGGCAAGATCTATCAGACAGATTTTAAATAAGTCCTGCTCGACTTATAATTCATTGCATTTCAAAAACACAGCTGCTCTACGATGGAAGACACAGAGTAAAAGGAGAACCAGAAGCAGCTCTGATGATGATGATGATGATGATTACTCTAAACCATCAAAAACACTACACCTAACAACTACAGAAACAACACATGATTTCAGCATTAAATCCCTCATACTGCCTCCTGCCTCCACACTTTCTACAGGTTTGTCAGGTTTTAACGACAGATTGCATGTTCTGTACAGTACAGAGCCTCATCTGCATCTTTTTGGCACACAGCACGTGTTTTACAATCTGAAGACATGGACTTTGATTAGAAATTAAGATGAAGCAGAGCTGCTGCCAGCACACAGACCCACTGGAACACAGGAGAAAATGTTATTCAGCATCACGTAGTCGCTGTTTTATTCAGTACCTCCTCAAAAATCTCTGTCCTCTCTTATTAGACTTTCTGTGAGTTAGGTGGAGCTTTTGCAAACACTGACACAGCTGGAGCTTATAAAAAAAATCTACATTTACTAAAATACAACACACTCTCTGAGACATTAATTCTGAGAATATCAGCTCAATAAGCAGTTTTTACCAAGGCAAACAATTACTAAACTTTTTTTTGTTAAAAAGATGTTTGTATTTTCCACAACAATTGAATATTTAATCCCTAATCGTCGCAAAGTCCTGGCACTTTTATAATATAGTCTGGTGCAATTTGAAAAATTTGCCATCTCACTGTTGACTACTGAAGTTGCATCTGGCTGTGTTTAACCTCGGCTCTATCACGGTGATTATGTGGGAGATGTAAAAGCTTAACTGCAGCTTCAATAGTCTGACATAGTCTAATACACACAGACACACACACACACACCGCCAGTTTAAAGAGATGGATAATTCACTGTGATGGTGCGAGCTACACTGAATTACATTCACACTGAAGTAACACATATAAATAGCTGAAATTTAACAGCATTCTCAGTTTAGTTATTGGCTATTTTACACATTTATGGTTTCTCACTTTTCCTTATTAGTTTTGCGTGTGGGCTGTTTCATTCATGTTATATGTGATAAAGCCAAGAAACAGGCTCTGATTCCTTTAAGAGTAGAAACATTGTTGACATTATTTTATCTACTGGAATGCCCCAGATATAGGAAATATGCTCTGCTTTTCATTCAGCACAGTTTATATTTACCAGTTTAAATATTAGGAATAACCTTTACATCCGATGCTCACACCTGCACAGATCCCAGGTGTGGATAAATGGATGTAAAAATAACAACAAATAACAAATACTTTTATGGATATAAGCAAGTACACAAAGTCAGTCTCCTGGAGATTTGTGGAAGTTAAAATGAAAACCATTATTTTTGTCTTTATGACTTGTGTCAGTGTGTATCTCTGTATCTGTGTTCAACTGAAAACAAAGCCTTGTTGCATGGCTGGATAATAGTGTTTGCTCTAAGTAGTACAGTGTTCTGTTGCAGTGTTTATACACACACACACACACACACACACACACACACACACACACACACACACACACACTCACACGCTTAGACACGTTCATATTTTGGTATCCTCATACTTGTCTGCACATTGTTCTGACTTGCTTTCAAACCCTGGAGGATTATCCTGGCTACTGTTTGACTAATCCACACTTGAACCCTACCTGTGAAGTCTTCTGGCTCTTTGTACCGCTTTCACACAAAGTTTTTAACCTATGTCACACCACAGAGGTCAGGGGGTGACTACACATCAAGTACCTAAACAGACTAAAAAAGGTGCAACTTGCATCTCAAACCTGAATCTTGTTAAAACAAATTATCACTGGTCATCCCTGTGTTGGGGAAACGTTGCTTACAGTGAAAAGTGTAGGAAAGCATTTTGCAGTTTATAGAAACCTGGACTGAGCCCAAAGTGTAACCTCGGTCTTCTTAAGGTAGATTTATAGTTGTGTGTGAAGGGGTTATGGCTCAGCTTCTTGTGTTTTCTCCTGTAGGTTTCTGATGCTGCTGGAGATTATTGAGAGTGAAGGCAACAATAAACAAGCTGAAGGCTCAGTTGTCCTTTCCTCACTTCTAGCAAAGCCAACGCAAACCTCCTGCTCTCCATAAATGCTGCTGTCTAACAGTGAACAAAAGAACAGTTTAATGTTCAGTAATGAGACAAAGCAGATCTTCCCACCAGTGGGTGATACCTTACATGAGCTCCGTAAATAAAATCCCATACTGTCGGTCACCCGTTAACAGTTTATGTCAAGTATAAATCCAGCTTCATGCTGTTACGCTAATCTCTCCAAATTAAACACAAGAATTACTCCTGATACCGACCAATAACCCAAGAAAACACAAACTCACACACATTTATAGATGCTGATCAAACCAACAAAAAGCCGGTGGTGTTTGGCCAGTACAAGTCTGTTGTGTGAGTTGGTGTCAGATCATGGCTTACAGACTCCTCCACCTCAGGGACAGTGCAGAGCCCATCCTGAGTTTGAGTTACAGCTTTATTTTGTGGTTCCTCTGTAGTAAGCTCCTTGCATTGATCTCTCTGGGTTACTCATACTAGCTCTGCTTTTGCATCCACTTCCCCCGAAGGCCGGGCCTAAATTACCTTCCAGCCTCACAAGTTATCATTTTGGTGTTGCCCTGAAGACCCACATTGCCCAGAGGAACTGGAGAAAATACAAGGCTTTCAACAGCTCTCTGGTCCTCCATTGTGTGCGTTTTGACAGGAGCTTTCGGTGGCCTATAAATGGTTTTCCTTCCTGGTGTGGTAAGTGTCTGAGCATAAAATAATAGAAACTCTGTCTGGTATAGTTGAAACCAGCTCTTTTATGGAAATCTCCATTTCTAAATCTAAAATAGGCTGATTTCAAGTCAAACTTCAGCTCTTCATCTTCCTCACTTGCTTGCTTTTCTCTCACTAGTACTCTCCCCCTTTGTTTTTCACTCTCCTTGCTTTTATCTTTTCCCTCCCTGTGACTGTGAGTGCCTCTTTTCAACTGCAATTTTTTCAATTCATCTCTTCTGAACATTTCTCCCATTATCATTCTAATCGTGACAGCTGCATCGAAAGTGATAACTTGCGTTGCTGGTGTAAATACGAGACACCATTTTTCACCAGGTACTTTCAGAAGCAGCCTGCAGTTGATGACATTGCGTACCTCAAATCACAGCATCCTGCAGCAAAAATTCCGCTTTTGTTCTTTTCTTTTTTTTTTTTTTTTTTTTTTTTTTTACAATCAGGCGGCCCTTCATATCGAGGTGCCACATCCAAAATCTTGCGACCAGCATGTGGTCCGCTTCATGCTGCTCTCTCAGCTGTCGGAGCGATAGGGATGGCACTTCCAGGGTCAAGTGACGAGTGCATCCCCCTCAGCTTGAATGAAAATGCTGAGCAGATGCTGTGCTGCCGGGTTCGTCTTTCTGCCACAGGGTTTGATGGGCCAGTGTTTAGTCAGTTGGTCTGCATTAGCCTTTAATGAGCTAGTGTTTAGTCAGTAGGTCTGAATATTTAATGTGCCAGTGTTTAGTTGGTCTCTCTCAGACAGACTGACTGAGTAAGCACTCAGCCGTTAAACACTGGCGACTACTTTCTGGGAAAGGGTTTAGGTCTAACCCTTGACAGCATTAGCGAGCCCTAAGTTGTAGGGCTGACACTGATCAGCCTGGGAGAAAAATAATACCCAAGTGTCTTTTCCATTATCTGAATAATTTTCATATTTTCATAAAAGACGAGACTGACACCACTTTCATGGCTGTGCAGTCAGTCTTGAGCTACAAAGGTAAGGGAGCTATCGAATGCTGTCAGAGCAGGGGCCTCCCTCTCTATCTTCAAGAACCTGTTGAGGACTCGTCTCTTCCGAGAGCCTAATATAATATATATATATATATAATATAATATAATGTAAACGTAATCTGCCCATAAACATCTTTGACGCCCCCTAATTAAAATGCTTTGTTTCATCAATTCAAAAATCATAGTGTAAAAAGCTGTTTTACGCAGGATTATGTACTTTACTGGTTCTTGCCTGGCACCAGTGAAAATCTACAACAGTGGTTCCCAACCTTTCCCAACTCATGGCCCACTTGAGAATCACAAAAATGTTTGCAGACCACATGTGACCCTATTACTTTTTACAAATGATTTGTCGGCCCACTTGCAATACCTGTGTGGCCCACAGGTTGGGAACTACTGCTCTGGAAAGTTACTGATCCCACTTTAAATTCTGAAAACTAACAAACATCCAAGGTTATTTTGAGGTACTTGACAGTTTTCTATAATCAGTGTTCTAGATGTACTACAATCAGTACCAAAAAACGCTGGGTTCCAGTCTTGACACTGAAAACCATTCTTTGTCTAGGATATCTGATATAACACCTTTAAACAGGTTTATCTTTGTAAGAACTTAGGCCAGTGTTTACTTGGTTTTTCTCTATTATTATGTATTGGACTAAATTTTAGTCAGTAACACTTAATATTTAATGAGCCGATCTTCAGTCACACTGTCTCAATTATGTTTCGGGCAAGTCATAATTTGTCACTCCATCTTGGCACTTAATGGGCCAGTCTGTTTGTAGTTAATGGGCCAGTATTTACCCGATGAGTGTTTATTTTTTAATGGGCCGCTCTTTTGTCTGTCACTTTATCACTGCATTTAATGGGCCAGTGTTTACTTGGTTGATCTTCCATGTATTAATTTGGCTGTTTTTGACAGTGTAAACCTGCCAAGCTGATAAAAATGTTGCTGTCATTCCTTAATGTTTAAATCATAACACCAGGCCAGTTCACTGTGCTGATGAATTCAGTAAAGACAATAAATACACAAATTGGAAATTTTGAGAGCCATTCAATGCAACAGAATATTTAGAGGGCTGTTTGGTGTGGCTCTATCAGATACTAATTGATTGGAGTGGCAAAGCAATGACCTGCAGGCATTATCGCTGCCTCCTGTTATGTAGTGCTGATGAAAGTGTGCACTGGTATCCATGGGGTTCATGTGTGTAATTTGTCCAGTGGTGCGTGCAGGTGTGAGGTTTCATTAGATTTTATTGACTCTGGGTATTGACTTCTGTCTGTCTGCCTGACTGCCGGTCTAAGGGCTTTTTGGTTTGGTTGACTGTAAATAGATAAGAGGCTGGAATGTGATTCGTTCATGGTCAACACATTCATCAGAGACTAACACAGCTGTGGTCCGAGACATTTAAAAAGTCTATGCTCTTATCGTATCTGTATGTGTGTGTGTATGTGTGTTTTAATTGAATCATTTTTGTTGTATGCTTTATACAAAGTAAACTATGCCAGGTCCCCTGCACTGCTCTAGTACTCATGGTGAGTTTCCGTTGAAACCACTGAAAGGACAAAAACCCTTGACTAAATATTCTGAAGGAAAAATTCTCATCCCTGAGTTTAATCACATCAACATGAATACTCAATGACAACAAAGATGACCTGTAACTCTCACACACTGAGGAACATACTTGACTTAGCTAGTAAAATAGTAGCAGTGTTGAAGTGGTTTAATCTGTGGGTAAAACATTTAAAAATTACTGTTATCATGCATCCACTGTCTATTGATCTGCCATTTAGTCTGTAACTATCCTTGCATGTTAAACAGAAGTGTTAGAGAGGAAACACATTAAACCTTCCCTTCATTCCTTTTCTTTGGGAATGGGTCCTGCAGATTGACTGGAGCCTGTGTGTTTGTTGATTTGCCTCCTATAACTTAACAAGTTCAAGTGATTTATATGTGACAGCATATTCAAAAGGCTCCTGTCTGAACTGCATTTCATAGCATCGTGCTGATTTTATGATTGGCAGATATTTGAAATTGGAATATGTCGTATTTTTGTGTAGCTGCTGAGCACATTTTAGTCATTGGTTTGTCAACACTTAAATCTCAAAAATACTGAGTTTAGAAGACCAAAAATTAGCAAAGATCCACATTTGAGATGTTTTCTCATTTTTATTTAAAAAGTACTTGAATTAATAGCAGAACTGTTGCTGATTAAATTTTCTGTCAATTGCTTAATTCATTAATCAAGTAATCATTTCAGCTCTGGAACTAATTGTAATTTTCCAGCCAGACATCAGAGAAATCAGAAGATCAAACTTGCAGGAAGTTTATTTCCTGTGGTGTTAGTTGGACTTGTAACATGAGAAAGTGGATTTTTATAATTGCACGATGTTGCCATATTTATATTCTGTTAGAAATCTGTTGATTCTGATGAGACTGAAGTCTAATCATCATGTTCTTAATAACATATCGGCTACTTGGCTACACCATGACATCACCTCCACGCGGTGTTTCCCAGCATCTGACACAGGGATTGCAATAGTGACTGTAGCTGTATGAAGTAATGACAAATAATGTCCTTCAGATGGCTCAGAAGTGCGCAGATTTTTGTCTCAGTCAAGCATCACACAAGTGTTTTGGCTGATTACCTCCCTCCTCTGTCGCCTCTGATCAGTGAAATCATCCAGTGCGGTGCTTGACTGGGATGAAAACCTGGATTGTCTGGGCCCTCCGTGGATCTCTCGATTTTAAGAGCAACTGTGTAGAGGGTGAAATCCTCACTCAGACTTTGGCAGGACTGAGTGTATGAGTGAGAGAGAGATAGTGGGGGTGGGTGGGTGGGTGGGATGGGAGGAGGGACAACATCTTGCGATATGGAGATTGGCTGCTAGCCAAGTTCTACAAACTTTTTTCTTTCTTACCACGAACAAACTGTGAAATAATGAACTTTAATACGACACGCGACTCGCTGCCAACACTGTTGTTGTGCGAGTGTTGTTTGAGTCATACAGTGTTGAACCTGCATCTTATCACTCTGCTTTCTGTTCTTCTCATTTGCCTCTGTAGTCTCTTTTTACTGGAAGGTGTGTACGCACATATACACACATGCTCCTTTTGTTTCTTCTTTTGTACACTTAGTACAATGAATGCTGCCTCCACCCGACCCAGTGTGCTAATTAAACACACCAAAGTATGAGTTCGAGCTCATACTTTGTGGGGAGGGGGGGGGGGGTACATTGTGTGGGGCAGGCTATGTCTCCCTGTCCCTTGTGGCAGCTATACACAGGGGCCATGTCATAAACAGATCCACTTTCTAGGTCTTGACAGTGGGCTGCAGCAGCAGTCAGCACAATATTCAGCCAAGTCAAACAGCTGACATGTGGCAGCAGCATCTAACATTGCACTGCTTCGTGGTCTGAATCCCAGTCTGCCTGAGCCAAACACAGAACAGGTGCCAGGATAGAAATGTGGAAGTAATCTGTTCACGCAGCTGATAAAAAAAATGACATAAAGACCTCAGTGAAAAGTTGCCATAAAAGTTCGCATTGCTTAACAAGCCTCATGGCTCATCACAGTGTTACTGACATTTGATTAACCACCGCTGATTACTGTGAGTTAAGGTCTTACTGTAATTTTATAATCTGGATTAATGCCACAGTGTAAAGTGGATTAGATTGTAGTTAACAGTGGACACAGTCTGTAGAGAACAGGGTTTCACTCCTATCATAATGTGAGCTGGTGGGTGTTTGCTTCTAAGAAAAAAGTCAATAAGAGCATGTAATTAAAGGAAACTTTGTATTTTTGTAGCCTTTCACAATAAAAGCCTTCCAGCTGATAGCTCTGAGATAGCTGTAAGATGTCTAATCTTTTTTTGTAGTTTTTGTAGTTTTCTTGTAGGTTATAACTATTTATCCACTGCGGGCACTTTTTCTCCACAAACCCAGAAACCTTTTTCAGGAAGTCAGGAACTTCACCTTTGTTTTACCAAAGGAACAAGAGTCTGAATTTACTTCCTGGATCCAGAAAAGTCATTGTCATGGTAATAGTGCTCTACAGTGGCCCGAGAACTGTCAGGGTGGAGTTTGATTTACTGAGCGGTGCTGACTGGGCAAACATAAACCTCCAGGCTGCTATTGCTTCTTCACAGTAAGCAAGCAGCGGTGCCACTAGAATCAATAATAGGGGTGGACGTTTCTTGTGGTGTTTATTGAAGTCAAAAACAAAGTTGTGCAGTCAGCTTCCAGACAGGTCTAAAAAGAGTGAGTAAGTTTGGGGGGAACGAGAAAGAAAGCAAGAGAAGAAAATACACAAAACATAGCTTTTCACAGTTTTCATGTACTAAAGCAGAAATAAAAAACACACACAGCAGATCATCTGGGCTTTGGAGACGGGTGTGTCTGTCTCCTTTTCCATCTCTGCATGTCTCTTTTCATTTAAATATCACCGACCTGCAAAAGGTAACTACAAAGAACAGCATGGCCAAGAGGATTTTGTTGTTATGTTTTGTTTGTCCAAATTGCTCCTGGAGATAAAACCTCCTTTTTTACATCCGCACTGTTTGACTAATCTTCACTGTTTGTCAGATGTGGTGGAAATGTAGACATTTCAATTTGGTCAAAAAGAGGTTTGGAGCAGCAGGCACTAATCGCAGTTTGGATGTGCAGGCATACGTAGCCCTCATCCTCTCGCCGAGCCGGGGAAAAGTCTGATGGAGGCTCGCACATTGTGTGTCACGTTTCTCGTTAATCAGTATTCCTCATTAGATTGACTTCAATTCCCAGGTGAAGCAGAGAACGGAGATAGCAGTCAAACAAGCAGTCAAGGTTAAGTGTGCTGCCTGTGTTTTTTTTTAGCTTATTTTGGCAAAATCCATTATATGCAGCATATTTAATTCGGCGGAACTAAGGCCTCCTCCTGCTGCAGTTCAAATCACAATTAGGCGTCTGAGACTTTCTTTGTAATGAAAACTCTTATCTACAACATAGTTTTTTTTATTTTTTTTTATTATTTAGCAAATTCAAAATGAATGTAGGGGTTGTTTTTCCCACTTGTGTGTAGCATTACACTTTGGACTCTCTTTTTGTCGATTGCTTTCAATTTAGAACTACCTGAACTTTAGCATAACACTGTAAACAGAGGTTAAAAAAACACGGCTATTGAAATCTGCTGTACGTATGAGGAGTTGCAGGTAGGAGTTGTTTCATATACGCTGTGCGTGGATGGAAAAATGGTCCCCCCTAAGAACTAACTACAATTTTTCCCACTCTGCTCTGTCACTTGTGTGTGTCATGAAATGCCCTACCTCCTGCAGAGGACACTGCATTTCAGTTTTATCTCTGAGAACATTTCTTATTACAGATTCTGTCTGCTGTTAGGTGGCATTGTGCAGATATGGCAAGAAGCACTTCGGTGCTGGCAGTTTGGGAGGCTGTTTTGCTAAATTGAGTGGAAGTGGGACAGAGTGCACTCTCGTTTCTTCGCTGATGAACAGATGACAATAACAGAAGTATAAATTAATAACAATTCACTGCTGTAATCATCTGTTATTTCAGCTCGCCTGGCAGAGCACACAGACAAAAAAAAAAAAAAAAAAATTGACAAAGGGAGAAATCTGTCTTTGAAATGACATTAGATTAAAGTTTGTTAAATTGCATCATGTCAAAGGGGCAGATCTGGAAAGACGGTCTTTATTTGAAGGGATTTAGCTGTTCTACTCTTGATATATTGAAAAAGGTGCAGTTTAATGCTTTATGGAGTTACCACAGATAATTCTCATTTCTGACTGGCCAGAGGGTGATAATTTTATTCATATAACTTCAGCTAAGTTCTGCTGAAATGCTGAATGAAAACTATTTGTTTCAGCTCTTTCAAGACCACAGCTTCTACTACTGGCCGGCATAGTCAAGTATTTCCACTCTGAGTTTGACAAAGGTTGTGCCGGCCTAAAGTTTATATTGCAATGAGTGTACTGCCTTAAACTATGAGTAAACAATACGATAACAGCAACACAATATGATGATCTTCTTCAGTGGTTTTCTTGTTTAGTAATACCCTACAGCAAAAATATCTTGCCCTCTCCTTCTTGCAAAACAAAAAACATTTTTTAATAGAAAAACAAACACCCCCTCTGAGAAAAGCATTGCATATTTTTGCCTGACATTTTTTTGTTTTTTGGTGTTTCATTAAGTCTGATTCTCCTGGATTTTATGATAATGAGCTGGTGCAGGCCACATCCGAGTACTATGATAATCAATGACTTTCAACCAACAAAATAAATGCTCAAAGCTAGTTATTGTTTTAATACTTGGGTTCAATTGACTGCTCGTTCAAGCTAACGAATGGTCTGTCAATCCCAAATCTGGACTGAGGTGTTGAGCTGCTGTAGTTTCAGAACATACTGTGGCCTTGGTGTCTATTGTTCGTTCACCTCTCTAGGCTCAGTCATCCCGAAATACTTGATTACTTCAAAGTAATGGGATCATGTAACCTAAAATGTGTTTACTGAATGTGGGCTTTCTCTGCACTGTCTCATAAATACTGATTGTGGACTGTACATTCATGATATATTTGGCAGATATAAGGGTAAAACATGCAAAATGAAGCAGTTTTGATTTCATTTGCTTCAAAGGGTCGTAAACACAGCACCTTCCCTCCCTGGAAGACATCGCCAACACCCACTACCTCTCCAGAGCCAGACATATTGAGACAGTTCACACCCTGACCATCACCTGTTTGACCTTTTTGCCCTCTGGCAGGCGCTACAGGTCATTCAAAACTCGGACCACTAGACTCATGATCAGTTTGTCTACTAAAGCCATTTGTAGTCTTTATCAACACAATAATGCTAAATGAAAAGCAGTACCTGTGCAACTTTCATAATTCCTGTACCATTTTCCTCTGTCAAGTATTACATAAACATTTGTAAAAAAAAAACAAAACACAGAGACACTTTATGTATTTATATTAGGATTCTGTTAATGTGTGTTAATGTGCATGTGGCTATCTCGTCTAAATGTTTTTTCAGCCAGGAGTAGCACTTCTTATTTCATCGTATTTTGCACAGTACAATCACAATCTATTCTATTCCAGTCTGTTCTAATGTGGTCATAAAAAAGCTACGCAAAGTGATTGCATTGTAGTGCGACTTCAGTATTAGACAGATGGTGAATAAAACGCGTCTTCATCAGCCAAAGCTTTTGTGGTATTCAAATCAGTCAGGTGTCTTAAAGGTTCAGCATCGTTTTAGTTTGAAATTCCCTCTTTGTGTTTGAACCTGTGAGTATTGTGTGAGAGTAGACTTGAGGCTGATTGATTGAGTAAATCTGAACCTGTCCTTAAAGATGTACAGTACATGCATCACACAGCTTTCATGCAGAACACAAGGTAGTGTCATAGAGTGCTGAAAATCTATCAGCAGTGCTTTGATAAACACAGCTGGACAAAGGCGATTTCCCTCTTTCACCAGATGCCTCTTTCTTAGCCTCATTAGTCAGAGTCTCAGAACTCTCAGGAGTGACTCCGCGCTGTGGATCGGCTTTTCAAGGGTGAATAACAGTGAACACGAGGCTGCGAGTGTTCGCCAAAGGTAGCATGTTTGCTTGATCTTACCTTGGGTCAGTGCCTCCTTATGTACCAGCTAAACTGGTAAATTGATTTGCAAGCCACTGTTGCCCGATTGTGTTTATAGACCAAAGCAATAGGGTCAGCTCTGCTGGGAGATGAGTTTATTCACCATTCATCGATCAAGCAGTCCAACCAAGATAAGGAGTGGGTGCTGAGTGGAGCACAGTTTCCCACCGTGAGCAGACGCTGACCTGTTTATAAACACAGTGGCCCTCCTGACCCACAGGAAAGCCTGTTTGAAACTATATGGGAAAACTTAACAAGAAAGTAAGTGATCGTTGGTCTTATTCGCCCAGTTTTGCTTTTTGCTGTCAAACCACTGCAAAGGGTTTTTTTGTGAAGGTGCCATAGAGTGTATAGTGCTGCCATAGAGTGGGAAGCAACAGTGCTAGCTCAGTATTTGATTAAAAACATCAGGATATGGACTCTTTTAATGACACTTTTTGTATTGGCAGTTTAATCAGGTGTTAAATATTACGAGGGAGGAATGGCAAAAAGAAGAAGCAGCTACAGTGAGTGGCGACAATCCAATTTGCGAGGGTCCTTCTTGCGTGAATAATTCCATCTTCAAAAAGCAAGTGCAAATTAGTGCAGGTGTAATGAAAGAAAGTTGTGGTAGGTCCAAGAAAAATCTAACAAGTATTTGGCTGAAATATCTAAGCATGAAAAACAAAAACATAATCTGGGAAGCAGCACTTAATTAGTTCAGAGACAAAATGTGATGTGTTTGTTGGAAAGACAGAGAGCAGTAATAATGAATGAACAGAATTTTGGGCTGTCAACCATGGAGAGTTGTGGCTTTGTGGCCATTAAACTTCATTTGCTCTTGAAATTGACATTTGCTAATGCACTATGGTGATTGCGCTCTTCTGATAAGATATTCATAGTAATGCCTTATTGAAACGTACTTCACTTACTTCAGATACTACACATCATCCAACTTGTCTGCTTGGTCCTTCTGCTTGAGCAGGTCAGACGTCCTCTTCCTACACTGACCTCTCTGTTTTTCATATCCCTTGAGGTTTCTTTATGACTCATGTTGAAATAACATAGAGTCATTGACTCCAGACGTAGTCATAGACTCATGTCTGTTGACCATGTTGCTCCAAAATCTCCCACAGCTGTTCGGTTGGGTTGAGATATGTTAGCTGTGACGTCCACGGCATATGACTCCCCTCTGTGACCTCTCATGCCCTTTATGGAAAGTTCAGTGTTTAGTCTACTAATTTATTCATGCTTTTCCTCTAATTCCTTCCTGCTACATCTACCCCACTACCAATTTCTTTCATTTTTGAGTAGCTTTCAGATCTTAAACAAATCTGATCACCGAACGTGCTCGTTGTGAGCCCTGCTTTGCTTGCAGACATGAGCAGTGGTTTGTATTTAGCCACAAACAACAAATGTCTGATTGTGATTAATATGCTCCAACAAAGGTCATGGACTCACTTTGGCATATATAATGCATTAAGTAAGGATTGCTGCTTTTACGCAAAAAAAAAAAAAAGTTTGGTTCAAAAGTTTGAAACTTAAAAAGATGTTTGGTTTCTTGGAGTCGATTCACTGTTCATTTGTTTCACAGCTCAGTTTAGAAAATGCAAAATAAAGCACATACTTCTACTTCCACTCCACTTAACCGGGTGCATGTTGATTCTGCAAGCCCCATTTCCCCTCCTGGTACAAGGAAATGTTCCATTGCAAGTGACAGGAAGTGACAGTTGCACTGAGTGCCCTGACAGCAGTAACTGACACTGAGAAGCAACAGCAGTGTTAGTTTATGGTCTATCAATAATGTCACGCTCAGCGCTTATTTGCTTTGGCCTGAGAAACTAAGAGATGCCTGGGTTGCCTTTTTTATTGAGTTTCCTTTAGGGGGCCTTGAGAAGCTCTAGTCTGACAGATCTATTTGGCGGAGGTGAACATGGCGTCAGTAGCAGATAAGTGATGTGTCCGTGCACCCTCTCCCTTCCTGTACTCTTTATCGCTCTCATTCACACCCACCCCTTCATTCTCTGCTCGCCTCGTTTTTCTAATCTGTGTGGGACTTTGGGAGGCTTTTGAACACTTTCGGCATTTGGACTACATGACTGTGCAGCTCCCTGGCTTGCCCTGAGTGTCTGTATGTCGATGTGGGTACAGCTGTCTGATTAGCGTGGGTGGTTCGAGATTTGTGAAAAGGTCAGAGTTCACTGACTTCATTGACTCAAGAGTTCATGGATTTTGTTTCACCTCTCCCTGTCGGATAATTGATTGGATTGCCAATGCTTATGATTAATGGCTGCATTCAGGCATGTGTGTGGCCCTCTAAACAAGCACTCCATCATTGTGAAGCTTACACAGTTCTCTGTTCACAGTCTCTGTTTCTTACTGTTTACTTACCTCAGGTAGCTGCAGTATTTGCAGACACATTCACACGGGCAGCTCTGAAATCTTGAAGATGTAGACTAGACTGATAAAGACCAGTGTTTCACTTCCGTTCAAAGGGATATAGTTGTCTGTTATATTTTATGGTAATGGTTGGTGCTTGTTTCTGATCAGCCAGAAGGTGCATAACTTCATGGCTCATTACCATTTTGAATAAATCAAAATAGGCACAGAAATATTGTACTGATATCATTTTATTTAAACTAGTACAAAATTAGCTTAGTGTTTGGGTGAACAAATTATATAGAGGCATCATTGTCTTACAAATCAACCCCTATGAGTATTATCAGCATGAACATAGGGTTGGGTGATATGACAGTATATTTTGTGCGACGGTAGAAATGTGTCCAACAGAAGAGAACTGTTTCCACCACGGTATCTGTCCCTCAGTGTGTCTGCTGTATATTCAGGGCAGGCAGGGAGCTCACGGATCCAACTGCCTCACAAGGTAACCTGATTTGGGCAGCGGTCCTGCCAACCATGAGATCACGTGACATGAGAGCGAGAGGTGGTGGCGGTAATATACCTCTTAGCTGGTTTGCCATCCGCCACAGAGGGGAGTGATAAGAAAAGTGGAATAACACATACAGAGCAGGGGGTGTGTCAACCAATCAAAGATAAGGGAGAAGAACCTGTGACTAAAAGGGTTGTAACTTCCTTTGTGTGGACAGTATGGTATGAATATTTTAGACCATTTCTTAATGGAAGTATTACTGTATCATGATATATTTAATTACATATACAAAAGATTTTGGGCCTATCACCCACCCCTACAGGGCAGCATTATTTATCAGTGCTTCCCTCAACATGATGCGATTCATTTGAGTGTTTTCAACTAATACTACTTGGTTAGGGACGGTATGAGAATCAATCTTCGTGTCAAAGTCAGACACTTTGACAAAAAGCTACATAGTTAAGGTTAGAGAATAACTGATTATGTCAAAAGTAGATTACATGTCATGTCTTGATGCTCATATTGATTAATTCTTCCACCCAAACCTCCTCCTGCACCAATAACATCACACCACTGCTGCCATCGTTACTGACATACAGGAGTTTAATTATATGATATAATTTGTACAGTCTCATCTCTCCAGTATTAACAAGTTGTGTGGATATTGAAAAATGAACGACAAACTTGCACTGCCTAACTTTAGATCAAAACCATGACCACTGCAGTGATCTAAATTATTTCATTTTCTGCCTCCAATTTAAAACATGTCAGTCAATGTACAGAGATCCCACACTACACTTGTCATTAATGTGATTGGCAGTGCCGATGCTTTGAACTCATTTATTTAATAAAACACATCTGAAAGTCTTTAAATCAAGAGGCACAGATCCCTAGTGACAGAATGTAAATATCTAGTAGGAAATGTAGTTTTAAGTTTGATTAACAGTCAATATAACAATACTGCTGCAATGAGCTGCAGGCTGCTAATCATCTCAACTCTGATCTAACTTTGTTTACAAGGAATATGCCAGAGATATTTAACAAATGGCGTACATTTTAATGGATTTACGTAAAGAAAAACAAGTACAAGAAAGAAAAACTCTCAAATATTCTCACTATCAGACTGTTAATGGCTTCTCAGAGGGATATTCCCTGCTAGTGCTTTTTACAGGAATTTGTTTATAGCGAACATAAAAAGATTTTGAGTGTATGAGTCTTCTGTAGTCTGTATACACAGGGCTCTGAACCCTATGTTGCTCTTTAATTCCTCGACTTTCTGTTGATGTGTTTCTGCAGGATTAGTCTGTGTAAAGCATCATCTCTTTTGCATTACCCTCTCAAGATGCGAATGAGAAGCAATGGCCATATATCTGAACTGCGTAACTATTACTGCAGCCTTTCATTTGACTTTTTTTTTTTTTTTCCAATAACTCTCCAGTGCCAAAAGGAGCTAGCAGCATAAATTTTGAATCAACCTGTATGAAGTATAAAGCAGTAGCCAGGAGTGCATGCATACGCTCATGCATACACATCACATGCACACCCCTGCACACACACACACACACACACACACACACACACACACAGACAAACTTCCTCCAGGGACCGAAGAAATTAATAATTCACGTACATTTCCGGCACATCTCATGTGTTCTCTTTTATGACATCTCTGAAAGCTGGAGAATCTCAGCCTATGGGACAGAGATCTGTGGAATCATTACAGCCCAGCAGTAACGCCGCAGCCTCCTTAATGAAGTAGAAGATGGATTGATGCTGGGCTGGGTTATTGCTATTCAGAGAGCCCTGCCCATCATTCTGTGGAGGGTGAGGCAGGACACAGAGAGAGGCATGAAGAGAAAACAGAGGACACAGAGGCTAATGAAGGGACCTCACTGGACACTGATGGCAGCAGCAGCAGCAGCATTGTTCCTTTCCTATAGTGCAGATCTGCAGCACACACCCCCTCCTCCTCTTTCCCAGTGCCAGCAGCTCATATTATCTTCCATGCAACAGTGCCTGATTTAGGCCTGCTCACTGCTGCAAGGCCTCCTCCAGATAGGCCTTGTTTATCACCAAGATTTTTTTTTTTTTTTTTTTTGAGGACTCGACGGATGCACACACAATGCCATGAAAAAAAAAGATGCGAACTGTGTCCTTTTACCCTCATTAAAAATTGGACCCATTCCTGAACCTGCAGTAAGCTCTCAATGCTTTCCAGCTCCTCGCTGAGATAACAATTGAGGGTTTATCTTAAGAGCACACAGTATCGGTTGCAAAGCGGTAAATCTGGCTGATGGCTTATTAAAGTTTTAGATTCACACTTGATGCAAGTTTTCTTCAGTTATGGTCAGGAACACCACATCTATTACCAGATAAACTCACTCTAAACCCTGCTGTCCTCTCTCCTCGGCTCACTTTGCTTGTTTTATAGGCTGCTTGCATGTCCACGTGTTTCTTTTGTTCACTTCCAAACTGCACTTACATTGAGTGATTACCCTCTTCAGACAAGGCAACAAATTTGACTTTGTCTAAGAATGGCGCTTTCTTCCCTCAGTAATGGCACGTCTATTACTGAAGAATGAAAGAGCCATGTGTTGTTTGTTTTTCTGCCACATGACAGAGGGGGAAAACACAAGAATAGATTGTTAATGGAGCTGACACAACTGAGGATCATGTTTTGCCTTTATTTAACATCTGCTTTAGTAGCTGCCATGCTATATTAATTATAGATCACTAGTGCTGTGTCTTAGACCTTTGCCTGCATATGTACATAACGGATTATTTCGGCTAACGTGGGAGTAATGCAACTAGAGCTGCAACAATCTGCTGATTTAGTCGATTTCAGTATTCTGAAAATAGATTCAATATTTTGGGGTTTTGGACAAAACAAGACATTTGTTACTATTGTATCTTTAACTTTCAGAAAATTAGCTAAATATGACCTGTTACAGTTTGAATTGAACTGTAAATGAAGACAGGAGTAGACAGGAGTAAATCAGATTGAACTGTAATAAATACAGGTAAGAACTCCAGGATAAGAGCTCTGGTTCATGTTTTAGGTTTGATGAGTTGTTTGGAGATGGAGTTGCATAAGACAGCTGCATCTTCTGTGCTGCGAACTTGTTTGAAGGCAAATTGAAAAGGATGTTTGACAGAAGCTTGGATTTTTCTGGTGTTTATTATTTTTGATACCTTTAGTCACATACAATTTATTATTGTGATAGATCCTTGTTGGTACAAATAACCAGCTGCACACAGAAATGAATATAGTCACTAGTTACTGTGGTGGTTTCACTAAGGGAACCATTATGAGGAGTTTCAGTTGAAGCCAGCACTCAGTAAAACAAGATGCTTCACAAATTCAAAGCAGTGCCTTACATAAGCTCAGATCTCATTTACCTTGTTGTTCAAAGAACCTTCTGTAGGCTGCTGAGGATAATAGATGGGAGGGTTGGGTGTGCCTTCGCTGCAGGCGATTTCTTTCACCCATCTGACCATCTCACCTTGGGGAGGATGTTATCCAAAGTCATCGGGGATATTCAGCGCTTTATGTCCTCTGGGATCCATGTAGGATGTTTCCCAGGCAGAGTCTCACTGCAGCAGGAGAAAATGGATCAGGACTCCCTGCTGCACCTGTCCATGCTGGTACTCAGGTGTGTTTTTGTTTGGAAGTGGACCAGAAGACGGGGCCCCAAAAGGACCATGATCGCCACGGCAACACAGATAACAATTAAGACAGTTATGACATCTAATAGAACGTCAGTGGAGCTACCCCAGGATGTAGTTCACAGCCGAGCAGTGCACCAGAAGTGAAAAAAAACTCAAAAACTCTGCATCCTACATTTCCCATTATCCAACTAATTGTATCATTTTGTTGGACCCTCCCGCCTACATTTTACAAACTCCAAGCCCCCAGTTCATAACACAGGCTTTCTGGTATAAATGTGTAGTCTTCAGGCCCAGGCTGAGGTTAACCCTCAGGCACAGTTATGTTTTCTGCATTTGGAGCTGCCTGTGCTCTGCTGAACACTGCAGCTTTGATATTTGAATCTCTCTAATCCTAACCTGACATACAGTTTAGAAATGCTTGTGTTCACTATTTACTCTCAAGGCATGACAGTAGAGCATTTTACAAAGACCTTTACATAATGTATTGACTTCCCTTAGAGCTTATACCAATGAGTTACAATTGAATTAAAGACCATAAGAGTGATTTTCATCGTAGCCTGTTAACTACAAGCTGCCTGCACTCTACAGTTTGCATTTCTGTTTTCCAAGGTTTAACATAGGGTGATGAGTTCATTTGAAAATGGATGGCAAATGATAAAATATAAAGATGCATACAAGTAATGGGATCAAACCAGCACAGACACTGATACAGTAATATCCTCTTAAGGTGGTAAATCCCCATTTGAACGGTGTTTCACTGGGTACTTAAGGCTCTTTAACATAACTTGGCACAATATATTTTTAGATGATAAATAGGTGCAATGTGCCACATGGTACTTTAGATCATGGTGAATGGAGAAACAAATATGGCAAACACTGTTTTCAGTACATTGAGAGTTGACAGTAACATTGGTATAAAGCAAGAACCCAGCAGTTCTTCACTTAGATGCAACTCAGTGTTGTTGTTAAAAGAAGATACTGAAGCAGGCAGCCACACACACTGCTGGTATACTCCCCTCATAGCCGGCTCTACCAGCTCTGCTTTACCTGTGTACCCGCACATCATCCTGTGACTGTTTAAATAGTGTGATTGTGTTGGTATCGTAATAATATCCATCCATCCATCCATTATCTATACCGCTTATACATACATGGTCGCGGGTATTGTAATAATATAACAAATAATTCAGGAAATAAATCTTAGTAATAACCTATACTTCCAAATGATCAACTATAAAAAGTGTGAAATGTTTAGTCACGTTGCTCTCATCCTTTCACAAAGTGATTGCACATCCCTTGTGAATGTTCAGTTTTTGAATGCATAATTTGATTTATGCCCACAAAGCAATCATGTTTTATATTCATGGAAAATAAAACTATTATCTTCCATGAGCCAAACAAATAAAATGTCTCCTCTTCATTTAGCCAGGGGAAAAATGTGGGGAAACATTCAGCGACAAATCCAGAGGGAGAAAGTTTCCAGCTGAATACCTCTAGGTCTATTTATGTGGAAGATGAAAAGCTTGTATAGTGCTGCCACGGTCCTCACTTTCCGAAGAAGAGACGACTTCTGAATAGCAGCATTGAGTCGTGAACTTCACTGGATATTCTCAAGTCATGCCAATTGAGAATATACAGAGCCCAGCACCTGAAATCATCAAAAAGGCCTGGGGTTCATGCTCTAAAGGGATGGAGGCTGTGGTTTATACCACCAACACAGCGTAGCCTCAGCTCCTAACCTCTGATCTATTCATCCAGTGGGTATCCAGTGTCTCACCGCCCCCCACCCCTTGCTTTATCGCAGACACTTATTTCAAAGCTTTGCAAAGGCATTAATTTTTAAAGTTAAATCTGACCACAGGCAACAAATATTAATGCATTCTGCACCAGAAACATCAGATATCTTGCATAGTTAATATTAAACAGGGAGCATGTTGCTGCTGCTGTTTACTAAATAATGTGCAAAGAGTGTTTTGTGTCATGGCAGGTGGTGGGAGCACAGGCAGGGAGGACTCAAGTGCAGATGCAGGCTAGCACAATATAACATTTTAAAATAGAGTATGTGATGAGGACCAGGCTTAGAGACTGCAGGTAACTACACACAGGTAGCAGGAACAGGAGTTCACAGCTTGAACAGCACAAAGGGAAACACAGAGACATTAGCACATGATCTGGCAACTTGGTGGGGAAGAGGGCTGGTTAAAATACCGGAGAGCAAATGAGGACAATGAGGAACAGGTGTGTAGGTAGGCAGGGAGGTTCCTGTGACTGGTAATGGAAAAACAGGGGTAGCAGGTGGATCTGGAAACGGGAAGAAAAGCCGGGACTGACTGGAGGCTGGCGGAGGCTGGCGATTCCTGAGCTGGCAGCAGGTGAACAAATACGAATCTATCCATCCGTGGTGTAGGACGAGGTTCAGCCCACTGGCAGTCAGCAGGTGGCTGGCTCGTCCGGTGCTTGTCGACCTTGAGACAGGCTGGATTCTGGCAAGATGGAGGCTAGTGGACATGAGTGTTGGGCTGCAGACTGGAGGCTAAGGCCAAACAGGGTGTAGGCTAGAGGTTATGAGGCTAGAGGCTAGTTAAGCAAGGTACAGGCCGGAGGCTAGCCAAGAGGGGTGCAGACTGGAGGCTATCAGGCTGGAGGCTAGTCAACTGGGAGGCAGGTTGGAGGTTAGCTGACTGGGGTTCAGACTGGAGGCTATGAGGCTGGAGGTTAATCGACTGAGAGGGTGGTCTTCAGGTGAACTTCACCTGTTGAAGGCTACCTCTTGGGCAAATTCAGAGTCCTGCCTCCAAAAGGTGACTGGAGTCAGTGACTCCAGGAAGTCTGGTTCCTCATTAAGATAGGTCCATAGTCCTTCCAGGTAAATGGCAGGCCAAGTAAGAGCTTGTCTGCTTGGTCTATATGGGATCAGAGACACACAGGCAGGCTGGTGCACTGAAGGAACTTAGATAGAGTATGTGAGGACCAGGCTTACAGACAGATAGATGGACAGACAGGTAGGTACAGACAACAAGTAACTACATGCAGGTACACAGATAGGAGGGCCACAGCATGAGCAGCACAATAGGAAACCCACAGAGACTTCAGCAACTGACAGGGGAGAGAGGGCTGCTTTAAATACTGGAGAGCAGATGAGGAAACAGGTGTGAAGGTAGGCGGGGAAGTTCCAGTGGCTGGGAATGGAAAACAGGTGAGCACGTGGATCTGGAAACAGGAAGAAAGTCTGGGGACATCTGGTGGAGGGGTGCAGTATGACAGGGGGCCAATAAACAGGTCTGAGACAGAAATCATGACAGTTTTGTATAATTTGGCTACAAACACGTCAACTGAGAATTGTGTTTACAATCTTTTTCTTTAGATTCTTCATGTCTTCAAGCAAACATTTACCAAACACACATTCTTCAGTATGTGAGCACTTTGCATCCTGCTCTATCAGAGCCAGTTGTTATGCATGATGGCAGGCTATGTAAATGGCCTGAGGTATATTCTTTAGACAGGTGTGACCTTTTTCCCACAGATTGTTAGTTACCTTGACCTTTTGTCAATAAGGGCATAAAGATTCCCAGTCTAGGTGAACCTGAACTTTGCGCCGGCCCACTCCATCACCACCACGACGCTGACACCTCCAGTTCCCACCGCTGACCTTTTTAGGCACATACCAACTAGCTGTCTGCACAGGGATTGAGTTAATGTATGCCAACAGATGTCTGACATTCTTACAACCTCAGCTTGCTCACTTGATTAGAAAGTGCTTTTTTTTTTTTTTTTTTTTTTTTTTTTGCCCGCCATGTTGCATAGAGAATGTTTTATTTCAAGAGTCCCTGGTGCGTGACAACATAATATTCTGTAAATCAGCAGAATATTATGCACCATTTAAATGGAATGAACTGCAAACTGCCCTCAAACTACAGTCTTACATTTCCCATGGAGATTCTAAAGCTTTAGTTGTTGTCATTGTTTTGTTGATTGCGTTTTTGTGATTGCTTCTTGCTCTGAGGTCTCTCTTGGAAAAGAGATCTCAATGAGATGGTCTGAATAAATAAAGATTAAATGAATAAATTTTAAAAATGTCTTCATAAAAGGAATACAGTAAATTAAGCCCCATCGAGTTTTCAGATTGGTGCATTAGTTCTTGCTTGTTCAAACAACCAATAACATAGAATCCTCTTTCTGTTGTCATTTGGTTTGTGGCTTTTTTCTGGTCGACTGAAGTGTTCTGAGCTGTGACGCTGCATTTTCTTGACCGTATCCTGGATGGCTACAATGTTCTTTCATCTGGGTTTTAAAAAATACTCCTGCTTCCAGTTTACTTGATCTGTTTGACCGTAAAGTCCTGCCTGATCACAGTAGCTGCAGGATTTAATTTTATCCATGATTTGGAGCTGGGATGTGTGAGGTGAGAACCAGTGAGGTTTGTTCTTGCCTGAAGTCACATGAAACTTTTACAGAAGCTGTGTTTCTTGTGTTACACATTTGGACAAGTTATGTATGATTTGCATCAGTGTTTGGTCATTAACTGCTGTACACACAAAACATCTCCTTGATTTTTTTTTTATCAATACCCTCACTTGATGTCTCCTATTTTAACAGATAATTGATGTATTAAAAATGTTTTAGCTGCTGTTGCTGAATGAGCTGAGCATCAGTCGGCTTCATTAATTATCACTGTAAAAGAATTTTCTGAAAATATATTGATGACCAAACAAAATTCTGCCATCTTTGTGTAAATGTGAACTCTGGTGTTTTGTTTGTTAATCAATGAAGACTTTAAGATCTTTCACGTTAAACCCTAACCCTTACATTACCATCTTACTGTTTGAGACTACACTGTTACAGAGAATGATGATGATAATAATAATAATAATACATAATAATAATAATAATAATGATTTGACAGATGAATGAAAAGCAATGGTGGTCAAAAGCAGGACTGCAGTGGAGTTACAGAGGGAAGACAAACAATATATTTCAATATAAATAAGGAGGTAGCAGACGCTGTATTTAAGAAACAAAACCAAAAAACCACACGCATGTAAACACAGTAAAAACTGTAAAAGGACAATATAGAGATAAAAAATAAATAATAAAGTAAAGATAAAAATATGACATCACATAAAAGCAAGTCTTTAAAAATGTGTTTTAAGATGTGATTTTAAAGAGGTTCTGTTGTTGCTGTTAGCCTTATTTCATGATACAGATAAATAGAAATAATGTTTTTCTTCTCTTCTTCTTTCCCCTCTCTCATGCTGATGTCGTCCTTGCCGTACCTTTGGAATAGGTGAGTACAAGTCATTGCTCCTTGTATTTGTTAATGACATGGCAAAAACAGAACTTATTGATGTCTCAGTAAATACTTGAGACGATAAAGAGCATCACGTATAAGAATGTCAGCCCTGTCTCAAGTTCCTTTCCTTTCCTTTCCTTTTCTTTCCTTTCCCTTTTCTTTTTTCCTTTCCTTTTTCCTTTTTCCTTTTTTGTCCTTTTTGCTTTCCTTACCATCCTGTCCCATCTTGTACAAAGTTTCAAAGATGGACTGACACCTTGAAGTCGTTCTGGTGCCAAACTTGTAAGATTCCCCAGATGTTCTCGTATTGAATTTTGTGTAGGTCATGTTTAGTTGTATTTCCACCTTAAGTCACAGAGTCCCAGACAGCTTCAACAGATCTACCAAATGAAGAAAAAACAACCCAAAACACTGACCCTTAGTGAGAAAAAGGAAGAACTTCCTTCGAGGAAAACAATATAGAAGATACCATGGGGAGGTTCTCAGAAAAACTTCCCTTTTTCAACACAATGGAGACGGTGGAAGGTGGTAAGAAAACGATCATTGGTTGATCAGAAGTGGAACATAACCGAAATGGAAACATAGCCGAATGTTTGTTGTAGTGGAGAAACATTATGTGAGTGTACTACAGGTTGCATTCACAAAATACTCAAAATATCCAGAATTAACAAGAGTGCTTGAGTGAAACATCACGTCTTCAGTCTCCTCCGTCTTTGACTTGTTTTTGTTTCTGCATGGCTCAATTCTTTCTCTGTGTGGCCATGGCAGTTCCTGCCAGAAACATAAAATGCATCATTTCCTATTGTTCCACCAAAGTTGTTTTATTAGGAAACTTGCCCAGCACCATGTATTAAGACCACCTTTTGACATTATTGATCAGGAAGTGGAACTCAGCAAAATTAGGGCTGACAAAGTAAACAGAGCTGAATATTTGTTGTACTGGAGAAACATTATGTGACTTCACTGCTTGTGTGCACAAAATACTCTAAATAACCAGAATTCACAAGAGTGCTGAAGTGAAACATCTGGATCTAGCATGGAGCATCAGCACCATCTTGGTTCCCAGCAGCACTCTCATTGTGATGATCACAGGTGCCATATTGTCTGCACCATCTTAGTCACCATGGAGAAGAGGTGTGTAACAGGCACACGCTAAGGTCACATCTGGCGGGAATTCTGGGGGATGACAGGCCAGCTGTCACATCCTGGCAGCGGGATTTCCAAATCTAGCATTACAGCTGAAGTGATGATGAAAACAGTTCTTAAAATTTTTATTCATATATACTGAATACTTACTTTATTCTCATTTATTACCAAACAGTTGAAGGTTAAATGTTAGATACATTATCCTTAATGCAGTAATTATTCAAGTAATTCTGAATTCTAAAAAAAGAAGTCTTGTTCATCTACAGCCTTTCACCAGAGTGCTCAGTGTTTCTGCTCCACAGTGGGGATCTGCCACAGGGCATTGTTGACACTGACAGTAACTCGTGCCTTCTGAAGTCAGGGAGCAGCGCGGGGTCGTCAGACAATCTGATTCCCACATCCTTGAGAAACGTATACCAGCTGTCTCTCAATCCGTATATCTGACCTCTCTGTGGAAGTGCCGAGCCTCAGGTCCCCTCAGCAGGAGGAGGGCTGCAAGAAAGAGGTCAGAGAGATTGACTGAAGCAAGATTAAGCTGCCATAGCAGCATTTGGGCTTAAATGTGCAGATGAGAGCACAAAGCCCAGAAGTAATTTTACAGATTGCTAGATGTGACTAGATGTAGCTGCTCCGCGCTCAGTCCCCCCTCCCAAGTTCACCGAGTGGGGACAGTAATCAAAACTCCCACAGCGCCTACGCAGGACCAGCTGGATGTTTATGGTAACAGCTTTTCAAGTTAACTTTCACCAGTTTTCCCTCAGGAGGATCCTGTGAGGCATATCAGGGAGGGATAATTCATAGCTTTGCACAAATCAAGGGCCTGTCATCCTCTGGGCTTCACTGTCAGTATCAGAGATAGATGGATCAAAACATCATCAGAAAATAAACTAAAATTTTCAGCACCAAATAGTAGTAGTGTAGTAATGACTGTATGACAGTATGACATTGACACATATTATAATTAAATAGATGCAATCTGTTACTTTACGGGTTAATAATCTGTCTGACCTGCAGGGTTTGTAATGTCAATGATTTACATTCTGAGCAAATTCTTAAAGCAATGGGGGTATTTTTCTCTGTAATTAACCTGATTGGTTGTCTAGGAAGCAGTCCCCCAGTGGCTTTTAAAAAAAGATCTGTTGGCCGGTGATCATTTTGGAACAAAACAGGAATGAGGGAAAATGCACACAACATTTCATGCTGTTTTGCGGTTGTCACTGTTCCCTGTCTATACCTTTTACAATAATCATTATTCATCAAAGACTAACCAGTTTTCCAGACCTGAGCAGGAGAGCTCCAGCAGCGCTTGGTCTCTCGGTTCCTTTGATTGGCTCTCTTTTCCAAGGATGCACTTCTAACTTTGAGCTTAATAGTGTCATGAGACAGTCAGGTGTAGAGAAGTGTAATTGTAGTTGCTCCATTAAAAATAAAACAGCTAAACACCTTGTCTCTAATAGGTTTTATTTCCAAGCCAGCTTTAGTACTTATCAGCCATTGGAAATTGAGCTTAGGCGTAAACAGTGAGGAAATAACTGCTTCATTAGTAATTCCAATTCCTGTATCGAGGTCCCACACATGGTGTTTTCATTCTCCTCCCTCTTTGACTTTTTTTTTTTTGTTTCTGCATGGCTTATTTCTTTTTCCGTGTGGCCACAATGGCTCCTGCCAGAAACATAAAACTATTTAAGGTATATGCAAAGTGTATATGCACCCGTATAATACATTTTCCACAATAATATCCTTGATGCAGAAAAACATTTACAATATGAGGCGGTGGAATCAACACTGATTTTTGCAGTTTATGTGAAAGGAATTCCATTATATGTGATGATGAATATAAAAGCTGCCTTGTGCTGCTGTAGAAACCCTCTCTCACGGTCAGGAAACTGATAAAGCTGTAGCACATTATTAATGTTTATTCAGCCAGGATTGTGCTGAGTTTGGATGTTTTTTTTTCTTTCATTAGGTTCACTGGTTTATCCATGTTATTGCAGCAATATACAAATACAGTTTTGTGTTTGTTGTTAATGGCTCAGTTCTTATGGGAGTTCCCAATTAAAATATTCCACTGGTTGATGCAGTACACAACAGATCAGATGCAAGAGCTGGCCTGTCTGTTGATTTACATGCTGTATGTAAAACCCTATGAAGGCACCAATATACCAGTAATATGGGGAGAAACAACATTTGTTTCTGTTTCATCCCTGTGTTATAAGGCTATTAAAAATCAGTTGAATACCACAGGTAACAGCACAGATTAGATGACAAGAACCCTGCGGATGGAGGCTGAGGAGCTGGAGAAAGTGCACGTAGCAGCAGCAGTGAGCAGAGCAGCAGTGTAGCAGCCAGTGGGTTCATTGAGCAATGATTAGTTTAGTCAAATGCTTTGGGCAGAGACTCCTTATTGTAGCCACCCACCGTACCTGTGGTCTCGCAATCACAAAGTAACGTGAACAGAGGGATGCTGTAACCAGGTTCTTTTCACGGTATGGCGGAAGTTGGTGTGACATTATTTTTGCATCCTGTGGGAAATGGTTTTCACCTGTAGTTAACTTCTGATGAATGCCCCCTCAGCGATCAGAGCCTGCGATGCAGCTCTGTGGGTGGTTTTCCACACAACAGTTACTGCTCGAGAAAAGGTGTTGTTCACCTTGATGTCATATTCATTCAAACTGCAGTAAGAGCTTGTCCAACATGCTCAGTAACTTGCTTCTCTTTACCTGCTGTGATAAACACATACAGCAGTGGTTCTCAAACTTTTTCACATCAAGGACTCCTAAACGATTAGAAATTAGACTTTGGACCCCGTTTTATATGGTTTTAGAAGTTTTATTGCAGAAAGTTATTCCCCTTATTATTCCCCTTTTTTCTGGGGACCCCCAGGAACACTGTCAAGGATCCCTGGGGATCCACAAACCCCCCTTTGAGAACCACTGCCATACAGAACTGATGGGCCAAATCTGTATCAGTTAGTCACAGTGAGCTAATTGTGCCCATTACTGACCCCAGAATACATAAAAAAGTTTCAGTCCATCGTTGATATAGCTGAAATAATTAGTTGCTTATAGTTAAATTGGCAACTATTTGAATGTCATTTTCCAAGCAGAAATAAAAAAAAATGCTGGTTTCAGCTTCCTAAAAAATGATTTGTCACCTTCATTTGCCTTATATGCTTGTAAACTCAAAGTCTTTGGTTTTTACTATTTTCTGACATCAGCTGATTGAATGATAAGGATATAATTGCTAGTTGCAGCCTGAGTTGTCAGGTGTTTGGGCCAGCCCTGTTTATTTTTCTGCACAGTTTATTACACATGGATTATGGGAAATGGTTGAGGCTTTGTTTGTAGTGTCCTGCATGTTTGGCTCATCTAATTAATATCCCCAAAAATGCCCATAATTTGCTCAAAATTACTATAATTAACCAGTTTAATTTGATTGGCCAATTGCATAAAGGCAACAGGTGGAGTGAGCAGCAATTCTGACTTAAGAGTATTGTTTTGTTTATTGACAATTAAAATGTGTAATTTAGTTTGGCTGTGCTGTAAGGACAGCCTGTCAGTTGTCAGTAATAAATTCAGAAACCATGCACTTTGAATTTTAAATAGTTTATCAGCTGTTAACCATCATCATGGTGGACAGTGACAGTGGAAGTGCAGCGTCTTTTTGCATTATATAAGACTGATTGATGAAAACAGGTGTTGTGAAGAATTTTCCCGCTCTTTACAGAGACAGCGGTGATGTCTGCTTTGATCTCAAACTTTAATCCAGCTTTGTGTCTTGCCATCGGGCTGCATTTCCCAGGTTGTGTTTTGTTTAGTAAGTCACCGGACGGATGAAATGATGTGTGAAGGATTGTGGAAGTGAAGCTCCGGCCTTAACATATTCCTCTCATCATCATATTTGAGATTGTTTTGCTTTCTCCCTTGAACCGTAGTGAAACCTTTTTCAGTCCCTCCAGGTGACACTGAACAACAAGCTCTGTGCTCTTCATACTGTCTCTGCTTTTATTCTTCTAAGGTTATCTCTCTCTTTTACGTGTGTGACTTCATAAAAGGCAAATCGTTGAATTCATCTTGATTCATGAACAAAAACTCAAAGTGCTTGGGGAAAGTGTGGGTTGAAATGATAAGTAATGCTATTCATAAAGTATTTTCAACAGTCCAAGCAGACATTTAAATAATTTACATGAATCATGAGTGTTTCTTTTGAACACCAAACCTTGAGCCTCATACATATTCATGAACTTTAACGATTTGTCGCTGGTAGCTTCAATAAATTGAAGATACGGTTTCATGTCATTTTTTTAAATATTCACTGCTCTGACGATACAGCACAGACTTTTCTTTTTTTATTTTCTTTTTTTTTTTTGTAATGAGACATTTGATGGTCATTTTGTGGTTTGCTTTCCTTTTTGCATTTTTGAATTACCTTAAAAGTCCACAAAAGAAATTCATAAAATACAGAAAGGAGGTCATAATGTGAAAGCAGAAAATAGGTCTATAATTGGCTCTGCATAGGCTCTGCTGTTTATGTGAGTGATGGTAATAGCTCCGAAATGTTCTCTTCTCCCCAGATAACCAATAATGAAAGCTCTGAGACGGCTAAAAAATGTTGCATTATAGCTTTCAATGAGGATGATTGAAATTTGTTTAACTAAATAACCAAAGCAATCAATCAAAAATACGTAACTGCTTCACCTCCCCTGATGAGACGGGGTGTTTCCTTTAGCAAACAACTATAACTATAATAAAGAAAGCATACTGAAACTGTGCACACAGGGCGCTTCATTCTGAGGCACATTGTGTTTCACTATAACTTTTCAAAATTGATGCATTGTCAATTTCAGTGTAGAAAACAATGCTATGTGGCTTACAGGAAAAATAAAACAAACTTAAAGATGCATCAGGTATTTGTTTGACCCACAAGGGAGCAACACGACAAACTGAAAACACAGCGGTGACAGACTGTATTATCACTTTATGAAGTTGTTACAGTGAATGTGTTAGCAAATAACTGTTTATTTTCACATCTGACAGACTGTGTTCACCAGCTAGTTTCTAACTTTTTCTGTTTGCTGTGACTTTTGTGGAAAAAATGGCTGCCTGCTCAGTCTTTAGGAGACCATATATCTCCTTAGTCTGGTGATAAATAAGAGCAACGATTTTCAAAGTGCACTTCCTCCTTTGAGCCGCTGATAATATAAAAATATTGATTAGAGCAGCTTTAAAGGTGCATGACAGTAAGTACTTCAATCCATAATTTCCATTAAAGTATCAAAAGACATTTTCATCATCTAGTATTTAAATGTGATGTCATATATCAAACATTAACAGCTTGTATTAGTGCGTTAATGTACATTTCAACTGAAGCAGAAATGAGGCCTGTCTGAGGTAGTTTCTAGTTTCAGTTTCTTATCATCACAGTCCTGTATTCATTTTTACAAGGAGTTTTGGCTCCCTGAGTAGTTTTCCAGCAAAATATGACACAAAAGCAACAACACTGTTTTACAATAGAACAGAAATAACAATGGAGACGAAACAGGAGATGTCTGTGAATTTGTTGCAGCAGCCCATTTAGAACATGGGCTGCTGCAACAATTGATTCAACTGAAAAGTTATTAATCAGAACACTTATTCAGTTTTCTTATCTGTTTTGGGCTTTGCGTGTGTGCTTTGTCATTTTTTCACACCACACTGCACACAAGCAGCAGTTGTGGCTGTATGGTTTATTCAGTTCATCAGCCCCGCAGAGATGTAGAACCTTTTTTTTGGGGTCATCTCTGTAGCACTGTGTGCAGTATTCTCTTGAAACACATCCTCAACAGGTGAGCCTCAAATGACCTGATGCACTGTTCACTTAATTTCCTTTTTTTTTTTTTTTTTTGTGAATCCATCCTTCATGTGAGGAGGATGAAAGGGGAGTTCAGAGATACCAGATGTCTGCGTCGGGAAAGAAAAACAAAAACTGAAGCATTAGACTTTGTAAAACAGACCCTGGTTCCTAATGGATTCAAATTTACACCTACAATAATGAATATTTTTCATAGTAACACTGGATCACATAACAGCTCTCTGAAGTCTCTTAGCTTCTTTTAGCTCAGTGTTTGAAATTATAGCAGGAAGAATCTGTTCTCGGTAACCTTGTTTAAGCAACGGCAGCCTGTACTTTTCAGTGAAAAAGCTCCAGGTCCACTGCACGCTAACTGCTAACAGCAGACACATGAAGTTTGTGACCAGCTGGTGAACATTGTGGCGCATGTAGCTAAATAAAAAGCAGCACATTTTCCTCAGGAGATGAGGAAATGAAAAATTAGACTTTGAGCAACTTTCATGTAACCTAAAGATACTTTACCTAAAGAAAACATCCATACATCCATTTCAACTACTTAATCCAGGGTCGGATCGGATCATGGTGGCAGCAGATCATGCTAGGTAATCCAGATGTCCCTTTCCCTGGTGACGCTTTCCAGCTCCTCCTGTGGGATCTTGAGTGTTTCCTGGACCAGATAAGACTTATAATCTCTCCAGCATGTTCTGAAGAGATTATATATCTACTACTTGGAGCCCGGAAGCCTTCCATTGGGAGGTGCCCAGGAGGCATCCTAATGAGGTGCCGGAACCACCTCTAGTGGCTCCTTTCGGTGTGAAGGAGCAGCGGCTTTACTCCGAGCTCCCTCCGGCTGACGAGCTCCTCGCCCTTTCTCTAAGGCTGAGTCCAGCCAAGCAAGCAGTCTGCAAATCTAGATTTACAAACAGAAATGGTTTCAGCATGGTGGATTGAAACACAACTCAAAATGAATGTTAATGTTTATAAAGGGATAACTGGTTCCAACCAAGAGGTCAGAACAATCAGTTACTGCAGCTTTAAGTTAGAATTGAGTTCCCTAAATCCATTATCGATACTGCCTTATCCTCTGCAGGATTGCCAGGGCCTGAAAACAAGTCTAACTGTAAAACTGTACATGGATCAATAGGTCTTTGCTTATTTGCATCATTTACTTTCTGCCCAACATTGAAAACTGACAGAAGCAGATCCTCCTTAACCAAAATGACCTTTTCTCTCTCAGAGAGAAAGCTTCATTTCCCACAAACTGAATCCAATGCTGAATCCTTTTCTTCTAGCCCCATTTCACTGCAGCCATCTCTGGTTCCTGAGTCCAGAGTTGCATCTTTTGCCGTATCAGCCTTGTGTTAATGAGCCAAAGAGCTTCATGCTGATTCTCCACAGAGAAACATGAAATATTCATGTATTCAAGCAGTGCAGTGTTTGTGTTAACGTGTTTATCTAAATTTATTGAGACGATTAGCAAGGTGATAAACAATTGTACAGAATATTTTAGTGCTGTGTCCATTGTAATGTTGTGCAAAAGGTTAGAGATGTTTGAGATTAAATATGTTACACAAGTTGTTTTGTAAATGTTATTTTAAGAAGTGAATCAGCTCTTCAGTCTACTTTGTCAAAAATGACTGAAGGTGAAAAATTCATACCCAGATGAATTTTCCCTCTGCAGCAATGATTTGGAGTGACATTTGTGACAAACATGACCTAAAGCCTTACCTCCTCTGCAACTCAAAAGTCTCACATCTCCCAAACTCAAGGGTATTCCTGTTACGGCCCAAACCCCTAAATTCCAGACGGAAACTTAAAAAAAAAAAAAAATATGGAAACTCGTCTGTCACATTCTGTTGCTAATCTAAAATTACATATGTGCTGATTTTGTTTTTACGCTGGACTCAAATGCTTTTCTGCTTCACCATGTTAGAAAGCTAGAAGCTAGAAGAAGTTAGAAATGCTAGAAACCAGATGTTGTTACCTTGAATTTTACACTTCTGAATCTGGAAATATAGCTATATTCCTTCTGATATCAATGGCAGAGGGGTTTTGCAGATTAATTTATGTGCAGATGAAATAATTTTAGGGCACGAAATGACAAAGTTGCAAAGCATAAAGTTAACAGAAAATCCCACAGTCACCTGTTCTAGGTTTGAACCACTAGAGTTGCAGTAATGAAAATTCCTGCAGCTGCAACAGAGCAGGTAAGTGGGTGGTCAGTTTGTTTGGAGTGAACGTTGGCTGAGTATAGATGAGAGTATGAGTGTGAAATGCAGACGTGTTTATCAGAAGCTTGTGTAGACAAAACAAAGCTAAAAGGAGAGAGACTGTTGGACTTTAATATTCATCTAGTGGATGCAAACATGACTCCACATGAATGCTAATGATGCTCCATGTCTGCTGAATATGTAAATAGACTATTGGTCAGTAACACTTTCGCCATAACAATGTCATAAACCATTGATGCAGTAGTAGCTGTGGATCTCCCAGCTAGTTCTGATTATTTCTGCCCCCTAGAGGCCAAAAATCTGACAAGGTCAGTAATAACAACAGTGAACAGATCTTATATGTACAGTACCTTTAATGCACAATGACTACATTAACATGAAAGAAAACAGGAGTAAAAAAGAGATGGAAATTTAAACTAAAACAGTAATAAAATACTAATAAAGGAATAATAATTGTAAAATTCTAAAATTAAGCAGATGTGTATGTGATAAAAATAAAATCTATTTTCAGTCTATTTAACTCTGTTATTTTCACTTTGCATTAAGGGAATTCCAGAGGGTTGTCTCACTTGTTTACAGCTCTGGGAATGATTTTCCTCCTTTACTAATTGCCGGAGTCTGTTTGCTATAATACTAAATGCCCGGGCTGTGGTGTTCCTGCAGTGTAGCTCCTCAGAGATTACTAATCAGTTCAACCAGGACTGTGATCTTTGTCCTTGGATTTTCACTGGATTAAACTCGCGTCTCTGTTCCTCGTGTTGCTGTTGGCCTGTTCAGCCACAGTGGAGTTGTTTCGTCTTTTTTCCTGAAAAGAATCTGAATAAAGTGTGTCATGTTTTGTGCTCCACAGGGTTTTTCTCCCACATGATTTATTTATTATTTCTTTTTAGATTTAAATGCCTTTCCATAATTTGAGCAGCAGAGAGATGGGCTATAGTGATGATGTCATCTACAGACACATGCTGGAGCTGCCACACAGACAGACAGTGAATAATGAGGCAACTCTAGTGACCCTACTGACTCACTCGGTGTCAACAGACACGCAGGTTTGCTAGAATATGGATGAATTTTCTGATTTGCAACTGGAAGCACAAACTTATTTGGATGAAATATCTCGAACAGGAATTCTGCGAAGACCAGTATTATTCTCAGATTTTCCACTGACTGTTTATATTTGTCTGAAATTACCTGATTTTCCAATGTCTCTGCGTGCTACATATTGATGAAGAACATCTCAACTTTTGTCCAAAAAAGTGTTTAAAGGGACTTGTCGACAAAGGCGGCTTGCTCGGGGATCGGGTAATAGTGGGGTCACTTGACAAAAGCTTCAATACAGGAGATTACAATACGCCCTCTGAGTAGCACTTTGCTTCAGGGCAGATTGAGGGCTACAGTGACTTGATATCGGAAAGTGACAAGACAGGCCTGAGCTAGCTAGTTAGCGTACTACCTTCAGTGAAGTGATAGAGACAAGTGTTAACACTGCTGTTGCTTTCCACTGCTGGAGACAGCTCTTGGCGAGTAAAGGAATGAAGTTTGATGCTGAAGTTTCTTCTAGACTGGTAAGTTAACAGCTATTAATGCTAAAGCTAGCTAGGTAGCAATAACAAAACTTACATATAGCTCCTTTAAAAGTTCAGAGATTTATCCTTTACAGTTTTTTTTTTTTTACAGCACATCAGGTGTTTAGAGAAAGAAATATTGAAGCTATCCTAAACTCCTCTCAGATTGAATCGCCCTTGTGTTATGACAGTCTGTGATGGGGTATAGCATAACAGATTTATTTAGATGAAAATGTCACAGAGGCAAATAAAAAAAAAAAAAAAAAAAAAAAAAAAAAACATGAAATGCAGGAAGAACAGAAGTGCACCCATGTGGAAATAAACCATTAAAAATGTGAAAATAAAGAACAAATCAAAACTAAAATTGGCACAAACAATGATCCCATATGAAGTCCATTTATTTCCTTGTGTAACTGCAAGCACGTGAGCCTCTGAGAGCATGAATTTACTTTCATATTTGCTTTGTATGTGTTACTCCCCTTCGAGCGTGAAGGCAGAATACAGAATGAGAGACCATTGTATTACTTGCTCCCTGGAACTCTTTAAAGAGCACACAGCTCCCCAGCTGCATGTTAATGTAGTCATTATTTTAGTCTTTCCTTTGCTGATACTACTTTGACCTTCAATGCATTCTTCATCTCATTTTTTTCTCCAGGGAGCAGAAATTGGCCACACAACAGTAAAGCTTCTGGTTTGGCAGCTCTTCTTCTCTGAGCTTAAGCTGGGTAGTTGAGTGGCTGTCCAGTCTAAACAAATTTAAGTGAAAAACAGAGAGAATTTCAACGTTTTGGCAGCGAGGTGAGCAGGCAGCTGAATTATACATGCTTTAACGAGGCAACCACAGTGAGTCTGTGGGATGCTGCTGTGCTGTGATGCCAATTCACAGACTCCTGCAGTGCAGCTGAATCTTCAAAATGATCAACAGAATTCACATTACTACCACATTAGATATGTTTTTTCTGGTGTTTTCAGGTAAAAGTAAGCGCTCAGTCCACAGAGAAATGCACACAGCCTGTTTTTCAGAAACTGAGCCTCAAAATGAGCCGTCAGGACTCATGTAACTTTGTGATGTCACAGCAAAACACTCACTGCACTGACCCACCATTCCCCAAGCTTGGCCTACCTGTATCCACCGTCCAACCTTGCAGGATTTGGTTTCTCTGAGTGTTTACCTGAAATCTGCTATATTTTTTTCTAATCACATAGAAAACAAACAGCCAATCAGAAGAGAGGTTAGAGCTTCTCCTCTGATTGGCTCACTGACCTGTTGTTACTGGAGCTCCAGAGATAAGCATCAGACAGGAGATGTAAAACTTCACTGAGATGGTTTTGGCTTCTTAAAACCGCAAATATATCTTCTGGTGGATATCAACACTTCAGATAAAACACAGGAGAAGAGTAAAATATGGGACCTTTAGGATTTACAGTTACATTCATTTGACTGCACTGATAAAGAAAGTGCTGCTGTGTTATTACCCAGAAGGCCTTTCCAATGAGCAGCTTATATCCCTGATAAGGCGAAATGATAAAAAAAGAATCAAATATTAAAAAAAGCCCAAAAAGACTATACCAAAAAGTTATGACCTTTAACTATGAAGCAGCTTGTCTTCCATTTTCCAACACTGTCAATAATATCTACTAAATTCCATTTCTTTATCCAGAAACATGAACAGTCCCATCACTTCTGACCTTGTTTACTCTAATCTGTTTTCCAGTGGCACGGCCCGAGAGAGAAAATCCGTCAAGGACAGCCCATGAGTATTTTCTGCCACAATCCCTCTGAAACTTACTCCGAAATGAAATGTTTTCCTCTGTTGAGTCACTGATGTACATGTGACCTGATAACAGAAAGAAAGAACGAAACATAATGAAGGTTTTTAACCTCCACCCCCTTTTGTTCGGCAATATAATGGCTCTTTTAATTCCTCTTTTAAGGCCTGTCAAGATA
Source organism: Trachinotus anak (assembly GCF_046630095.1). NCBI lineage: Eukaryota > Metazoa > Chordata > Actinopteri > Carangiformes > Carangidae > Trachinotus > Trachinotus anak. The sequence continues at coordinate 4,375,202 of NW_027273871.1, forward strand.
ATTTAGTATTTAGATCTCAAAAAATCCCTCCTCCCCTCTCCTGCTTTTTCCATCACGTAGAACGCTCTGGTCGATTGAAAGCAGCATCGTACTTGAAGGAAGTTTTCGCCTTAGGTCACTGAGAAGAAAAGAATTGTAATGTTCTCTCTTCACATGATAAGCCACTGAAGTCGGACTGTGCTATCTGTGCAGCATAGTGAGTCATCCCCACTGTTGGGAGCCTTCGGCGGGTGACCTGGGAGGCCCTCATTCCTGCATCACTTTTCTGACTGCCATGTTAGGCCAGCTCCAAAATCCAAGTCTTTGTACCACGTTTGAAAAGTAGAGTGTGTGGCCAGTTGAGTCTTCACCAGCCGCCCTGCAGCAGCACACTCCGTGGGAGAGGGTGAATGTCTAAATAGTTTGAAACGAGGCATAATATCCTGGAGGTGTCAACATTCTCAGACAGACAGAAGGAAACATGAGGCGCAGTTATCAAATATAGAAGAAAGTGATCTTGATTCTTTTGAACCACAACAAGGTTCCCAGAATATGTTCAAAAGCCTCAGGGACCATTTCTACACAGTGTCATATCTGTTTGTCACAGATCTCCCATCTCTGCCAAATGTGCAGCATTTTTAAATTTGACTTGTTGGTTTGGAGACATTAGCATTCACTCAGTGAGAATCTGTGATATTTCATCCCTGAAATCAAGCCTCACTTCCACTGTGGAGACCTAATCCACATTGTTTGATTGGATTGCTGGGGTCATTGTGTGATAAAACCAGAGCAGTTAGAATTCAGGTGATGTGCTTTAACATGATTTGACTGTGGTAAAATAAGAGACTGACTCCATCCCAAAGAGCTACATGACCATGCAGTACTTTAATGCAGTGTTAAGAGGTGATGGTGTGCCTGTGTGAATAACTTTGATACACCTTGTGTATACTGAAACTGCTGGTTTGGAAACAGTGACAGTAATCACAGTCAGTTCATCGGCTGAATGATATTACTCATCATACAAACACTGAAAACAGAGATTTTTTTGGAATCTGTGCAGCAACGTAAGGAAGTGCTCCAATTTCCACAACCATATCATGTATTCCTACCATAGACTGTATATAAAGATGGACGTAGCCTCTGTGATGTCACCTATAGTTTTCTGAAGAGTGGTTTTATAGCTCAGAGTGGGCTGCTCCAATGTCGCCTAACTCCTGGTTCATCCCAAAAGGGGCAAACAGGTGGGACATGTGTTGAGCTGAGTCATAGATGCATGCCGGTTTGTGGCAAACATACGCTCACCCACCTGTTACTCAAAGCGGCCACACCCTCATTTATGCATAACTTTAAGCCTTGATAATATTTGAATGGTTGAGTTATATAAAAATTCACCCCCTGGTGAGCAAATAAGCTATAGAGACCAAAACTGTTTTTTGTACCAGGCTGTAAAACATGTTTATTTCTCTTGTGAAGTTGGACATTTTAGCATGAGCGTCTATGGGGTTTGATTTGCTTTAGGATGCAGCCTCAAAATGGTCATTTGAGGAACTGCAGCTTTCAGCACTTCTGTGTTGGCTTCTTTTATCAGCCCGGAGGTTGCTGCTTGGTTCCTTCCCTTAGATACGACCCATAGGAAAGTACCAGTGGCAGAGGTACTGGACCTTTGTTGTTATGGTAACAATAATAATAAAAACTGCTGGGTTTGTTGTTTTTTTCTTACAGGACAGTCTCCTTAAATTTAATCTATAAAAGTGTTTGGACCCCATCAATGCCCACATCACTGCGTCTCTGTAAGATAAATTCTCTTTTGAAGGAAACCAACAAAGGTCTCTAGAGTCATAGTGACAGCAGGAGATCCTCCACCATCTGCCTTTGGTGTCTTTTTACACAACCCCCAACACATAGAATATATACAATGAAAATGTTACAATAAAAAATGGGAAAAATTATTTTCAGATTTGATAAACTTTCAGCTGAATAGTTACAGCTGGTATTGTGATCTGTCTGGATAAACAGTCTGGTTAATTGCCTCATCACCTAGTATAAATGAGCAGTCTTGAGATCTTGTGTGTGCCTGTATTATGATTGAATTTCAGTGTGAAATTAGAAAGGTGGAGCTGGTGGAGTTGCCAGCAGAAAAACATGTCTGGGGGTCAGGGGATGTGGAGCTTCTGTATGGATTCCACAGGGAGAGGTTGTCTGTAGCTTTTTGACTTGGAGCTTTAGATAGCAAGACGAGGTGGCGTTAGGTGACCTTGACCTTTACCTTGGTGATTTTTTCTTAAGAATGTGGCCAAAGTGTAGAGAGTTCGATTTAAACCCAGCAGAGGCCTGATCACATGCGTGATCTGACCAATTCATGGCTTTCTGATTACACATTACATTTTTCCTTATTTAGATAAGATATGCAAATGTAGATCAAATGTTGATACCAGAAAATACAGAAATACAGAAAAATGACACAATCACAGTTTCTTCGAGCACAAGTTGATAAATTCAAATCATCTCTCTTCTTGTTTGACCATGAGTCCAAAACCCAAAGTTAACTCAACTCACAATGATATAAAACATGGAAAAGCAGCAGATTCATAAATTTCAGAGGATGGATTAAGCAGATATTGTTGTCTACCGATGTTTCGTTGATCAGCTAATTGGTTAGTTGACTAATCATTAAAGCATTTCCTTTTGTGTGGTCTGACTGGTTTCGTCAGTACAATTTTTTTTTTTTTTGCTTTCTAAGCTGCTCTAATACTCTGAGTCATTATACACAACATTCAGTTGGTTTCTTTAAAAATGGATATTCTCCATTTCTCCTAATTTAACTGCAGAAAAAAACTCTGTATATCAATAACTCCCTATGTCAGAAGATTTTCATCTACTAAATATTCAAGTTTCTTCATGAATATTACAGTAAGAACATCCTGTGAGACTATAAATAAGACTAGATAAATAAATGAAATTTTAACTCCGATAAATTGACTCCACTCATAAATGCACATTTATACAATATGCTTTGTGTATACACACACACACACACACACACACACACACACACACACACACACACACACACACACACACACACACACACACATACACACACACACACAGACAGTTTTCCAGTGCATACTGCATGTTGTCTCATACAATTCAAGTAGTGTGACCTTCATCTGCTCATAAGAACTACTTCCAACTTCCATCAAATATCCTACCTCCCGTAATCCGTGTCAATCTAAAACCATAATCCATCAGTAAGAGTTGCCCTTTTTTGGCACAGAGAAAAAAAAGCTTATATGTGTTTTGTTTTTTTTTAAATATCTATTTGCATTGTCAGTTTGTTCACGAGGATCTAGTTGTCTGACAATCTTTCTGTACAAAGTACATCTGGTTTTCATAAGAAATGATTCTTACAGGGCGGCTTTTCATGGAAACGGCATCCATGCGTGTTGTCATAAAAAGCTTTGACCCAGCTGGAAAATAACAGTCAAGCCTGTCTTACACTGTGCATCAAATATGTCCAACTACATAAAAGCACTTTTTGTTGTAATGCTGTATAATCCAGAGTATGCAGGATGAAAGTATTCATCAGTTAAAGGAGCATTAAGCAGTCACTGACCTTTGTTGATCTCTATCAGACATCAGTAGACATTGTAATGTAAGCAATGTGAAGAATACCTGCTCTTTTCCTCAGGCTTTCAGGCTTTCAAGCCCACTTGTATGTAGATGACTCTGAGAAAACATGAGAGAGGGATTTTACAGCAATTTTACTTGGATTGTTCTCAAGGGAGCGCAGCTCAATGGTATCAGTAAAGGCTTGTTTATTGTGCACCGAGTGTGTTGTAGCAGGTGCACCATCATGAATGAAAAGTCTATGAGCTTTCATGGAGATTAAAATGTGGAGGCCTGTGATCTAATTAAATCATTTGGATGCTCATCAGTCTTTATTTTCATGGTTGATTTACCTATAGATTGATTAATATGAGAATTCATTAATGGGACTAAACTGGGCAGCACCTTTACTCTGTCTGTAAAGGACCTTGAATGAAGCGTACTTTGCTAATAAAGCCTGACTTGAATGTATAAGTGGTGGAAGGAAGCCTGAGATTCTGAGAAGCTAGGTGCTTAGAAAGAATCCACTAAAATGATGTTAGTAACACAACGTTACATGTTATTGTACACAAACAAATACATTGCTCTGCATCACGTAGAGTACATATAGACTGGAGGAAATCCTGAATTACAGCTGAAGGGAGAAGTCACTGTCATGGCTCCAGGTGCAGCTGTGATTCACAGTGACTAAAGGTGATAACAGGTTTCTTTAAGCTGTTTCCAGCCTTTGTGGTTGAGGCAGCCGCTCTTCGATCAGCCTCCTTGTCTTGATTGGTTCGGCTCGTGTGCCGTGGGAATGTGAAGTAGCTAACCTGAATTTGAGACAAAAATCTCCACTTGATTGAGAAAGCAATCTCAACACAGGCAATCACACAATCTGGCACAAGTTTGTCCAGTTATCATGGAGTTGTAGATTTCTCAACCTCAAATTTCCTTTTTTTCCCCTGAGCAAATTAAGGACTTTTCTATGGAGTCCCTAAACTGACAAAATGTAGTAAATACAATATAATTTATATATTGGTAGATAAATAATTAAAACGAGGTGTTGTCTGATAACCTTTATGTCAGTTTAAGGGCTCCATACTTTGTTTACTTAAAGGAATTGTTCAACATTTTGGGAAATATGTTTTTTCACTTTCTTGCCCTTTAGTCTTTACCTTTGACCTTTAAAGTAGTAGCTGCTCTAGAGTTGTTCTGTTCAGACCTTTCAATTATAGTGAATCACATGATCATTGTCAGTTGTGAATTTAAATCATGCTTTTAAGTAGAGAGAACTTCTTACTGCCCACATATGGTCAGTTTAAGTTATTTATAATTTACATGAAATGTATAACAATACATCATAATTAATTATAATTAATTTACATCCATATGCAGTCAGTTAAGTGTCTAAAAAATTGATGACTTATTAATAGAACGTGAAATAGCAGAAATCTTAAACAGACTGAGGATTGAACAATATTGAAAATCTTGAAATCATAAAAATAGTGGATCTAGTGGATCCTCTGAAAATGAAATGGTAGTATTCAAAAAAAGAAAAAAAGGTAACAATTGGTCTCTAGGTAACAACTGAATATAACATGGTCTGAAACACACAACATTGAGTGCTGCTCTTGAAAATGAAAGCTTTTCTTGTTAATCGTTGCGGATGCTCATTAGAGGCCTGCAATACAACACACATGTACAACACCGTGCACTGAAGTCCATGTAGATTTTTCTCCATAATTTTCCATTAGTGAAGCTTTGGATTCTCACATGAGGCAGCTGAAAAAAGAAGAAAAAGTAAACTGCGTTGCTTTGGAGTTCCTCTTAGCAACATGCAGCCTATCAAAGCACACACGCTGCGCTGTTTTTCTTTGCTGTTCGGTACAGTTAGATCCACCTGGAATACAATGAGAGGGGGTACATCCTGCTGTCCTACTCTACATTGGCTCCTTTTGATGGTACAGTGTCACTAAATGAATCATGGTTACATAACCTCATACATGTAGTTATTTTAAAGTAATCCACAAGAAATTATTATTGTCTAGATTTTTGTCTGCAGTTTATCATCAAAATATTTAATCATTTGCAAGCCACACAGTAAATTAGACCAATGCTGTGTTTTTAATAGCAGTGATCAAGCTACCACTTGTGCTCCCATTACTTTAGGAAAATTGTAATGGTAAATCGTATTATTATCTCTTACTTTATTTTAGCTGCACCATCACCATAGCACAATATTAGCAGTTTTTTTGTTTCCTTAAGCTGGAACACATAATTATATAACAGATGTTTTACTGGCACGTTATAATTTTAGATAATGTTCAGGCTACAAGTAGTTCCAATAGTCCTGAAGCACTAATGATATTTTTAAATTTTGTCCTTTGTGTTTTTAATTTTTGTGATTTTCTGTGATGCCTGTGCTGTTTAATTAAGAGTTTAGGTTTTGATCAAAACAGATTAGGCAAGTGGAACTAAATTAATATGAAATCTTTCCACTAATTAAAACATTAAAGTTTTTATCACTTAACAAATCACTTATTTGCTGATAAACAGAATTAGTAAAGAAATTTAAAAAGTTCAATCTATTTATTTGTTTCAGAACTTTCAGAAAACATCAAAAAATAATTGATTTTTGATTTTCAGTTCAAAAAAAAAAAAATTTCAAAAAAAAAAATCAATTACAGCCTGATCGATCAATAACCTGAATATCAATACACAGATCCACTGGACAAGCTTTGTGTTGCACTCTGTTGAGTTAACAGTGCAACAAGCTGTGTAATGTTACATGCACATCAGCTGTGACGGTACATATGAAGGACACAAATACTGTATGTATCATATAATGATGCTATTTCATTATTAACTTTAAAAGTGTCACTGCTGAGCTCCCCGAAACTCCAACAAAAGTTGTGGCACCTCCTCCTGAACTGAACAACAAATATTGTTCTCTGTCTTTGAATAATTCACTTGATAAAGTTCTGCACTGTTGAGAAGTCGAGAAGCCACCGCCTGTCATCACTAATTGACACAATGACTGTCAGTTAGACATCAGAGGAGAGCAGCGTTTCCTGTTTGTTTTTCTCTGGAACAAAACAAAACCAAACAGCTCTATAACCGTTCGTCTCAACCAGAAAAAAATACAATGAAATGTAGGCATAAAAAAAACAAAAACAAAAAAACAGGATTTATTTAGAATTTACAGCAGAGTGGATGAAAAGACAACGTACAGCACATGATTACTGTCTACTAAACGACTTTGAAAACCTGTACCAGCTGACAGAAAATCTAATCAGTTAATGATAATGACTATAACTGATAATTGTAACATTACAATAAACAACTTTCGGCTTTGGGCTATTGCTTCGACGAAACAACCCATTTTTTCACCGTTTTTTTCTATCACTATCAGTGAGGCCATCAGGTAAATCAATAATGAAAATAATCATTAGTTGCAGCCGTGGGGACATTTCTGTTTCCATCCTGCGAGATTGTAGAACACACCCAAAACCCTTTGGGCTCCAGCGCAGATAATCACCCTGTGTGATCAGTGATGGAGCGTAGCTTTTTAAAGCACGAGTCCCAGTGGGTTTTTTGGCCTGTCAGCGTTATCACCTCCTCCTTCACCCCGACCAGGAAATTACACTTGTCAGCACCCTGACTGCAGTCTGCTGGATTTGGAGAGGAGGGATCAAAGCCACTCAGGGCGCCGGCACATGGCCACTGGGCTCCATTAACGCTTCCACAAACTTAAATTTCTCTCACCCCTCTCTCATCTTCAAAAGACCTGTCTTATCCAATTCTTCTGCCCTGTCCATGCCAACAGATGTGATGGGACACAATAGCATAAAGAGGGGATGCAGCGAATACGGAGGATATGGATGGTGTCCAGTTGGTATTTTGAAGCAGTTTAAAATGTGAATAGTAGATGTTGCTGTGTGTGTGTGGAGAGGCAATAATTCTCCACATTTATGTGATTTCTTTTGATCAAGGCTTTTAGATGGTTCAAGGTTGCACTTTTTTTTTGCTGGCAGCACGTCAAAAAAAGCCTAACTATGATCACAAATGTGCATGCATGTTGTTATATTGATGCAAGTAAGCCATGACTTCTTCCCCATCTATCCCCATCCATTTAAAAGGTATTAGATGGAAAGAAATGACAAGATGCTGCTCTCTTCTGGAGAGAACCGTAGGGTTTGAAACACATAACCTGACAAGCACCATCTATCACGGTTTCTTATCTTTCAGTGCTGTCAACGAGCTGCTTTAAAACATGATGAAACAGCCCTCAGACCCAGGTGCTATCAACGTCTGGAAGGGCCTCTTGGAGAAGAAAACAGAGCTATTAATAAGACGCTCTGGCCTTATAGTGAAAATGAGAAATGCCGAGATGGTCAAACACAGCTCCCCCGCCGGAGCGTGATATGGTCATCCCTTTATTAGATTGTTGTGATGGAGAGTTGTTAAGTCAAGAATGCAGTCGTTTGTGGTTTGATCTGACCCTTATGTGTCTGAAAAGGTCTCCAGCCCACAATGCAGAAGTGGCTGTCACTCCTGAAACCTGGTGTTAAACTCACACAGCAGGCAGGTTGACAACAAAAGTGAAAGTGACGTTTAAAGGCGCACCAGGCACGATTTAAATGTAAAGCTACACCAACTACAGGCTCACGCTCAAGGTGCTCATAAGAGTGAAGGGGAATAAAATCAATTCAGATGTGGGCACAGATACTAAAGGGATATCTTTATTACCAACATTTAGTAAGTCAAAGCTTGACAGCAAAGTGCTGAGCAAACTGTCAAATAGCAGTGAGTGAGCAATGATAGATTTCAAACCACCTATTTAAAACTTAAACAACCTGAATGCATTTCTTCATGCATCCCCCTTACTGTATCAAATAATCAGTGAGGAAATTGTTTGCAGTCAGTTACATCTCGTTTAAAAAATCTCATTGTCCTTAGTGTAATTATGAGGATCTATGCAATTACAGTGCAGTAATTATACATGCAAACTTTATATGAAGTGCTGGAGACTAGGAGGTAAAGATGGAAGTCCAAGGCTATAAAGCACACACAGGGGAAATTAATGCACCAGGTACTGATAACTTATCATTCTCCTCTATGTCTAAAAGTTTAAAAACAGTCTGAGTTTGTAAAAATTAGATCCCTGAATGTTTGAAATGAGAGTTCCACATTTGTAATTATGTCTTAAGTCATGATGAAATGTTACTTCACTTCAATTTCACATAATGATAATTTTGTCTATCATGAGGCTGTCATTAAAGGAAAGACCACAGGGTCTATAAAAAGGGATTTGTTCCCATTTAACACACAAATCTGCTCAGTAAAACTCATGGAAAGCTGCCCGTTAAAAAAGCTGATCAAATGTCCAAAATAGCAAAGGTTCATTCTCTGGGGACCAGGAATGTACTCAGTTCAATCAGTATTTCTCTCTTTTGTGCAGGAGAAAATGTTGACTGTTTTTGAACAGGGCCAGCTGCTAGGCAACCAGCACACACTCCAGGAAGCTACTGGTTCTGTTCAAGAAAGAGCCAGGTCAATAACCTCCTATACAACCCACGTTTCCCATAATTTCAGAATAGACAGGGACAGCCATGTGAATAGACACTGTCTGACCACAGTATAATAAGAATATATCTTATATTGTATTTATTGTTGCTTGGAGACCCACAAGACAACAATTACAGCATAAAAGCCAGTGTGTTTTTACTATTTCATTATATGTTGAAGAGGCCTGGGCTCCTGCTTGACTGCGGGAGATAATGTTTCCTACCAGTAGCCAGTTTTGTTATGGAGACATAAGAGGGACGGTGAATGTGAGTGGAACATTGGTCTGTTTGTAGTGAAAGCAGACCAGACAAGCTAATTATTATGGAGGAGCACAGCTACAGCCCAGCACTTATTAAATTACTCTGGACCATGCGTTTTACCTCAGATTTAGGGATGATAAAAGATGTGGGTCCTGTGGGCTGAAGACTAATCATTTCAAGTGAAGTGAAGTGAAGGTCACGTTTTCTTTAGTGTGAGCTCCAGCCACAATGTTTTCAGAGACAGAAATGTACCTCTGGCCTTTTCTGATGTACCCACTGCATTACACACTGGCCTCGGCTTTATATGTCTGTCCTCCGTCTTCTGTGCTGTGGGTTGAGTCAGGTTTATATGGATAACTCTCCATCACTGTTATCCCCAAAGGTCCTTGAGACATTCAGAAAATCAAGTATCCTTGTTTACTTTTTAAATTTATATGCTTATGATTAACCAGATTTTGTTGTTCCATAACATCAGCACTGCCTAGATTCATTAAATTTTAATAACCTCTTTATCTCTTGTGGCATTTTAAGAAATAATATCCTGTGTAAAGCTTTAATGCTAGCATGAAAACTCTGTGTTGGGCCCAACCCTCTGAATTCTCTGAATGTACATTTAGATATAAACGTTAATGTGAATTAGTCTAAAGCGATGTCCAAAATTTTACATCTCAACACAGTCCAGGCCAAATATTGCACTGATATTATCATATATGGAAATGATCATATATGTATTATATTGTTGTATTTTGTGTTTCTACTTTTCTAGTCTATATATACACTTATATTTATCACATGCTAAGGTATAATGTACAGTAAGAAAAATAGCAAGAGAAATATTGCGATATTGGATATTATCAGTTATATATTATCAGGGATAACTTGGACAGTTGTAGATATTGTGGCTTTTGGGCTTTTCAAAACTCTTTGGCCCATCTACACTGCCACATACCAACAAAGCCCACTCATCCACCCACTCACCATTTTCTACTATAGCACTCTGAGGCTGTAACCTTCCAGCAAAAGACTTTTGGCGCAAGCTGAGTACAAGACGTGTGATAATGACCGTGTCAAACTAGATATTTTAATATTTCATTGTGTATTTTTAGTCTCTAATTGCTGGTAATCCTCTCCATTGTCAGATATAATATGGTGTCAATTGCAGGCCACAGCAGGTTAAGTGGATTGGAGAGTTGTAGGAGCTAGTCTTGTGCAGAAAGAGATAATATCTGTTGATGCAGTTCCTTCTCATCACCAACAGATGTTGAGAGATGTCACAGAATACATTATCCATTACTCAGTATGCAGTACATTAAATAGGGTTGCTTACAAAGGGAGGGATCTATTTTTCATGTGGACCTCTTTGGTCTCGGTTCCTCTTCGATCTCTCTTTCTCTTCGCCCTTCATCCCTCCTCCCTCCCTTTATCCCTCATCTCCTTTTCTCTGTCTTTTTGTGTCGTTCTCTCTCACTTAGGGACAAATCCGGTCATTCATCAGCTGAATAAAACAGGGTCAGAAAACAACTTTAATAAAGCGAGTATAGACTCAGGAAGTAGGCCATATGCTCAGTTTGAGAAACAGAGGCTTCAGTTTTTAATCCTATATTGTTTCAGTCAGTTTATCAGAATATTCATATGTGGTGATTTAAATATTTTACATTAAGAAGATGATTGACAGACTCTAAAAGCCCATACACCTAATTTAGATGTGGGGCAACAGGTGAAATCTGTTTCTTCAGTTGTAGTGGCTCATTACATCACTGCCCAGCCTGCATGTAATGATATAGTCAGGTTGTGATTTGGGATGATGCACGATGCAGTGGCACAGTCGTTTGATGGGCTCATGATAATTTAAACAAAGCAACTGAAAAAAAATCATTTTTTATTCTTCCTTTGTGCAAAAACAGCATTTAAATTTAAAATGTTTCAACTACTTAGAGTTGTGTGAACCCAGGAAGGTGCAGAGACAGGATGAGGAAAGAAATAAGAAAAGTAGTCAGTACTTTTCCAAATCAGTCTGTCTGAAGTTTGAGTCACTGCCTCTTGTCACAGTAATCAGTCGTTTGTGGCCAAAAGACGCAGATTGGAAATCCGCTCTAGCAGTCAAACAGAATCGAAATTTCAACTCGACATTGTATACGTTTTATGTGGAAGCAGCGTGCTCATTGGACTGGGATGAGGAACTTTGTATTGGAGTAAGCAGGAACACAGATGGTCTCACTTTGGAAAAAAAAAGCCTGCACCCTGCCTTCACGCCACGCTGCTCCGATACCCTGCCCAGAAACCAGTTGATCAGATTCCCTTGATGCTGATTCATTCGAAATTAAGTGTTCCATCCACTTTGTGATCCATTTGTTAGCTCTCAGATACATATCATGATCTTTCATCTCTAAATATTGAAACACTATGTATTGGTGCACCCTTACTACCTGTATTTTTTTTATTCTTATTCCACATTTTTTCTGGGAAATTTGCATCAAACTAAGGTTTCCATGAATTGAACAGCTTGTGTTTATTAACATAAAGTCTGAGAATAGACCTTGAACTTGAAATCCCCTCTTGAACCTGTCATTGGAGTTTTTGTCTGATGCAAATGTCCCTCCTGGCTGTGTTAAAAGGCGACATAAATATGCTTTTTATGTAATAGGAGGGGAGAATGCAGCTTTTGGAAATCAAGACTGCCTTCCTAGAGGAGTGGTTTTTCTGCCACACTGTGCTGCAGCATCATTCTCAAAGCCAAAGAGGACAGATAGCAGCCAAAACCAACAGAGGCATCAGTCTTTAAAAATAATGCATGCATCCTCTGCAGAGCCAAGTTGTTAAAGTGTTCCTGCAATCCACATGAGGCAGACTGCCTCATCTGGAACAGCGTAATCTCTTTACCTTTAAATAGGGCTTGACTGCAACAATGAAACAGGTCAGACATAGTCATGTGGGCAGATGCACATGTGGATAAACTCAAGGGAAATATGATGATAATGTACTTTATAGACATCTAAAGGTCGAGACCTTAACACAGACACTGAGAAGTAGACAAAACAAACTGCCCTGAAAATAGCTCTGCAGTCCATCTGTCCATGACGGAGGTATAACAGTTCGTTACAGTATATTCAATAGGATTCCAAATAAAACGTGACAGTCTTGTTGGCTTTTTTTCTGCTTGAGAGATTCAAGGCTTCAAGGTTGAGCAAATTAATTTAAGACTCACTCTGTGTTTAGCTGTAGCTTTTCTCTGCCCCATTTACTATATTGAATGAGGCATCAGCTTGGGTTTGACAGCTGACACAAGGTGGTGTGTGTGTGTGTGTGTGTGTGTGTGTGTGTGTGTGCGTGCGTGTGTGTGTGTGTGAGTTTGCTGCAGAGTGATACCTGGCACTGTGATGGGATTGGTAACTCCTTTTGGAGATACACAGAAGTTTCTAACGTGCATCGAAAATCCAAAGACTTTTGCTAATTTGTCATATCACTCGACGTAGTAAGCTTACCACCCGTGCTCGCTGACGTGAATTAATGCCACTGTAACTTCATATTCCTTGCTGAGCGCTCCCAAATTGATCATAATCCCGCTGAAAATCCAAGAAGGTGGAGAAGGGAATGAATTCATGCAGAAAATTTGTCCCCGAACTAGTGGAAGATTAATCAGAAACAAATGTACTCTGCTAAAGTTTGTTGAACAGTGACATTCAAGAGGAAAGAATTCATTATTTTCCCACAATGAGACGGGCTCCTTGTGGTGATTATTACAAAAAGTTTGTCCTGAAGAAACCTCTAGGGCCAACATTTCATCAAACTATAACCCCCAGTCAACTAATGATGGCCAGAATAGAACAGATGCCTTCACATATGTTTCAGCTGATGTCATTACAGACGCCCTCTCACATCTACACAGCAGTATTACTCTGCTGCTTTGCACTCACACACAGCAGATATTTAAGTTGATATAAATTTGAGCTGAATTTAGTTTGCATGGTTTAGATTCTTTTCATTGTTTTTTTTTCAGTGATTTTTCCCTGTTTCACCTTTAAAGGTCTCATCTTAAATAAATAAATATCCATGTCTTTTTTTTTATTTATTTTTTTATTATAAAGCAGGTCTAGGTTCTTTATTAATACTGTGAGAGTATTAAAACGCTCAGTCCACAGAGAAATGCACACAGCCTATAACTGAGCCTTAAAACGAGCCGTCAGGACCTCTGTAACTTTGTGATGTCACAACAAAGCAGTGACCATTTTCAGCCATGCCCCAAGCTCTGCCCACCAGGCCCAACCATCCAACCTTGCAGTATGTGGTTTACCTGAAATCTGCTACATTTTTATTGGATCACTCAGAAATGGATATCAAACACAGGGAAAGTGTGAAATAAGGGACCTTTAAAATGTGGAAAGCCACACCAGATTCAACCAGTGTTCAAGTATAACAGACTATAACTTTGTCTCTCATTCAGCCAAAGCTCATCATTAATGTCTTAGTAATCACACTGGAGCACAGAGTACATTGTATGTAAGTGCACAAAGTCAAAGAAATTGCACAGGCTTTTATTTTAATAAAGGTACATCTTTTTTTAGTGGTATGACTCATACATAGTCACGCTAAGTAGGTTAATTGTAGGCCTAATTACTAATGATGAGTGCTGTCTGGGGAAAAAAAAGATTAATTTCCACCTCCCCAAGAACATCAAGAGCTTTATAGGTTTTAGATGGCAAGTCTCCGACTGCCCCAAGGTCACAAGACGGGCTGTAATGTACCTTTACTCATTAGCTATGAGCTTCTAGTTTTACAAACTCATTGGCTTTGATTGCCTCTTCCAGCACAGCAAGCATTTGATGGGTGTTATATATATATATATATATATATATATATATATATATATATATAATATGTGTGTGTGTATAAACATGGAGCGCACGTGAGCCGTAAAACACTAAGCAGATTTAGGTAAACAGGTGAACAAGTTGCAGAGGGGGGAACTTTTTCAACTCAGGTAAATGCTGGCATTTCCCTCCAAGATCGGCCATGTCTGTTAAATGAAACGGGTCAAAGAATGTTTTTTGTTTTCAAGCACTGATAAAGATTTGGTGGTGGTCAGGTGCCAGTATTGTTTTGAGGTGAAACGATAAAGACACTTTGATTTCAAGGAGAGACGACAGCAGCAGCAGCAGCAGCAGCAGCTTTTGATCTAAGGCTGCAGACATCTAAACCACGCTGTCTAAACGTACAATTTCTCAGGTGTTCAGAATGGGCACAGACGACCGTCTGTTTGATCCTCCGAAAACGTACGACTCGTTTTCCAATCTGACAGCAAATCAACAGTCCAGACTACTCCAGTGTGTGCGGTCTGTTTATTTACTCGCCACAATTAAAGTTGTCTCCAGGGCAATCAATATGGCCGGCGCCTCATGTCAGATTCATAAAAGGTTTTCACAACATAAATTTGTCCCTGGATTCCCTTTTTCACCTCTGCATCCCTAATCCTCACCCCTCGAGACCCTCACTCTCCCCACCCTGCCCCCCCCCCCCCCCCCCCCCCCCCCCCCCCCCCCCCCCCCCGCCCTCCAATGGTGTGTGTGTTGGTTTGCATGCTGATGGTGAAGGGAAAGCCTGTCATGTCGCTTCAGGCTCTAGACAGCGCGTGGGGAATTATTGCTTTGCCCTTAATGCTGTAGGTCACACATAGAGCTCCAGCAGAACCAAAGGGGGGAGGGAATTACAGAGATGAAGAGATCATGTAATCCAATGGGCCTTTCTGTTGGGGACACTCAAACAGCCCTAGATTGACAAGGGTTGCTCTCTATGTCCTTGTCATCATCAGATTCGGGGGAAGTGACTGCTCTTCCTCTCGGCTGTGTTTGCTTTTGAAAATCAAACAAATAGTGGCATATTTGGAAGCGTAAGGTGTCACAGCTGCTTCAGGATCTGTCTGTAAGCCAGTGTTTGACTTGTTTGTTCAATAAATCACATGTATAGAGGTGGAAGCTGTTCTTTCACCATTTCCTGTCATCTGCTAAGACGTGAGCACATGTTAAGGTTGGCTGCATACTTTTTCTCGTCAAGAACAGTGAGTGTATTGATTAAAGCCACAAAAGCTGTAGCCACTTCCCGAAACTGCCCTAACTGGCATAGGTTACAACCAATTGCAGCAGATTATTAGGGTTTTTCCATTATGGAGGTGTCACGGCAAACCATGGCTGTGAGTCGTGTTGGCAACTTGAACATGTTTACTTGAACCACTAGTGAATCTCTGCACACTAAACAGACTGCATTTCATATCTTGGAAAGCTTTCAGCAGCAGCAGGGAAGCAGGGAAGGTTTGGTTTGTATTAACGGTAACTTATACAGCTCTGATAACACTGATGGGGATCAGTAAACGGTAAAATAAGGCGGATATCTGAAAGTTAAACAGGAGCACAGGAGTGAAGCTGAACTCCAAACCAAAGAGAATCAGGTAGAAAGTACTGAACACACAGAATTTTAAAGATTTAAAGAAGCTTTCTCTCTCTCATCTCCTGCTTACCTGCTAAAGAGGAAGAAACGGTCACGGGACGGCTGTGGTAGCCATAAAGCAGCCATCCTCTGCTGGTTGGAAGTTGTAGTGGAAACACGTCATCACAGCTTAGATCAGCACGACGTGGCTCAAGCAGACAAAGTTGAGGATAGCGGGTTGGTCTAGATTTGACATTTTGGTGTGAGATCTGGGATCAGATTCTAGTTTCAATTTTATGATTTCTTAAAATCCTCAAAGCTACAGGAAGTCTCAGCAAAATGTCATCAATTATTCTTCTTCTTCTTTTGGGTTTATCATCTTTATGTTCTGCATCAAATTCTTGTGAATTTTATTCTCCCAGACATGGCTTTAAAATATGGAAACTGCTCCCCTTCTTCTTCTTCAGGTGATTGTCAGGCCATTTGTCTAATTGCGAGGATGCTGACTTCCTGCTGTTTGTGAACTGGGAAACAATTCAAAGACTATCACACAGCAATCCTGGATTTTTCAAAATCTAAGTGAGGAAAAAAAAAAGACATTTATATGCGGCACACATTTCAATCAGGAGTCAATACAAAATAAACTCAGCCTGCAAACAAGATTTATGATGGTGAAGGATGTAACAGGTCCATTGTTGACACTTTGTGCAGCTCAGCAACAACGTTTTTCTAAATGAATTGTGAATTGTTGTGATTCTAAACTTGTTACTTACACTTATTTTCCTGTTACAGCTGTGACAGCTCAGGCAACTGTGAGAAAAGTCACAGAGAGCTGTGAACAGTTGCTGCTGTATATAAACATAGTTACACATAAAAAAAACCACAATATAAACATAGCAAAAGTAAGTGGACAGTGACACTTCTTGCATAGTAACAGGCAAATATAATACAAACGGGAGGAAATGAAAAGTAGGGAAATTAATAAACAAATATACAAATAAACACAAGTGCACCCTTGTACAAATACAGCAGTTACATAAAAGTTACTGAAAGAAAAAATAAAAATAAAAAATATATACCGTAATTTCCGGACTATTGAGCGCACCTGAATATAAGCCGCACCAACTAAATTGAAAAAGAAAAAAGAATTTGTACATAAATAGGCCGCACCTCTTTATAAGCCGCAGGTGTCCACGTTGTAACATGAGATATTTACACAGAAAGATTTTTTTAATTTTTATTTTAATAAGTGCTTTTTTCCGAACAGTGCCTGTAACACGGCAGTAACAAGCAGTCACAGCAGTAACACGACTGGTTAAAAAAAAAATAACCAGCCTACCAGCCGTAGGCCGTTAGCCTACCAGAAAAGTCACTGATCCCTATCTTCATCTTCCTCCTGCGCACTAAAACCACTGAAGTTGTCGTCTTCAGTGTCGGAACTGAACAGCCTCAGAATGACTTCGTCACACACTTTCTCAGTCTCTCTTTCGTTGTCGCTCTCAATGTCACTTTCGCCCCCTGGAGGCCGTTAGCCCGTAAAAATCTATAGATTAGCCGCATCGTTGTTTAAGCCGCAGGGTTCAAAGCGTGTGAAAAAAGTAGCGGCTTATAGTCCGGAAATTACGGTATATATATATATATATATATATATATACTGACTAATCTACATTCTTGATATAAAATACATGATGTTGGAACATGCTACATAATGTCTCGTCTTTCACATGTAGCTTGTAAATGTCACTATAAATGCATTGCAAAGTCAAGGTAAAATATGTAGTGTTAGAGCAGGTTTCTTGTAGCTCAACGGTCTTTGGGCTCCACTACGTCAACATGGCTTTACATTTATCAAGGACGGTGCAGCAGGAGGCCGGTTATTATGAAAGAGCTGCAGGAAAAGTTGAGTGACATCTTCTATGTGTGACATGAAGCTAACAATAGGAAGTAGGTCTATCTCAAAGTTTCACTGCATTCAGCTCAGACTTGATATAAAAAAAGATGGAGCCACTGAAACGTTGTAGATGATGAAAAATAACAGGGTTCCCAATCTTTTTGTGAAGCTTGCTACGTACGAGCTATTGGTGCGGAGAGATTTGGTAAAGGGTGTGGATTCATAAAATATTTTCATGTGTTTTGAGATGTCTCATTAAATGTTTATATGCAGTTCCGATGACACAATCACTAGACCACTTACTACTGGTTTAAAAGATCTGAAGTGAAGGGTTTTGAATTTGTTCACATCCAATTCTGTTTTCATCACCATCCGGTGTTGAAGACTTAGTCCATAAAAACACATCAAAGCGCAATATTAATTGACAACATGTGATTTTACAAATATAAAACTTTTCAAACAGGAATCAGTTTTAAAATGTAAACTGTATTTTCTGTTAATACAACCACAAATAGACATTGTACTATTAAACTAAATCTTAAACTCCATCATTACAGAGCATTTACACCTGACTTTAAATGGCATGCCATTTTAACTGTATCTTGAATATATAAGTATATATAAAATACTGTATTTTATGATTTTATTCAATAGTAGATGTTATCAGAAAAGGAAATCCAGTTGAAAATGACACATTTCATCTGAAACGCTCTTCATCTGATCTATGGATGAATGAGCCATGGCGTCAGCCTTTTCCAACTGAATGAATGACAATCTTGGCTGGGAAAATACGATTGACCTTTAAATTCAGACTCTTTTCCTTTAGTTCTTTACAGGGCTGATGTTACTGTCCCTGATAACCTGTGAAGGTCAGTGTTGGGTGAGCAAACTAAACATTTTGATGACAATTTAATGAAAAGAGATGAACATTCAAAGGGTCAGAAGGGTTCGATAGGCCTCTGAGAGACCTGTATCTCTCATTGTCTGACACTGTCAGATGCCAGGTCTAAGTATGTCGGATTATATAATATCAACTCAATACCATAAACTTGTCAGATGAATCTTATCACATCGTTATATTTCTTCAAGGGTAAATTGGTTTCCAGAGAATTTAACAACAAAGTAAATTCTATGAAAATAGTTCCTAGCAGATGACTCATCCAAATGATACACTAGCAACACAAGATACATTCTTGTGCATCAACATTAGAAGCTGTAATTTCCTGTGCAAATGAACAATCCCAAGGGGGGAATGAGTCTCTTTTCTGAGTCACCCAGAAGGCATCAGTTCAAACCCCCTTCAAATAAATGATCAGAGGATTTTCTTTGTCTTTCCCTTCCTTTTCTTCCTTACTACTGTCACAATAATGTTTTTTTCTTTATAATAATATTATTTACAACTTTTTTGATTTAACCATGCATATGGATTAATAGCTGTTGTAGTATTGATGGACATATCACACACGGACCATTGTGCATGTCCAAGTCTTTTTTTTCAAGTCAGGCTTTTGTATTTTATTTAGACATTTGTGGGGATTTATATGATTTTGTTGGTTCACTGTGAAGCTTTTTGTTTCCTTTATAAAAGGTTTGGTGTGAAAGGTTACGCTAAGGACCTCTTGCACTTCCTTACAAATCATAGTCCTTGTACAGTGAGCTTGCCAAGTTGAGAGTCAGTTGAGCTTTTTATGAAAAAAAAAAAAAAAAAAAAGTTGAGTTCTGATGTTTGTTTGGTGAAGAGAGTTCACTTTGCCACAGAAAGTGACAAAATGAAGACTTTTAAAGTGTGGCACCACCTACACTTTCACCAACAATAGATCTTGCCATTCTGGTCTCTTTGTTATTAAGCCTTGTGCAGTTTCCTGCTGCCATTTTACATGACACCTGGGAATTAAAATCCTCCAAACTGACACGCTCAGCCTCTGCCTTTTAGAGCTGCCAGTGTGCAAAGTTACCATACTGCAACATGAAGTAAACAAAAGACAGAAATTAAATGCCTGTTATTGTTTCAGCACTACTTGACTTTAATTGGCCAGCCTCATATTTCCAGGCAGTGCTCCCCATATGTGACCTGGTAGTAGACCACACAGAGAGAGAGAGACAGAGTTGATACACCCGAGTGCAGCGATAAGGAATTACGGTGGCGGCTGTCTCTACCGCCACCGCCACCAGCAGCAGCAGTAGGCGTGTTGGTGAGAGCTGATGAAGAAATATTGCAGATGCTCTTAAACCTTGAAGAATGAAACTGCAGATAACTTGATATCCGTCCTCCCTGCGGCTGATGTGTAATGATCCTGCGTGACTGACACTAAAAAAAAGCATTTTCTATGAACTGATAGTTTCACTCTCAATATACTGGCTTTAATCAGGCCCACAGCGAGAAATATTGCCTATCTTCTTTTCAGACTCGGCTTAGATCTCATATCAACTCACCTTTGGGGAAAAAATAAATTAAAATGTTGGCAGTGACTGTTTTTTTTCTGCCGCTGTATACTGATGGCAGATATCTGAGGCCCCTTTGCTTTTAGCTGAGCTGACAAGCACACTCATTCAATGTCAAAGCCCCTAGTACCGTATTAATCAATTGGCATTATCCCAAAATCACATTAATGGTTCTTACTTACAGCTAGCCAGTAGTGTAATCTTTCACTTCGGCAGCTTGTCGTCTGTGCTGCCACTGGAGGAGCACAGCTCAGCCGTACTGCTGAAGACGGGAGGGTGACACGCCCAGACGGTCCCACCCCTTGAACCAAAACCAAACAGAAAACATTTGAATTACGTGGTATTAATTTTGCGCTGCAGACAGGTGTCCTGTGGGAAATAGGTGTCAAGAAAATTTACATTCATGTCCCACTGCGACACATCTCAGACTGGTGCTGGAGTGGAGAGACCATCCCCCTGAAAATGACTCAGTTGGCCAAAACACAGATGTTTGCTGTCTTTCATGTGCAAATAGGAGACCTCTACGCTAATGGCAACTAGTCCCAGCTCAGACTTATACAAGTCAGACTGTGATAGAAGGAAAATACTGAATTTTAAGATGTCAATTAAAATCCACCACTCAGCTGCAGACTTTCTTTTTTTCAGTTTGAATCATTTAATGATATAGTTTTGGGCCACGTTTTACCCTTGGCCCTGTTTGATGTAACTTTGTATGCAGCTATAGAGCAAAGTACCTCAGGGCCTGCTGAAAGGGCACACTGCGCTCAGGTAAGTCAGACAGAGTTATAACCCAGTGGGGAGGCTGCGCTTGATGGTAAGACGAGATTGTAATAACTTAGTGCTATATGTAAATACTGCAGTGCAGCATCAAGATGTCACCGTCCAACTATTTATTCCACTTCAGGTATAATTTCCATGTTTATTTGCAAGTCATCCACACAGCTCTACATAATGCAGCGTAAGAGTGGAGCTCTGGCTCAGGACTAAACATAAACTCTGTATATAATGTTATGTTATAAATGCATCATCTGAAGGAATGGTTCACAGAGAGTTGACTCTGGGGCATTAATTACCCCAAGATTAGATTGAAATAACATTAGATTGAAGTAACAAAATTACTTTTTTAGAATTTTTTTAGAGCCTTGAAGGTTTATCGTGTCATATTGTGTTTTAAAAAAAAAAAAAGTGCCAGACATAAATAACATCCCACATTAGCTTTTTTTAAGTTCCCACGTTAGGTTAATAAAGTTCAGTTTAGTGTTAATGTTGACTTAATGTACATCACAAGTTGTGGTTTTTCCCTCCAGTGATGTAGAAACTGAAGCACTCCAGCTAAAAGATGAATTCAGAACATAGAAACTGTTCTTACTGGTTTTAATGAAGCAGCGCAGCTGGGGGCTTTGTGTTGAGTGGCGTGATGAGCCCGCTGTTTGGAGGACTGAAAGTAAACATGGATGCTGCATTAATGTGAGCGCTGACAGTTAAGGATGTACCAATTAACCAACCTTCTGTCGATGCTGATGAAAACATAAACACTTGTTTCGTTATTGAATTTGGTCAGCTCTTGATTAGAAAGTCTTTACGTTTTTCAGCCTACTTGTTGGCTTCACGTGCCGAATGTGTAGTGAGTGGTCTCACTGTGAGGAACATCTGGCTTCCCAAGAGATAAAAACACTGCTGCCCTGCGTCGCTGACACACTCAAACCAATTAGAGCAATGAGTCATATGCAGAATACACAGTGTGCTGCTGGGCATATGAATTGTGACATAACTTCATCCAGAGCAGCCTCAATCTGATTGCCTTGATACAAATTAGATGAACGCCATGTTAGGCAGTTTATCATTCAGTCACCAAGATGCCAGACCACTGGAAATACTGCAACATGAAAACTGAGTCAGAATAAACACTAGGCTGCACTGATGATACTCATTACATGTCTGTAGGTGGTACTCCATGACTGCACAGTGCAAAAACCTCAACAGTACATCATGTGCAGTTGTTTATTCACTTTCTGCTGTGTAAACATGAGAAACAGGGAGACTGTCTGTGCAAGCAGCTTATTATGATCCACAGGTTCATTTTTTGTTGTGATGAGGAGGATGTAATGGATGGATTTACACAAACACAGGACTGTGACAGTTCTTGATACATTCTTGGTTCTCCTAGCACCTCAGCCTAACTAATGTAGACAAGTGCAGGGGGCTGTTTCTTGACTCCAAGAAGTTAGGTGGCGTAAAACTGTAAAAAATAAAAATAAAGAAATCAGTTTTAAATTACAAACAATTGCTCCCCATCCTCACAAATCTGAATTCAATCATGTTGGCTCACATCCTCAAATCTCTGCTCCCGTGCATCAAATTGAGACCCTGTAGGTGAATGTAAGTAGCAGTTTGTAACTATGTAGCTTGTGTTATAAACTTCACCTTCTTACCGTCTGAGTTTCTGAATTAGATTGTGTCAAGTATCTACTGATGAATGTTAATATTGACTAGTTTCTAACTTAAGCCTTCAGTTATAGTTTAGCTAACTAATCTTAGGTAGGTGATCACGCTGCCCTTCATCTCTAATGTTGAACTGTTTGTTTCCTGTTTGAAACTGATTTGTTGTTTCTTTTATCCATGACCTTTCCACAACTTTAACGGTGTGCTTATTATTGTAACTATGACGACACATTCTATAACCTTAAGGAAGTACTTATATTTAACTCAAACCATGATCTTTCCCTAAACCTAAACCTGCCTTTTGGTTGCGTTCAATGGGTTTATCAGAACCTTTTTATTACTTTGCTGATGAGAGAGATGAGACTGAATCTGAAAAGTAACGTTGCAGGCTGTAAAACCAAAACAGCATCTTTCAGCTTTAGAAATTGGTGATAATGGGTTTTTCTACTTGGAGCAACTTGTTCATATTACACGTGGTCAATTTATCCATTACTCATATAAAATTATTGAAACTGAGAGTTTTAAATGTTCTTCCTATATCTTTCAGAGTGAACATATATTTTTACCTGAAAAAATAATTAGTGTGAGGCTAAACAGAGAAATCCTGCTCATCTTCTAAGTCCTGTAAACAGTAGGTCAGTCATTTCACTGACAACGCAGTGTAGCTTTGCCCCGTTTTTGTGGACTTTTATGGAAGAATACCCAAGTAGCTGACATGAGGAGTAATCATGGGGTATTTGGTTGTCAGATTTTTAACTTGCCAAGAGGCTTATCTCACATGCAAGTCATTTAGACTCTCCTTATCTTAATGAGAGAACAGACTGGTGATATGGGGCATGACTGTGATACAGATATATTTTGTTTTTAGGTTATGCTAATGAGTGCACCATATTAACAGTGCCGTTAAACTTGATCCCCTCGACACGCCTGCCTCAGTCACACTTCTTTGTTGTAGTCACTTTGAAAAGCTTTCGCTTCCTCGCTTCCTTTGTGTTCATGGATCATCATTGCAAGCTTGCAGATTTGGAGTTGCGTCATAGAGATCAGTATGGAAATTATTCTAATGAGCAGTCAGCAGGCTGCCGCAAATGCTGGAGAGGCAGCTCATGTGGTTCTACATAAGCAAACTTTTCAGCAGAAATACAGCAGGCTGTCAGTCTGACAGAGAGGTCAGAAAATAGAGAGAAACACCCCTGGCTCATTAATTACAAAGCTGAAGACTGGCCCCTGGTAAAGTTAAATGTAGGAGTCAGGTCAGGCAGTGTGATGTATTGAATTGAATGTGCATTTGGTGTCCAGGGGCCTGTCCACGCCAACTGGACATGCAGAGTACATGGCCCATGTTCAGATGCAAGGCTTTGTATCCAGCTTCTCTCTGCCTGGTTAAAAAACATGAATGATCTGTGTCAAGTTCACTGACGCTGCTGAGAGCAAGTAATCCAATTACTCTTGCATTTTACTCATTCCTGTGTAAAACTGGCTAAATACAGTTGTTCAATCATTTAGTCAAAAGAGAAATAATCATCAACAATTCTGATAGCCAGTTAATAATTGAAGGATCTTGTCAAGAAACCAAAAATCTGTCTTATTTCCTTTTCTTTTACTTTTTGTTTAACATCATTATAAATTAAATATCTCCAGGCTTTTGGACTTTAGGTCGAGCAAATCAAGTTATTTAGAAAAAGAGAAATTCTGAAGTGACCTCTGCACAATTTTCACATTTTATCGACTTGATGATTAATCGATAAATCAATCAAAAGATCATTAGATTCATGAAATGAATCATTAGTTGAAGCCTTAGTAGGAAATATCATGGCGTGGTGTCAAAGGTGTTTTTAGTGTAGTTGCGATTGAGCAAACTGAAAATAATTCATTATCAATAATGAACATCAAGGTCAGTGGATGTTTTTGCCTCTTTCCACATTATTTAACAACCAGGCAGAAACGTGCTGCCTCTTAAATGTGCTTCCCACATGCAAATGGAACAAGTTCACGCATGTTTTCCGAGGTCGCCAGTAAAAATGTAAGAAAAACAACAGTGGGTGAGGGAGGTTGAGAAAATGTAAGATTTAAATTACAACCTTTCAGTGCAACAAACCCCATGTAATGAGTTGAACTTCTCAAAAATGATGGTTCACGTTCCTGGAGAATCACAGGGAGCTGCTTACTTCATTAAGTTTTTTTCTTACTCCACCACTGTGCCTGTGATGTGACTCCAGCTTGAGGAAAATTAATACTTTCGTTTCCTTTTCTCAATTCATCACAGGTTCTATTGCATTTGGGTAATTGATTTGTATGCTAAGTGATTTTCCTCTCATCATTCACTGTTGGCCTTCGAGTAATTCACTGGGTTAAAGCATCTCAGCACTTATTACAGTTTAACATATATATGCCTGGGGGAGGGAGGCAGAGAGCACATAGGCTACGTCTCTGTCATCTTGCTTTAGAAGAGGTGTTAACGCTAATTTTATAGGTGTACTTTGAATCTTTAGTTTCCCTTCTTAAATACTGTCCTCTTTTCCATTTCCGCTGCTCCTCCTCAGTCTAAAAGGACATTTGTATGTATTATGTGTTGCAGCCAAAATTGTTGATGAGCGTCATTATAGCGTTTAACAATCCAGTTCAGTCATAGAAATGAATCAGTGGAGGAGTTTTATGTTGCATAGAGAGCAATCAGCATAAAGACTTGCTTGCCAGTGCACACAAAGAGAAATCTGGTGTATGATTCAGCAGCACAGCCATGAAAAAAGGGAGAAAATCACTGTTATCACCTGCATCTACCAGCACAAAAGCCCGGAAAGTAATGTCAGTACCAGATTACCTGAGACAGTTGATTACTGCACGGCCCGTGACGATGATTTACAGCGTCCTGGACAATGCATTCATCAATGTTCGTTTTACGCAAACAATGCATGAGTAAGAGCGCCCGAGTCCTCATATGACTCCTTGTGGGTAAACAGGGAAGCTGACAGTCTCTCTTATGCACACCCCCACTTAACGGGTGACTCCTAATGATTCAAAAAAAGCGTGATGTCAATATAGTGCAGAAGATGAACTCCGCATGTTTGCCTGCCTGTCACTGACTGTCCTGCTGCTTGTAAATGAGAGCACTGATGTCAGTGTTCCCCACTTCTTTTATGGAATCAATCTTCATCCCCTCAACAGTGTCCTGGTTATTAAAACATTTAAACGGTCTGCATAATGTATTACTTCAAAACATCATTAACCATGCATACATTCACTTCTCATCTAGTTTGCCATTATTCATGTGATTTATATAATTATCTTGTGAAAACGTTGAATCTTGAAAATGTCACGTCTTCAATGGCACTGCGTTTTTGACAGGATTTCACAAGCTTCCACTGGTTTTTTTCTCCACCTATAAAACACCCTGTCGGTCTTCAGTCACAGACAAAAGATGTAACTTGGATTGAGAAAGCTTTGACATGATAAGAGTTTGATATTCCATTGCTGTTTGGGATTCCATGACAGATGCAGTGCTCTAATTCTGTAATTAAAAGAAGAAAACATCATTACAGGTTCAGATTACGGAGAATCCCCCTGATCTGATGGTGCCCGAACTGAATTTAATCTCCTTGAGATCTCTGCAGTTAATTACTTATATGTGATGACAAATCAAATGAATCTGCTCTGTTTGTTGCAACTGCGTGCAGAATTACATTTTTAACCAGCTGCTATTGTTGGTATCTGATCTAATGTTCTTAAACCAAACTTGGCCAACTCACTTTGTAAGTGAGATTAAGTGAATCTTTCTTTGAGCATATTTTGCCTCTGTTCCCCTCACACTCACTATAGATGTAGAGCTTGGGAATATTTGCCATTTTCCTTCATCTTTAATTCAAAGACATAATTATGTAAAATGTAACTTTGCACTGACACCACAAAACTTTTGAAAAAGGAAATAAGTTGAATTCATTAGCAATAGCACACAACCTTGTTCATTTGAATACACTCAGGGGGTTTCGCTGCAACAGCTGCGGCTTAGTGTCTGTTGTTCAGAAAGAAAGTTACATAGTCTTACTTTAATTTCAGTTTTAGTTCATGGACTATAGATGATAGAGTGCTTCCTGCCATATGCATTTTTTAAAAATGTATTTATTTGCACAGAGTCACTCACTGTTCGTTGTACCTTGGCATGTGACAAATAAAACCTATGTATAATTTTTTTAAAACAACATAAGTTACCATATAGAAAGAATATAACATATAAAATATGATTAAACACAACAATTTAATTATTATTACACCCCACCCCGTGACAATATTGCATATCGCCATATTTGGGCTGGACGGTGTCAAGATATTTAAATATTTATATATTAATAATTTTAGAAATGGCCTAAGCCCCATTATGATATAAGGCAGGTTTGAAAGAAACGGCAGCAAATATTAGCTGTTGGTCAAAATAAAAGCTTTATTCTGAAAGAAGAACACTGTGATGAGAGATGTTGCAGCTTGGAGTGGTGTCATGTGTTGTCTATGCTTAACTATATTCAGTGATCAGTGAGTCATTTCATCAAGTAAGGATTCTAATTTGAATCTTTTATCCATCCTTTTTCCTTTTTTTTCATATAGATCATTCTTTTAAGAACAGATAATATTTCAAACAAATTAAGACAGAGGAACACACAGGGATGTGGAGTTTGTTCTTTTCATCTGCTCAGAAGTATAGTTTTGGGTCTTCAAACAGAGCTCTTTTGTATGTTTCAAAGTCTAGATCAAAGATGATCAAGCCTTTCTCCTTTTTTTTTTTTTTTGCAGTGAGGACTGTTAAACTTTGTAACAACTTGCCTGAGGAAATATGATGAGCTAACTGTAACTTTTTTAAAGACACAACATAAAAGTCATTTTAAGAACTTGGATTTTAATGATAAATGTATTATTGCCGGTAGCTACATGTACACTGTCAGTGTGTTGTTTGGAGACTCAGTATGGTTTGGAAGTATGCATGACTGGACTTTATTTGCAACCTGGGCCTTATTTGGTGAGTTTATATCATAATGATGATACAATTTTAAACACTCAGTCTTAATGATTCTAAAGCCTCAGATCACAAGGCTGAGGTTCGCCTTTAATTGGGCCAATTAATTGAGCAAACCTTCAGCCCATGTAAGCTGGTGCTGTAGTTCTAGTTACTTACTGCATGCTCTGCATTCTGCTGATCGTGAGATAAGATTCTCTTATTCCTCAGGGTTAACTGACTAAATGTAGACATGATAATTACATGTTTATTTGGTGATGTTAGGTTTTCTCAGTCAGAAACAACAGTAAGCATCATAGTATACTAAAACCTACCAAAAGCTGGAGAGAAAAGGTATCCTTATAAAAAGTGGATTCTGTATGTTCAGCTGTCACACAGGAAGAATGCCATTACTGAAACTGCAGAGCTTCAAGTCTCTCCACCCACAGTCTAAAACTCTAAAAACCAAAACGCTATTTAGCCACAGGACATAATAGGCTTTCAGTGCATGCATAAAAAATGTTCAAATCTTCACTTACAAACAACCACAGTCACATTTTTAGACACAAGATCTGTGATTCCTGAAAGAGGATGATAAGATGACAACCGACAAGTGTAGAGAAAATGCATCTACAGGACAGAACAACCTGCAGATTCAGTACATGAAACATATTCATACCCATACTCCCAGTGGCTATGTGAGGTTTAATGGGGTTTAGAGTTGTCATTGTAAAGTTTGGCAATATGAAGGGCCATTTGAGGCCCACTTTTCCCTTTTGGGACCCCAACCAATTGCCTGTTTTACTTCTCCTGGTGGTGCGTCTCTGCATACTCAAGGCGTTGTCCACTACATCTGGTTATGTCATGTTCTCTCCATGATTGTGCAGCTTTCCTACAGTGCAGTTGTTGCTTTTATTCCGGTCCGAAGACAAGCAGCTCAGTTCAAATTGCCCACACATGCAGATGTGAATATGAGGGTATCGGTCTGTTCTGGTCTATTAATTACAGGCGGGCAGACATTAGTGATTTAAACATGTCATCGTCCACAAGTTGAAGGGTCAACCCCCACTTACTTTTGTTTGAACTGAAATAACATGAAATAACTGGGTTGCTAATTGACCCTATACCAAAACACCGCGTGAGTTTTGAAATTCAAAGATTCCTGCATGTTGGCAACGAACTTGTGCAGAAGGGGTTAACGAGGAGCTCCCTAGGGACTGAATATCTTGGTAGAAAAACAAATTATGGTCATAATTTAATGACAACGTGTAAAAGGCAAGCGCCTTATTTTCAACCTGAGTGGCTGGTGCAGGATTAATATATATATATATATATATATATATATATATATGTGTGTGTGTGTGTGTGTGTGTGTGTGTGTGTGTGTGTGTGTGTTGACTGGAAGCTTCACCTTTTTAGTGGAGTGTCCTTCACTCTGCATGTGCATAGCAACAGCAACTTTAAACACGGTTCAAGTAATCAGCAGTAGAACTGATGCAGAGTTCAGCCTCTGGTGTGCTCAGGCAGCAGGAGATGCCTGTTTGCATATTAATTGGTTCAGACCTGCCAGGCTGAGAGTACAGAAAACACTGTACTCTCTTGTATTTACTGTTACATGACATTGCCTGTCTGGGTTTCTGTTTTTTAATATGGCTGATGATGAGATAATGTTTTAGAGCATTTATGACGATGAATTTGTTTATCAGAGGGCATTGTATTTGAAGGGACTATAGTTTGTCCAAAGTACTGAGTATGGTACTTACTGCCAGAGCAGTGTTTTTTAGCTCAGTCAGGCTGGAAAATGAATGACTAGTCATATTTCCAATGTTTTCAGTGCTCATTTGCAAATTAATGAGTATAAAAGCGACATGAATCCAAAGCGACAGATGCCAGATTCTCTTCCAGCTGGATCTAGGACAACGTCAGCCTCAAACACTTGTCAGAGTGCAACTTCATTTAACCTGTGCAGAAATAAAACTGGAGGTGGTGTCAAATCATCTTTAACTGGGACGGTGCGCAGTGCAATTCATCAGAAAATCAGAAATTCATCACCTGTCAGATCTTCTATACTTGACAGTGTTGAGGGTTACCACTGACTAATGTCTTGACATGTTTACATTACTTTTCCTGTTAACAGTAGCAGTGCTATTTGATAAGTTCAAGTGTAACTTCCTATTCAAACAAGTCTTTACACAGAGTTAAACAACATTTACAGAATTATTTCAATGTGCTTTTATTATGATTTTACATATTTAAGTTGTTTAATATGAATGTTGATGAATGCATATACATTTGGGAGGATCAGTGCATGTCGAGGCAAAGAAATAATTAAAAATGAATTTCAGAGATTGGATTCTTTGAAAAGTGAAGGTAGCGCAGTTATTCTGATTGTGCTTCTTGGAAAATAGGATTATTAGGAGATAAAATAGGAGAATAGGAGATAAAAGTTATGTCCAGGTCAGACACACCTGTCCACTGTTATAATCTCTTTACATACAAGTACTGAGAAATTATAACCAGTGGAATAAAGCACTGACATTTTATTTTGTTTCTATTCATGCACTTTTATTTTGTTTAACTACTGCAGGTTTTAGAAGAGTAAAGTTACTTCATCATTTTTTACTAACTCATTTAGTCTGTGAAATGTCAAACACTGGTGAATAACGTCCCACTAACAGCCCAAGAAGGATATTTACAATAAAAAATGTACTGTGATATGAACCAGAAAAATCTCACAATTTAGGCTCTGGGACAAAATGTTCAATTATCTCTTATCAAAATAGTTTGTGTGTTTTCTGTTGAACAAATCAATGTTTAATTGTCATTGTTCAGAACTGAAAACAACCTCTGCTTGTTTGGTCAATCATCCAAATTAGAGTAAATACATAGATAGAAATATGCCTTAAAACATAATCAGATAACATTACATTGCCTGAATGGATAATTTAATCCCATTAGTCAAATAATAAGGCTGTTAATTAACACAAATCCTTTTTTTTTCATCAATAAAGTCTAATATTTTAGTTTATCTGTGCTGAGTGTACACGCTGAGCCACAGACGCTGGGCACCTTTCCTTTACATTGGCTTATTACCCAACAGCCTAACAAGTGGCTTGTATTTGCGATTGGCTCATTTCACTTATGAACTAGCAACGGCAAAAGCAATCACACAAACTGGTGTGTGGCTGCCAGGAGGCTCCTGGGAGTGTTAGACAGTTATGAGACATCATTTGGGGGCAAAACATCCCATTAATAATCAGGATAGTAGACCAAGGAGAATAACAGTAACCACTTTAAACACAGGCCCCTCATGACTAAGGTTTCATTTGGAATAAAACATGCAGTAGAAATCTTTTTATAATTTGTTTAAGCAGATCTCAACTAGTAATAGTCATGTAAACCTGCTACTTTACTGGGCTGAGATACACGATCTTTTCTCCACAGCTACTAACTCAGATGGTTCTTGAAATGAAAAACAAACAACAACAGTGACCCAAGGGCTCCAAATGATGATTTAAAACATGCAAATGTTTGTTTATGACTACCTTTGTCATTAATATAAGCTCTTCAGTGTTAATCCTTGCAGCATTTGAAATGTTGAAAGGGATATTCTGTAGCCACTGATCATTACACACAGTCATTACAGTAACCAAAAAATATACATGTCAACAAATTAGTGTTGCCTTCAGGTACGCCTCATGGCCTCCTTCTTTCAAGTCAGCAGGTTGTAAGTGTGATTTTTGTCACAAATGTAAAAATAGAGTGTAACATAGAACTGTACCTCTAGTATTTTAAAGCAGCAGCAACAGTAAAGAACCTCTCTCTGTTACAGTGTCACAGTCCTCCCAAGAAAAACAACACCTTTAGTTTTTGTAGCAAAGGCCCCAAAATAACATGTGTATCTTCAAGAACTCCAGTGGCCGTGGGAATTGTGATTCCTGACCGTCAGGAGAATTGGAGGAAACACTGTTGTTACAGAAACTTAAAGTCTGCAGAGGGAGGAGGTCGGGGTGGATGTGACAAACATACTGCATGTTGGACCCTGACACAGGAGACTGCTGTTTACTTCCCGACATAGTCTCTTCCTGTCCATAATCAAGTTGTTTCTGTGCCTGAAGTTAACCAAAACTTAACCAAACTAGTGTCAAACTAGAGAACAGTTTTATTCTTGAAACTGACTTGTAGGTATTAGAAAGCAACGACAAATTACGTCACATCAGAAAATGCTTTTTAACCTTGTTTAACTTGTTAACAGGAAGCATCTATACTGTTAATGGGTTTGTTCAACATCGTCCAAGAGCTTTACTTCGTCACACCTGTAAAGCTCAACCTGACAGCTTGTACACTGTATTTGTGAAGTTTTGTGCTAAAGTCAAAATTATGACGGTATTTAAAAACCATGTGCGACATGTACTTATTCATAGTGTTCAGTTTTAGCCAGTAGGCAAATGAAGCAAAGGACCTGTACATGTATCATACATGGTCCCCAAATAGAATAATGGATTGACTTGGTTGCAGCCAGATGTGAGCAGCTGCTTTCCCATACTCGACGGGGCTGATCATAGACCACAATCTTGTTGCTCTCTGAAGACGAAAAACACTCCAAAGATGAGACAGAATATAGAGTGACCACTTGTCACTTCAGGTGTCCCCAGAAATCAAGGAAAGACAAGAATCTTGAGACACAAACACATCAAAGTGAAATTAAACATGAAATCATGGACTAATGTTCACTCCTGCTGCACATTTACAGCTCTGACAGGTGTATCTGCTACACGGACAGTTAGCTGCCCATATTTCTGGCTGTTCCTCTTATCACAGCAAAGGTTTAAGTAAGTGCCAGTACCTGAGATAAATACACATCCCCCTGACAGCTAATTATGGATACAGCTGTAGTTGAGATCTGTATGTTGAGGGAACTGAAAGGAAAAGAAGAAAAGCTAAATATTACCTGGGAATTGTTTCCTATATTCAAAGGGTACTGAATAGTATCACTGTCATTCAGGGCGGACAGCGGAGCTCTTGATGTAAGCAGACAACTAGCCTGACATGAGCTGGCAGCTTTATGAAACCATCGAATAAGACAAATATGATATTATGACTGCCATGTTTTGTTTTTAGTTGAAGCCTTTTTGTACTGAAGCTGCTGACAGGTCTCATTTTATAGTGATGTTTACCAAGTATTTACTTTTTTGATACCTTTTTTGAACCTGCCAGAATTTGATTGTTTTCAGCCTTTTTTTTTGAAACATTGAGATTATGACTCCATTGCTAATGAATTCATTACCATGTTAGATGACACTATAGGCTTAGACAAGACCTAACACGTTGGTTCCACCACAGAGTTGGATGTGGATTTGTAATTATGAGTGGCCTCTTTTACCTTGTAAAAAGCCATTTGATCCATTGTTAACATAAATGTATTGATTATAGCAGCTTTAAGTTTCAATCACGTAGCCGTTCATATTCACCTTTACGGTCATGTTTGATAATAACATATATTTTCCAACTCAATTATACATAATTTTACCACAAAACGTTTGTGTTAATGTGAAATAAATGAATAGTGACTATTACCCTATTTATTATTATGTATTAAAAGCATTGGCCTCAAAATTCACTCAGGCTGTAATCAATGACAACCTGACATTCCCATATCTGATTCAGTAAAATGCCCCAATGTCAGCTCAGTGTTGCACTTCACACTTATCAGTCAATCAGCAGTTTACTGAATACTAAAATGAAATCTAACCACACAAGTCTGTGTTTGATGATGTGATGATTCTGATATCATCAGAAACCCGTTCAAAGTCTCCTCCACCCCGCTCTAGTCTCAGACGTCTTATCAAGTATATTAAATGCCCACCTGCACATCCTGCTCTTCCTCTTCCCTCTTATCTAATTTTGGAAACACTTACCTGTGTATTGAGCTTTCGCTCTCTCCGCTTTATCAAATCTAATTTCTTTAAATGCTGTCACTCTCCTTGATCAAATCTGCACGTGGCGCCCGTCAGCCCACCTCGCTCTCTTTCATCCTTGCGTTGTTTAGTAAATGTGTCTTGTGTGAGCGCTCTCACTCTTGTTTGCTCAATAAAAATTTTTGTGCCTGCCAGCGCTGTTCACAAAGCTGTTCCATAAAATACTGATAGTGTGAGGAGGCTGGGCTCCCGCTCTGGCACTGTAAGTTATTCTCCTCTTAGGCAGCATTTTTCACAGGCTTTAGCTTCTCTGTGCTTTGTCGCAGGCTACAATCCATTACATTTAAGTTTTGTAAACTAAAAAATGTCACTGACATTTATTCTAAGTTGAGATATGTGCACAGGCACTGAATATTTAACAAACTAAATGATGCAAAATCCCAGTAAAAACCATTCAAAAGTAGATGTTAAATGATGTGACTCAGCTATAGGCTGTCTGTTTGTCAGTGTGCATGTATGAATACAGTGTGCTTTAGGTCAATGGTACTGCCTGTTTAAGAACACTTGAGGAGCAAAACAACGAAACTGGGGCAGGAGCAGCTATAGTAGTATTTTGTGTGGGGAGAATTGCCTTGGGGCAAGAGGAAAGAGCCAGCAGGCCAAATAGGACCAGGCAGAGGTCTTGTCCCTGCACTCAGAGGTGCTGTTTCAGAAGCAATACGATGAGATGGGCAGAACCCAACCAACCAGCCAACCAACCCAATGCACCATTTAAAAACAGGCAGAAACACTCAGGCTGCTGTTATGTTCACAAATAGTGTCTTTGGTCTTTATTTACTTCAACCACTGTACCAAGACAAAGCCTTTGTTTGAAACAGACTAAGGCTGAAACAGATCGTTATTTCTTTTTTCCTGTTTTTAAGTATATTTTATTATATCTTAGCAAGAAGACTCCCGGTGATGTGATGCTGATGCTGTCATTCTCAATCCTCTCTCTTTGAAATGACATTTATGCACAACTGAACGCTTTGTATGAAATGTCACTGGCTGGATTACATTCAGACAGTGTTGTGTACAAAGCACACAACTGTCACACCAGAGACCAGAGTTCACATCAGATGGTCCCATCTGAGGTTGGGTTAGAGGCAACAAAGGCACTTGGGCTACAGTTAGGGAAAGATAAGTCACTGTGAACTTTTTCTGTAATAAACCAGGCCAGGATCTTTCCCTACCGTTAACCAAGTGCTGCCAGTGCATAAACATAACCACCAAAAAATGTAATAACTCATTGTCAACATATTTGCAACTTTCCAAGTATGTTAATGAACAACGTATTCCCACAAGTCCTCCAACCTAAACAACGATGTAGGTCACTACCCTGATACGATCCATAGGAGGCTTCCTGTGGCAGGCGCACCAGACCTCAGTCGTCATGGTAACAATAATAAACTCACTGTTAAGGTTTGGTTATATTAGGTGCATATAGAATGAGTGTTTCTGCCTCTGCGGTTGTGGTAATTAATATGGATGTAATCTAATATAGATCAATAGTTTCATTATAAATAACACACTCTAAAGAGATATGAAAAATACACATGCATTTGTAGTAATGTAGAAAAACATAGGCTACAGGCTACAGGCTGTGTTTAAAAGTCACATGCAAATAGGCCAAAGAAGCCTCTCAGATTTTTCTCAATAGTTTTTTTTTTTTTTTTTTTTCACTGATACTTCAAAGAAGCTTTGTGTTATCTGTCTATTATCTGTCTATCTATTTATTCTATCTCCTCTTTGCGGCCTCATTTTTTTTCATTGTGACCCCATAAGCTATTTTATCTCAGTTTTGCACGCACATATGGCTCCATTTTAATACTTAATTGAAAATGGTTTGTTTCTGTCCAGATGAAGACGGGGAGAGAGAGAGAGAGAGTTGGATGACAAACACGTTATCAGACACTATAACAGGGAATCATTTATCCACTGCTTTCTTTTTTTCCCTCCTAACCCACTGAATTGCAATCAGGTGCCTCCCTGCTGTGGCTGTGATTAAACATCTGTGCTGGTGACACCAGAGGGCTGGACTTCAACCCACTGCTTGGGACATGGATGGATTACATCTCTATATAGTATAAAAAAATACTCCCAGCCGAGTGGACTGCAGTTTCCTGCATCCTACAGTTATAAATTGAATCGACTGCTTTCAAGCGTGAACACAGTTATGGTTTAACTCTGCAGAACAATTTAAGAACAAAAACTTCAGTTCAGTTCCAGATGCTTTCTGTCTGGCCACAGTATGGGGACAGTTTGCTGCTCCGTGTTCTGACCAAAATTAGTTGCAAAAACTCCAGGAAGTGATGCCTGAAGATTGTGATGGATGCTGACTAGTTTCTGAATGTTTTCGGAATTACTTTCAGTAGTGACAGGTGGCTTTGATCTTCTCTTGTTTGTGTCAACATTAATCTTCATGAGCATGAAAGAAGCAGGATGCCAATTACCTGCACACATTAATTTTGTCTTTGGCAGTTCAGTCTCAAAGTCATCCTCAGGAGGATTAGTTTGTAATAAGTGTTTTTCCTCCCCATATTCTAGGCATCTGGAAAAGTACTCCTTTTCTTCTGTGGACAAACTAATGGGAGTGCTTCTACTTCCTCCTCCTACTCTTCATTGTAGTCATTTTATTTTACTCACACAAGACAAATCCCAGACAAATGTCATCCAGCTCTCAGGCTTCCTGTCGCTAGGAGCTTTTATCTATTTATCTGGCTCTTCAGGACTCCTGAACCGTCAGCTTACTTTAAAGGACTCATAGAATTTGGCTGAAGGCACTACAGTTGCTTGACAAGAACGTTATGAATGGATCCAGCAGTTGTTCAGATTGTGATTACTGTTGTGGCTCATTCCTAAAACGTTGTGCAGAGACCTGCAGTGGGGGGAGAAGATTTTGCCCTGTTTAGATGCAACCAAATCCGGCTTTTATGTAAGGAAAGGATAAATGATAGATGATAACCTCACTAAATAGAAAAGGGAGGAAATAAAGTGGCACAAGCCTTTACTGTAAAATCATTTCCAGCAGTTAATTCTTTGTAATTTAGTCTGCAAACAGCTTTAAGCCACATCTTCCTCATAAAAGGCCACAGAGGTTATATTAACCTAATGCCCTAAGTACTGAAGATCCCACATTATAGAAATTGATATGTGCTTGTCTTGTTTGATTATCAAACAGGTCTTGGTATTATATAGATACTGTGACAGTTGAAAAACTGTCTTATAACGAGCTGTCAGGACTTCTATAACTTTGTGATGTCACCCCTCCCCCTGAGGCCTACGTGGACCCAGTGTCCAACCTTAGCAGGATTTGATTCCTCCAAGTGTTTACCTAAAATGCGATCCCTCAAAAATCGTTAGCCAGTCAGAAGAGAGGCTCAGAATCTCTCTTCTGATTGGCTGACTGAATTGTTGTTGTTAGAGCTCCAGAGAGAAAACCGAAAGAGGAGATATTAAACTACACTGAGATGGTTTTTGGTACTAAAAACCACAAATATATCGTCTAAATGGATATCAACACTTCAAATAAAGCGCCATAAAAGTGTGAAATATGGGACCTTTAAACATCATAACTTCTTACAGTTGAAGTTATGAAATCATGCACAAAAGATAGACATCATTTCCTTGTATTGCTTTATTAATGCTCTAGTTTTAGTGTTCACTCCCTTATTTTTGATCATGACATTCACACAACCTCATAATTCATGCACAGAAATTAATATACCTCCAAAATTTTGAAACAAAGTATGAAAGTTTCCTTTTTAAAGTGCAGACACTTTTTATATTGAAAAAACTTCAAAAGCGGGGGGATGAGGCATTGATTTCAGAGGACTGAGATCGACCCATTTCGGCTTTGATTGACTTCAAACAGTCTTTTTTTTTCCCTGTGTTGTAGATTTGTGAATTGCATTCTCTTGTGTTGTGAGGATGGAAACTTAGAGAGTGTCATTGACTCTATGTCAATTAATTCAGTTTTTTTCTAGTTTTTTTTCCCTAGACCTATGGGTGTGTGTGCGAAAGAAAATATTCGTTGCCAGAAAGAAGACATTATGATCATTCATTCTCAGCTTGACCCTGCTAACTGTAAGAGTCTTGCCAAGGACGGCGTCCCAGCTGGGGGCATCATTTATATTTTACAAGGAAGATTCCACAGAAAAGGCTTTCATAGAATTTCACTGAATCAGACTTGGCTGAAAGTGGCATTTACCAACGGTATCCTTGCAAAAAGCATTAGACTGTCAAAGCATTCAAGTATGTCAGACCATATTGTACCTGTGTCTCAATGCTGAATCCTTCACAGACTGTGTGATTGTGCTTCGGCATCTGACATTGAATGAAATATTGAAGCTGCAGCAGTGGGATGTTGTACAGCTGAAGCAAAAAAAAAAAAAAAAAAAAAGCAAACAGGAAATCATACGGGGAGTGGAGTCTGATGGAGAAGGCGAGACGCTGCAGCCAGCTCAGGAAACGCTGAAGGATGATGGAGTGCTCACTGGGGATTTCTTAGATGAAGCGTGAGTGCAGCAGTGCCTCGTGGCAATCGTTCAGGGAAGTCAGTATAGATATCAGGCCATGAATGCAATCAGGCAAATGTCAGCTGCAGTTCAGCACAGATCGTGCAGCGAGATGGATATTAGGCTTAGTTAAGCTTAGGCCAATAAATCAGTTCAGAGGCAAAGCAGCCTGATGTCTGCATTTAATTTAAATGTGGTTTTTGTTTTGTGAGTTCTGTCAAACTGCAACAGGATGGATTTTACACTGTAGCTTTTATTATGCGTTATGTTTTTGGGTTGTCTGTCCCTTTCTGGTGAAAGTGATTTCTCAGGAACAGCTTGAAGGAACTTCTTCAAATTTGGCACAAACATTCACTTGGAAATTAGGAAGACCTGATTATAATTTGGCGATCAAAGGTCAAGGTCACATTTTTGGCCAAGAACTTGTGCATTAATTATGACACAATTTAACACAAAATCCAAACTGTCAAAGGTCAACTTCTCTGTGACATAATAATGTTCCTCAATGTGTAGTAGAAGTAGGAACAGGGTCATGGGTGCTATATTATTTTACTGTATTGCATATTTCCCTATTGTAATGCTCTTCTCTTATACTTTTTTCTGTCTATCTTTTATGTGTTCCTAACCCCCCCTTGTGTCCTGTATTTGCGTCGTACCTTCCCTCGGGGACCACAGATGAAAATTAGTCAATAAGTTAAAATCTGGTGCAATACATCTTTTCTCAACTGGGTTTAATGTCTATTGTATATGGTCCCTGACAAATAAATGAAAATAGAAAAAAGAAATAAAGCTGGAAACAGAAGGGGAGCTTGTGACCATATTTCACACTTGCTTGGATACTGAAGTGGTGATACTAATATTGGAATTGAAATCTTGAAACTGTGGTGATTGTATAGATCTTGTTTATTGAGTTAAAGATATGTGTAATGCATCCTCATTTTAGAATTTGTTACTTCTTTGCAGCAACATCCATATTTAAAGTGTCAGAAATGAACATGTACCAGTGATGTGACTCTTTCTCTGATAAACTTACACATGAATGCAGCAGATACACTACCTACAGGAAAATCAAGTCAAATCGGTTTTATTTATATATATCTCTAAATTCCTTCAAAGTCTACACTTCATATATTATATAAATCCAGACAGATATGGATTTTAGCTGCAATGGGTGGTAATTCTAGTTACATGATGTAGCAGTAGTCACAGCAGAATTGATCAAAAACACATTTTTGTTCCTTTTAAACTTTTCCCATTTTCAGAATCCATTACAATATCTGCTGCAATAGAGACGTGTCTTTTATTTAGAGGCCCCAGAGGCAGCTTGTTAACAAAGTCTAACTCACACTGTTGTACACCTTTGTTCCTCATGCAGCTGAAGTTTAAATGAAAAGATTTTTTTTCTTGGCTTGACAGGTTCGTGTTCCAGCATGCACTTTGAGAAGTACTTAACCCTACCGTAACCTTGAGTGGTAAAATAATGTATGCCTCTATAAAGTTAAGAAATGTTCTTGTTAGTGTCATTTCTTTGACACAGATAAGAAGAAAAG
This sequence comes from Trachinotus anak, assembly GCF_046630095.1. Classification (NCBI taxonomy): domain Eukaryota; kingdom Metazoa; phylum Chordata; class Actinopteri; order Carangiformes; family Carangidae; genus Trachinotus; species Trachinotus anak. The sequence continues at coordinate 4,414,797 of NW_027273871.1, forward strand.
ATTTTCGTCCAACAAAGGAAATTCTTTTCTAATCTAATTTTAGAAAAACCTAGGTATAATATTGTTTGTGAAAGCAAAGTCTTAAGATATCTTTTTTCATCGTGACAGTCCTTCTCTTTACTTGTGAAGACACAACTGCTCTTAACTCATTATTGTCTCAAAATATGAGCGTGAATATCAGGATAACGGTTTATCACACTGACATCTGTAAAATTCACCCTGAACAGAACCCCCTTTTTTGTTTTAGCAGGAGCCAATTAGAAGTGAAACTGGAAGGTGTGTGCAGATTAACGGCAGCCACCTTCATCTCTGCAGGTGGAGGATGACCTCTCCTCAGTCTGGTGTCATTTCGGCTAAGAAATGAAAGAGATCCACCGCTGTTAGTTCAGTTGTTGTTTTCAGGTTTATGGAGAAAATCACTTTCCAAGAGCTTAACAATGGTACCCTGACACTGGATCACCTGTTATGATGCCTCTTCTGCCGACCTGTCTCTGTCTTTGAGAGCATTTGTTCTGGGTTGGTTCAGAACTTTTTTATTGGAACTAAGAGCTACGACTGTTGGAGTGCTGACTGTTTGCAGTGCATGAGGTGTATATATGCACAGTACACTGTATACCATAGGTATTAAAGTGAGGCATATCTCTCCAGGGAGGAAAGAGTTGATAGTGCAAACATACTGCATGTGATGAAAGGGACAGGTCCATCAAAACTTCTTGTCCTTGTTCTCAGAGTCATAACTGTACAGTCTGAACAAAGTGAGAAATCATAGATAAAAGATGCTCCTTATAACTTGACAGAACCTGCTTGAGAATAATCACGTATTTAGGATTTCTTCAGTATCAAATAGATCCAATGAGAGCTGTCTAAGCATACATAGATACACTTCAAACAGGAGCTGCTAATAACTCATTTAGCATAATTTTAAAGGTTTCTGTTTGCCAAAATGTGAACAAATACAGGCCAAAACAAAAGGTCTCAAAGTGAAGCCATTTGATACCAATTTTATCAAATCCAATTTATCAAAAAGAAAATTACAAAACACATTATGGTACAGATTTTAGTTTTACTTCAGTTTAATTTTTAAGCTTTGGTTTTTAACACACTCCAATGTGTGCCACGCTGCATCTTTATTGGCTCACTGACAGTAATGAGATTTACTCATTTACTCCTTAGGTATTGAATGACAAGGCATTTTTTGATCCTGAGTAATATCAGACCAATTCTGTTGACCCATAAAAGTATCAAAGTTCTATACTCAGCCCTACATATATATAATTATATTATATATATATATATATATATATATATATATATATATATATATATATATATATATATATATATATATAATATATTCAATATGTAGCCACATGGAAGTACAGAAGCAGTAAGCAGCAGTTGTCAACCTCTTTGGTGACCAGCAGGAATTACAACATTGAAGATATTTTACAATGCATAAATCCCTGGTGCACTCCGTATCAGCCTTCCACAGATATGGTCATATTCGGCAACAGGGACCAAATACTGCCTTTTGCCCCTTTACTAGATTTATTAGACTTTATTGTGTCATTAAGAGAACGGACAGATTAGCAGAATGAACAGACTGTTCCGGCTCCTGCCATCCAGCATCATCCGCCGCAGTGATTCCCCTCCTTGATTTCATGTACCAGCCCTTTCAAGATCCGACACAGTCAAGTGCACACCCTGTCAGATAGCAAACAACATCATGCAAATGATCCCAAACATTGAAGATAGCTGAAATTTGATGCAAATTTGTCTGTGATGGTAACTACAAAGCAGCAAAGCAATATCAGCAGGATGTGCAAGCATGAGAAAAATGCCACAACATTGACGGGGAGCACGAGGGTTCATAGCTCACAGGAACACAAACAAATTTTCACGGGTACATATTCCAATTGAAATTTATGAGGCATCATGAATTTATCTACAAACGAATGTGGTATCATTTCAGGCCTCTGGTGGGCCCACATGTCTGAGTTGAAAATCCTGCAGCAGCTCGATTGATGATGAAAGGAGAAATGACTTTGTGTAAAGGCTGATAATCCAAATAGAGCTCTGGATTTTAAAGATTAAACTTCATAAATCGACAAATATTGTTGATGAAGTGGCTTAGAAGGATGTGATTTATTTGTCTATATATGTTGAGATTGTCACAAAGTGGCACTGTGCGATGTTCCTATGTAAAAAAACAAAAAACACTTATCTAATCAGCCTCAATCTAAATTCAGCTCACAGGAAGTGATGAATGAACATCCAGAGCAGTGTCTTAAACAGCAGTAAGCAGAGCAGAGACCAGAGTAAGATCTTTTGCCTCTCTTGTCCCTCATGAATCTGCTGCTTCACAGCCACACAAACTGCAGCATACTGTGAGCAGTTTACTGATGAGAAATCATGTCATTTCAGGGCATTTAAGTTCAAATCAAGCAGTGATCTCTCACTGCTGGTTGGCCCTGCTGACAGTAAGTTAACTGGAGCAGGGGGTTCTAGTAGGATCATGTTTCAGGACTTGAGATTATTTGTTTTCTTGATGCTGCTGTTGTAATATGCTGTGCTGCGAATTGTTTTGTTAGATTGTTATAAAAACTTTGTGAAACACTTGGAAGTTTTGTTGGAATCAAGGTGAAGCGTTACACCTCACAGGGATTTTTAGTTTTGCCAAAACTTGTTTTCTTATAAATTTCTTCAGTTTTTCTTCCTCTCCTCTGCATTTTTTTTTCTATTCTATATTCACTCCAGTAGCACCAGCTCTTACTTGGACACAAATAATGGTACCGATTGCCTCCAGGGGTTTATTATAACACTTCAACTACTAAGGTTCTGTTCTGCAGCCTCATTATTTATTATTGTCTAACTTGGCACGGATACGTTCTTTGATTTTATCGAATTTTTACCTCTAGAAACAAAAATGCCTGGCATCAGTTTTTGACTACAAATTTAGAAATTATTCATAAACATTACTAAATCTTCGGGAATCACTGAGCTAAGACTTGGATGAACATAATCAATAGCAGTATAGCTTTACGTATTAAAGTGTGAACATGAGTTGCATAATAAACTAGAAGGGTTATCGTAGTTTTGTCATTCCTGAAAGTCTTGCTGTGCAATAAGCTGCACTAGAGTAGAGTTTAGTTGCACTGACATTTCATAAGATGACTGAATAAAGAAATAAGCCTTGACATTATCCGAGAACAACCTTTAACGTCCACCATGTTGAATCCCTTTTGAAGAAACAACAGTATTCAAGAGAAGTTGTAGATACTTGAAGATGTTTAAACCTCTCATCCAAGGCCTCAGGTGACTCCAACAACTCTAATGACCAACATTACAACAGTCAGAAGCACCGATGAACCAAGTGACTTCAATGACCTTGATAACGACCCCATAGAGGTTAAATACCTTCAGTCAGAACTGAAGAAACCTCTTGGACTAGAGGTGAAACGTCTTCAAGTGTCTGCAACCAAGTCTAGTTGCCCTCGGTTCAACCTTCCCTGGAGAACCATGACCTGAATGAATCTTCTCAGACAAGAACAACAGTGATTTCTTATCCAACGGACTGAAGGACACAATGTGATACTCTGCTATTTAGCAGTGAGTGTATGGATTCGCTCCTCGAGTGCGTCACTTGACAACACTTGGACGGAGATGAAATATGTGCTGTTGCAGGGATTGAACCAATAATCCTCTAATTATGCTTCAGACCTGCTAGCCTGTACAAAATGCTACACCCATTGGCTGATAGTGGAACCTGGGTCAAAAACAGAAGGCGTCTGTGTTTGCGTTGATTAGCTCCTGCCTGATTAAGATGGATAAAATGAAGGAAAATGCAGGACACAGTTGGCTTTTTATTCACCTCATTTTGTGAGAGGACAGAAAAAATACCCATAGATAAGTGCAGCTGCTGCTATGATTTGTTCTGTCCACAGTGGCTCTCTGCCAAACATTTGAGTACCTGTGAGAAAGTGTAGCTTGTAGCTGTTGTGTTCCCAGTGCCATATATTTACTGCTCTGAGTGGAACCAGCATTTGGCAGTTTTATGGACTTATCAAGGTCAGAGTTGGGATCTCATTTGGGATGTGTGCTTACTTTAGAAATGGCTGCACCATTCTTGCAGATTAAAGTGAAGATTAGGCTGCTGAAAATAGATAATTGTGATAATGGCTACAAGCTGATGAAAGAGAGGGTTTGTGTCTTAAAGTTGTCAGCCCAGCCTGACTTTACTGCCAGATTAATCAAGCCCATTTACAGAAAATTCTTCCATCTCCTCCTGCAGCTTTTCATGAATACAAAATGGCCAACATTGTGCAGAAGGTTACAGGGCCAAGGCTTATGTTGCAGCACAGATACCTCAGTCTATCTCAAAAATGTGGAAAAGCCTTGAGCCTACCAAAGCCCTGGTGATCAGGTGTACGAGGCATCTTGTTGTGCCAAGGGTGAGGAAGGGATGAGAAAAGGCTTAGCCTAGATTGATCTCAAAACACTGACTTCTTCGGCCTGGACGTAGCTACAAGAGCAGATGATTCCTTCGGGAACCAGACCCACGCATTACCATAGCCCAATAGCTATGCATTCAGCTGGGCTTTCTAGTGTATGGACGTCCTGATGCTCTATGACTATTTTCATTTGACCTATACAGAAGTCTAAAAGTCTTCTGAGTCTGAGTGGAAAAAAAACAAAACTGATCTTTGCTTTTTCCTCTTAACTAGTCTGTATCTTTACAGAGTACCATGCAATCACATATTAAGAGCCACTGTTACTGCTTGGTCCTGCTCCTAACAGCATGGCTAGATAATCTAGATAATAGTGGTTAGTTAAATACTTGAACTGTAGCAGAGCATCTGAGGCTCCACTCTGGTGCACAGCGAGTTAAAAGCTCAGAGTTACTGTTTATCTAAGCGTGAGGAGAAAAACAGCTTCATAAGATGATCAATACAACATTGAAACTGAATTGCTCCTCAGTGAAGTTAAATGTGTGTAATAACCTGTCTCCTCGGAGCTCTCGTCAGGAGTCGGGCTGCAGTTTTGGACTGCGATCTGCAGATATCATGCAGGCTGCACAGGGAGTTAATGCAGTCAAGATGTGACAAACCCCAGTTTTCAGGTTGATTACATTTTGAAAAAATTAATATCTAATTTGGAGAGTCCCCGAACACAATGGCGTAACTGCTTAACATGATTGACAAGGCTTTAATTCGAGCTGAAAATATGTCAGGATTCCTCCAATTTGAAGATTGATTGACAAATCTAGTTTTTCTAAACTTGTGTTGCTGTGATTAGACTGTGTGCATTTGTGTGATGTGGGTTCTCTCTCTGGCTTTGGCTTTAAAGCAACCTCATATTGGTTCCTGGATGACTGCTTTTGACGTGTACCTTCAGTGTTTTTACAGATGTGATGTAGTGAACTCACCTTCGACAAAGGCCAGATGGAATGTTGAACATGACTGGCTGTCAGGAGAAATCTTGTTTTGTGGCCATTGTGTGTATGTGTGAGACAGAGACAGGTTTAATGTTCCATTTTATGTCAGACAGATTTGGACTCTGAGTGCTGTCACGCTGTTCACTGGTCAGCTTCATGCAGGGTTTGCTGGGTTTTATGCTACAGCAGTTTGAAGACTGGCTTTCAAAACATAATTCTGGTTTATTACAACTTGGGTCTTTATTACCACAGTTTTGGCCATTATTCATAATGGTAAAAGTAAGTGTGATGGGAACACAGAGATCTCACTAAAAAGGTTTTCAACAAACCTTTACTTTAGTCAAATGTATTAGGAGGAGAAAGTGAAGGTGAAGGATAAAATTATTACCATCTGTTGTAAACAGATTACAGTCAGACTTCCTAGTTCAGCTATGATTGTCCTTGCTGTAGTGATGGGTGTTCACAGAAACAGTTTGTATGTACCATTAACATACTGGTTATTACTACTTCTAGTAAAGTGGTTTAGATAATCTGGCTAAACTTGTTTGATCATCTGTCGCCCCATATTTATTGTTCTTTTGACTTGATTGTAGCCGTGTTGCCATTTTCTTGGAAATTGCTTTGTGATTTTATGATAAGCACTTTTCATGATGGCCAGAACTATAAAAGTAAGGCTCAAGATTCAATAAAGTGTAATTATGTAGACACTGACAAATGCAAGGCACAGAAGTTTAAACTGAGTTATCAAAAGGTCAAGGTAAAAAATGTCACAGAAGTGGAGACACTGCTTCGAATGACCTCACTGTAGCAAAGAGCTTTCATATCAAAGATGGAGACGAAATTAAGACAAGGCTAAGACCTCGATTATTCGTCCTGGTGGACACACACAAGGACAGCTGCAGACATCATGGACACATAGTTGTAGTTATTATACATTTTTATTTCTGCTTGGATGAGCGCATGTGCTTTAAGTGAAGCTTGACACAGACTGGTGCTGACACAACAAACTGTAGTCTGAAATTTTCATCACATGGTCCCTAGAGGACCTTTGTGCACTTGCGCCCTTGTGGATCTGGAAAGTATAACACGAGCTTAATGGTCTACAGCCATATTATTGACTCTGCGAGGCTGCACTTAGACACAGTGGTTCTTAGTCAAATGCTAACATCAATATGCTGAAATGCTAACATGGACAATGCTAACATGTTGATGTTTAGAAGATATAATATTTACAATGTTAACTATCTTAGTTTAGGTCATAAATCAAAGCGTAGGACCAATTTTGACTGGCTAGTGATGCTTGATTAAATGTTAAAAGGTCAAAAGGTCAAACTATATCCTGAAGGGACCATGAATGTCTGAATCAAATATAACAGTAATCCATCTAATAGTTGAGATAGTGGAGATATCTCACTAAAAAACAAAAATCTCAACCTCATGGTGGTGCAAAGGGAAAAGTCGGGAGGATTCATCCTCTGGGGACCACGAGCGTCTGTAAATAACTTCATCCAGGAGCTGTTTGATATTTCTGAGGTGGATCAACTAAACGACAGAATGACATTACCCTTCCCAGAGGCATGCTGGTAGCATGGCTAAAAAAAATGAAACACATCAATGGGAGCAAAGTTAATGAAGATAAAATAAAACCAAATGTGTCTTGAGCCACATGAGGCAGTTAGATTTAGTGGTCCATAGACAGGCTTGAACTTTTCTCATGCTTTTCTCAGAGCTTCACCCGTGTTAAAAGTCGGCCCCGACTACTCATCTCCACCATATGTCACCTCATAACCCACTGTCACACCTTTGCTGTGTGGTTAGTGAGGCATGGCACCAATTATAGTCTCTGTCACCCACCTCAGGCTTCTCAGCTCTCTCCCCATGCACTTGCCTGCATTGTCTCGAGGAAGAAAGGCTTTTCAGAGTATAACTCCTGCCTCAGAAGAGCAGGAATGTGATCACAAACAAAAAAGTCAAGAAATGCAGTGGAATCCTGGGAAATGTGATTATTTAGCTGGTGTCGCATTGTAGTACCAGGCTAAGAAATGGTGAAGTGAATCTGAATATGCAGGAGCTGGGATGTTGATGGTGCACTGAATGTGACCATATGCCCGGGTGCTGACTGGTGGTGCTGGGTCATGTAAGCAGCAGAATATATGGCAGGAATCTGTCACAAATTATGCTGTTGGCAGGGCGACTTGTCAAGGATTTCACAAGGATTAGGAGCATTATGCCTTACTGATTAAGCTGTTGCCAGAGTTGAGCTTTCAGCAGAATGAATAACAAAAAGTAAATTTGATACTGAACGTCACCAAGACTCAAACAAAGGTTTAAAGGTAGTGAACTCACTTTAACCTGTTCAGTCCTTTGTTTTAAAGAACAAAAGCTGCAAAATATTGCAAGCTCCACAACCAGGGACATTAGAAGCTGTAGAGCTGATGATTAAATGGGCCCTGATTGTGGTCCTAATAGCATTACTAGCAATGCCATTTAAGCAAGGTCAGTCTCACACCAGCCTCATTACTGCAGAACTAGAAAAAACTGCCTCCAGTGCAAATATGGGTGACACCAAAATCACCTCATAGCTCAGTTGCAGCATTTCCTCAATTCATCAGCATATTATGGTATTTATTGTTTACTCAAGGGTGTTGTGTTCTAATGTGACTACACACAGTGAACACACAAGTGCACCCACTGTTGTGGGAGGCATGATGAAAACCGGATCCTGTCAGGCTTGAGTTTTACGCATTGGAGGCTGCAAATGAATATTGTTACCTCATACACTCAGGGCACATTAACAGTTATTCCATCAGCAGTAAGATCCTCATGTAGCTCACACCCCAACATCCGTGAACCACTTCCAAATCCTCAGAGCATCAATTGCTCCTGGGACTAAATTCTAATAGCAGGGTTTGTATCCCTCACTTCTGTTTGATCTCTCAGGTGTTGACTGTCTTCGAAATAACTGTTCATAAAAAAGACAAAGGAGAGGTCTCTGACTTGTGCTAAATATGGCAATATTGTTTTATTCTCCTCAATAGCTGCAATCAGGCGCACCCTAAGCCAAGATGACTGCCTCTTTTGCTGTGCCACTAAGGATTTCCAATCAGTATGTGATTGCATTGTAATCATCATCAGTCTTTTTTCATGCTTAGCATTCCACAAAGCAAGTATGTCAACATTTGGCAGCTGGCACTGCAATTAATTCTGAAGCAGTCACATGATTTTTTTTTTTTGTCCAGCCCATTTAGATCTGTGCTCACCATAGGTGAGAAACTAATTTGCCTCCTCCGTCATGTTCTTTCCGATCTTTCAACACTATCATCACCATTCTCCTATTAATGACTAATACTGTATTCATACCGTCTAATATGAAACAAGAGCCGGCACATTTAATTATGCTTCCACAGGAGACGGGCACGTTCACATCTTTTTTCACTGTTATTTTGTCATTTCTCCTGCTCTAATCAGAGGTATCCGCGTATTCAGAGCACGTGTCTTACTGGAATTGTGTTAAAGCTAATAAGGAGGCCAGATGCCTCATATTTAGCTCCAAATGATCGTAATTTCTGATTATAAGGACCAATCGGTTGTGTAACGAGTGTATCTGTCCACCTTAAGTTATACTGATAAATGCCTGCTGTCATTACAGTCAGTGGGGCTCCAGTCATAAAGTAACATTCAGTAAACATCATTTGTCAGTATATTATGAATTCACTGCATGGCCAAAGTGGACACTTGTGTTTAAATATATACGTTTGGTCTGGGGCTGTCGTAATTTGGCTAGACTGCTTAATTCCATATTTTAAATGGTCTTAATGCTACAGCTAATAGTGATATTTTAGATAATAGGATTGAGGAAATTCATTTCCTGTTCCCCTGTGCACACAGCCAACTCTGATGTGGGGGATCTTGACTGGCCTGCACAGTGCAAAGCTTTATGCTGTCTTACTTTATATATACAGTAATTCTCCTCATGTTAGTGATACTGTCTTTTGTTTTATACTCAGAGAACCTTGTCTTGCTCTGCGCCTTTGCTCTTTTCTGCCTCACCTCTGAGGAGCTCTATTTATGTCCAGGGCTGAGGTGTTGATAAAAGTGTTTGCTTGCTCCCTTTGAGGGGGCCAAATGTAAAACACACAAGCACAATGGAAGTCGGGATTCACACACCCTGATGCTTTCTAGCCAAGCACGTCTTCTCCACGGATCCCTCTGGCACATTGCCGTCCTCTTTGAAGCTCCTCCACTATTGATCACGAACAGCAAAACCTAATGCATGCAGATGTGGCTCCAGTCAACAGTTCCACCAGCAGATCGGCCTATAGGCGCCACAAAGCCTTTCCCCCTTCACAAATGATGGGCGTCCTGTTTTCTGTATATGGATTTTGTTGGTTTTGTTAAAGCTGCATAAATACACCGTACTGTGCAGTCCCACTCGGTACTTAGCAGCATTGTTCTGTCGAGTGCACTGATGAAAAGAATGACCTCTCAGCTGACGTCTGCAAGGACACGACAGTTTTGTTCATTAAAGAGCAACTGCTCACCTGAATAAATCCTCCTCCGTCACTCATTAGACATACGGAGCATGTAGGATCTCATGATTCATGAGTCTCATTGTGCTAATGTTGATGTGGGAATGTATCATGGATTTGATTGTTACCTGGAATATTTTTGATTCTGCTAGTTTCACATTTGAGAACAAATGCCAGCATTTAAGACGTAACCCTCTGAGGCCCACATTAAAACTTAAAACCATTTTTTCATACCTTTTAGTTTTGCCTTATTATGTTGTTATTTTTATTTAAGTTTCACCAAGTGCTAACACAGATTCAGCATCAGCACAGTCTCAGCTAATTATATATTCACCCAATAAAGACTTCTGTTCACTCTAATAGGGGATAGTAGCCCCCCACTTTTAATGTCCTTGTTTTATAGAAAAAAGCATTGCAAACCATAACAACAGAACACCAACACAGAAAGTTGTACTTGTTCCTGTGGACTGATCTGGAGGTGATTTGAAGCTTCTGTCTTTATCGGTTCATGAGTTCTGCTCATTCTTTTGAGCACTGTTCATTCTAGTATAGTCCCAGTAATATTCATTCTCCTCACTTTGAGCTCAGAATAATACAGTGTTGCTCCCATTTAGTTTGGGTATACAAGCACCTAACAGCCAAGCCTCTGTTTGGCTGTGACAGCACCCACTGGAGCCAATAGAGGTGTACAGGTCAGTGACGTGACTCCATCACTAGCAAAGATGGCTGAATGAGAATCAATCGATATACATACAGAAGAAAAGCAGCAATGCATCAGGCAAACAGTAAGACTAACCAAATGTTTTCTAACTTTACGTGTTAGTTTGTGGACCAAAGTGAGTGACTCACATGGACAAACAGGGGCTTGGAGGAAAGCGTTGATTCACTAGTTTCTATTTCTAGTTCAAACCATCGAGGAGACAACATGATATTTGGGGGCGTATACACTCCTGGGGGCTTCAGAGAGTTGAAGGGACACCTCAGCCTCACCTTTATAGATGGAGTTTATTTGTCATGGGGGTAAGACTCGGCCTGTGGAAACAATTGTGTAATGTATTTTGTGTCTTTGTCAAGTTTCAGAAAAGGATCCCTGATCATATCATCAGAATTATCTCGGCACTAGACACTAAAGTCTAAACATTTGTAAGAAAAAACATCTGTGTTGCTAACTAAAGGCAGGGTGTTTGAAAGATGTCGGCATTTACCAGGCTGGGTATAATGATAATATGCAATTTGTTGCATTATGGGAAATGCAAGCATTAGCAACATTTGAAACTTTTCTGCGCAAGCAACTAAAAGTCACAATATTTCCACTGCTTCAATTTTAATTTCATTCATTTATGTCTCTTGTGAGTCTCCCCGACATAACAGAAGTGCAGTACTAAATCACTGCAGTACTTCTTTAAGTTGTCTCTTCTTAAGTTCTTTTCCCAGAATGCATTTTTTCTGGAGTTTAGGCCAGGGACCTCCAACAATGTGACATGCATTTTTCAGTCCAACAGAAGAGTATGTGACCACTTTTTCAACCAGATGAGGACCTAAAATCAGCTTTCAGAGCCTTTAGTTGGGAGGTAAACCTGTTTGCTTTCATCCCACCATGTTATATGAGTGCAGATCACGGAGCACTAAACCCCTCCACTGATACCCCGGACTAATGAAATTCCTTAAGGGTTAGCAGCTCAGTGAGATGGGTTGCCCTGCACCATCTGTTCAATGGTACAGGAAACTCCAGGTTACGTTAGATCTTCAGCTGATGAATTCATTTTCATAAAACATGACTGAACTGAGTCACATGAGTAAGCAGTGTTAAAAAAAAAAGAAAGAAGAAAACTGGCTCATATCCAGCTCTTAATGAAAGGGTTAAAAAAAAGGTTAAGGTTATATTGACTGCAGTCATAGCTTTTGGCATTAAGCTCAAACATTGGCCAATTAAAACAGAGTATCTGTGCAATTAACCCTTCATCCACATGCACACATGACAAATTTCAAGATGGTTGGCATGGTTACTAAGTGAATACGAAAGGAAATGGGTGTAAGTGATTCACTTTGCTGCATCCAGGCAACAAAAACCTAATGTTCTCACAGGGCTTATATGAATCAACAGGGCACGAGCTGAAAGTTAAATGAAGAGGAGATGACTGATGAGTGGGAGTCGCTGCTATCATTGCTGGAATAAAACATCTGCTGGGTGTTGAGTGGAATTTGAGTCTGGTGGAGAGATTGGCAACACTTTCCATTGATATCATTTCTTATGGAATCATCATATGGACGTATGTAAACACAAACCAACACAAAATCAGGCGAGCTTGTGAGTGTTTAAGGACTGTGACTAATATGGGAAAACCTTCTTTTGAAGATCTCGTCGACTGTGCCAAAGCAAACACTGAGAACTGAAAATGAACTACATTTTTATTACTTTCCATCAGGTGCTTGTAAAAAGTTTGTTTGTGTTAGACCAAGCAGATGGTGTGAAATTCATTTCTGCATTTTTAATGGTCACAGCGGAGTGAAAGAACACACAGAATCCTTAAAATGTTGTCCTTGTATCAAGGACTACCTTTTACCCGTCCGTCACTCACCCAAGTTTATGCTATCTGCTGTACAGATGTGAGTCAAAGCCCATGTGAAACGTTCTTTTAGAAATTATTCTGAAAAGAACTGATTTCACTTCCTGTTCTCTAGGCGAGATGACACCACCAGAGTGGAAAGTGAACTTGTCAATTTGTAAAGCATGGAATCACTACCACGTTCTCTTAGAACTCCACAATGCCCTCAGTAAGTGAAAATGACAACCCCTGACCTCAGAGCGTGACTGAGAGCAGGGAACAACTCCCCGGTGAACCTCATTAAGACTAAATGGAAGAAATCTGCAGCAGGGAAGCTGAGAGAGAAATCCACTGTGCCATTAGTCCCCTTGCAAACAGGGACTAATGAGCAAAAATCATCATAAAAGCTCTTATTGCATTAAGTTCTGGGGAGTGGCAGTATGGTTAAATTATTTAACTATTCCTCATTTTTCGCTGAGGATTCGCTGAAATGTTCTCAAGGGTACTTCTGGATCCCTGCCTGCTTTGGGGAACCACATCTTGAAAGTGACAAGGGTTAGTCTGAGATATTGCAGCTGTAGAGGAAGGAGAGTCCAGCTGTGCATTGAAACGATCCACCATTAGATACTTATACTAAGTAGGGAGAAATGCATGTAATTATTAATGAGACTTACAGTATCACTGGACTGATGCACAGTATGAGCAAATGAAAGTAAAATGCTGAGTAAACTTCAATGTGTTTTATGGGTTTAAGCAGTTAGGCTCTAATGGTAGTTCATTAGGATTCAGCCTTGCTTATTATTATAAATGCTTCATTTTACTTTCACTCTCTGCAGATCAATTTCTGCACCAATCAGACGCTAAGGCACCAAGCTTCAGTCTTGGAGGTGACTATTAAATGATGCAACTGCAAATAACCTAATAAGTATGCCTGCCTACAGTTAACATTTTCTGAGTGTAGAGACAGTTAATTAATTATTTAATTAATTACAAATTAGCTTTGAAGTAGGTTTTTACTCACTTCTTAAAGCTACATAATTCCTAATACTGTATTTCCTGAATGCTTGTTTGTTGCTTTCAAAGATGGATAGTAGTCCTGGTGTGTACTTTGACATATTTTCAGAGGAGGTTAATAATACACAAACACAATGAAGCACACAACTGAGCAAGCAAAAGTTGCTGCAACACAGCACACACAAAAAACTCTAACATGTTATAATCAAGCCTGAAACTTCCATCCATCAGATCAAAAGTGAGGTGATTCAGGACGTTTTTGAGAGATCTCTATCATCCACAGAAAACCCAATCCATTTCTGATCCTTTTTTTGTTTACTCTTTGCATCCCAGCAATCACACACGCCTCATTACCCTTTGTTAAAGCTCTGAAATGGTTTCTCAACATGCAGCGCTGTGAAAAAAATCCGAACTGCAGAGCGGCGTGATAAAAATAAATAAATAAATAGGGAGCAGACAGCTGGTCCTAATTATTGATACGTCAGTGTCCATCAGTAAGCAATGTTTTGGATAAAAAACACAATCAATATGTATCTGTTTCAATGATGTCACCTTTTACGTTACACAAATTATCATAGGAAACCATACAGGGCTGAAGAATTAATCGAAGTATTATCAAAATCGCAACATATCCAAGTGTAACATCCACATCGCAAGAGCTGCAGTTTTTGTGACAGAGGTAAAATGTGTCACAACGAACCATAAATGAAGGATTTTGGTGCTACATGGATGCCCCCGGCCTACAAATCATATCCTCATCCTGTGAAGGAGCATGCTTGTTTTCACGCCCCAACAAAAATCTGAATTTTCATATATTGTTTTCAGTGAAAATGAAATGAAAATTTGGCCATTCCAACTGAAATCATGACTCATGTCACAATTGCAATAAATAATCTTGGTATGATTTTTTTTTTTTTTTTCATGTCGTTCAACAGGAAATCTAGTTCACAGCTCCTCATCCATGAGTTCTAATGCAGGCCTTCAGTGGTCTGAGAGTGCACTGTTAGGCTCTATTGTGAAGGAAAAATAAACAAAAACATTATAAAAATAATCAGATTGTAAGCATATGTGCAGATGCTCAAAATTAAAAAACATTTCCTCAATAGTGGAAATTTACATTCAGTAAAACAGTTTTCAGACCTCCTGTAATTGTCCTGGTGCCTGATGTTGTGTGATTGCTACCTTTGTCTGTGTCACTCTCTGAGAACATATACTGATGAAAACTACTGGCTTTGCACCAGCTCTCTCTTAACTCTCTGGAAACAACACTAGAAATACGGCATTAAAAGTTTCACGTGTGCTGTGTTTTGGCAAAATATTCAAAGTTATTCATGAATTTCATGTTTTTGAGGAAAGCAGAAAGACTTTCCTCGTAAATAGCTCCCATGTTGGATAGAGTACTTTTCACTGCTTGCTCTGACATCAGAGACAGTAGCATTTGTCTCATGGGCCTGACTCATGTTTTTTGAATATTCGACTACCTGACTGGTGTAAAAAGTTCCTTTAAATAACTAGGGAGGAGAAAAAGAAAAAAAAACAGTCCACTGCACCACTGCTAGATTTTATTAAACCCTCCATTTGTTTCACCCTTTGTCGCCATCGCAGTGCCTGATGATCCAAAATGACCCAAATGACCGAGCTGGTACATTTCACAAACATTAAGCTCCAGTGTTGGAGAGGAAAGTAGTTGCACTTTTGAAGTTGAGGAAGTTCGAGATGACATTACACAGCGTAACCTACAATATAAAGACATCTATAATCATAATAAACAATAAATGGAGCTTGCAGAGGCAGGCAGGGCGTGGAGCGGCGTTCATGACAGTCCAGCTGGAACATGGTGTGCGGTAGAAATGAGAAGTTCAATGTATTTGATTTAGCCTGTGGTTTCCTGAATAGCAGCCTGGAGGCATCGGCTCATATTCTGCCAACTCCAGGTGACTATGAACTGTAGCGGTCAATGATACTCAAGCTTCGCACTGGACCTGCTTTCTCCCAGATGCCGGTGAGGAGTATCTGTGTGAATAATTCTCTTTGCTACTTTTTTGTTTTTGTCTTTCTTTTTTTTCCACACTCAAGTTTCTAAAAGCAGCGCAGGAAAGGTGAGGATGGTCGTGATAAACAGCCATCCGAGTCAGTACCAAGGTTTTCCATGTGGTCTTCATTGTTGGGGATTTATTAGCAGCAGGTCTCGTAAATTACCTCAGAACCGCAGATACGTTGACCCTGAAGTGGTGCCATTGAGCTCCGTTTGCTATTTTCATGCCAATCCCAAGATGTTACACACCACCCCGCAGAATACTTAATTGACTTCCCTGTGGGCACTGCTGCAGCCATTTTCTCCCACTCCACCCTCCTCCCCCACCCTGCTGCTTTTGATGCTGCTGTCAGCTCTTGTGATGTGACAGACTTTTAAGTACTTCATATATACATATGAGCTCAGAATTTGATTAATTTAGTGGCTAAATTTGTTTTCAGTCATATGGCTGGCTGCTGAGAGTCTGCCCTTGACATGGCTAATTGACGTGTTTACCATGTCCACTCCTTGTGAAAAAGGAACTACTGTGGCGTAGTTTAAAGGGAGGAAATGGAGAAGACACAGTGAGTGAGTATCTTCTCTCCAGACAGCATGCATAATTGCAGGTTGCTATGCAACTGAATATATCCTCTGCTATGAATTATCTCTCTGTCAGGAGAAAGTCGAGATAAGAAAAGATCTCCTTTGCATATGAATAAAGCAAAGTTGTATTTGCAGATAGCAGTGGTATCAATCAACATATGAGCATGACTTGCATGACTGCACACATGCACGTGAGTACCAGGATGTGGAAGTGATGCAGGTTTCACTGACCTGATAGGAGGCATTTCTAATTTGTGTCAGTGTATGTTCATATCTACACGTAGATAATATCAACCAGTTTGAGCTTGAATTCGTGGAATATGTGTAGAATATTAACATTTTCAATTTAATTCTGATTGTAAAGTATAATAGCTTTAGAAAAAACTTGGAAAATCTTGCACAAGAACACACAAAGAATGTGATCTTGGCAAGGTGTGAAGCACCTGCTGTGCATGTTAGTGCAGTCCTGGATGTTCAAGATGATCACATCACTCACCTTAAGGTCAAGGAGAGAGAACTGACTTCATGTCGCTACATCTGACGTCTCAGCCGTTTCTTCTCTGTTAGTGCTCTGCACAAATTGCATGACTGCAAACCTTATCCAAGTCGTTTTAGTCACATAAACTTTAACCATAGAGGTGACAGATCAGAAAATGCTCACACTGTTTTCTAACTGTTGTACAGTCATTTTGGAGGGCATCGACAAATGACCCATATTGTCATTTGTTTGTCACAACTATTCTGTGGAACTAGCACACACAGTTGAAAATGTAGACTCAACACTCAAAACATGAACATCACTCAAGGAAGTGCTGCCTGACAGACTGACCTGAATTTGCCTCCTCATGATTACATCTGGTGCAGTGGGGAGCACGACCACATCATCTCCTCTGTATGCACATAAAAGAAGTCCCATTTGTCTTCCTTGCCGTCAGAAAAGTTTGGGGAGGCATTGTCGTCGGTATTCTCGGTGATGCAGAGTGTGCGGGAGCTGTCTTCACTAGGTCTTCACTCATTACAGTATTCACTCATCCAGTGATTGAGTGCATTTATTCCACAGCCTGACAGTCTAACGCGACAGGAAACATGCAGAGAGAGACGGAGGGAAATGAGATGCTACAAAGGTCTTTGGTTAGACTCAAACCAGGGGCGAGTCTGTAGTTGTGTGGTATGTGTGCTATATGTGCTTGGCCACCAGAGAATGCCCTGGTTGTCATACTTGAATGGGCAATTCTCCTAAACTGTCAATCACATAGCTTCAGAGGTGCTAGTATGTAGACGCATCAGGAGGCAGGAGTGCTCTGGTTTATAATGTACAGTGAGACTTTCCTCCTGTATCCATAGTTACCTTTTTTATTGTTAGGTGACCTCTAGCAGCTGTAGTAATTATGACGGGAGCAAAGGAGGAAGTCAGGTCACTCCGTATAAAGAGAGACAGATGAGGAAGTGGTTGTGTTGGATTGACAGGTCAACAAAACACAGGACTTTCCTACAGAAGGCTGCTGTTTATTTCTTGTGCAAAACTGATAATGTCAATAAACATCGCTTCTTGTTCCACAACTTTAACCCTGTATTTATTATTGTTACCATGACAACATAGGTCCTCTAACATTAATGAGGTACTTATTTTAAGCCAAGGTGTTTTTGTGCCAAAACCTAACCAAACCGTGACTGTACCACAACCGTGACTGTTTATTAGTGTGACAGTGAGGACAAAGGTCCAGGTAAACCTGCCCCTGGTACGTTCCTGTGGATTCTATCCGAGGGTGGGGACAACTGACCTTTATGGTCATTTAGGTTGGAGACACAGACAGTAAATAAAAATGGATGAAGCCTCCGTGGTGTCGCAGATAGGTATCTGATGAGCCGTTTTGGAGCTCATAGTGGCCATCACTGTCCTCGCAGTGTCTGACTCTGCCCCTAACTCCTTGCTAATCCAAAAATGGGTAAAGAGGTGGGGCCTGCGTGGCGCAGAGGCTTCGATTCATGCTGGTTTGCGGCATAAGCCTCATTCTTCAGCCCTTTTAGTCTTATATTTTGCATTCTGTATGTGTGTATGTTTCTTTAAAATAAAATATTGATGTTATTTTCAAACTCTCTACATACACAATGCAGCGATAGAGTAATGAATAGATAAGTGAATAATGGATTATATACTGTAGATGGACAGTCCACACACTCTGATGAGATCTGGTTTGTGAATGTGTAGGATATTCTATGTGAGCTGTGGATATTCAGAGTATACTGTACTGTACTACTGTACAAGTTTTCTATTTGTTATTGAATATAGTCTTGCATCCATGCCTGTAAATCCTGACTATGGAGATTAAAGCCACTATGTGCAGCATATGAGCATTTTTGGCTTTGCTGACCACTAGTGGTAGTATTAGAAATGACACTGTGGTCTGAGGCAGTGCATGCTGTTACCGTTCTCCCTCCATATATCCCATCAGAATCGAATAAAAGCATGAATTTCCTCTGGGATCTTTCTACTAAACAAAACCTTGTGCCATTAGAATATTTTGAAAGATGCTATAATCAAATAAAAATGCTGCACATCTTGGCTTTCAAATATAAAATAAAAAAACCCAACCTTACCGTGTCAAAAAACACAATAGATGACGGATGGATACAAAATATGAAATTCTAAACATATGCCTCAAGTCAACTACTCCCCAAACTACAGCGAGGAACACAGCCTTTGAATTTGATATCTTAATGATGGCTGGCTTGTGTAAGTCTAACAGGAGGCCAGCAGCTCATCTCCTGTTTCTGCAGTGTGAGGCAGCTAAGGTTTACCAGTCCTTCCCCTGAGGCCGTATGCCAGTCTATTACAGAAGCTTATTCTCATCCATCTTCCTGACACTGAGTTTGAGCCAGAGAAGTTTCTGGTCCTGGTTTTTTAAATCTTTTTTGTGAATCATTTGAGCTTCTCCCCCAACCAACCTTCACAGTGCAATATCTCTCCCTTTGGAGAATTTCTGACACAGTACACAGCTTAGAAACATTCCTGTGCACAAGGTAAACACAATTAATATGTTTGTTGATGCCGTTTGGGCTTGTTTGTGCGTTTGCAGGTTGTTAGGCTGGAGGGATAGTGTAACAAATATGGTCCAACAGGCCTTGATGAAAAGACAGGAAACTGAAACCTGCTGGCAGACTTTATCAGTGCCCACAGCAGGGCATCAGATTTTACCTGGAGACTGATGTTATGGTAATGGATACGGGGGTCCAGCCACCAGCCAGGCATTCAAGCTATCGATTTTGCAGAGTGATTTTTTTTCAGAGTAATCAAAGAGCTGTGAAATCCTTACTCTGCGAGTGCTCGGCGCTTCAGGGACCGCTAACAGGATTGCTTTCTCTGGTGGAGTTGAGACTTGAGTAAACTGATATGTCTTTCATGCTAATGTATACATACTGCTGTGGGTGTAAGTGTGGGCGTTCCCACTGCAGTCTACCAACTTGGAAATTGGGGTCAAGGCTTGAGTCAGTGGAGCAACCTTACATGTGGCTGGACCCTGCCCTCCACCCCGAACTGAAACCAGTTGTCACACAGTTTGTGATTTTTTATAGTGATGAAAAAGCCAGTAACAAGCACTTTAACATAAAACACCACTTACACATACAACCAGTCCATTTAGTGTGTGTTTAACTGATTAAATTGTTGGCAAGATTAGTATATTATGTCTTAGTTGGTCATTAATAGATAGTTTGTTGTACACTGTAAAAATACATAATGCAACTTATTTGCAATTAAAATCCATTCATCTTCAGGTCATGATTCTATGTTTATATGACTGAAGAGCAGCTACAGAAATTGATTGTGTTAAGTTCATTCTCTCAGCATGTTTGTGTAACTTGCTATGAATAAATTGGTAATTTGCATCTGCTTCAATAACCTACAGATCTTTCCTGCCATAAATACAGTTGTACTGTTACCAATGGATACAATGGTCTGGGAATTTGTTCTAGCACCACTTGTGATTGACTTTATTATTGATTGAATTATGATTTTTACATGTCCATTGATTTTACCTCCAGAATAATTAATGGCATTTGACCCAGCAACAACATGTAACTTCAAGTTGTCAAAGAATATCATTGTTTTATAATGATGTGATTTAAAGGGACAGTCCGTCAAACATTTCAGTCAGTTCGCTGGAGGTGGGCTCCGTGTGGGTCTGCAGGAACTTCGCCAAGTCTGAGAAATTTGCTCACGTGACATCACTTGAGGGCACAGTTAAAGACCGTATTAAGTTGCA
Organism: Trachinotus anak; assembly: GCF_046630095.1. NCBI lineage: Eukaryota > Metazoa > Chordata > Actinopteri > Carangiformes > Carangidae > Trachinotus > Trachinotus anak. The sequence goes on from NW_027273871.1 coordinate 4,435,199, forward strand.
TTGTGGGAAGTGTAGGACCTTGATTTATACTTAGAACTGCTCATTGATAATTCTTTATCTTTCAAGTCCCACAAATGCAGTACTAAATTAGTGAAATGGTCTTGAAATATTTCTGCAGTGCATGTGGGGTAATGCTCGACTTTGTATTCAACATAAAGATCAATGGCAGATGATTAATGATTTGCCTCATTGCTATGGTATTAGTAGATCGTTGTGCTATAGCTTGAGGGTTTTGTGTTGAAATTTTCCTATAGACAATAACTGATTATTTCTAACCCACACCACCAATCTTGTTTAATTAGTTGGACTGACATATTTAACATGGAAAAGAACAAATCAATGACTTGTTAACACTATGTTTGTTCATAGTTGTACCTACGGTGAATCTCTGACCATCTATTAAGACAAATTTATTCACAAATGCAGATAAATCCAGAGGGTTCACTTGCACAATCTTGTCACTGTTCGCGCCCACGGCTGTCCTGTCATCCCTTTCTACCTTGTTTTTGTTGGTAGTTCACTCTGCACAGTGCTGGTTAAGGTCCACTGAACATCTTATTAGCTGCAGTGAGAAAGCTGAGCACTGGCCTGCAAGAGTTGAAGTTTGTATTGATTATCAATAATTAGGTGATTTTGAATTTGGTGTAAAATTTCTGTACAAATGAGGCTCCTTCACATTCTTCTTAGTCCACATGTGTTTCTAAGGCAATGTTCCACTTTACTCCAACAGTTTTTATTTGGCCCTAAAGGCAGTCTTCAATGCTGCTTACTAATTTTCATTTAGAAGACCAAGCCTAAAAATTATGCCTCAGATATTTCTGTTTATTCAGTCTTGGGGTTCCACTGTTGTGAGGTAGTAATTTGTTGCACCAAATAAATGTATTTTAATAGAGTAGGGGAAAAAAATCATTTGCCCTTTTTCAAAATATACTTGAAACACAATTATTTTTCTTTCAAATCCACAGCCATAAACTTTTTCTTTAATTCTGTGCATTTTACACCCAGCTTACATCACACTGTTTGTGCCACTAGCAGCCTGAGCAGAGCACTGCAGTCGTTTCCTGTGCCTCTTGCTAGTGTGAGGTCAGCAAGCGGGTGATAAAGTGGGCAAGTAATGGTTGTAATACATGTAATATATTGGAAAACGAATGCATTAACTGATACTGTTATTAAGACAGGATACATAAAAGGAGTTTAAACTATTTCACATGATCAGTCATTGCTCTTCCCTCTCACAGAGGCCACACGCTGTTTTTGTATTCAGCTATATGTTACTGTTTAGCTGATGTATCTTATTTTTTATTCATCTGAAATCTGATGTAAAAGCCTGAATTAAATAGCAAGCCTTCAAAATCATTTTCTTCCCTTGCGCAAACAATTTTTTCACTCTGCTATTAGCAGACCTTGATCAACCTGACACCTCTACTGTGTCATATCATCTGCAGACTCAGTCTGAGGGGCCTTGACAGCATGTTTGTCTTTCTCTTTTCATAAAGTGTGTTTACTATTGCACCTGATAAAACGGCTCATTCATTCTGACATAAGAATGGTGGCATCTCCTCAGCTGCAACAAGGACACTACGTACAGTCTGAGCAAGGCCTCATTCACACTCCCGAGTCTTTCTTCACAAGCTTGTTTGTGTGGACAAATTTAATGTGTAGCTTGTGTTGTTTACAGTGTCAGGTTTCACATTCAAAAAAACATTTAAAAAGCACATATACTTTGGTCAGGTGTAAAATCTAAACTCTGGGCTTGCATATGAATATTTGTGTAATTGTGGCCCGATCATTTCATGAGGATTACTGGAGTTCTCAGGATGCGAACTGAATGATCGAGGCTAATGGCATCAGGATATATGTGCTCAGTGCCCCTTATTTTTATTTTATGGCCTGAGACAGGGCAGCAGGGTTAACCTCATCATGAAGGAAAGTCATTATTGCTTCTCATCTTCTCTGCTATTGATTGCTTCCAGCATTTGGGAATGGAATCCTCCATATTATCAGCACTTAATACCTGTATCAATCATGTATAACGTGATGGATATGGTGCAATTACACATGCAAGCATTTGCCCTGCTCCAGTTGGAACTTGGTCCCTGCAGTTTCTAAAAGCCATTGTTCTGTTTTGCTGTTCTATTTAACATCCATAAATACTTGATTTCAAAACTGTCTAGAACATTTACAAAAGTTTAGATTTATTTTACATTTTATATATTCAAAAATACTCTTACTGTTTAGTTGATGTCCAGTGGAAGCACAAGTTTGTACTGTTGGCCACTACAGCAGTTGGGGGAGATAGTCCATAGGTAGAAGGGGGTGCATCTCATATCTGTGGAATCAAAGCAGGTTTTTCCAGCCACAGTCCCAACAACATAAAGTCTTTGATCTTTTCTCTTTGTGTTTGGGGAGCTTCTCTGTCATTTGATGTTGTCTCAAGAGCAATAGCTGATGGAAATACATGTAAAAGAAAATCAGATTTTCACAGGCGTGATACAGTCCTTGTATGTGTTGAGACACCTACTGGGGTCCCCTTAAACTATCAACTCCCTCAGCCTAACACACAGGTGTGGTAAATAATTCTGTCTTTTTTCGGCTCCCAGCACTAACTTGTAGTTAGATAGTTTACAGTGGAAAGAGACAGGGATGTGGAGAGAAAAAGGGAGATGATTCAGATTCAGACTCTGGGCTTTACAGGTACATTGGTTGGGCTCCAAGACTATTCACAGTCTGGCTAGAAATCCAGCCTCTAATGGTTGTTTCCCAGAGTTTCTGAGTGGAAACAAGCAATTTCCCTGTCAATTAAATGGTAAGTGGTTTAAATTTAGGTTACAGTCAAAACAGTCAACAGTCAAAATTGAGCAAATTTAATCTGGATCACAGAGCCTGCAGGAAGACGATGTCATATTGGTTTGCAGAGTGTGGGTAACGTTAGCAGTGGTAGCACCAGCAGCCATCTTTCCTCGCAGGTTAACGTCCACATGCCTGTGCTGAACGTGAATGTGGCCAAACTGCACAGATTTTACTCAGTGTCATCTGTCCCACTTTCCTCCCTGCTTGCTGACAACATTAGGGTATTTTGGGGGGAGAGGGGGGCTGCAGCACAAGGGGACTGTGTAACATGTTAGATGCAACAGTTATGCGTAAATGAAACATTAATAACTAATTTATCAAGCTTGATTTTCTTATGCAGACTAGCGAGGGTAGCAACATTCAGTCAACTAATTGCGTACATCCTTAGCTGAGACAGAGAAACAAGATCTTCAGCCTCAGAGCCTCTGACCACACTTGGTTTGAAGCTTTGAAGCTTTAAATCCAAAGATGTCAGTGCGTCAATCCTTCTTTATTGTAAATAGCAGTGATGATCAGTGATTCAATTCTAAACCTTTTCCACTGGCATTTGTGGCTGTTGTCATATTATGTAATGCCTTCAGCATATTTCAGATAATGTGAGAATGTGATAATGTGTGAAATTAAAGTTAGATTAGAAATTCTAATACACTGTCCAGATGCACTGACTTTTGCTTTCGGGGAGGAAAAAAAAAGAAAAGCAAATTTATCCTGCACTAAAGTCAGGAGATTTGTGTGTGTGTGTGTGTGTGTGTGTGTGTGTGTTAGTGTTGAGCATTGTGGAACCTTGATGAGACCAGGTCGTGGAGCTGAAAACTGTCAAGTTAAATTTCAGTTTTATGATGGAGTTGAATTTACATCCTTGACTTCTATCTAAACACAACACTGCAGGCAGATATGGTGAATATACACTCTCCTCTATTAAAGCCCCACTTTTTAATTTAGACTGGTATAAAGCATGTATTTTTTATATTAATCATTTCTGCTGCATCACCATGTTAGCTGTGTAATCAGATTTGTAATTTTGGCCAACTTTGTGGAACTTAATTAAGTTGGGAAAACGCTTCTTTCTGCAGGCCTGTATAGAAGTGCATCCCCATAATTATGTGCTGGGTATATTGAACTAATATGGGTATACAGTCCACTCCACACCCCCACTCTCATAAGCTGCTTACAGAACAACAATGGGTTTTGTTTGCATTGCAGATGAGAGGCCCTCATGAGGACACAAATTAATGAACATATAGGTCATTTTTGATCCGCTGTGAACAGTAGCATCAACCGTTATGTTTGCTACACAAACTCCTGCTGAGATGATTGTGGTCTATAGGTGAAGTGGGTCTGTATGTGGGTTAAGTGCTTTAATAATACTGTAACAGGGAACGTAAACAAGATGTCCGCTTGTACAACTGATAATGAAGCATTAGGCCCTCATCAGAATCTGACATCAGGCCGTCTGTTTGCAGACGTGAGACTCGCTGAGCGGCAGAACCAGTAAAAACAGAAACCGTTAATGTGAAATTCTTCTTTCCAATAATGGTGCCAGTGAAGCAGAAGCCCTTCAGGGGTTGGGAATTATCTCAGGTCACCACGACACTTTATGATCATGCATTTGATTGTAACCAGTGGATAGTAATATCTTTAATTGAGCATCGTAACCTATAAAATTTTGAGTACATTTCAAGGTGGGTATATCAAGATATCAGGACTGGGTTACTGGTCAGATCCTTCAGGACCAAACATCATTGCCTATTGGTCAGACACATCTCTTTAGCTGTCTCATTACTTATGAATTACGACAGCAGATGAGCACTTCTGGGGGGGGCACACCAGTTGTGTGGTCATAAATGTGGCATAATTGCTTTTGATTGCAGAACTTTTTGTTAGTGGGTGGTGCCTGTGTCCTCAGATCAATACTGTAGTAGACAGTGATGGCTGTAGCAGGCTCTTGGGGCTCGACAGTAAAAACCAGGCTGTCTTTGTTTGTATTACTCTGCCTTTCTGCTCTCACCTCCCCGCCCTACCTTACCCTCCACCACACCTCCCCACCTCCTCTCATTATGAAGCCTAAGGCAGTTGGGAAGCACTTATGTCCATTCCCACCCACTGCTCCATCCTTGCTCCCTAATGCACATACCCAGACCAGACCACAATTAAAATTTCAGAACAAATTTCAATCCTCTTTTATTATTTAAAGCACCAAAAGCTGCTGCTGCATCCAGAGACCAAGTGGAGGACAATGGAGGGCGTGGCCATTTATTTTATATGTGTGAGCGATTAGTTGGGCACAGAGACGTGAGCTTAGAGGACAACTGTTTATACCATTGTTTAAAAGCCTGAAATCAACAAGTCATCGGCTGGTTTACAGTGGCTTGTGACTTATACAACAAATTAATTCATATGTTCAATGCTAATTGGTGCAGGGATCCAACAGAAATGTCTGCTTATGGTAACATCTCAACACACAGACTATTGTAATAGTACTGCTTTTTGGCTTTGGTGACACTTTATTGAGGAGGTGGGAGGCTTCTCTTGCAAAAATAATCAACCAGGCCAAAATGAGTTTTGAAGGCCACACATTTCAGTACCAGGCTAAGTAATCGATCTGCAACCCTGTCATCCCCCTGTGGATAAATAAGGCTCATTTATGGTTGCAGGCAAGAAAAAAAAAAAAATCAAACTTATTTTGCCTCGCTGTCTCTTGTGTTTTATGCAGGTCTGAATGGGCATCAGGTGCCTTGCGGGACCCACAGATCGGTGTTTTTCTTTGTTGTTTTTCTGGCATAAACAGGCAGATTTCTGCTGTTTGTTGTCTATGGGAGTCCCTTTGTTTTCTCTCCAGCCAGGGAGGTGTGCTCATGCATATGATGTATCACAAATCAGGGTGCCCCTTAAAGTGCCATCAGCAGGATCCTCCCACAGCACGTGCTGTGTAATGTAGTCGTTGTGTTAGACTGTATGAACATATACTGCCACGTCATTTAGCAGAACACCTTGTGCCTGGTTCTCTGTAAAGAGTAATATTACCTCTGAGCAGCTGTCCTAAATCACTCCCTGACATTTTATTGAATCACAACTGAATGCGCATAAGCTATGTGCCTTAGTAGCTTTAAAGTAAGACTGTATGAATGGAGAAAAACAAACCAGGAGCCAGCTCAGGAACACTGCCTGCATACCAAGCCACTGGCACTTGATTAAAGCAACTCTTGTGGAATGACCATGTTTCAAAGTAAAGAGACTGCAGCTTAAAAAAAAAAAAAAATCTGTTTACCAACTGGACTCAGGCTATGTGTGAATCTGTCATGTAAAAGTCTGGACCAGAGAATATCACTGGGTTTAGTCTGAATCATGAGATACACTCATTCCCCAGGGTGAGGGGTAACCCTCACGTGTTCAGATGACTGCGTTTGATTATCAGTAACAAAGATCCATGAGGATGTGGGGTGAGCTGAGGTAGTTTGCAGCTACACCTGGCCTCAGTGTGCAGTGTGGCACTAGACAGCTATATTAAGCCACTGTCACTCTCTCTGCCAATACAGTCTGTGGCTTTACTCTTGTTTTTGAGAGGCCACCCATGCTAGGTGGCGGGTAAAGTAGGTCATTCCACCTCATCTCACCCTGTTGGTACTGAACAGATATTGTGGAGCGACAAATTGGAGGTTAGGTTGACTATTATAATTTTTACAGTTCAGTTTCAGTAAATTGCTGGCAGTGGTTTACTGTATATTTGTGCTGATATTTCTATTTTAACTGTCTTTCAAACCAAGTAACACTCCACTCCTTAGCACCTAATATTATTTTCAATGAGAAATACCTGAATATCTAGCGAGCAAGTAAACAACCAGTGCACATAATTACCATATGACATTTACCATAAGAACTAAGCTAATCATGTATTTTCATTCCAGTAAAAGCAGCGTAGCAGCTTGCAACATAGCAATCAAGGCACACTGATTGACAGCAAATGAGTAGTAAAGAGTAAACAGTAGTCAAACTCTCCCTGTTAAACTTTTAATATCACATTAATATTTTAAGCTTATTACCTTAAAAAGCTCTGAACTGGCACCTCCAGGATTCAGGGATGAGTGCCAACTTGTCAGTCTGTGAAACTAGTGCTAGCTCAGCAACCAAAGTGGAGACTGAGAGCTGTCATCAGTGCCATAGACTTAGCACAGTCCGATTTGACTTAGCAGAAGCTGACAAACACTTTTGAATCTCATGACGTTTCATTTTGAGAACATGTTTTTTAGTAATATTAATGTTACACCAATAATTTAGTTTCATATACAAAACAGGGTATCAGGGTAACGCCTAGCCTCAGTGGAACTGCAATATAGTAGCTGTCTTCAGAAAATATACTTAGCCGTAGTTAATTGATGTTAATTCTGTTAGTTAGAAAAACAGCATAAAAGAAATCGGCTGTATAGGTAATACACTCTGCATACCTGTGTCTGCAGGGCTGTATGGAAAAAGACATTTCTGATAAAGAGCACAAAGTCATTTCTACATGTAGGCGATCGCCTCATGTCAGTTCGAGAGAGACACGTAGCTTGGGTAGTTGTGGAGTTGTAAAGGACAGACGGCCGGTGAACACACTTGTCAGAGTCTCCCAGGTAGACTTTGAAGCTTGTCATATCATAGTTTTAAGCCTGGCTCCTTAAAAACTCTTCATTGACACCTCCAGCATTCAGAGCTGTGAAGCTCCGCTCGTCCTGTCAGTCTGTGAAGTTAAAATTAACGTTAGCTTAAGCAGCGACGGTGCAGAGCTGGTAACGGTAGCATTAGATTCTGACAGGTTGAAATCAAAACACTGTCACAGTGGTTATATGGGAGAGTTCAGGGTGACATCAGGCTCTTGCACATATTGTAAGTCAAAATCTAGCATCAATTAATTAATTTACTTAGAAGCTTACTTACAAGTTTGAACTTGTTAGTACCTCAACAACAAGCAACTGCGGTATTTTATTTTGAGATACTCGTGTAGAAACTGTATAAATATGTGATCAGGCTTGGTACAAAAAAGTTTTGTTAAAAGGTAAAAAATACAGACCTGTGGTTCAATTTATAGAATAACAGCTACAATATGTCATCTTAATTTACACTGAACATTGTTCAACCCGAAGTCTACATGTGGAATCATGGAATATTCCTCACATAATCCCAACTCATTACAACTCAGCAGGACTTTTTTTTCAGTCCTCTTTCTAATACAAAAGATAGTTACAGGTAGCCCAGTTCCTCCTGGTCACTGTGGATCTCTCCACTGTCGAGCTGTGATTACATTTTTCCAACTTGTAATATTAGAAGAAAGATAAAAAAAACAGTATTGTAATTTCCTCCAACATGCTGAGCTGCTATCATCCTGCCATTACTGATGTCCTGCATAACTAGGTGTCTTACAGTTGGAGGTTTGGTTTGGTTGATTGTACTTGTTGATAGTGATAATCTGTTTGTTTCCTACAACTGTGACTGTACCGATTGTGTTGAGCTCTAGATTTATCAGCCTGAAGGTTGTGCACGAGCCACACACATTCATGTAACATACAACAAAGCACAAGAGGACTGTTGATGGAAAGTTCAGAGCTGAACTATAAACCACTGATTTCTATTACCAGACTTGCATCTCTATCTTTCACAGACTCAAACCAGTCATTAAACCAAGTTTTCTTCATACGACAACAAATGGCTAACGTGACCCTATCAGGAGATTTGTGCTTACCACGGAGCTTTTCCAGATATTTTCAAACCTGACTAACAATATCACCAGCACTCGTACCACCATCACCCTGGTTAGCTTTAAGCACATTGCCCAATGATTGCACTAATCCAATCAGATAGATCAGGTGTGCCAGCTGTCACACCGAGACACTTGGCAGTAACACCAGAGAGAAGCAGGCTGTGTAACAGCCGGTGAGCAGCCATGCAGAGCGGATGTGTCCTGTTAAATAATCCATTAAGACTTTTTTTGTTTTTTTTTTTCCTCACCAGACTCTTTAGGTACAGCCGCCTTTAAAGTAACGGTACAGCAAAAGTTTTGTCAGGATTTTCCCCCTTTTTTTTTTTTTTTTTTTTTTTTTACAGTACCTCTTCCTCTTTTCCTCTCGTACATGAACACAACACTCCCTTATGGAATCAGAAGCAGCAGATTTGGTGCCTCCCGGTTGCCCTGAAGATTCTGCCCATCCCCGACGTGTTTCATGTCGCTATTTCTGCCTATTGTTACCATGTCCTCAAATAAAAAGGAAATTTCACAGTTGGATGCTTTGATTACCACCCACCCCAAGCTAACTGCATTGTGCTTTCAAGAAAGGGATTATGAAGCTATACAAAGACAATATTCCCTCAAATACCTTCAGTTACTCTTCCGCAGCATATGGATGTAGCATATTCTGACTTCATGAGGCCCCTCTGCTTTACTATGATCGACAGTATATTTTGGGGATTCATTGGGTCAACACATCAATGGTAATATAATCAAAAACACTATTTTCATATGTCATTTTATTTTTCACAATTAACAAAAGGCTGCAGAGACTTCAAGACAAAACGGTAACCAGGCTGTTCTCAAGTAAGACATAAGAAAGCCAGCAAACAGTATAAGTTTAAAAGAAGATTCTTTTTCCTTTTTTAGTTGGTTTGATATAATGTAATGGCTACATGTGTGTGTATAATGAATGTATGGATTTATCCTGCCTTAAGGGGAATTGCCTCGGTATAGATGAAGTCATTTACCGTATACTCATGCCAGTTATGTCTTCCGCCCAGATGGAAATTGCACTCAGGTTTGATGGCATCCTGAGGTTCGCCACAGGCGCTGTGAACGTACGCACGCATTGCCGTTTCCTGCGTCTAGAAATGCATTGTTCAGGTTAGCCCCCCCCCCCCCCACTGCAGTGCTGTGCACTCTTGAACTCAAAATGACACAATTCCTCCCCCGATCAGCGTGTTTGATAGATACGCTGTTGGACAGATAGATAGTTTGTAGGGTGGAAAAAAGAGAGCCATTTTTGAATGTGGATAGAATGAATAAAACAAACAAACAAAAAATTGGGACAGGGAGTGTGTTTGCCTGCAGGTGCACCGTGACTCTGACTACCTTCCTCTTCCTAGACTACACTTTCAGTTACACTACAGTTACCCTAAAGGTGAAACATCCAAGGACATCTGCACAGAGCTGCATGTGTGTGCACATGAGTAACTGTGCATGTGTGTGCTAGTTAAAGAATTTGACTAATGCAAGCTGATACCAGTATCTCTGTATGAAATGTGGACTATTAATACTTAAGGTATATTCTAAAATATGTCAAAAATACAAATAGTCTTGTGTGGTTAGGAGCTACTTATGCCAGGGTGACCCACCAAAAACTTTTAAAAGTACTGCCCTGTAATGAAGAATTAATTCACCGAAAACATCATTACTGAACAAGTAAGTGAATAATATGTCTGAAAAAGAGCCAAGTGCTATATTAGTCTTCTAATTCGGTTATGTACGCACGTCGCCTGCGTATCTGCATGTCTGTTTCTGTCGTGCAGACTTCCAGGTCATTCTAATGCAGGCAGCACGTTGTGCAGCGGCCGTGCTCTGAGTTGTCCAGGTTGTCCAGGATCTTCAGCTGGGAAAGCCTGTCCCTTAATCCCTAGTTCTGTGTTAATGGTCCACCCTCGGGGCCTCGGGGCAGCAGTCTGAGACGGAGGATGAGTGAGCAGCAATCTTCAGAGAAGAGACTGATGTAAATGTGAAGAAATAGGCTGTATGGATGAGAGAACAAAAAAGTCATAGAACTGGGGCTATAAAAAGGCGAGGGCTGGCCGAGGGATTGCAGGAGAGAGGGATGTGGTGGACAGGCGCCTTCTCCCACCTCATGGGAATGCAGCATCTCAGCCCCAGCGAATAAACTACAGGGCTTCTCCAACATGTCAAAGCAAGATCACAAAACTTACTTGATCATGGTTAAGGCCAAGATGTGAGGTCCCACTTGGTCGGAGAGTGATGTCTTATCCCTGGCTTTGTTTTTAACAGAAAATATGCTGTTGCCCCTGTAGGCCTCTTCGTGTGTGGCAGCAGGCTCTGTGAGATGTCACTTTGTGTTACATATGGCAGTGGATGTCTGTGTATAAGTGTCATCTGGAATGATGGCAAGACAGGGAATCCAGACATTGTTGTCCAGTTCATTTGTACGGCAGTTGGGTAAAATGTGCACCAGTGCCTGTGGCAGGTCACTAATCAGGCCCGAGTGAATGTGTCAGTAATAAGCACTGTTTCTGTGCACTTGTTAGCAAATATCTGCACATCCTGATGGAATCATAGACCTCAAAACTGTACTAAATATAATGAGCAGATGTGTTTACATTTCATGTTCACTGAGTTTGTAGTAAAATCTGCACCCCATCTGTTTCACGAAACACAATTAACACCTTTCATCCTATTGACATGGCTCCATTGTCTTACATGAGATACAAGATGATATCTTTACCTTGTCTGTGTGTCTGTGAGAAGGCGTAATACAGTACATGATGGCAACTTTTTACTTAGACTGTAAGTATGTGTGATTGATGTTTCCTGCCATATGCAATATTTTTTTATGATATTGATTTTTTTTTTTTGTTTGTTTTGCAGTTATGCACAGTCTGATCCTCATTCCACTGCTTGTCTTACTTGTACCTTGGCATGTGACAAATAAGAATTTGAACTGCTTCAGTAGTAGCATCACTTGTATAATATTATATTAAAAAAATACTATAATATAATTGCATATTATAAAAAAAAAACACCTCAAACATGAAATACAATTATATAATGTATGATTAAAATAAAATGACTGAAACATAAAATACAACAATATAATTAGTTAGTATATTTAGCTTGTGTATCTGGACAGAACTGTTTACTAAGCTCTGTTGTCAGTTATGTAGATCACTGTGTAATCCATTATATTGAATCTTTATAGTCTATACTAACTGTACAAGGTACTGTAAGTAATTGAAAAATGTGCTCATCCCTTTTAGCTTGCTACATTCAACTGATCCTGAAGCCAACACATGTACAATGTGTTGTCACACTGTTGCTGTTATCCATAATTGGATCGTTTTAGTCCCTATGAGGTTTTGCAGAATTGCATGAGGCTTTTTCATATACTATTTGACTAATCAGAGCACACAAACATTGTGGTAAATTCCACGGCACAGATGTTCGGAAAGAAAACGCCTTGTAAATCATTTTAATTTACTGTCTGCTGCCTCTCGCAGGCTGCACTGTGTGGATTTGAAAACACATAGAGCTGGAGCTAGACTCTCAAGGTCACTGTGTCGATGCACCTTCAACCCACAAAATTAAGACCGTGATAAGTGAGGACCAGTGAGACATTTAAGAAAGTGTAAGTTAAAGTCCTGGCCTGGAGATGGAAGAGGAGAGGAGGAGGTTGAGGAGGTAGTGGGACTCACTTTAAGGGAATTTGATCAGGATGACAGTCAGTAGGATAAAGGCCTAGCTGGTCTGTGCCAGATAAATTAGAACTTTGTGAAGGTTTTTTAGACAATGACCTCAAAAGAAAAAGTCACTTAAGACAATTCACATTAAATATAATGAGGTCTGGCATTGAGGTCTGTCTGGCTCATTTCCAAAGCCAGGGCTAAATTTTTCTGCGAGATAATCAGTAAACATTCCACAGACCTAAAAGTCTGTTCAGCACTTTAAATTCTGTCCTCAATCCCTGCATCTCTCACGATGTTAAAGCACCCACAGACTTCTGTGAGAAGTTTGTGAAGTTTTCCACTGAAAAAACCGAAAACATTAGACCACTGTTCTGTCCTTGTCTCTGAGACCTGCTGCACTGTTTACCTTTAATCAGTTCAATCACTTTCTTTGTCTGGGTTGAGAAATATATTCATGTACATGAAACCCACAACCTCCCCCATGATGTTGTGACCTCCTATATCAGAAAGGATACTTTTGATATAATTGGCCATAGCATTCAAGTTATTATGAATTCTAGCTTAGCCTCTGGCACCGTCCCTGCATATTTTACCATGTGGTTGCCCAGCCTTTGCTCAAATAAATGTTTAAATACCTATCAGCCTGTCTCTAAATTGTCATTTGTTTCAGAAGTAATTAAGAAAACTGTCCTGTCAAAACGACGACTTCTCCTAAATATAGCAGGAATTAGGGTTCAAAGCCCCTCACAGCTCGGAAACAGCTCTGTTAAAGGTGACAGATGATGAGTTTTTACTCATCTGTTGACTCAGGGGAAAATGCCATCCTGGTTTTACTAGATCTGAGTGCTCCCTTCGACACTGTGGATCATGACATCCTTTTGACATGTCTACCGTAGTGGGTTGGTGTTAGGAGTACAACTCTAAACTGGTTTAAATCCTGTCTTTAACACAGGACATTCTCAGTGGCTATAGGTCAGTTTTCCTCTTCCTCTGCCACTGTCACCTGTGGTGTCCCTCAGGGATTCATCCTGTTCTATTCAACCCGTACACACGCCCACATGGAAGCATAATAAGGAAGGTAAACATCACCTATCATTTTTATGGCGATGATTCACAGCTGTACCTCCCACTAAAATCTACAGCCTCTCCTGGTCTGTTTTGAGTTCGTAAAGGCTGGATGGTAAATATCTTTGTTCAGCTAAACAGAAACAAAACTGAATTATCTTTGTTACCTTAAGGACAGAAGCTGTCTCACCAGTGAGCTAGGCCATCTCACCCCGTATGAAAAGTCACATGCAAAAAAATCTGGGTGTTATTTTTGATTCTGAGCTATGTCTTAACAAAATCAGTTCTGTTGTAAAAATGGTCTTTAAAAATTCACTTCAGCTTCACTGGACTATTGCATTCCCTATATTTAGGCCTCTCCCAGTCTACGTTAACTCACCTGCTGATGGTCCAAAAAGCAGCTGCGAGGATGTTGACTGGTTACTAAAAAGTGCAAGCACATCACCCCATCCTGGCCTCTCTTTATTGGCCCCCTGTTCATTTCAGAATTCAATTCAAGACCCTGCTGATTGCTTTCAGGGCTCTTAATGGTGCTGGCCCCGTCTTATATCGCCAACCTTATTCACTGGCTCTCAGTTTCTAGGTCTCTTAGATCTGACAACAAATCTCTCTTGTATGTCCCACGGTCACGGTCCTCTGCAGCTGCTGCTCCACGATTGTGAAACCAGTTGCTGTTAGATATTAGATGTGCTCCCTCCATCTCTGTTTTTAAATCCAGGCTAAAGACACATTTTTATTCGCTGGCCTTTTTGCCCGACTAATCTTTTATCTGTCATCATGTCTCTAATTCTGTATTGTCTCTCGTTGTTTATTGTTGTTGTTGGTACATTTCTCATTGTGTCTTTTTGCCTTTTATCTTGTATTTTAATGTCTTCTAGTAGAATACTTTGGCCAGCTTAAGCTGTCTTTAAATGTTCTCTAGATATAACCTCACTTTGCAACCCTGTTAGTCACAAATACTTTTTTCTGTATCTACTTTTTCTTTATCTGTGCAGTTGTTAAGCTGTAACCCTTGTTGAGAACATCCTAACAGGCATCTATGAGAGATCATGCCTCAGTGAAGAGAAATTGGAATAGAGGTGGTGATCTGTTTTGACTTCAGGTGCTGCTTCATAACGTACTAAATTGCTTTTCAGCCCTGTGACATTTAGGCCCAGGAGTCTCTGGGACCAAAGGCTTAACCACGTGAATGCATCTATTATTCACCTGTTAGGAAAGCTCAACTGCTTTATTTTTAAGTTTAAAAAAAAAGACTCTTGGGCCGAAATTAGTTTCACTCCATTGTAATTCTATCAATACTGCTTCTGTCTGCACATACTGGGCCTGCTGCATGTCTATTGGACGTCCTAAGAGAGGGAATCCTCCTGTGCTGGAGGAATACCTAAGGTTTCTTCTATTCTTGCCTTGATAAATGTTCTTTGTGCAGTTTTTCCTTATCTGAACCATGGGTTTTAATTAAAATTGAATTGTATCTGTTCCTACACGATGTGCACAAGACCGATAACTGAAATAGGTTTGTTTTTTTATTTTATTTCAGGTTGGGGAGTCAGAGATTGTTCACTTTGACTTGTGATTTGCTGTTCTTTTCAGCCGCAAATTCAAAGAGTATGCACAAGGTTACCTGGATTAGTCGTTGCTTCAATAAATGTGGTTCTCATTGGTTTGTCGATTCTTGGTTCAAAGTTGACACACAATTGCTAAAAGCACTGACAATTCCAGAAGCAGCTTGTACTTCTGTTGAAAGCACAATGATGTTTCAGTCATGCATGACAAATGCCAACGCTTTCTAAATGGCAAAGTAGGACAACATCTTGAGTGTATACAAAGCAAGCCATCCCTGATGCCAGGTCTTGTAGGCCTGCTCCTTTCAAGTTTCTTCCTTTCAAATCCCGCGCCCCCGCCCCCAAAGCCATGGACACTGCCCAATGATTCACCCTTAATTGCCTGTCACGCAGCTACGAAGCTGCACTTTTTTTTTTTTTTTTACAGTGCATTTAGGGTCAATTGACGTAGTGGAGCACTGGAGTGGTTTGGATGAAAATGTTCTAATAGGGCATCAAGCATGTCCATGAGCATGTGCAGTGACGTGTTTGCCCATGCAGAATCTGTGCAGCAGCAAGTACAAACTCGTGCCAGAGTAGCAGAATAGAGCGCCTCCTGTGTTTCCGCTGTTTTTCTCTGCCTGACCCCCTTTGGTATTAGCATGCTGGCGAACTACAAATGTAATCTTGCAAATTAGAGGTACTGCTAAAGCTACTGAGGAAACCATGAACTGCATTGTGCAGGAAGTCTATTTATTATCACATCACCAAATTCCCCATTTCCCTCTGTAGCCGCAGACAACAGTCCATCTTTGCACTACTGGGGAATCATGGGAATGATCAATTTGACAGTACTTTAGCTGTGTTGTGTATCACTGTCTGCAGGGCGAGCGATGAATTGCTGATTAGGCTGGGAAGCTGTTTTTTTGAGTTTGTGTGCGCTCACTTTGCAAGGGCATTAGGCAGGTTTGTGACTGTACAGGGACTCATTTATACAATCCTGCCGCAAAAACTAAATATACCAAAACAAAACAAACAAAAAAAAAGCACCCCAGACATAATCTGCAGCCAATTTCGTGGTAGATCATGAATTAAAGATCCCACATGGGCCACTGGATGCCACTTGTAATGCTGCTGACAGTTCTCTTGTCCACGGTGGTTTCAGTGCTGGAATTTGATGTAAAAATTTCGATTTGGCTCGTTTTAACCTGAAGCCAATCACTGTGAAGCAGTGGTTCCCAGGCTCTCAGGATAGTTTGGCCAAGAAAACACTCAGCCATAATCTCTCCATCTCCATCCCTCCTCCATCAGTAGTTTGCCAATGTTTGTGTCCATTAGCAGTTTATGTACCAGAAGCCTGTGCGTCTCACCTTTGCTCCCTCTCAGACTTGGGGGCAGTTTGAGAGGCAGAGACTGAGATTCTGTGGGTGGTTGTGGAGGAAATTGGGGACAAATTTTCACTGTGCTGCAGCATTATGCACACATGGAATTAGAAGCTGTACCTTTTTTTTTTTCATCTTCTAAACAGGTTGTGTTGTAACCCTCTGAATGGGGCAAGTAGTAATCATGAGATTTTTGCACAATCATGAAAATCTTCACCTTCATCTTTAATAATCACATACACATAGAAACACATTCATACTTTTTTTGGTTTTAGTTTTTTTGCTAAACATGTGTCCTGTTAGTTTTTAGTATAAATTGACGTGAGTGATGAGGTAAAGTGGAGGAGGATGGTGGATTTAAAAAAAGAATGAGTGGATGACGAAATACTCAAACAGGTCAAAGACTGACTTTTTTAAAGCATCATCAGTGACAGATTTTTTTTTTTTTTTTTTTTTTTAATTGCTCTGCTTTGCTTTGTTTCATCCAACTCTCTTTGAAAACACTTTATCTCAAGTACTAGATTTACTGGATTTGATTTCAAATGAAAAAGATACACATTAATGCAGAGGTCAAACTCTCTAGACTCATTTTAATTACAGATGCATTTAACAGAGAGTTTTAGTATCTGACTAAAACAGCATTTGCTATATTGAATTGTTGATTTTAGACTTTGAAATATGCCATGTATTCAGTAACCTAGGCAACAAGAGGGCCATCCCTATTAACACAACAAACATGTCTGTTCCTTATTAAGCTATTAAGTTACAACAAGCTGAGTGAATGAATTTCCCCAACGGCTATTATTCTTTCAAACTGATTTAACGCAAACTAGCAACATCGCCAACTCAGCACCTTTGATTTACAGATTTTTCAGACATTTGTTTTCCAAAAAGGACCTAACAATAAATCTAATGACTTTTGGACAAACCTTGGCTTCTGTCTGTTGAGGAGATTTGGTAGTCAGTAATGCCCTGTGAATGGCTTGGAAGTAACTGCTGGTTAACATGCAGTCTTAATGGGCAGTGTTTCAGTCACAATTTCATACTAGAAACAGAAAAACATGTAAATGAGAACAGCTTCACTGGGAATCCAGCTGGATTTAAATAATATATATGTGAGCACAGAAAGTAGGAGACAAGCAAATGGATAAAGGGCTGAAACCAGCTGAGACTAGGCAGACTGCAAATAAGTCACAATAATGTCATGACTATGCTAATCAGTGTATTATGTCATCTGGCGACATTTAGTGATTTTCCCATCAGGCTTTAGCTACTTTCCACTGAAAGTAGTTGTTTACGGCAGTTCCACACCAATTTTCAACACCGATCTCAATTTTGAACATTGGCCACAAACTAAGTTTTGACCCAGTCTTGTTTCCCCTCTGAAACTTCTGCTCCCCACGAGAAAGACTGTGTGCGCGCACCTTGCTTTGTGGGGCAGTCAGCTGCTTCTCTACCAATATGTTTCAAAGGGTGCCCCTACCCTGTGTAAATATATGAGTCTCAAAGGAGTTTTAAATCGAAAGCAACTGGACTTGGTTATTTGTCTAGGAAGACGTTTCACCTCTCATCCAAGAGGCTTCATCAGTTCTTTCTCGCCCCTGACCAGGCTGGGACTGGTCGTTGGACCAGTCCCAGCCTGGTCCCTTTGAGATACTATGACCTGAACAAATGAGAATATTCACAGGCAATATGTGAGTCCTTTATATTTGACTGTAACTGTTGCGTTGAAGTAACACATTTAAAATGAGTCAGATGTTGTGTTCAGTGCTGCTTGTTGGATTTAAAAGAATAAAATGCAACATTTTGTCTGAATAAACAAAAATAAATAAAGTAAATAAAAAATTGAAGGCCTCTTGATACCTGAGCCTTTGGGCTGTTGCTTAACTCTGCCTTATGGTAAGTTGGCCTGTGGTTATGTGTCTGTGTGACTTTCAGTATTTTGCTCAGAGACATATTTTGCTCTTTGAGGGACTGAAGCTGTAGGGCCAAAATTACCATCTGCCAAGCAACAAATGTCACTAAAATTAGTTGTTGGTGGATGAATAAGTCAAAATCAACCGTCACACTGGCAGGTGTCTTTAGAGATAAAAACACACCCAGCAGCACTTCACTTTTCTTGATGAATGTCATCTGTTGTTTTCAAATGATACACACAGCGGCGCTTAAACCGACTCAGGCGACATATCAGTTTGCTTTGGTTTGTGTACATGTAACATTGTGTTGTCCCTCTACATTTATTTCCCATTGTTGTTTTTCAGTGAACAAGGTCCACGTTGAACAGAGCTCACCATGTATTTGTCTCTGCCACATTTGTGGCCATTTATCATCTTGTTTTCCATTTTGTGTCCAGAGTTTGCTGGACCTAGACCTCTTGAAACTCACACTTATGTTTCACCTTCCTTTTCATTGCCATCCATGTGGCTACACTGTCAATGGGCCACGCATCAGCTGCATCGATGGAGGCGAGACAGATAGCACTGTCTGTCACATTTGTGCCCAGTGGGTTAGAATCACTGCGACCACTCCCTAATTCTTCAAATGGACACTCGGCACCCCCTGCAGCACTCTTTTCATTCCACTCTCCATTTTCTTTTATATGATCTTATCAAGGCTCATTGTGCTTGATTTAGCTTGTACCATTCTCATGCGATGGCTCACATGCTGAGACTGACTCACACGCTCACACATCCTGTCAGCTTATTGCAGAGTGTGGATGGATGGATAGCATGTGGTTGTACAGTATGAGCCTTCAGATGCTGCACAGGATAGCCTCTGGGAATGCTGCAGTTTGCCCTACAAACACCCTTCTGCTATTCATAATATCATAGCTACAGTACATAGAGTTACAGCACGGGTTATTCAGTATTTCAAGTCTAAATCTATATACATTTTTATTTTCAACCGAACGAGTGCACTTGATCTCTTTGATCTCCGTTTGGCTGCAGTGTTAAATAAGCCGATACTCGCAGCTTCCCAGACCTTAATGTGATGTCTTCCCTTTTGTAATTACTACCACATACAGAGTACCAAGCCACATTAACCTTTTGGAAGGGAGCACCTGTGGACCACTTTTAAAAGCCCCGTTCCTGTGCTGCCTTCAAAATGGTTGCCAGCTTTATTATCCCCATCTGAACTGCAGCCATTTCAAATCCAGTCTGCCCTTTAGGTCTGACTCATTCCTGGACATAGAAGTCATTGTTTGATAATGACTGGTCAGTGGTGCCTTTTTTTTTTTTTAAAGCTAAATCATAGCATGTGTTCTACCTCTAATGAAGAAATTGAGCACTGAAATTACAGCCTTGTGTTTTAACAAAAGCTACTGTATGATAAGTGTCATGTGTGAGGTGCTGAACTGCGAGTCTTGTGTTGAAGCCCTCTTAGTTCCCCATCTGTAATTATCATATATAAAATACAAAATACACCAGGGTCTCCTCTGCCTATCCCGAAAAAAACCACCTCCTCTGCAACAGTCTGGATATGGGTCTTAACAGTAATTTAGTTTTTGCAGACTCTTGCTGCGGTTCAAAACTGCTTCTCATTCGTTAATTATTTCTGAGCATTTTTTTTATTATACTTCTGAAATGGAATAATTGATGAAATCTAGTTTTTGGCATCCAAGCAAAAATATTTTAGAAGATGGGGAAAGCAAAAGAAGTTACCTCAAGGAACAGAAAATGGACTGAACAAAGCTGTAAGGAAGAAAAGGAGGTCAAATGATTTTCTACAAACATGATTATCAGGGAGTGAATAGAGCCTCTGATAAGACATCCTTCAGCTTTGAGGAGTAACTGTATGTTTTTTATGTTCTTTAGCAGAAAATTCTTCAGAAATTTGCTGAGGTTCTTTTTGGACTGTAAAATTCAACTGAACCATTGCTAATTTCTATAATCTTCTAAAGTCAACTGGGACCAGAAACACAAGACATAATGTCAGCTTGTAAACATATTAATTGAAAATGAAAATGACAGTGAATGCATGAGAAAAGCTGCTTGTTCCCATACACCAGGCCTCGGCAACTAAATGTTTTCACAACTAATATGACTAATCATAAACAACAGGAAGCACCCAGATTGTGGTTAAACAGATTTGTATTAGTTTAATTTAGTTAAAAGTCAACATATTAATGAATTATTTATCATTTGGATCAGTCAGAACAGTCAGACAAATCTTTAAACCCTTTATAAGGTAAAAATGGTAGAGATATATTTTAAAATTAAAGTCTGTCCCTTTGTATGTCTCTGTTTGTGTTAAACAAGTTGTTCCCAACACTTTTTGACTTATGATCCCTAAAAAATGAAGATATAAGCCACATCCATCAGATCAACCTTGGTAACCCTTGGTGGGGGCTTGACCTCCATGTTGGGACCCACTGTATTAGATCATTGTAGGCATTGCTGCAAATGAGTGAGCAGAATTGAATTTATACCAGTTCAACAATGTGGTGAAATACCTTTTATTTGTCAGTTATCTGTATAATAATAACTATTATTATAATATATTATAATAACTATTGTTGAGCACCTTGTAAAAATCAATATAAGGAGACTGAAAGTTTTAACCACAGCTAACTGTTGTTTGTGGAAGCACAGGGCAAACACAGCTGTAATGAAACCAGTCAAATTTATAAGAACTGCTGAAATAAATACTCACACAGAGCTATTGTTGATAATTAAAGCTGGAAATGTCTTTGGTCACAAATGGGTGGTTAGGGAGAGACGCACTGTTATATCCATGTAGACGGGCTGCATTTGGGAGGGGTGGCGGGGTAGCTGAGAGGTCCCTCTCCAGTGACTCATAGAGTGCCTCCAGGAGTGGATGATGGAGGAGGAAAGTGTGATCATTGTCACTCTGGAGATGACAATATTGTGCTCCTAAGGAGTCTAAATCTGTTCCATCTGTATGAGCTTGAACTCTATTCTTTTCTTTCAACCAACCATAACTAACTTCATTTTTTTCTCTCCCTCTCTCTTCCCCATATGTGGTCAACCTGTGGTTACTGATGGTGCCCTCATCATATAGGTAAGTCATATACATTCAATTTCAGCCTAATGTTTGAAATGTCTTTATGAGGAGGTTCTTAATAGACCAGATGACCTCTATAGTGAGGATATAGAACATATGTATATATATATATATACACTCACACTGTACAGTGGTTTAACCTTGACAGATAATGACCTGAAGTATATAGGTTGCAGAAGAGCTGTGATGAATTACACAGAGCCATGCCCATGTAATCAGTGAAGGTAGTGAAAACCTTGTTTTGCTGGAACATGCTCAGTAAGTGGCGGTGTGCTTGATGGGGGAGGCTGTGACTAAGAAAAGCTCCGAGATGCACGGGGTCAGGTCATCGCTCTCGTACCGCGTCTTCACGGACCACAGGTCTCATTTCGTATTCATCATCAGACCCAGGAGAGACAGGAGGAAAGATAATTCTCCACAATCCAGTCTGTGTCGACACATCCAGTGTTCTCTCTGTGAGCATTAGCTGTTCATCATGCACGGTCGGCTCCTGATAAATTAACAGATTCACACTCAGATCGTACACCAGTTTGTGCAATTGGGCTCCGTAATCCACCAAATTTGAGCCATATCAAGCAAGTCATGGATTTAAAATGTTGTCTTATTATAGATCAAAGAAGAGATAGAAATGCGTCAAAGCTGGAAAAAAAGAGAATCAGCATGACATTGAAATTCAGTCGTCCAATATCCACTGTTCCTTTTCTGCTTACTGAAGGGTGAAAGGCGACAGACGGTGAACTTTGTGTTCAATAAAAAGCTGTCTGTAAAGTTGAAAGACGACCCACAACAAAGTGTCGGTTGTCTAATTTCTACTCTCCCCTGCCTCAGCTCCCATGATGTCATTGTCCAGGTCGCCAGCTGAGGTTCATCATATTTACTGGATTGTTAGCCCCCCAAAAGAGAAGCTCTGTGTTTGACAAGGGGAGCCGGTACTCAAATTTTAATGAGCCTCCTGAGAGGATGAGGAGGCGGCCTTGTTTACCGACAGGCAGCTCTGTGGGCAGGTACAAAATATTAACGGTACGATGAGGGTGTGGGCAGAGCGCGAACACCCACATTCTTCATCTCCTCTTTCAGCTCCAGTCAGGGAAGTCTTTCTTCATTTTATAGTACTCGCAAATATGAAAGGAGAATAGAGATTCTGCTTTTAACCTCTGATCACAATGAAGCAAGGATGTAGGACAATGCTTTTATTTTACTGCTTTATTATGTGTTTCAAACAGAGTAGAAAGTCCACCGACCTTTAGTATTTTCATTGATTTTATTTTTACCCTGACTGAGAGAACAGGGACATACATCCAAAGAGAAAAAAGAGAAGATTGAATGTTTCTAAGTTAAAAGGTATCTGCTAATCTTTGAGATCTTCTTTATTTAGTCTTCAGCACATTTTTTCTCTGCTGTAAATCATGTGACTATAGATCATTTTCTACAGGTTGGCTGTCCACAGTGAAATGACAAAAGAAAGGGGAAACTGTTTACTCTTGACAGGAAAGACAATAAGGCCTGTTTGGTCAAAGATAACAGCTCAGGTGACGGAATAAAAATTGTGTTATTGAGGCTAATGCATTTTGGCATATATTATACAGACCTACACTATGACCAGTGCGTCAACTGTTTACCTTGTAAGACACTTCACTGACAATAAATAAATCGTACATTGGTGACGGCCATTATATTCAGTATTCGTTAGGCATTAAGTCAACTCTATACAGCTACTCCTGTCATTCACTGGGTTTGTATGATATTGTGTTATCCTGAAAGGTGATTGAATGTGTTATTCACTGTGGGCAAAATTATTTTTACAGTACTTTGACTAATAATTATTTTGGCACGATCGTGTGGCACAGTTTCACTCAAGACTCCAGAAGTATCTGATGGGTATTTTTGGAAATTAAAATGAACAAAAGAAACAAAACAAACAAAAAAAAACCAAAAAAAAACATCCACATGGACATCTAAATGTTATCTTCCTGTTTTTAACATCTGCCATCAATCACTGTGAACAACCAGTGAGGCATTCAGGGAATAGTCGCCAGTTAACAGGGAAGCCAGCTGAAGCATAAGACTGCTACGTCTCCCTGCCATCATTACTGCCTTCTACCCACAGCTGATATTCTGTCTGTCAGACTTGACAGATTTACTGCATCTTGTTATAAATGTCAAGTAGGCTATTAATGGCCAATGCTACCGTGCTGCTTTCTGTACCTGTTTCTTCATCTAGCTTCATTCTGCTGTGATTTCTGCTGGTGCAGTTACAGTAGGCAGGTTTTAGATAGGATGGCTCAGAGTTTCTCCATGCAGGAGAAACCCTCTTATCTCTGTGTACCATTGTGTGATGTAGATTTATAAAGTAAACATACTGTATCTTGCTCGTGCAGCTTAAAGGATGTGCTATGTCTATGAAGTCATGTACAGAGTTCCACCTGTTAAAGGTGCTTTATGTCAGTTTCTGGTGTGACTACATAGCCAACATTTGCATTAAGAGCTGTCTCCAGTGGTGGAAAGCAACTCCTCTTGTTTTGCTTCTATTTCTGCCACTTCTTTTCTTCACTGTTGCGTCCAGTCTGCTGTGAAGATGTAGCACTGCTCCGAGAGTGTATTATAACCTTTTGTATTGTAAACAGAATGATGGCTGAAGCTTTTTTCAAGCCACTACCCGCTATCAGCGAGAAACCATGTTCAGTAGCAGAGAAAACTTACAGCCCCTTTGACTTCTAAATGTTGATGGATGAGGATTTATATTGCCTCAATCTTATGAAACATAAGAAAAACCTATGGCGCTGACACAGAACCTCCCTCACTCTCAATAACACGTTTCACAAAAGAGAACTTTGTCAGAAAGAACAAAATAAAGAGTGATGGACTGTATGAGCCATTACCCCAGAGGATGGTTGTGTGGTTTCCAAACAAAACACGATGCACATTCCTTTCCCTTCCAGACACTGGCAGCCAGGTAGCAACATCTGGGCTCCCAGTTGTCTGTGCAAATGCTTAAATTTTAGTGGATACGGATTAGGTTTCCATTCCAGCAACTGCTCCTTATGATGCCTGTCATGTAGATGCAGAGATGTCAGAGATACAGTGCTTTATGTGTTCGTACATCAGATGGCTAAATTAGTCATATCGACAGTGGTAAGATTTCTATCCAATCATGCATTGTTTGTGGGGCAATCATTTGTGTGGACAGTATGTACATAATGTTTTGTTTGAGGTAAAGGTTTGATTCCTAGATGTTTCTGTAGAGTTTCCACGTTCTCCCTGAGTTCTCCTGTGCTCACTCCCACAGTCTGAGGTATTCTTGTGGAAGTGCGGCAATTTGATAAGCTGAAATGAGATTTTAACATTCATATCAATTAAATTTCCATTAACCAATATAGTACCTGTCAGTATGTGCATTGACATTTATTTTAGAATGTTGTTTGAGCTTATAATAAAGAGAGAATACACAGTAAAAACACAAAGGTTTTTTTTTTTTGTAGGACATTTTAATTTTGCAGTTTTGTACAGTAAGAGTTTTAGAGTTTTTATGCTTTATAAAAAAGCAAGTTTTATACATTAGATAGAGAGATTGTTGTTATTGTAACCATGATAACAAAGATTAGCTAATGTTGAGGAAGTACTGATTTTAACCCAAATTACCATCTTTTCCTAAGCCTAACCAAGCCATAACCATTA
Source organism: Trachinotus anak (assembly GCF_046630095.1). Lineage (NCBI taxonomy): Eukaryota > Metazoa > Chordata > Actinopteri > Carangiformes > Carangidae > Trachinotus > Trachinotus anak. The sequence goes on from NW_027273871.1 coordinate 4,460,166, forward strand.
TTATAGTAACCATGGTGACGGAGGTAGGTACACCGCTCTCAGTACAGTCCGCATGTTTATTATTGTAACCATAACAAGATAATGTGTTTTGGGAGCATTAGCCATATAAACACCAACGGAAACATTGAAAACACCAGCTAGCATATCTTAGATCAGCTGTGTATTTATTGGCGGTTGTTGGACGAGGATTCACAGATAATAGTTCACTGGCAGCGACGGTTATTAGCAAACTAGAAATCAGTGTATTTTTAGATTTTAAATTGGACATACCTGTCACCTGGAGGTGAGCTAAATCAGAGGGCTATGGTGACCTGTCTGTAATATTTCCTTGTACTCATCCCAGTGCATCCTGGGATATGACATATGTGACAAATGTGTGACTATGCTCTCAAATCAACAATTCACTTAACTTCACTCTCAGCCTGCTTAATCAAAGGTATCAAAAAAGGCATGGCAGGAGGAAATGAAAAGTCATGAGCCAGGTCATGACTTAACAATTTGCCAAGATGAAAATCCTCACAGACGAAAAAACGTGTTGATAACCCGCAAGTCTCACAGATACTATGACACTCCAGGGCGGCATGGTGTGAAGTTACTGCACTGTCTAATGAAGAGTGGCACCTCACTGCTTTGCTACTTTATTATATTTCAGAGTCCTTCATACGACTTGTTAGTGGCTGCTCATTGCTCCCAACAGCTATAATAATGAAGGTAATGTATAATAACTGATTTGTAGAATCAGTCTTAAAGTCTAAATTTAATGGGTTTTGATTTAACTTGTTACTGTGAAGCAGTTCAGTATTTTGCACAGTAAAATTATTAGCTCACAAAATACAGACAAAAAAGAAAAAAATTACATAGTATGAGTATTGAATCAGCAAACAAATCATTTCTAACCAATTTAAACTGTGAACCACCCATGAACTATTTTAGCCCTCAAACATAGAGACTGTTAATATCCTTGAACTTCGACTGTAGTCCTTTGTTACAGCGCAAATAACATTCATCATCACTACAGCACTGGCAGAGAATGAAGCAACCATTATTAACTTATATCAGAAGAGAAAACAAAATTATAACAGCAACAGCAACACAAATATTGAAATGAAACAAAAATGGTGGTTTCCGCTTTTTTTTTTTTTCTGTCCCTGCTTCCCACCTTCTTTATGTCGACCCTGAACATCATCTAGCCGACCATTATGTTGCCCTCACAACATAATTGAGAAAGCAGGAAGCAGGGTTGGATCAGTTTATGTTTTCTTCTGGATGATATAGTTATATAAGTGGTTAATAAAAATCATAATTTAATTCAGAATCAATATTGCTATATTAAGAATTGATCAAATGACTACATGTAATATGAAAGGGCTCTACCTTCCAGTGATGAACCCCCCACAGATTTATCACCTGTCTCTGCAGTTCCCTGCTTCTCTGGAGCTTTTTAGTGCCTTTTAGCTCATTGTTTTGATTTTATGACCCATATATATGGCCCTATATTTTTTAGAAGAGCTAAAAAGAGAGTGAATATTGGATTTACATTCATGAGGTGGACAGAAACTTGATTCCAAGTTGATGAACAAGTTCCCTGTATCACCTTTATAAGGTGACAATAAACAAATGTTCACTCTCAGCTTGTTGCGCTGCCCCCAAGGACCCAATAAATTAATAAATAAATAAAAATTCAGCTTGAAGTGCTTCTTTGCTTCTAATACTTATATCATATTATTACATATTATATTTGTTACATACATATTGCATCTTGTACTATTACATATACAATTGAATTCTTTGGTCATTTGGGGGCAGAAGTGCTGCTACAAAGGGGGGTTGACCTAAGTGGGATTTTTTAGGCTGTGAAACCAAAACAAAGCACTAAAAAAAAAGATGAAAAAGCTCTGGTTATTATCTATGGGTTCACCACAGGAGTGACACCTTTCACCTTAGAGTCATAGTTGTTCTAAAAATGAATTTACTTGTAATTAATTATATTTATATTGGTGTGATCCAACCCTTTACCTCAAGGATTGGAAAACCTCTTCTGCCATTGCTTTGCATTTGTGACAACTACTGAAATACTTTTATATAAAAGGAAAGACTCAATAGTGTAAAGTGTCAGTGGCTCTCAAAGCCAGTAAGTTTCTCTTCACAGAGAAAAATTAGAAGATAAAGAGATAGTTATCCAGCCTATGGGATCCCAGCTTGAGCAATCAGTTTGTTTAGCTTGAGCTTGCTATTGTGTAGCATGGCTCCTGCAGGAGGAGATGTGATGTATAATGTGGAAATCCACCAGAGGATAATCCCGTATCAGCTTCAGCAACCATCTATGGATTCTCTACTCTGTTGACAGTGGCACGATTTGATGCACTCCTTCTCACACTTGACAATTCACTCACATTTTCATTTGCACACATACATGCACCCATCAGTCTAATGGAATTTACACAGCTGAGAGCCGCGCGAGTCGATGCCCAACACGTGCTGCATGAATAATGTCGAGGAAATTGGCAAGATTCTCATTTCTGCTCTCATGCAGTGACGGAACAAAAGGATGCCTTACACTGTGCTACTGTCTGTCATTACACTGCTGCTCAGGATGTAGGCTGCTCATTGTACACCACCTCATTTAACTATAGGCTTAATTACAGTGATACAGTGAATGCGTTGCAATTATGGATGGAACTAGGTGTCCTCTTATTGGAGAGTGGTTCTTCGTTTTATTTGATCACACACTGGGTAATCTAGAACATTAGACCATAATTGAATTGGTTGTGAATGCACAAGGTCTGTTTAACTTTATTATATCTTATCCAGCCTCATCTCCACTCACCAGGCTCTCTATTTGTTACCATTTACCAGCAATTGTTATCTGATAATGAAGACTACTCATGCAATACGATACATTCAGCTATAGAATACCTGCGCAATGATGGCAACTTAAGTGCACTTGTAATAAGCAGAAGATACGCTGTCTGTACATAATAGAATGAAACAAAAAGTAGCTATTTAAAAATCCTTTCATCTGATTTGTGCAGTGTATGAGATATTTCTGTTGTTACCCCTTGTCATTTATCTGGTGATTGTCTTCCAGGAAGACCATTTAGGTTATGATTAAGTTTTGTGTAAGCGTGATGTGGCAGGCTTTTACAAACTGGGTTACTCTGCAGCGGTTAAGTGGTCATGGCACTGATCAATTTTTAACCTGACTAGACCATCAGCAAGGGATGAGGGGTGAGCACTGGAGGCCAGTGACGTGGAGCTGGGGGCGGGCGTCCTGCTCTGACAGAACTCTCCAAGATTTTTTTTTTTTCTAACTTCAATCATATTCAGTTTTGGCTTTTCAAGGCACATATGAATTTAGTCATGAGCTATACACCTGCATTGCTCATACTTTCTTCATGGCATTATTTGCACATAGAAAATGGGATATACATTTTACATGGTCAGGATCAATGGGAGTCAGTAGATATCAACCATATAGACTGACGACCAACACAGTGAGGTGAAAGTGGCAGAGAGCTCCACTGAGCTGTATACTGGGCAACCTTTTCATATTACAGTCATGCAGTGTTAAAAGGTAACTAAGTACATTTACTCCAGTACTGTGCTTAAGTACTTTTAAAACTGAATTTCAATTTTGAGGCACTAACTTAAATTTCATGCTACTCTGCATACTCCTGCTTCACTACATTTCTTGGGCCAATACTGTACTTTTTACTTCACTACATTTATTTGATAGTTACCAACAAATGTGATGAGCTGCAAAATGATGCTTTGTTACAGAATAAACAGTGTATGATACTGTTAATTAGCTCCAAGGAATGATAATCCAATCCAATCCAATGTATAACATACAAAGGCCATTCTGGAGTAACATGAGTACATTTTTGTTTTTAATACTTTTATACTTTTACTTACAATGAATAACAATTTCAGTGAACAAATTTACCTTGTAGTGGATGATTTTTACACCGTCATATGATTCAGTTTAACATTAAACATCTAACTTTAAAAACACAAAAAAATGAATAAGAAGTCATAATCTGAATTGTACAGTTGATCAATAAGAGATCTACTGAACCAGTAGTGCTAAGGTTGTTCCAGATATGTTGCTTGTTTTTGTCAAAGAAGAGTGTGCTTGAAGAGTTAACATCATTGTCTACTTTAAACACAGTATGTCTCTGAGGCTTTGAAGTTCTGGCAGTTGATGATGAAAAACTTCACTTGTGAATAATTCACTGTTGCTGTCAAGCTTCCCTCTCTTTGTTTTTTGTGCAATTTGATTGAAATAATAAACTGAACAAAACAAAACCTGAACAGTTAATCTTCATCAAGACGGTATGAAATCTCTGTTAACAAATTAGATTTTAAAAGTCAAATGTAAAACCATATTGTTTACCAGCCTGCTACAGTTCACAGTCAACATATTTTAACGCAGATGGTGAAATATTCCATTAAAGCTAAAACTTTGGTCTAGCCTTCAAAGAAGAACAAGACTAAATTTGCCTTGTTTGTAAATATAACATGGAGTTCGTCGTTCTGTTTATGCCACAAAACAAGTCCTGTGGATAGTCTGTGGAATTTACTCCCCTGCCTGTGAAGAAGTCGCTGACACAGTGAAAGATGAGGTTACGAGACAGAATCCCATCAGCAGGGGAACATGTTTTCAGTTCAGGTTGGTGAAATAGAGGATGATGCAACCACTCAAACAACTCTCCAGTATTCTTCCCACACACTGCTTCTCGGAAAAAAAAAAAGTGTTTTTACTCCTTGGAAAATGAATTTTTGACCAGTTTATAGTCTGAGCTGTTGAGCCTGTGAAAGAATAAAGTCAAATCCAGGGATTTATATGGAAGAAAATCTGTAAATATATAAAAATGAAAAAAAATGAAAAGGACTACACACATTTTCAGAGTTAATTTAGCAGTATATCCCAGATATATACAGATTCATTCAGATTCTTTAGATCTCTCCTCGTGCAAAATGTCAGGATGTCAGAGTGTAAGAAGGAATGCTCAAGCAGAAGCTCAACTCAAGTATAGACCACATCAATAATGATAAAAACAGCAATTTGGTTTTGTGATATATCATTTTGATAGCTCCTGCAGATCAGCTTGATGTATCTAAAGCTCAAGTAGGTCTTTTTTATTTTTCTTCGACAGCTTAATTCTGTTTGTGACAACCAGATTCCCGTGTGATGTGACAGCATTAAAAGACAGCCTGCTGTCAGCGCTCCTGCTCCCAGTCTCTGCTAACACTGAGCTCCCCCTCAAAGTCTTTTATTTACAAAGCAGCTGTGTACGCTTCATAAAAATGGACTATAATGTCATTTTTGAAAGTTAAAGAGCAACAGTACTTTGTTTAAGCTTGAACATGCTCTGCTCACATATTGTATACACTATGTCATATATGTGGTTTGGAGGATGTTGCTTTGCCCCCCACAGTCCACAATTTACAGTTCAGCATTGTAAACTACCAGGCTCTGAGACCCACCTCTGATTGGCTGACTGTTTTCTGAGTGATCTAATTAAAATATAGCTGATTTCAGGTAAACACCAGGAGAAACCAAATCCTGCAAGGTTGGGTTGTGGGTCCAGCTGGGCGGGGCTTATGGTGTGGTTAAGAGCAGTGACTGCTTTGTTGTGACATCACAAAGTTACAGAAGTCCTGACGGCTCATTTAAAGGCTCAGTTTCTGAACACAGGCTGTGTGCATTTCTCTTTGGACTGAGCGCTTTGATACTTTAAAAGTATTAATATAGAAGCTAGACCTGCTTTATAATCAAAAAACAAATCTCACTTTGTAATATGGGATCTTTAACATTCAGTTTTTTTATTGGTTTAGAAGACAGAATTAGATACATTTTCTCTGGAAAAAAGCAAAAACTGTCATTGCAAAAATACGCCATACGGGACTTGATATTATAAGGAGTAACAGTATATACAAATTAATGGCATGGCATGGCAGTGTTAAGGTACTCTTTAGGATTGTTTTTTTTTCTGAAATTGTGCCTAGGATCTTTAAGTTATCAAACATTAAGTCTAAAAACCAGTAAATCAGTACTTGACTGCCTCTAACAACATTCAGGAATAACAATGTTTGAGAACAGGTACTAAATTTGTCCACTGGGTGATGCTTTTCCAATTTAATTTTATTTTTTCATCCTAATTAAAAAATGCATTTTAAATATCCAATCTGTGTGCACTCCGCTGAAATGTGCCACCTGGGTGCTTGCCCTGGCTGTAATATGTGGCATTGTTAGGCTTGTGTCTCTGTGGAGAGAGGAGATACAGCACATGCCTCCATCACACAGGAATAATGGCTCCCCTGGTCACTCGCTGTGCACCAGGCATCCAGAGTCTCTTCCCTTCAAACTAGCTGATTAAATCCAGAGAAACTGCTTCTGGAACAAGCTCAGACCTTCTACTGGGCAGAGAACATAAAAACCAAAGATAAAAAGAAAATCTGCCTTATACTGTAACCTAGTCTGAACAACAGGAGAGCCACTTAACATCTAAGATATCACACCATCATCCAGCATATATTTAAAAGGTCAGTTCAAAACGGCGCCTTTCCTTTCTTTATCCATAACATGGCAAAACTGCTGAAAAAGTATCTTTGTTTCTCTTTATTGGAGTGAACTGATCCTTTAAGAACAAGTACATGCATCCTTTTCTTCCTCGGACAGGAAGTGTATTGTCTGTGCCTCCTCCCCCTCAGTTCATCACGGCCCTGCCCTGGCACTCATCTTGATTAGCTGTCTACCTTGAAACGGCACGTAGCTGGAGGCTGAGCTGACCAGAATCCATAAAGCCATCACTGACACTGAGGAGGGAGACCGAGAAATGCAGCTAATCTGCAATATAAATAAAATAAAAGATAAGCTGATGTGGAGCTTTGTTGTATTTTTTTTCTTTATTGTTTTCCTCTATCTTTGTTGCTATGACTCCACTGCCCTCTGGCCAGGAGCATCAGCAGTTCACCACTGGCCTCATGTTCATGCTAACAGTAGGATGCACAAACTGAAGGGAAGTGACGTTATTGAATATCTTGATTTTAGTATTTTACCATGAGAAAGAAAGATTATAATATTGCAGCCATAATGATAATAAGCATTTCTTCCTCACAATTAGTGTAACCTGCCAGCAGCTCTGTGTGTTGTGAGAAATACGTATTGTGCGTATGCAGAGACACAATAATGCTCTCTGAACAAATAAATAACAGTTTGTAGATAGTGGGATTCACAATATTCCATAATTATCACATGAGTAAGAGCTGTTTTTTGGAGAATCTCTACAGGCTAATAAGTCAAAACTGCCTTTGAAAGGGATTGTTGCTGCGCTCTCAGTATCAATCAACAGGAGATTTTAAAACACCCTCAACAATAAAGTCCCACATGTTCCCTAATAATAATGTTTATCATTTGATGTTTAATTAAATTTTTAGATAAGAGTGAGTCAGTAAACATGCCTGATATTATAATAATATTGTGTATAAATAGGTAAGAAGAACGTTGAATTGGCCATCGAAGACTAAGATACTCAGAGTAAAATGTTCCATAACTAGATACAGTATCTCCATCACAGTTACCACATGACAGTAAAACTATCAACCCGGTCATATACCACTGCTGAACGCAGCCTTCATCAGAGAGATAGAGAGACAGTTTGTGCAGGTCCTCAGTGTAAAATCTTCTCATATCCAGTCATGATGCTTCAAAGGTAAAGTAACTACTTAAACTAGAGATTATATTACATGCGCAGGCAGTGAAAAGCCTGAACAGTATAATATAATCAAACAAATCACCCCTACAGGAAATATTACCACGAGAAAAGTCTGAGGCCATAGATTCAGTACAGAGTTGTTACAGTACTGAGTTGCATTGTATTGCAAAGTGTTTGTTATCTGGCTCCTCTAATGGCTTGTTATGCTCTCCGGGAGGAAATGGATGACAGAGATCTAAGTAGGTTAGGCAGCCATTCATACCAGAGGCACCGCGTTTCCAGCTGCACCTTGCATTGGACCAAGAGGTGTCAGGCCCTGTTGGAAACCACTTTCAGGTGACAGTGGCAATCCTTTTCAAACTACAACACCCCCCCTACCGCTTCACCTGAGGTTGGAAGATTTTCACCAGGATGTTTTAACTCTGAGATATAGAACTTTCTCTAATTGAGGAATGTAGCACGTTTTCTCATTGTCAGAGCATTTAGCCCTGTGGGCTTAGACACTAATCACTGCTCACAGCTATATATATATATATATATATATATTGCTCAATTTTCTGCTGAAAAGTAAATGATAAGAAGATGGCTATCACTTCTAAGATGTGATTAGAGTTATTTTAGAGATAGGGACGTGTGGTTCATTATTGTAAACCATAAATCCCGCCTGTGTAGACTCAGTTGAGATCTGAGGATGTTACAGATACATAAATACAGGTGAAATTATCTTTTTGTCACCCAGCTAACAGTCAGATCTCGGTCATGACTGACTGTAAAACTGCATTAATGGTCAGCCCTCCTGCACCAAATTCACAGTTGAGACATCTGAATGAAAGTTTTTCCCTGAAGCTCTAAACCTCAAGCTGTAACTCTCACTTCTCTTGAGAACAGGAGTCAAAGTGCATAATGGAATCTGAACCATAGAATCTATACAAAGAAAAGGGGTCCGTGTTTTTTTTTTCAGGCACAAAGGACAGTAGTGCAACCAACATTGGGGCAAGGCTTTTAAAATGTCATTGGTTCTTGAGAAAGTCAGCAAAGTCTTGTCATGCGAAATAAGAGCTTAGGCGAAGAAGAGACTGCGTGGAAGTCACTTTAAGTTCATCAAAACAACATTTGTTCTGTTGACTTATTTATTTCCATTTTCTAGAAAAGCATATGACATATTGGCTCTGCCATACCATCATGAGCACTGAGCACGACACGGTACGGGCGCCACTTGCGCCACAATTATAGCCACTAAGCAGATGAAAATCGTGGAGGATTGTCTGAAGTGTTGCAGAAAATTAAAAAATGAAAATCAGCTCAGGTATATTCAGAGAATGAGGATTGTAATTTTCTTCCTCTGTGAGCATCGATTTCGTCAATGACACCACAGCTCCACAGCAACTGTCTCTGCCATTGTGCTGCATGCCAACGCTGCAGCAGAGGGGAGCGATGATATTGAAGCCGTTCTGTTGTTACAGTGCCATTACCTGCAGAGTGTTTACCCTGTAGCCAGGCCCCTGGGGGCTTCGGGCTCCTGCTCTCCCCTGCTTTAAATACTACATGAGAGCCATTAGGGACCAATGCTTGCACTGTGTCCCCTCTCACCTTTGGTGGTACTTTTCAATCTTTTCCACTCCATTTAAGGCACCTAAAAATAAAACCCACTGATGGACTGTGAGGGACTAACGACACTGTAATGTCACAAGGCTATATTTCATGTTCCATGACGGAGATGTACTTCACCATGTTTGAAATTTGCCAGAGGCACCGATCGTGTACCTACCATTCAACTGATACAAAACTGGAGACTATCTTATCTTTAATATATTTATGTTGTATTTGTGTTGTTTTCAGTACTTGCTGCTCATAATTCATGTTCATTTTCAACTGACATGTAGTCTATACCGTAGTGTGTAGTGTTACGTTTATTGTGAGTTTATTTGTCAGCAGTAACATGTCCTGCAGTACATATCTCCACAGTTTGATTCTGGCTGTTCTTCTCTTTCTCCTCACGTTTTGTGTTTTGTGCTAATAATAATAATAATAATAATAACAGTAATAACTAGAATGGCACTCAGTAGAGCGCATACTTCCACCAAGGCCAAATGCTTTCTTCCACCAGATGCAGATAATTATCTGGACCTGCACCACATTGTACAAAGTCATAGATGTCAGCACCATAAATATTTCAGATTTACTTCTTGAGATAAATTGTTGAAAAATGTGAAAGTGATAAAAAAAGTTCCTGGATCTGCCCCTTTAACTGGATCCACACCAAAATTTAGCGTCTTATTCCCTGGTCCATGGCCCATCCCTGCATTAAGTTTGGTGCAAATTGGTGCAGCACTTTTTGCGTAATCCTGCAAACAAACCAATGGACATGTGAAAACATTGACTCGTGGGATGTAGGCTGCAGGTATAAGCCTGCTGTTGTGTGTCTATTTCTCCCCCCTTTCCGCTTCCCCTGCCTTTAAACATTTTCAACATCCCCTTTGCTATGGGAAACGCCTTTCCATTTAAAAGAAATGTAAACAAACCAGAGCATTTTCCCCAATAGCAGGATGATAACAGGTGCAGCCAGACCATTCTCCAGCACTGACCCAGGTCTGGCTATACAAAATTAGTGAAAACATAAGCTAGGGTATTAATATGGCCCTCTACTTTGTTATTAGCCTCAATAATCCAGCATCAGTCATGGTTAGTATTGAGCTAGGTAGACACACACTCACACACACACACACTGCAGCTTGATGGAGAGACTTTTTTCTCTCTGACGGCTGCTGTTTACAATACGACAGGTTATTATACAGGAAGACAAATGACTGCTTAATTAATGAAACAACTGGCTGTAATTTGTTTCACTGACTAATATGTGAGTTGCATATTTATGATTTTGAATTTGACAAATGTGAGGAAAAGCATCATCAAATACCAACTTTATGATATTAAGGATTGTTATGATGGGAAAGATGTTTTCCTACAGTCAATTCTGTGATATATGATTTTGAAAGAGAAGTGAAGCCTGACAATTTATGGACTGTGTGATTATACACTGTGGCACATGTGTCACATGTACAGCACAGACTGCTCAATATGTCTCATCATCAGGACAGATTTTATTTAATATGTTTATTGTATAAATTGAATAAAATGAATTTTTTGAATGCAGGTTAATGTATTAAAATGTCTAAACATTTTACACGTGCATGTGAGGATGAACATTAAAAACAAACAAACACACAAAATACTAATTGCAGATGAAGTTGCGTGTGAAGAATCTGACTTCCTCTTTGCGTCTGTGTCCCACATGCTGGAGAAGATGTTTACTCAGCTGTAAATATGTAAATAAAGGCACCAGCTGCACAAAGGCACGAACACTCTTTCCTTAGCCTCTCGACCTAATCTCTTTAATTATTTTTCCTTCATTCAGAGCTTCCTGATTTCAGGGACGTTGTAGGCCTCCCAGTGAGACAAAGACACAGGTCATAGTACTGTACTGCTCAGGAACTGGACATTGGATTCTACAGTGCATATTGTATGTCTCCTTTTAACACACAGATAAAGTAGTGAGAATTATTTGCCCTTTTATTCTGAGAAATCTGACGACTTTAGGTCAGTTCCACTTCCTCATATAAGAAAACCTTTTCATTAATGAGAATATTTGCTCAGTAAAGTCTGACCTTTTTATGAATGCCTTTCAAAAGGTCAAGATATTAGATTTGAATCATTTTATGGTGGTCACCCCAGAACTTAAGGTCAAACAGATAAAAACAAAATTACTTAATTGGCTTGTGTTCAGCAAAAAGTGCGTTAGAAATATTTGATGAAATATCTGATTCAAGAGAATTAAGCTCTCTTCTTCCTCTTAAAGCCAAGGTCATGGGACTTCAATAATGCTCTGCCCGCAGGATATAAAAGTGTAAGTCCTTGATTATTAAAAAGATAACATGTACAGTCTGCTTCGTCTATATATTACAAATACTGAATGATAAACCCCAGTTTAATTTATGGACGGAAGAAGTACTGCTGTACTTTCCTGTCGTGATGCCCTTGAATCAAGGCTTTAACCCCTGACTGCTGTAAGGGAGCTGCTCGGTTTGCTGGGAAAGATAATTTGTACTTCCCTGGATAAATAAAATCCACATCAGTGTTTTTTGATGAGGCCGATATATATTTTGTGCTATTTTAAAAAAGAGGTCTGACGTACTTTTGAACTTCTCATACATTATCCATTGCAGAGAAAACTCCACTCTCACAGCAGAGCAGTAAATGGAGGCCATATTTTGTATTGATTACCTGCGCCAAAATTGATAGCCGGTGCCACAATCATCCGAAATTCAATCCTCTGGCTCCAGCCATTAACTGTGGCTCCTCTTCATTTTCCATCTCTCTCCTTGGACTGAACAGGAGCTCGCTTCCACACAGGATCGCTGCATAATTCAAAATCTTGCCCAATGGCTTTTCACTCATCTGTTTTTGTGTTATTTGCTCTGGTGTTTTTTGTTTTTTTTTCCCTCTTGAGTTCTCACCCTCTACCTCATGACCTAAGATATGCATCTGAGGGTGGAAGTTCGGCTCTTTTGATCTTCCTAAGCCTTTGTGTGGGCAGGCTGTTTCATTTGAGGACTGCCAAAACATGAATCAGAATATGGAAATCTAATGTGCGGGCTGTAGGACCTGTGGTTTCATCAGCAAACGGCTGTAGGTGCTGACGTTGGGATGAATGATTGGGGGAAAAGAAAGGGAAGATGGAAAAGCTGTAGCAAAATATATGGCCCCTTTTAAAACATGTAATGTGATCTGTTATTGATGTAGGACAGTTTTCAACAGACGCCATCCTCCACGGGGAGGTCAGAGGTCAGGGTCGGCCACAGAAGGCAGGTAGGCGGGGAGGATGCTAGAGCCTGGATCGGCCTCCTGAGGGATAGCCTCTCTGAGCACCAGGCCAAAGCAGTTACAGTAAATGTGCTGAGAGTTGCAATAGTAGCAGCAATTGCAGTAGTAATCAAAGTAGAAGCAGAAGTAGGAGTTTTTATTCATATTTCCATTAAAATAAAATCTTGTTAAAATAAAATGGGAATCTCTGCATGTTTCCATCAACTTCCTTCACGTGCTAATTAATGGAGCACCAGTAACTGTAGTGCATCATGCATCATGGCATTTTGTTGCTTCTTCCCACCTTAGATGAGGGACATAGAGATATTGTGTTCTGGTTAATGAATTGAATGTTCTTTTCTGGTCCTTGTTTACCTTGTGGTGTTGTTATGGTGACAGAGAGGGATGACACGTCAAAAGGGCTCCCATCTGGACTCCAGCCAGGGACATCGCAGTCCCATACAGCTCCCCCGCTCTTTTTGTTTGTATCATTTAAGGACTTCCTGTTGAAGTGGAGGCGGGTAATGAAGAATGGCAACATGACATGAATGCATTATGAATGATAGGAGATGCAGGTATAGCAGCAGCTTGTGGGTTACCGATGTGCAAGGTTTGAAAAATCAGCTACACTTGCTTGAACACTTTGTCTGAAGATATCAAATGTCCTGGACATGTTTCAGGTGCAAACAAATCCCTCTGTGGAGGGGGTCAGAAACTGACTGGTTCCTCTAAGTGTGTGCCATCTGTGACTGAAGGCCGCCATTTGCCTCTTCTTACGCAAGACATTTCCGAGAAATGCAGAGAATTCTGCCAAATGACCTTTTTTTTTCCTCCTGCAAGAAGCAGTCTCATCCCAGTTTATAGCAGGAAGTGAGGTGCATCTGACATCTGCTAGAAACTGAAGCCCAACAAGCCTCTCTGAGATGAGAGGCAAAGCTGAGACAAGATTTGAACTCCCAAGTCAAATTACAAAAGGCAGATGACATTAATATCACACGAGGTTTGGCAGTTTCTAAGTACATGCAAGGAGACCACATAACCCATCAGTCAGCCTTTCCCTCTCTCCCCCCTCCCTCTCTTTCTTCCTGTCAGCCACGTCAGTTTCTCAGACAAATGCTTGGGGACTCCTGATAGGTTTGCCTCCTTTACGTGGAAAGTGGGTGATCAACTGTGTGCTTTTGCTCAGAGTAGAGGAGGGTTGGTCTTACTCTGTGGTTTGTTTTGTTGACTTTGTTTTTACCCCCCTCCCTCAAACATCCCATAATCCTTTGCTTCATCAGTTTTCTGTTATTTGAGAAGTGCAGATACAACTTGGTCCTCTGCTCTCTTTGTTTTGTGAATATTTGAATCTTCTGAGGGTTTCTGCTTTCCACAGTGTGAGAATGTGGCTGCCTCTTAAAAGTTAGCCACCTGTTTTAACCCCCTAATCTGTGCTTCCCAACAGTGGTATTAAAGTCATTCATTGATGTTACATTTACAGCTTGCATAGACAGTGCATTCAGGAAGTATTCAGAGCCCTTGTTTTGCAGCTTTATGATAATATTGTTTAAGTTTTAGAATTAATAAAGAGCTATATGTACACTCTGCCAGTGTTAGCAGTAAAAGATGTTTACTTACCAATCTAAAGGAAACATTGCGAGTTCAGCATCAAACTTCATTCATTTACTCACCAGTAGCTGTCTCCAGCAGTGAAAAGCAACACCAATGTTAACTCTTGTCTCCATCAAGTCTTTTCTTCTTCTGAAGTGAACATGCTTTCTCATACTGAGACACCGTAGCCTCCAATCTGTCCTGAAGTTGTAGCCCTGATCAGAGTACGATAACCTCTTGTCTTGTAAACACAATGATGGTTGAAGCTGTTGTCAAGCGACAATCACCACCACCCACTCCTGGCAAGAAACCACAGAGAAAACTTACAAATGGACCTTTTAAAAGGAAAACGGGTGAAAACTGAGGAGTGTGAATACGTTCTGAGTGCACTGCAAGCATCAGTTGAGTGTCTCTTCTTTCACACAATCCCTGTAGAAACTTTGATGTAAATCTGTGTGATTGATAGACAGGCGACTGTTTAGACAGCTAATCATCATATTATACAGACACATTATCACTGTGTCAAATGAGCTCCCAGGACACATGGGCTTATTACAAAGGTGTCAACTTCATTTAAGGTCCGTGGATAATTAAAAAGTGATAAATGTCAATGACAGCACCCTCCACTGAAATATTAAAAAGACGCTTACTTTAAATCAAACTCCTGAAGTGAGTCCGTCACGTCTAAAGTAGTCGACGATGATTATTTGCAAGCTGTGCTACAGAAGCCTGAAATGGGTCAGGGCTTTGCCTGACCTGGTCTAGGATTAACGCCGTAAGACATTTCTTTCCTGCATACACACACACACAATAAGTTTTACAGGCGTGAGGCTGCTATGTTTGGGGTCTGACATTTAATAATTTTTTGTGACTGTGCTGAACAGAGCTTTTGAGAGAAGGTGCTCAGAGTTGAAGAAAACAAAACAAGGAGCACTGAGTCTCTGGCTGCAAGGTCTTGAACAAGAAACCTATTTTTGTGGAACAAGAAGATTAATAGTGGTTTTGTCTGCCTTTGTTTCGTATCAGATGTGCTGTTCCCAAATTATTATTCTTCCACTGCTGTATGATAAAATACTTAAAGTTGTCCTGGGGTCATAGTAGGTGGTTATTCTAATATTCTCTCTTTATCACTTAATGAATTCATTTATATGAATTCATGAATTTGATTAGATTCTTTTCTTCTTGACATGAGCACAGGGGCAAAAAAGAGTGGGAGCAACAAGTTGATCTCTGTGGCCATCTTTATTGAAACACATGGTCTGAGCGTGCTGTGGAGCATGACTTCTTCATCTTCATCCTGAGAGCAATGACCTACTCTCTCCGATGTTTTCTCTGCTAACCATCTTGATATGGTCTGCCCTTTTACCAGTCAACCTGGTCTGATCCAGATTTCTTAATGAGTAAGTAACTGTAGATGTGCTTCCACCTCCAGTTTAACTTTTTTCTCACTTTTTTTTGAAGGAAAACCAGGTTACACAAAATATTAATCATAGCAGAGTATTTTTACGTAGCTTCAAACATGTCTGGAGAGGAACTTTAATACGGTGCTGTATATTTTTGCCTTGACAGCAGCAGGTCCTTGGAATGATCCAGAGAAAGATATTGCATCTTGACAGCAGTTCAGTCTGCAATGAAAACTTAACGCATATATATTCATAGTTTTCATGATTTGTGCCAAACTCAAGTCAACATTTTCCTTTTGAACACACATAAACTTTTAAGCAGAAATCCATGAAAATTATTAATGGATGTTCTTAACGTCGGTGTTTAACCTTTCCTCTAGCACTATCAGTCACAATTTGCAAGAAATGTCAGAATCTAGTGGGCAGATCTGTTTTTTGTTTTTTTTTTGCTAAGCACATTCATTTGATTTTTGGTGACCCCTTGGCCTTTTCTGCATTACCCTCAGAGAAAACTTCAGTTTTTTTATTTTATTTTATAGTACTGGTGCAGTATAGCCAAATTCTTTTTGTAGTGTAACCTTTTTAATCTGTTGTGTGCTGATTTCTACCTCAAGCAGCTGCTAGTTTTGATTTTATCTTAAACGGAAGATTTTTTTTCAGGTTCAGCAACATATGCAGCGTCGCGTTTGTGCCCTTTCTGTTTAATTTATTTTGTGGATTCACATATTATAGTATTTCCCCATACACTTATGCTTTTAAAAAGTCAGCTGCAGAAGAATATTTCTCCTGAGAGTCAGCTATTATGAGACAATGATTTTTTTATACAAGTGACACTAAGCAAGATTTGCTGTCTTGATTCCTGCGCCTCGCCGATTAAATTGGACCTCAAATGTTGTGTTCTGTTTAGCTGTTGTTTTTTGTTTAGCTGGAGGCTAGGCCACAAATTAATGGAGCAACAGCGGCTGAAGGAACCAAAAATAAGAACATGAGAAGCAAAAAAACCCACTAAAATAAACCGAAGTTGAGACATTTAGAGGAAGTCACTCTTTCATGAAATCTGCTTGTCCTGAAGAACGGCACTATTTCCTGCCACTTGTTCTTTAAAATGTGGCATTCTGTATTATAGTGATTTTAATTCATGAAGTTTGCACTAATATAAAAATGTTAACAAATCATGAGACCATACAAAGCAATAAAGTAGCACTGAAAAAATCTAAATGGCCTTGGTGACCTTTCCTCTCACACCATTAGCAAGCAAAGTTTGCACTGATTCTCATGAAATATCCAAAACTAAATCTTTAATGGGCAGATTTCCATCACAGTAACTGAGCATGGTCTCAGTGCAGGAATACAAATCTTTTAGACTGCAGGGAAAAATGTTTTTTTAACCCCAAATGCTGCTCGTCAATGTCTCTTCATGGGTCCACTTGGTTCCTTGTATCGAGCTGTGGTGCATAGGTGGGAACCAGGCACAGATTATGTTTCGTGTAACCGGTCAGGTGAGGTCCCGTTGTTTTACCCCTGATCTGCAGCCTGTGTGTTTGATATGTTTAATACTCCAGTGAATCTGAGCTGACAGCCTATCAGCTCTCATCACAGGGTGTCATCCAATCATCACAAAAAGGGATGTGTTGAAATGAAACAAAAAAGTGTGAACTGTGAAGTGACAGAAAAAATGAAATTTTTGCGGCTCCGTTCTGCTGGACTACATTTAGGATCAGGTCTAATTATCCTCAATTCTGTTTGCTTTGGGTCAGTCTCCAGTTCCCATTGGATCAAGTTGAAAATTAATTTGTACACATTGGGTTTGAGTACGTTTTAAAGCTTTAAGAATAGCAAATTCCTCAATATGATTATTCTATCAGAAACTATTGTGGGTGTGGTGATAATTGCTGCCTCTAATCTCTAAACTTTTACAATGACACTGTATAAACAAACAAAACAGGAATGAAGAAGATTAAAAACTGGCCTGTCCTTAGGTGGACTGATGGTCTGACTCTGCGTGTGTGTAATAGTGGTCTCCAGAGGCCTTCTAGCTCCACCCCCTTCCATACAGTTATCAACAATCAACACTTTGCAGTTTGCCAGACGCCTCCTGCCCATTGACTGTTGTCCGACAGAGGGGGCTTTGGACAGGTGCTGGGCTCTGACATTTAGACCCCCATTGTCCTCGTCTGCTAATCCTTCTATTGTGAGCGATTAGCAATATCCTGGCTGCTCAGCTCTGGAAGGGGTGAACAGGCTGTGTGGGGTGGGAATGGTGCCACAAATGAACAAGGACAATGCAGCGTCACTAACTATGCTGTCTAATTTCATTATGCTGACATGTTAGTGCTTCAGTGGCTGCGTGTGTGTGTGTCGGCCTGATATGGGGTGGAAAGACTGCATCTGATAGACAGCAGTGGTCAAGTCGGTGGGGAGGTCAGCTTATTGTGGCTTTTTGGGTTGGTTTTTTTTCTGATAATAGTACCGTCAAAAGGATTTTCAGAAAGTTGTGCCAGAGGCGAGACCACTCTGGTAAAATGGGAGAGTGAGCCTCTCTTTCATCAAATGACACAATCAAAAAGAAGTAGATTTTGATCACCGATGTCGGCGGACATTACGTACTCCACTGAGATTGATAGTTTGTCGATATCACATCATTTACGGTGACACTCCTCAATCCAAGCGACAGCACTCCGCTGAAGAGGGCGAAAGAGAAGGACAAAGAGAGATAAGAGCTGAGTGGGTTGGAGAGACGGACTGAGAAGCAGAAAGAAGAGACGGATATTGACGAAAGCAGCCCCGAGCAGATTGAGGGGCACGGGGAGTGAGGGGAAGTTATTTGTCTGGCTTTAGCCTGGATCATCTGCTGTTGCTCCTAAACAAGAGTCAGGTCTAAAATGATGTGTGCAGGTCCTTGTCAAGCCCCATCAATGATTTAAAGCCCTGTGCCCTTGGTTGAGTCATGGCCCGTGTGAATGTCAACTAGTGTGCTGGCTAATATTGAAGATGTTGCTTGGCACCTGAGCCCACATGTGTAATACAGCAGCAGTAAGTGACGCAGGGACTTTCAGGCAACCCTATGAATTATTCATGCAGTGCATGTATTCTATACATGTAAGTGTAAATTCAAGAAATAAATGTTGTGTACAATATCTCGTCCCCAAGAAAACTCAATTTGCAGATGTCACGGTAGGAAATATTGTGCATAAAAGACACAATATTTACTAAAGATCAAAAAATCAGTAATTATTAGTTGAGGTACGATTATAAACATTTGTATGTTTAAAAAACCAACCAGTCCTCCAACCTGAACAACCACATAGGTCATTTAAAAAAAAAAAGTACTTCCTCAACATTAGATGATCTTTGTTGTCATGGTTACAATTATGGTCATGGATAATAGAAACAACATAAACTGCTACTTTCACGGGGGAATCGAACACCGCTCTCCTGTGTCTTATTCTTATGTTTTGTTGACCTATCCATCCAACCCAACCTCCTCCTGAAAAAAAAACAAAAAAAAACTGGGGAATGAAGCAGTACAGAAAAATAGCTCGCAGATGGTGAATGACCTTCATTAGCTGGCCATTTCATTACAATATGCAGTCAGTGAGTACCCTCCAAACCTCTCAGTATTTACTAATGCTCGTCCACACAAATAAATTAAAACTTTGCCTGCTGGAAAAACTGAAAAATTCCAACTTTTAATGGAAACTTTTTGCATCTCATTTTATAGACATCTAGTCTGTCCCTACAGTTCCAAGAGGCCACTTAGTGAACTTCACTGCTCAGAGTTTGAGCTCAGACAGTAACAGAGGTTGTGAATGGTGAATCAGCGGCTGTGGTACCTGCCTTTGAAAACAAGACAACTGTTGACGTCAAAGCTTGTCACCAGATGGTCGGGGAAAACTAAGCTGCTACCACTGGCTACAGGGAGAACATTAGCAAGTATTGTGTGTGCTTGACACACAGACACTGAAATAAGCTTGAAAAGGGGCAAAGTTTAACTGCTGTTATTGTGTTGCTGATGCTGTTTTGTTCTATAAAAAGTGGCTGTATATGATTAAGAACTAAGCTGTACATCCTCATAAGTTTTTCTGACAAGTGTTCTAACAGAAATAATCCTGACATGTGATCAGCAGCAGAATCATACTGAGCTGATTTGAACCATTATTTTTCTGGCAGCAGCGTGACCTTACAGCTGGCTGTTTCAAGTTTTGCTATATTAATTTTAACTTTGTTTGCCACTGATTGACTAAAGCTCGGAGGAAGCATTTCTCTATTTTCTTAATTCTCTATCTTGTAATTTAAAAATAAGTATGTGTTAGCTTTTCAGATTTTTACACAGATTACATATTTGCATAAAGATAAGCGTTGAACTCCCAGAGTGGGGCCTCTCTGTTGCTTCCCAATTACAAACTTTCAGCATGTGTACACACACGTCTGTATGTCCAGACATGTGTGAACCTCAACCCATGTATCTCCTAATGGCAGCTGTGTGATTTGTAGGATCTTCAGGGCCTACTGGAGCATAATTCGTTTATGGAAAACTGATTGATTGGAGCGAGGCTGAAGAATCATCAAGTGCAGTTTGATTGAATTGTGAGTAATGGTCGTCCACATGACATTCATAACTGATGCCCCGCGGCACCTCATTCAACAATCAGTGCTTTTAAGGGTCGGCTGTCTGCTCGTCCTCCTCCCTGTGGCTACATGTTTGGAATCCTGACCCACTGCCTGGGTTTATGATGAAAATGGAAGAAGACATGGTGAAACGTTTTAAACTGTCAATTTGTTGAGATGGAAAAGTATCAAAATCTTACAGCCACATCAAAACTTCCACATCCGGTTATGTCCACTTATCCTCTGGGAACAATGTGGAGCTATTGCAAAAGACTGATGGGATGTTATGAGCTTGTAATGTGGTCAGAGCTAATTTATAAGACTCAAGCACAAATACCAGCTTAGAGGGAACATTGCTACTAAAAGCCCCTTGATTTTAATATTAAGCAGTTTTTTGCAGATATTTTTGGTGTGTTGATGCTAAAAACATCATGGCTTGATCCAGAAGTCAGGTAGGTTGAGGATGTTGTCTAAAGTATTTTTTGTGTCATTTTCTTTTCTGTGCCTCCTACCTCAGTGTTTTTATAACAGATTTTGATGTTCAATATCGAATGAGACATTTGAAGAGTAAGTGAGCCATTGTGCAGTTGTTTTCCTGCTCTGCCTTGTCAAGTCACAGCTGTAAAACCCGCTCAATAAAATGCTTGGAAACAGTTTTCTGATGCTGACTGACAGAGCATTTACCACAGTCCTGAGAGGACCAGGGAGGAGGAGATCGAAAGGCAGAGAGGGAGGAGAATATAAGGTTGTGAGCCGTAATTCCATGCTATCCAGTTGTCCCCAGGTCACCTCTTAGCTTAAGGTCGCCAGATGTACCGCTGTCTCGCCTGGCACAGGGAAACACATATACTCTCCTGATGTGTTTAAAGTGCAGAGAGGCAGAGGAGGCACGAGTGAGGCCTCCCCCTGTTTCTCTGTCTGTACATTCAGAGCACAGGGAAGACTCCTGACCCGGTGGCTGGGTAGCAGCTTTGTTTTCCTGCAATGTCAACTCCCAGTGCAAGACCCACGGGCTTAGTGCCGGATGTGTTAAGACATGCCGGCTTAATCCTCAGCGCCGTGGCA
Source organism: Trachinotus anak (assembly GCF_046630095.1). Taxonomy (NCBI): domain Eukaryota; kingdom Metazoa; phylum Chordata; class Actinopteri; order Carangiformes; family Carangidae; genus Trachinotus; species Trachinotus anak. The sequence goes on from NW_027273871.1 coordinate 4,481,413, forward strand.
GGAGGAGTAAATAAATTTTGTCTCATTTCAATGTTCATAGTTTCAAATCACATCTGTTCCAGGGTTTATTTACAATTTTCAGACTGCCAGCTGCTAATACAACATCATATCTTACAGTGAGCAGCGTCTACCTGTATGAGATCTGCAACAACGGCGCTCACCATTTACCTGCAGTGTCCTGTGCTGTGCAGAAATCTCCTGCTTGTCATCCTTGACTATTCCTTTGTCAGCATTTCATGTGGTTTGCTGCTGTTGGCAACCACTTTTCTTTTGTTTGGGAGGAGAACAAAAAAATTCTACACCGACAGTGTAAAATCTTCCACCCAGGCAAGAGAGCGAGAGAGAGAGTGCTCCTGTCGCATTGATTTACTCCATCAGAAATGGCGAAACAAGTGAAATTGAGTGTGGAGGAAAAAAAAGTCAAACCATAACCTATCGGACGCCCGGAATAGCTTCATGCACTGATATACACTGAGGCAGCCCGATCACAACAGCAGAGAACCATTAAGAATGCTTGGACAGGTAAAAATATGCTCCCAACCCTATATGATGTAGTGTATACATCATCAATGAGAAAACAACTGAGCTGGTTCAAGGGGAAGCTCATCATTTAGATCCACAGGGCTGATAAACAGGGAAGGGTGCAGAGCAGGTGGACCCACACAAGGGGCTGATGGACGCCGTGCATCAGAGTATGAACACAGCAGATCAGTGTTTGCTGGCAAAACAGATCAGCACTGTTTATTACATTCTCCGAGACAAAGGAGCATTTCTCAGCCTTATCTCATTTGGTGCATCTTTGTTTGAAAACCAGCTCAGATCTGACAAAACTGACAAACTACACGTCTGATCAGCGTTGCAGAAAGTAATTATTCTGCTTATTGTAATGTACTCCACTGAATACATTACCTTGCAGGTGCAGTCTGAATGTGTGAATATTATTCATTATCCATTGTTCACTTTCTTTTTCCATTGTTAGTACAGCTGAGCCAGAGATTATTTTCCTGTATGTGCCTTTGCTTTGCTTTGAAAATAAAATGCCTTTAAAAAAAAATAATAATAATAATAAAAAAATTTTAAAAAATGTTATATTGTAAAAATGAAAAAAACTCTTCCCTGTGCCCAGTTGGTGAGCAGTTGCTCTTTCCACACGCAGCAGGGTGTGGTTACAAGCGCAGCAGAGTGACAGCTGTGATCATAGGTTTACTCAAAGGTTCAACAGACTTATACCTTTCAACTCCCAGCAGCCACCACAGGAAAATAATAACTATTGTGGTGCACCAGTATCTGCAGGATGTGTTGGACCTCACAATATGCGTCAATAAACAAACAAACCTTTTGAATTCATTTCTTTCCCCAGACATGGCAAGTAAAGATGACATTTTTGAATATTTTGCAACTTCCATTGTCTACTTTCTCTCTTCCCAGCCTTTTGTCGGCACATTGCTAGATATCTTGATATTTGCATCACAACCCTCTGCGGTCCAAAACACCTTGCACCTTGTGCCATAATTTATCATTATTGACCTGTGGGGGACAATTGCACTGAAAAGGAAATCCTTACAAGATATAACAGTGGGGCCAATTGCGGCAGCTTACTGTGATGCATGGTTTGCAGCCTGGCAATGAACTTAATTAGCAAACATCAAAGCAGCTTTCATGTGAAATGATCTCCACTGATTTCCTGGTTGAATCTGTGAGTTTATCTTTGTTTCCATTTCACAGGTGGCTTCTACTTTGATGTTAATAAGACTAAAAATGTCCCATATCTCCTCTTAAAGTGTCTCGTATGATCAGGTCTTTAGTGCTTCACGGCTGCCTTTGCACAGTGTGCAATGACAATGTGATCACATGGGTGGTGTGCTGATGCCAGGTTGAAAGTAGGCTAAAGAGCCTCTATGGGTCCTCTCTGCGCCGCATCCATACATGTAGCAGATGCTTCTTTAACCTGAAAGCGACAGTAACCGTCCTAACAAGCCTGTGGCCAAATGAGCAGCAATCATGAGCCAGTCGTTCATCGGAGGGGGCTGTGTAAAGTTATGGCAGCATGGACCTATATTAAGCAGAGCTGTGTGATGGGGGCCACTGTCATTTCAGAAAGATCATCAGAACTTCATTACCCAGATGTCACTCTGCTGAGACAGCAGCCAGGGCCTAACATCAGTAGTCTTGCCACACACCGGCATACACACCACCGCTGCTCCCTTCAGACCGAGCCTTGATAGTTAATGTGATGTATTTGACTTTTTGGAGGTATTAGCCATGTATCAGTAGAAGCAGAGGTCGTTTATTACTAGTCTGACAGAAGAGAGTTGGGTGGCATGAAGCCCGGCAAACGCACATCACACTGCTATCAGCCCGTCACGTCCTTGGTCCATCGCTTTTCAGCTGGGAGGGATGGAAGGCTGGAAGGACGGGGAGGAAAGGATAGAGGGAGGGAGGGAGGGAGGGCGAGAAGACGTGAAGAGATCCAGAGGGAGGAGGGGTGCTGAAATGAAGGAGAGTGATCTGAATAGAAAGGAAGGGAGGTGAAGAGAGGGAGGGAGGAGTGCGAGGAGAGATAGGGAAGACAAAGAGAACAACAAGTGCATGACTGATGAAGGCTGGAATGAACAGAGAAGGCCAAAAAAAAACTGCTGTCTAAAAGAGGGCAAGATAGAAGGAGGGGTCACAATCCAGAAGGGAGAAGATGGGAGTGAAGATGAAGCATGATAGGTGTGTGGGGATGACAACGATGAGTTATGATAACCCTGAGCACATTCAATGAATAAACACATCAGTATAACCGGATTGTTTTAAGCAGGGTGTCAACACACCCCTGCAGTTACATTCCTCCTGATTAGTGTCAATGGACCGCATCAGGGTAGCAGCTCTATACACACAGTGGGGTCCAACACTCTGAGACCACTTTCCCATTCACTTGAATGTTTAGTGTCATGTTTTGCATTTGAATAGAAGACAAGGGCGTATTATACTTTGACTGCAAATCAAAATGGAAATGGGATGCTGAGCATTCCCTGGGAGTTGAAGTGAGAACTGCTCTCCTGCAGTTGAAACTGTGACTCTTCTGACAACAGAGAGGGAATAAAGTGGGAACTCCCTCTGGGAAGTAATTAGTATGGACACTTTTTAGTGTTGACACCGCTGGCTGGGCTTTCAGATCTCTCATTTGCCTTTTCCTGCTCTCTTGGGAAAACATTTCAGTGCCAGTTTCAGAGTTTTTTTTCTCTTCAAATTGAAAGGTTCCACGGTCTTTTGTGTGCTTAGCAAGTTGCATGAGCTGGCAACCCCTGAGCACCAAAGACAACCATTGTAAAAATTCAAGAAAGCACCACAAATCAGAATGGAAAAACCAGACTGCAGTTCCCCTCGCGTGCTACAGAGATGACATTTGGTTATTGTTCAAGCTGTTCTGGCTGCTCTGCCTCTGGTAGCATACAGCTACAGTAAATTCAGTCGTGTCATTGTTTCAGCTGCTTCAGCTTTAGCTTGTTTGTCCCAGAGTCATTAAAAAATTGCTTCCAATTGCAAATTGGGACTTGAGGCTGAGCAGAGTGTTAGCCTTGTCTGCACTCTGACAACAGTTGTTTTTCTCTGCGTGACTTTAATCATCAATCACTGTCACGGTGTGGAGGTGGGCGGCTGATGATGTAACTGCCACAAATACTTCTTATACCATTTTGAATATTTTCTATTTTTACTTTTTTTTCACATTGTCTATCTATATTAGGAAAAGTTATGAGTATGTTTAGTTGTCTAAGTTATAGGGAGTAAAAGAAAGTCAGAGCTGACCTCTGACCTCTTCATCTGTGCATTGATCCATTTACAGTGCCTTTCATTGTCTTTAGGGAATATAGACATCCTTTTGGGCATGTTTAGTCTAGTCCCCAGAGAACAAGCAGCAACACAACAACAAGAACCACTGGATTTTTTTTACCTTTTATCTCAGTGACTAGAGGCAAGGGGGTTGCTGTGATGCCCATATTTCTTCATTGCATCAAAATTCTTGCTCACCAGAAAGTCATGTTGACAGCAGAATGACAGCTTTTTTTCTTTTTCTAAAATATTTGAATGTTGAGGATTTTTCAGTTGAAGAAAATAGGTAATTCATAGCCAGATTACCTATTACATGTTACCTGAGTTTGGGAGACTGTGATCGATGTCGTCATCTGAGCATTTCTAGAAAGGTCTGCTGCGTATCTGGTTATTTGCCTGTGCTGGTGGATGTTTCCAGACTAGATGGGAAGATGCAATCAAGTGTTTTCACTCTGTGTGTGAATCCAGACAGACATGTCTCTGTGAGTTAATAAAGTTTCAACTTAAGCAAAAAACTAAAAAAAATTTTTAAGCCACTACTTGTCTAGTAGTGAATACTATATAGCCCACTCAAAACTGAAAAAATGAGTCATGAATACAAAAATGTAATTATCCACAGTGGGGAAATCTGCCTCCGGTTTCACAATAAGACATAGTTAAGAACCTAAAAATACAATACATGGTATGTATGACAATACATCATCTCAGCATATACATTCATGGAAATGCAGCTCACAATACACAAGTCTACTCTATACACAATTTCAAATTAACCTACTGTGCAGAAAGCTTGGTCAAGAGCAGCACAACTGTATCCTAGTCTGTCTAATCTTAGCTTCATTTATTACCTTGACAAAGGATTTCATGTATATATTTCTATTAGTGATCTACTACGTCTCCCTGAGGGTGAAAGTTCAACTTCACCGTACAGCAGATGAGGAGTGTGGTTAATAATTCTGTCAGCCTTACTTTGTAAGAGTTCATCATACATACCCCTCAGCTGCTTCTGTGGCTTCCCTGAGATCTTGGAGGCCATGTTCGCTATTTCCTACAGTTTGTTCCTCCTCTCAACATTCAGACTACAGCATCACATGATGATGTTAAAAGACAGAATACTTTCCACGGCCCGAGGAAGAGAAATCTGTGTTTAGGTTACTTTCAGTTATCTGAAATGGGTTGGGAACATTTGAGAGCTTCCACATATTGAAATCTCTTTTCATAGGACTTTCAAAGATAGTTCATGATTCATTTTCAGTCAAAATGGGTCACAACATTTTCCGACTGATGATGACCTAACCCTGTTCGGAATAATGGTTTTATCAAAGCCCTGCAGTATTGAGCTGTAACGTTTGGTGGCTTACTGTATGGTGTCTTTATGCAGGTCATGGCGAGCTGACGTCAGTGTGTGGGTGTGCAGCATGCACAAGTCCTTGACCACATGAATTTGCACATAGGTGTCTAGGTTGAAACCCAGGAAAAGACGCTTATCGTGTCATGAGTAGCGTTGTTCCATAAACGGAAATGACCATATCCTTCTGTTGTTGCTTGGAATTTGAGGATTAGACATAATCTGTTCCACATTTGTGTAAGTTTTAGAGGAGTTCTACATCCTGTGGCTTTTACCCACTGAGACAAATCTGAGTAGATAGTGTGTGGACAAAAACTGTTCCAGATTTCTAGATTCCCATTGACCTATTGGCTGTCTAGCCTCCTTCCTGGTTTACTGCAAACATTCCCACTGAAAGGTCCTTGAGTCTCCGTTCAGTCCACGGGATTGTGGCGGCCGCCTGGGCGTGGAGACTTGACGGCAACACCTTCGGTGACCTGAGGAGCGGCAGCTGTGACAGGCCGCCAACGTGGCTGTCACTTGTCCTGACTGATGACAGACATGCAGCCTCGTCCTGCCAGCTAACATCTGGGTAAGCAAAGAGCTCGACACCTGACAGCAGGGGGAGGATGAAAGTAGAGGAAGAGGCGCAAGGAGAGAGAAGGACAGCAGCGAGGAAGCAGACGTGTTGTTTTGCCTTTTCCTTTTTTGGTTTGTTTTTCACTTCTCAGTCCACAGGTGATCGCGCTAAATATATCTGTGGGACATACGCTTGCACATACAGAACAGGTGCACCAGTAATATGTTTTCATGGCAGACGATCTGACCTGCCAGAGAGCAGGAAAAGCACAGATTTAACTAATAACAGAAATAATGGCTCTGTTCTTTTAAAAGTCCCACTGAGACATGCTGGTGAGTCAGTATGTACAACACTGCTGCTCACCAAAATGTGATGCAGCCATAATTAATGTTAGTAATTAAACCTACCTTTCCTGCTGTGACATGTCAAAATGTCCAGTTTTTCTCAGCTGTTTTCAAAGTGGGAAACACTGGTTAACAGAAGCAGTGGAGACATTTAAAAAAAAAAAAATTACATAGCTAGAAAGACTGTTTGACTGATGTGTACATTTTCTTGCCATTGTGTCAGTGCAAATCCTGTCCTGCACAGTAACCAAGCTTCCATCTAGAGACCCTGTAATGTGCTTAGTCATACAGTAATGACAGATGGGAACTGACCAGACATCCTGTTTTTGATTCATGAATTCGGCATCCTGTTAAGTGGCATGTTACTCTCAAAACCCAAACCTCTACTTCTGATGAAAGAAGGATGGATGTATAATGGAAATGGGAATTTAAAAGAAGAATGGACAGAGGATATTTCCAATAGACTGTCTAGTCTGTCTGCTTGATAGCAAACATATGTGTATGAAAGAGATATTTCACATAATAGATTAGTTTATTAGGTTTAATTTCAGCACCAGGCACCTATTACCTCACATGAGGCACAGAACAAAGCATTAGATGGTAATTAGATGGTAAATTAACATTGTTTTCATTGGAATATGAATCTACTTTAAATTCAAATCATATCATCTACAGTAGATTTCTAACTCCAGGGGTCTGAAAAGCTCCAGGTTTACTGGGTTCCAACTGTTTCTGCTAATTTAATTGAAAATTTGTTTTGAAACTTGCACCTTCAGAGCACAATAGCACCTGACACGATAATGGCCTTAAAGTGCGTCCTGCTTTATTATCTAATGTTGAGGTCTTGAGGAGGGGACACATATTTTTGAGATATTTGTTATTTCATTTTTGTGCCTCTGTGTTATGTATTTCTAAATTAAATAACCACACAGTAAACCAGAGGCCAGATAGAGTGCTATTAGCTAAAAACTGCACACACTGCACAGAGAGTGGAAGGAACTAACATTTATATTAAGGGACTAGCAGCTCATTTTTACTCCCAGGCCATCTGGGGTAAACCCAGTGAGGTCTGTCAATTTACTGTAGAGGTAACATAGTACTAGTCTTTTAATAATGGCTTGCAGGTAAATATCATGTGTACATCATTATCGTGGTCTTCATGATAGATTTATTTATTTATTTCTAATTCCCTCCGTTGCATATGTAGAATCGTTAACACAGGTATTTTAGTACAAAGCCTCGTTTTGATCCTGTTAAAATTACTGCGTTATGCATTTTATAAAACTCAACACTTCCTGTAATCATTACAAATTAAAAGCCTTCTATTGGTCCAATGGATACAAACCCTTTGTTTCTGAACAGGGCTTGTGTTGCTCTGCTGAAGTGCTTCAGTAAGCTTATTGTCTCATTTCTGGTTGCTGGTGTTTCAGATATTTTTCAACCATCCCACTGATTAACGCCCGACCGAGTGGTACTGTTGCATTTTGGGATTATTTTCCATTAAATCTTGAAGAGTATAAATAAGCGTTTGGGCTCGCCTGGCCAAGTGGTGCTATCCATGGTACTGAAGAGAGATTAGATTCTAGCAAGTTAAATTAGCATTTAACCTTTTGTTTTGTCATGTATGATCACGTGTTTGCATGAGGAAAGGACAAGGCACATGGCCGGACTGGGAAAGAAATTCTGCCCTGGACCCAGTCCTGGCTAAAGTGTATTGAGAATGTCTTGAAGCTGGAAGTGGGCTGGAGTTAATGCTGTGGCTGTTTCAGAGCTCGTTATTCATACTTGGACATAATGAATTGACAAGATTGAGAAACAAACATTTTGTCAGTCCTCGATCAGCAGCCATAAATGTCTTTCTCTTGCAGCTGACCGAAGACAAATCGCCCGTGTTGTCTGAGGGCTTTTAACCTTGCACGAGTGTCAGTCGAGCTGCAAATCATTTTTAATATTCACCCACATCTCAGGTGTCATTTTATCCTTGCGTCAGTACATTCAGCATATTAATGTCGTCGGTAGACTTCCTAAGGCCTGACTCTATGATGTGGTCGCTGAATAAATGGATTGCCTCTATTCTCATGGCTGTTTTCTATTTTTTATAATAAAAAAACACTAATGGAATGACTGAGATTTTCAAGTTTTCAATGAGCATCTTAACCACAAGGTAAGAAGGCAACGTGTAGACAGAGGTTAATGGGATGCAATGACAGACAGCTTTTCCAGAAATGATCAATAGTGTCGCAAAAGTGAAAAAGCTGTTGGAATCTACTGGCATTTACAGTTAAATATCCTGACACATTTTCCTGGGCCACAGCTCCTAAGAAGTCTATTTACAAGCCTTATTTAAGGACATTTTACTGAGGCTGAGGATGTCACAGAGTATTACTTAAGAGTGACAGCATATACAGTCGTTTTGAATGAAATGTAATGGCAAAAAATGACACTGCTGAACTAAACCCTCAGCCCTCAATAAGAGAGAGCGCCGGGGTATTTGACTTTTGGTCGGTGCTTTCAGAGTGATGATGCTCTCAGTGCTGTCCATCACTGTCATGGTGAAGCAGGGTGGTGTAGATATGGTAAAATATACCCACTGGTAGGGCGAGCATGGAACTCAAAGATTCCCCTTTCTGTGTTGTTATCTCAGTGATGATGGGGAGAAAATCATCATTTGTAAATGTTTGTTGTCAATGTTTCAAACCTTTGACAAATCTGCCGATCGAACATTATCAGTCTAAAAATACAGATTTATGACAATGAAAATGTGGCAAATCTGTACTCACAAACTATAAACAGGTAATTTTTCACGTTATGATTCTGGAAGACTTCAGTCCAGGCAGCAGGGGTTGTGTTTGGTGATGACACTGAGTTGACTTGTTGGTTTGTCTGTGAGTCCATCCTTGCAGGGCTGCTACCAGGGCCTGTGACTTTTAGCCCTGTTACATCACGACTGGTGGAAAAATATAATTTATATGAAAATATGCTCAATGTCAGTGATGCAACATCTAATAACAAGGTTCATATTGGTTTGACTTGCAAGGTGATGTCATCCTGCACCAGAAAAAAAGTTAGAAAAAATCAACTGCTTTGAAAAATTCGCATTTCCCTCTGTCCAACTTCTTCCTATTAGGATCCTTACAGGCAGTGGCACTTGCTTTAGTTGGATTCATGTGGCTCCACTGGCTCCTGGGATTTAGCAGCCTATTTTTCAGTTTTCTTGAGTAGTGAACTCCTGTGGCTGTGGAAAGTATGACTGTTGTCTCCTAGAAGCAAAGGTTGGTGGTGTAGCATTGTTATAGCGCCACAAAACTTCTCTGGGCAGAAGTCAGGGTGGATGGTTGGGCCAACAAAGTGCTTAACTTTAACACTGGAGACCAGTGTTTGCTTCCTTGTGTTAAACTAACAGCCAATGCTAGTTTCTTTAAGCCATAACAGCAATTTTACTTCACCTCAACCAAAGCACTTTTAGTTGCAGAAACTTAAGTAAACCCTAACAGAGGTTTAGATCTGAAAATGTTTTATGAATATTTTTTTTAATAGTCATATGTGTTTCAGAAGGATTTGTCATTCAGGCTGAATGAAGACTATTTGCGTGAACTTCAGTGCTGAGGTGTTTTTACACCAAACAGCCAAGTGCACAGACATGAATGACCCTGCGTGGGTAGAGTGTGGTTGTGCTGTTTGTAGAGCAGGTCAGACTGACCTCAGAGTTTATCAGAGTTTTTCTTATGTCTTTACCTGTATGAAGCTATATTGTCTATGCACATCTAAAACATTTTCAACTCACGAGATTGTGTCTTTGTCTTGATCCGTGCTGCACAGCAATGATTTGTATCTCTTGTACTTTTTGCACCTTTTTAATTGACTTTGCATCAAGTCTGACAACGCCTTGAAGGAATCTTTGTTCCTGAATCTATTCCTGGCATTCTGCACTCATTTGCTTAAATAATACAACACTGCAATTAAGAATGTAAAAAAACTGTCTATAATAGAAGAGAAGGTTTCTGTTAGGCTGTGTGGTTAATTAGTTGAGATTACTTCATCTTTAAGTTATTTTTAAGACATTTTTTTATCACCTGATTTTAGATTTTGTCATAAAACTTCATATTTTCTGCATAGACATTTTTCATCCCCTTGTAATATTTTCAGGTGCAATACTGCACATGTGGTATGTGAGGTATGTGGGCAGCTTGGCCTTCAACAGTTTTTTAAAAAGAAGCAAAGAGATACTACTTACCAGCTTTTGGTTTGTAAAGGTTTCTTGTCAATTGTTTTTCTTCTTTCTTTTCTATTTTTTTTGCACAGTATGACAGCAGTCAGTACATGTTTCCCACTTGCTCATGAGTCTAGCAGCAGCAGGTTGCTAGCATGGGATGCGTTATCATCTGACATAGTTCACTGAGTTAAAATCAGCATTGCGAGAGGCTTCCTGAAGTCAAGCTGAGAATAGCTGACAGCACAAATGGTTTTCTAATCATCAAGGTTTCATTTCAACATTTCAGCTTCAACCAAAGAGGCACAGTACATCTCCAGGGACATTCTGTGGCCCTCATTGAAGCCTACACAACCATTTTCCCTGGATTCAACAAACAAAACTCTGCACATATGAGGAGACAATTGTTGTTTCATGTGAATAGAATAGAATATATGACATATAAATACGACTTGAGGAATAAATTTTAAGGTAAATATTGATTGAAATAGGAAGAAACTGATATATTTTGTGGTCAAAACTCATATAAAGAAATGAAAAATTTAAAATAACAAAAAAGGTTAGAACAATTTAGAACAATCTGATTTATGAATACTTTAAATACCTATCGCATCGACTACAGCAATGCCCTTCATGCAAAGCAAAAGCCTCACAGATAGTACAGAATGCAGCGGCACATCTGGTTTTCAATCATCCTAAAGGGCACATGTCACTCTGCTGCTCATTGACCTCCACTGGCTGCCCATGGCTGCCTGAATCAAATTCAAGTCACTGTTACTTGCTGACAGAGGGACTTCTGAGCCTGTACCCATCTACTTGAACTCAGCCATACAGGCTTATGCTTCTTCTTGGCCACTACGTTCCTCCAAGGAACATTGTCTGGCATTGCCATTCCTGCACAGGAAAGGAAATCTCAGTCCAGACTGTTCTCATCTGTGGTTCCCTGATGGTGGAGTGAGCTACTGAATACTATCAGAGCAGGGGCGTCCCTCTCTGTCTTCAAGAATCTCCTGAAGCCTCCTCTGAGAGACTCCTCTTCTAACAGCTCTGACCAACCAGTTCCCTAATCTGAGCAACCATATAGGTTGTTTTTTCAACCCTCTCATACGAACCATAGGAATTTCTCCTGAAATAGCACCTCTATGGGTGCAGGTGAACTGAACCTTGGTTGTCACGGTTACAATAATAAACATGCGGACTGCCCTGAGACTGTTGTAACTACCTTCGTCGCTGTGGTTTCTATAATAACAGTCATGGCTTGGTTAGATGTAGGCACTAAAAGTACTTGCTTAGGTTTAGGAAAAGATGGTGATTTGGGTTAAAATAAGTACTTCCTCAACATTAGATGATCTTTGTTATCATGGTTACAATAATAGTAACATTGTTAACTTTGTTGAATGGTCATGGATAATAGAAACAACACAAACTGCTACTTTCACAGGGAAATCGAACACCGCTCTCCTGTGTTATAGTCCTGTTTGTTAACCCATCCATCCACCTCAACCTCATGGATAATAGAAACAACATGTTTTACAGGAGGACACTCTCACTCTAACACCCCCACCTGCCAAATTAGCACTTACTGTGCACTTCTTTACCTGATCTCTTTGCACTTCGTCTTATTTAACAGATTTAGTTCTTGGTGCTTTCTCCAGCGTCTCCCTCTGTAACGACGCTTGGGGGTTGTCCCTCACATGTAAGTCGCTTTGGATAAAAGCATCTGTCCAACAAGTAAATGTAAATGATAATGTTGCAAAATCTAGTTATTTTTGTACCTTTAATGTATGAGACACAAAAGAAACTGATCCTGAGTCAGAAAGACAATAAAGCTGTCCTGACAGTGACTTGAGGTCACTAGATAACTTCTTAGACACTTTCTGTGCAGCACCCAGAGGCGTTAAAGCCAAGACATTCATACAAAGCTTAGCTTCATCAGTTCTATTTTAAAACATGTTTTCAGGGCTAACATGTGGATGCTGTATGGTTTTGCTGACAAAAGTGTACTGTATGCTATTGTGACTTTTAAGATGACCTATATAGAGAATGCTGCTTCATCAGTATTCCAGATGGTGCTACGAACAATATTAAAACAAGTCTCATGTTGCATGCATGATTCAACGTGAGGCTTTCAAGTTTTTTTCCCCCTTTTTTCCATTGTTGAGTCATAGAAAGGGAGTCGTACTGTATGTATCTCCATATGTAGTGGATCTTATGTATATATATGAACACAAAAATGTATGTGGACATTGGTAATTTGACAAGCAGGATTGTCTCAGCTACAATAATGCACAGAACAAGCCTGAATCCATTGTAACGTCACTACACCAACTGCTGCGAGTAAGAGTTTGTGAAAACTGCTTAGCAGTAAGCAGAAATGTCAAAAGGCCTAAAAGTCTTGGAAAAATGGTTGAAGCCTCCAGCTGCTAATGTGCACTTCAAAAAGAGTCCAGACCTAAACATTGACATTTCCATGACCAATATATCTTGTCGTGGTTCGATCCCCGGCTCTTCCCGTCCCCATGTTGTAGTGTCCTTGGGCAAGATACCGAACCCCAAATTACCTCTGATGGGCAAAAATAATTGATGTTCCATCAGTGCACGGGTGAGTAAGTGAATGGTTGATTGTGTATTGTAAAACGCTTTGAATGATCGATAAGACGAGAAAAGCACTACAGAAGTGCAGTCCATTTACCATTTATATAATTGATACTGTTCAATAACATGAAGTTTAAAATCGGTCAAAATCTGCATTTGATGGGACTGAGGGGTGGACGTCTGATAAAACAAGCTGGACACATCTGATCTTGATTCTACAAATGTGAAGCGAAACAGCAGCAAAAAAAGCTGTGACTGCATCAGAGAATATATTCGTCAATCTGTCTGCTCACTTGTGATTAACAGATTAATTAAATGATTCTCTCAGAGAGACTTGGCTTTGCTGAAAAGTAAACTGTAACAATGTTATATGTATTTTCATACTGACGCCCTCCCAAAGCTGGATTGTCAACTGTGCAAAGCAGGGAACTGTACCAGTTTGTGGTAATTCAATTCTCTGTTACTTTTCTCGGGAGTATGGGAATATGCAGCACTGAAGCTAGTTTGATAAGAGCTGTAAGGTGGGTCATACTTTATTACCTACTCTCAAGTCCTGTCTTGAAGAGAGGCCCTGTATCAAAATCTCACCCTAGGATCTTCATAACATCTGCTGATATTGTGGTTACGTTCAATGGGCATTCCTAAATTAATAATGTTTAATCATACTACTACACAGAAAGACAGGGGCCATGTAATACTCCCGCATAAGGAGTACTGTACACGTGGCAGATGGGGTGGGGTGTTAACAGGAGCTGGGAAAAAGCAACCCCTAACATTCAAATTAGAGGTCGACCAGTTATCGGCCCAGCCAGTTATTGGGAGCCAATATTAGGCAAGTGAAAACATTACAGTCCTCCACACTGAAGATGCACAACACCACGTAGCTCCTGTGAGCTATTGCCATAATGAAGCCTGCCCAGTTTCCCAGTAACACTACTGAAAATGTCTGAATAACGAACCTTGTTGCAGTGATAGTCTGCAGTGTTACCTGTAATGACCAAGTGTTAATAGCGTAGTGGCGACAGCTAATGTTGCAACAGGGACTTATTTCAGCTTCCATGCTGCTTATCTTACTTAGTTACATTACAGTACTTACATTACTCATCCCTATGAGATGGTGTTTTCACGTGTTATATTTATTAGCTGACAACAACATGGAGTCTCTTACTGCTAATTTGAATGCGTTACCAAACGTACATATAAATGACTAGAGAAAAAAGAATAAAAGGCTGTGCCCGTATTTCTTGCACTTAGCTCATAAGAGGGCAGTTTTTATATTTATTGATAAACATTGAAGGCATTTACACAAAGTTTTGTGTTGGAGTTTGTAAAATTCAAAGTTTTGACAGAGATTTTAATTTTTACTGTAAATGCATATCGGTTATCGGCCTCATTAACTAGTAATAGTAAAGCTAGTAATCGATATTGGCCCTGAAAAACCAATATCGGTCGACCCCTAATTTAAATCCAACCCTCTGTCAGGCAAAGTGATAGAACAAGGAGTCACAGTTAAAAAAAGACTTAATGAATTAACACAATAATATGGGCGTTCTCAACTGCAGCATCTCACAACAATTCTCCGGACGGCTTCTCTGGTCTCTTGTACCCTCTTGTTGTGAGATTGCCTGAAGACCAATTATTTTTTATCAAAGTGTTCTTTGAAGAGGAAACTTGTGCTGTCGAAAAAAATGATGCAGTTTGTGGAACAGCTGCAATCAAGACAATCAGGAGACCGACTCTCCAAGCCAGTCAAAGTTGATACTAATTTTAATCTGAGTGTTTTTCACAAATATTCTGTGCAAGACCAAAATAGGCAGCAAAGTGCTGCCATGTTTTTCATACATTAATAACAACAAGTTCTCCAACCTGGACAATCAAATAGATTGTTTTTCCCTACTCTCAGACACATCCCATACATCTCCTGAAATACTGCCCCTATGGCGGCAGACGTGCCAGACCTTCATTGTCATGGTTGCAATAATAAACATGGAGTGTACCTGCTGCATCATACTAGACCTTTGTTGTCCTGATAATAATAAACGTGATTTATCTTATGAACGGTCAAGGTTTAATAAGGCTTAGGAGCAAACTACTTAGGTTTAGAAAAGGATCATGGTGTGATTTACAATAACTTCATTAAGCTTTAGAGGACTGTTGTCATCATGGTTACCATAAAAAAACACGAGGTTAAGGTTGGGGAAGGGTCATAGTTAAAAGAAAAAATGATCATTAATTTCACATGGGACACAAACAGTGTCTCCTGTGTCAAAGTGTTTTTTCAATCCATCCGTCCACCCCAACTCTGTATACTACATCACCTGACTTCCTCCCTTGCTCCCATCCCATAATTACTATGCTAGAGGTTGCCTAACAGTAAAACATAACTATGGGTTGTAAGGACCTGCTTGCACAAAGGGCCTGTAGTGTCGTTTTTTTTTTTTTAAGGGAGGACAGTCTCATGAATAAGACTTGAAGAGTTGCTTTAGGATGAGAAGGCACGAACTCTGTGCCTTAGTGTTCAGCGTCCAATAAATCAATGCACGAAGTACACTCTGCATACAGGTAGAGCTGTTTGTAGTGCTGCAGTGAATGGACAAAAAATGAGTTTCTGGAATTGTTAATATATATTTTGGCTGCAAAAAGGTGAATCAACATTCAAAAGTGGTTCAGATAAAGACAAGTCTGAGCAATTCAATTCAGTTTTATTTATGTAGATCCAAATCATATCATCAAGGCACTTTACAGAGCAAGGTCAACACTGTGCAGTGTTCTAGAGAGAATGTCAACAGTTCCCCCCCATGAGCAAGGACTTGACAGTGGAGAGGTGCAGTTTGGAAATACTCATGATGGTAAAATTGTAGAACCTCGAGATAAAGTTTTATGCAAGCTATGTAAACTATAGTTAACCTACCATTCCAGCACTAACAACCTGAGGGCATGTCCCAGAAATATGCACCAAAATGAGCACCTATACTTGTAGTTATGTCTCTCGTTGTATTGATTTGCCCTCTTACGGACATAATGTGTAAAAATGGTTCACGAGCGCGTGTTTTTTTTGTTTTTTTAGGAATAATCAAATGTCAATTTTGTGCAATTTTCAGCGCTAGTGTTGAGTAGTGGTGTCAGATCCAGATCCAGCTCTAGACTCAGAGATACCTGCTGAATGAGGACAGAGAAGAGGAGTAAAAACTGCGGGAGAGAGAAGACACAAAGTTAATGACATGCAGGAGAGAGATAGATAGAGAGAGAAGATGCACTCAATGCATCATGGGAGTTACCCAAGGAGCCTCGGCCTATAGCATTATAATTAAGGGACGGTTCAGGGCTCACGTTGAGCCAGCCCTAACACTAAGTTTTATCAAAGAGGACAGATTTTAAGCCTGATCTTAAATGTAGAGATGGTGTCTCCCTCCTGAGCCCCAACTGGGAGCAGGAGCCTGACAGCTCTGCCTCACATTTTACTCTGTAGATCGTAGTTTGAGAGCAAAGTCTTCTTTTGGGATAATAGGGAACTATGAGCTCTTTAAGATACGACAGAGGTTGGTCATTAAGAGCTTTGTACAGAAGGATTTTTAATTCTGTTCTAGATTTTACACGGAGCCAGTGCAGAGAAGCTAACACAGGAGAATGTGATCTCATTCTGTAGCTGCTGTCAGTACTTGTCCTGCAGCATTTTGGATCAGCTGGAGGCTTTTCACTGAGTTACTGGGACATCCTGATAATAAGGAATTACAGTAGTCCAGTCTAGAGGTGACAGATACATGGATTAGTTAGTCATCCTTTGATTCAGGATGTTTCTGTTTGAGAGATGACAGTAAAGGCTTCTGAAGCCTACTCATGGTGTCCTGATGCTTTTATTGTCACACATCACAGCACTGTCTCTCTCCTGCCTCAACTGTAAAGCTGTCTACTAAAGTAAAGAAGCTCCACCCTAAAAATCTCTTATATATATAATAAAAGCGAATGTGTTTTATGATCTAGGGCAGGGTGTCACATTCAGACAGAGCCCATTCTCAAACTATGTGAATGTCGCAGCCTGACCCTCCCAGTCACTGTGTACATGTGCCTACACAGGATACACAACACTACAAGAACTGATTAATGCATGTAAATAATATAAATATATATATTGATACCAATACCAAATCACTGAGAGCCCAAATGAGTCAGCTAAGGGTGTTTTCACACCTAGAGTTCGTTTGCTCTGGTCCGATTGATTGATGAGTTTTTAGCATTTCCCTTGGTTCAGTTTCCTTTCACACAGAGAAAAATTCAAGTGAACCAAAACGCATCACTACAAACCACGTGAGAACGTTCACTCCTCTTTTTGGTCAGATTGTCTAGCAGGAGCAGGAAAGTAAGGACAGGAAGAAGGTGCTGCCTTCATGGCTGTGACATCACATTCAACACAGATGAGCTCAGAATTTACATTTCTTCATCTGGGCAATTTACCCACATACTATCCAACACCAGAACACAGATCCACCTCAGTGCATCATCATAATGCTGCACAGATTCTCACTCTGTGAAGACGCGCTGCCATAAGACGTTTGAGAAGAATGCAGCTAATGTTGAGGATGTACAATGACATGCTAATCATCACGTCTAACCTTCCAGCTCAAACTTGTGAGTTCACCTGCCAGAAGGGTCAGATCTAGTTCAGAACTCTTTCACATCAAAAACGAACCGCTCCAGAGTTCGTCTGGGACCACCTAAAGGGTCTCGAGTTACTGTTTTCACACCTGTCCAAACGAATCACACCAAGGTGGAAAATGAACCAGGGTTCGATTTAACCGGACTAAAAAGGGGAGGTGTGAAAGATGTGAACTTAGTTTATTAACTGTCTTAATGTGGTGTCACAATCAAGAACTGGGACAGTTTAAGTGCTGTCAAAACCTGTTAGGCCATCTCTGCAAGTTGTAACTAATCATAAAATGTATAGACATTTTGCTGTAGAATAACAACCTGCTTCTGCTGAGATGTAATTAAAAAATCTTGCGGTAGACATGGTCTGGAAAGAAACCTCTCAGTCTGCGAACCTGCAATCTCTGTGGAAAATGAGAGCTTTCTTGCAGCCGATGCCTAATTGGCAATAAACTAATACAGCTACAGCCTTGTTGATGAGGGTCCCTGACAACTGTGCTTGTGTTAATTGCACCTCAAAGCCATGCCTCATGTCTTCCAGCCAATAAAAATTATATATTCTATAAAACATGTAGAGATACTGGTGGCTTCCTTGAACTTCATAAATAGCTTATGTGAAATTGTTGCTTCATTAAATTAGACATGTTCTGTGACACAATACATAATTGTTGATCCTTAATGATGGATATAGGGGAATCAAAGGCTGTCTGTCTTTTGTATGTGCAGAGTCCACAGGGAATCTGTAGAACAAATAAATACAAGACATCATCTTTAACTTCATTTTTCAAATCTAGCTGTAAAAGTGTGAGCATTCGTTTGTATATATTCATGATCTTACTCAGATTTTCAACGTCAATCCAGGGAGTAATTCTCAGATTTTTGATGTGTATGGGCTTGATTGGACTTTCTTAATGCCCAATGTGCCTTTGGGGTTTCTTTAACTTCTTTTTGTCCTCTTATATAGCAGTGCCAGTCTCAGATTTGGCGGCTCTCCAAATACTTTGCTGCCTTAAAAGATGCAACAGTGCAGTTTGGCAGCTGGAATAAAGGGAGTTAGGAAGCAACATATTTCCCAAGACCAGAGCAGGGCTGCTAACTCCCACATCTAAGACATCCAACATCCAAAGTACACATTTCTATCAAAAATTCAAAGAGAGTTTTCAAAGAGAGAGTTTGAGAAGAAGTTGGCTTTTTTTCCTTAAAAATGCAAAGTGAACTGGCAGGACTATTCAGATTCTGGACAGGATTTATGGCTGTAACTAATGGAAGATCAAACACTTTAAAACTGGGAAATGTTTTACTTGTTGTTGAGTGTCTGTATGATATGCATTTATTTATATGTACAGAAAAATAAGATTAAAAGCAGATGAGACAGAAATATGGATTTTGCAGGAGGAAAAAAGGCAAGAACCTTATTAAAGATTCAAATCTCAAACGAAAAAACAAGCGAGATGACAGTCAGAACTGGATAAAAGAACCAAAAAGACAATACACACAAACGGTCTCCTGAATACAAAGTGCATGAAAAATGACAACCACAGAGTAAATAGGCGAAAAAAATAATCATGGTGAAAAACAAAGAAAAAGCAGCACTGATAGTTGAGTGTAAATAAGGGAAACATGAAGCAGATGGGTTCATCAGACAGGTTCTTAGTCAAAATGTCACACTGTTGAAGTTGATTCTTTAATAATGTTTGCACAGCGTACTGCATTTTCCACAGCAGTGTCATTAATATTTAATATTTCTAATCATTTATGTCCACATGTCGTCTAGGACTTCATATATACCTGTGTGTATTTTTGGGGCTCAGACATAACACATATTTCATCTACTGTGACACAAACTTTGGTGGAAACAATAAAACTCCTGCAGCATGAAATCTGACGTGTGCTTTCCCCCGACCTTCGCCTCAATGAAAGCGCCATCCCTTCCCGGGTGAAGTAGGAGAAAGTGGCCTAATGGTCCATGGCTGCTGGAGCTGCTGTCCAGAACCGCTTTTTTTGAGTCAGTGAGCCATCAAACTGAGCTGCAGTGAGGGTGTGAAGAGGGAGAGGCTCAAGGGAGCCCTGCGGCACTTTGGGAACAATCTGGTCCTCCTGACGCTTCCTTATCAGGCTGCTGGTGGCCTCATGGGCCAGCCTGATGATCCGAGGTGCACTGTAGTTTACAGTCACTCAGATTAAAAGTTGTTTTTTCCCCCTAGTTTTCAAAACCTGGGCTTCATTTTGTAGTTACCCATCATTTCTATCAGTAATAATAAAATTGACAACCAGTCCTCCAACCTGAACCACCACGGAGGCCCTTTTATTCCCACCCTCTTATACAACCCATAGGAATGTCTCCTGAAAGTAGTGCCCTTATGGCAGCAGGAATTCAAGTCCTCGGTTGTCGTGGTTACAATAATAAACATGAGGACTGTACCGAGGAGTGGCGGTTGTCTCCATGGTTACTCTAATAATGGTGATGGCTTGGTTAGGTTTTGGAAAAAATCCTGATTTGGGTTAAAATAAGTACTTCCTCAACATTAGATGATCTTTGTTGTCATGGTTACAATAATAGTAGAATTGTTAACTTTGTTGAATGGTCATGGATAATAGAAACAACATAAACTGCTACTTTCACAAGGGAAATGAACGCCGCTCTCCTGTGTTATAGTCCTGTTTGTTGACCCATCCATCCACCCCAACCCCTTCCTGACGTGGACTTTGTTGCTCTAAAAACCACGTCACTGGACTTTTCACTTTGCTCCTATCATACTTACTACCACCGCTAGATGTCACCTAGCAACAATATGTAACTATGGGTCATAAGAACCTGAGAGACGATCTATGGGCTCAGTCTCCAAATTGCACTTAGTCAGACAAAGCAGGAATCATCTCACAAGCTTTTTAACTCCGGACTAATGGGCATGTCGATTTTTGGTGGAATGAGGAATTATTAAGTTCAGGTAAGTTCACTTTCAGTTTTACCGCAGAATAAAGCAGTTTACATCCTCTGGAGCGTCATATTGATGCCGCCTGATCAGGTTTCTTGTCCTGCTCGACTTGCGTTATTGCTCTGTTCCCAGATCTCAGCAATCACTTTAAGTATAATGTTATCAGCACTGATAGATGATGGCCAAAACTGCAAAAATAAAAGTTGTAACAAACTTCTGTTCTGTCAGTTATTTAAAGAAAAATCACGAGCAATCAGTGTAGAGTTGACTGATAACAAATGTGTGACTAATGTGACTTTATTAAGGCAGAGAGAGGCAGGCGATGGAGAGTTAAGCACTGTTTGATCTCAAAATGAATCTCCTTTATTTTTATTACCCTCAGGTCTGAAATAACAAAAAGCAATAAGACAATATTCATATTTGACTTATTTGTTGGTAAATACAACAGTGTTCTTCTCTAGGTTTATGGTCTCTCTAACCTGACAGGCTGGGTGATGGTTCCATCAGGACCCTCTGGTAAAAACTAAAAAAAGACAGAGGTTGTCTTCACTGTTGCCCCTTTTCTCCGCTCATTAGAAACAGACAGGTGTGACATGACCAGACTTATTGTAAGATATAGTGGTACATCCTGAGTATCTACTAGTACCTCTCATTGTTCCCAGAGAGATTTCCTCCCCTGCTCCTCCAGACAGTCTGTCAGGTCTTCAGCTGTCAGCTCAGATGGGAGCTGGGTTTGCTGCAGCTGAAACCTCAGCAACTGCACCAACATTTTGTGCATAGAAGAGATCAGCGGCCTTTATGTGTTTGCACAAAAGACACTTTACAGGATTTACTTGGTATTTTTTGCCGTGGGGTTGAAGCAAAACGGGTGTCAGGGTGAACGGTAACACTTTTCTCCCTGCAGAGTCGACACACCCGAACAGAACTGTGCCTTTGATTGGAATAAAGTAGTGTTACTCTTTTACTTTTTTAACCACCTTCCATTCATTACTTTATTATTCATTGCTTCCACTCATATGAAACTAGTCCGAGTTACATATGAGTTCCAGCTTCATTTCCAAGATGAAAAATCACCACATATCTTAGAACTACATATAAATAAAGTTTGTTACACAACCACAAGCTGTAAAATGTGTAAAAGTGGGTTCACGCTGTCATACAGTGTTGTGGCTGCTGGGAAATGGGAGTTCCTTCATCCAGCTTATCTGAGTGAACAGTCAGCTCCTCTTCTATTGTGTATGCAGACAGTTCCATGGAGACGATGGATCCCTTCAGCCATGATCTGCCTCGTCGTCCCCATCATCGGTGCACAGCACAGATACATATGTTTGGTGGCTGCCCGCATTTTTTTTTCTGGCACTTTTCTGACAGCTTTTCCCTGGTTGTTGTCCTTGGCAACACAGTAACACATCTGAGTCCACCGTGTCCGTGGAAACAGAGTATTGGCTTCTCCACTGCTTTCAGCAATGTGGTGCATTCAAGCATGTAAACAGGCCGCACACGGATCGCCAAACCCTGATGATGAATTAATTTACTGAGCACTAACATTTACATGTTCAGAAGAAAAGGTTGGACTGATCAGAAATCAATATGTAGAAATGTTACTTTATACTTCATATATTACTTTGTATTACATGTAGTACACTGTATACTCACGGGGATAGTGCTTGAATTTCAACAGGCTAATTATCGCAGCATGTGACCATGACTGTTGCCTGGGCTGTGGGTTACAGTCTTTCTACCACCAACAGGGCTGGACAGTCTACACACAACTCTGTTCTCTCCTCTCAGCTGCACATGTTCACCTGTGACTGTCACACTCACACTTGTCCCACCGTAAACAATGGCAGGTAGGAACCAAAGATTACTCCAGACTAAAGAGGGTTCTACATGAGCAACTTAAATGTTGAACCTGTAATACATGCACTGTATAGTATATATAGCTGCAACTGATAATGAAACAATTATAAAATTAAACAAATATAAAATTAACTCTATAACTAATCATATAATAAACCCAATTAAATAATATTGCGCAACATAAAAGGCGACATTAATTGCTATGATAAACTTATAATTAAAACGACCCAAATGTGTACAATAACTGTAAAAATAACAAGCAATAACCTTCCTTGCATTGGTTTAACATGAATATTGTGGTGCTGTCACAGTTTTATCATCTCGATCACTACTGCAATCATATTCACAAGCCGTAACATGGTTGTACTGTAGATTGCCATCAGGTATTATATTTTTATGGTACGAGCACTGTAGTGGAAAGAAAATTGTTTCAGGCCCATTTCACACAAAAGTCTGCTATTGCCAATTCAAAGGTGTCTATAAACTGTTGCCAAATGATTCAAAAACATGTTTTTAATATTGAATCTTATCTCTAGCCATCTTAATTCCTTTTTGCCAGTTCTGTTTTGTTTTTTGGGGGGGTTTTTTGGGGGGGGGCAGGGTCCTGCTGCTGCTGCTGCTGCCTAATTTGACCCATAAGGTAAAACTAAGGAATCATGTAATATCTCTATTAATATGGAAGTTTATTATGAGAGCCCCTCCTCAGTGTTATCTTTCTGCAGCTGAGCTCTCCTGAATCCCAAATGGAAGCGCTGCAATGCCGCGAGGTACTTACAAAGAGAGTTGCATATGTATGCAAAGCCTTTTAAGTGTGAAAGCCAAACACAGTCATGTTTCAATTTTTTAGGTGCATGTTGGCTGTCCAGAGGGCAGTACACTCAATTTTCATATTTTAGCATTAATATCCAACAGGGCATTCTTTACTGTGACTGTGGATAATGTGGCTGTTGCACTGTCAGCAGGACCCATATACACATTACTGTTAGCGTATATATACATAACATATGAACTAATTAACTCCCATGTTTGTAATCACGTTGCTCTTGGCAGTAGATTTATTTTCTAGCTGTGCTTGATGGACCTGTCGTAGAAGGAGCCATATGTACCTGTCCGAGTAGAAAAACCTACTTGACAATCAACTTAATTATATTATGTCTTAGTTAATTATAAAAACAAACAAAAACTAAAATCAAAGCTGAATAAAAGGTGCGGTCTTTGCCTTCTAAACAAAATGAAGTAAAGAACAATAATATTTCTGAAGCAAATTTCTTATCTGCTACTTCCTGTAACAACAGTCAGTCAACATTAAACTGCTGAACCCATTTACATACCTGTAACCATCATAACAGGTGTGAACAACATTCAGCAGTGTGTTGAAAACTACAGGTGCTGCAGTACATGTTAAATTTGTTTTTTTTTTGTTTTTTTTTAAATAGGATAGTGTTTCCCATAAGCCCCTGCTGCTCCTCCAAAAATGATTTCATCTCTTGTCTCCCTCGCTGGCATCACAGTTGTTTTGAAGAGCATGAAGCATAAGAGCCACTAACAGCTCTTGAAAAATAATAATACCTGTTGGACAAGTAAGCTGATGTCAAGTTGAAAATGAGCAGATAAATCAGTTGGGGGGGGGGGTGTGATGGTTGCAAAGTTACAACACGTAACCCACAACATCATCTGAATTAATTTCCTGCTTCGATCGAACACATATGCTTAATCCAAACTGAAGAAGCAGATGCTGGGGGATCATGACCTTTAATCCTACATTCTCCATAGTGCAGCTTAACAACACCACTTTCTCTGCCTGGTAAATGCAGATCCCTCACTTTTTTCATTTTTTCATCTCATAATATCATCAGGGTTTGACAAAATAATTCAGGGCTTTATTTCAGGGCACCATCCTAATGAGCTGATGGGTTTTGCTTAGTTGTCAACTCACATAATGGACCTTGATGACAACTCACAACGTGGTGGCAAGATTGTTTTGTCGATCTGTAATTTCCAGGGTCTAGAAAGAGTGAACTTTGAAGCTCATCATCAGGGTTGTTTTAACAGACTTTAACGATGATGATGACAGAACTGATCTTTATGTGTATATCTTCATATCAAAGCACTGTATGTTTCCCCTTTAGCCAGCCACTTTTACAGGAAGTGAACCCGGTGGCTCATCACGCATCCAGCAAGATGTGCATATGGTTTTAAACATCTTAATTAAAATGAATGGGCTTTATTCTGAGTTTGTGGCAACAGCAGTTGCCCTTTTGTTCAAATTATTTGAAGTCAGCGTCTGGACCTGGAAGCTGCCAAACTACTGATTAAAATGTGTCTTTCATGATGCAACTGCGACTAAATTCAAACACCTTTTGGTGTTGTTGTTCTGCATAGAGACCACATTCCTTGAGTTTATATAAAACTTGATTCTTGCTCTGATTAATGTGGACATTAATATCAAGACCTAAATAATTTGTAATTCCCCAGTGACAGTGTTGAAATGGCAGGAACCAGAATGAAGATTAGAGTCAGTAATACTCTACTCAGTGATGCCTCTACAAGTATTAACATTAATTCCACATAGCCTTTAGATTCATTCATTCCCCAAATCCCAGTATCAGTACACTCAGAGTGGTGTGTCTGAAGACTAATGACAGTTTTCATTGGTATAAGCATAGTTGCACTGGGCAGGCGTACAGGCGAGATCATCGTCAGCAGCACTCACACCAGCAGGCTGTTTGGAAACATGTAAAAATCGGCGAGAAGTGGCAACTCTCCTACAGTTAATTAACGGGAGTCTCAGCGTGTTGGCATAGTAACAAACACACAGCCTACAGGAGAAGGGAGGTGGAGGGAAATGGGGAGCGATAGATGGATATGTGCATCTGTCAGTAATTTTAATGAGACACAGCCACGCAAACAGCAGTGGGCCCACATCGGTTGCATCTGTGTCACTTCACAAAAAGACTGTGTTTGTGTTGAAATGCGATAATATATGCACACAAATTAGGCATCAAATACAACAAGGTACACCTCGACTTGTTCTCAAATACATTTCAGATTAAAAAAAAATCTGTGACATTTCAGCTATGGTGTTCTTTCCTGCTAACACCACACCTGGACCACAACAATTTCACACTGAATTAATGAATACATTGCACAAACTGCGGCAGCATTTCTCTCGACCTTGTGGATATTTACAAAACTTAAATGTGCATGTGGTATCATATTATATTTCCTTCTTATACCAACACAGATGCTCATATTCTCATGCCTTTAAATTATTATTTTTGAATGAAATGAAGCTTCCAACCATCTTCCTCCCCCACACTCACCGGTAACTGATTGCTGTCCCTCTTATCTGATGATATGTGATGATAAGTTTTGAGTTTTCTCAAAGGACATTATTGATGGGGATACACTGAAAGTAGACTGCGAGTTATTAAAATTCACTGATGAGGTGAATGTAGGTGAAAGGAAAAATTGATTTTCCTCATTAAATCTATAAAGAATAGCCATACAGACCGGTAACAAAGGAAAAACCAACATTAAGTGTCTCAGTAAGTTGTTGGGCCACCACAGGTCTCTGAACTCTACTGGAGGGATGAACACCAAAAGAGATACTCCCTCATTTGGTACTGTGATGATGGTAGTGGAGAGCGCTGTATAACATTTTGGTCCAAAATCTCCCGTCGGCATCCAACTGGGTTGACCTCTGGTGACTGAGGTATGTGATTAGCATCATTTTCTTACTCATCAAACCATTCAGTGACCCCTCGTTCCCTATGGATGGGGGCATTGTCATCCTGGCAGAAACTCTCCCATCAGGATCATTAAACATTTTCTTGTGATCACTCAGAACAGCTTGGACCCAAGTGGACCCAAACCATGCCAGGAAAATGCCCCTCACAGCATAACAGAGTCAGTGGATCCCCTGGAACTGTAGGGGTCAAGCATTCAGGCCTCTACTGCTCTCTTATTGTATGCCACACATGCACTTGTCCATTTATGGAGAATATGGTGAAGGATGATTCATCTGATCAGATCACTTTTTTTCCCACATTGCTGTAGACCAGTGCAGATTTTTTTTTATCACTGAGCTCTCAAATTTAATTTCAATTTTAATTTTCAGTTTCATTTGTATAGCGCCAAAAATAATTTACATTATCTGACTTTACAGGGTAAGGTCATCATTTCAATTATTATATTAATATAGAGAGAAACCCAACCATTCCCGAAAAGAGCAAACACTCGTCGACACTGGGGAGGAAAAACACCCTTTTAACAGGAAGAAACCTCCAACAGAACTGGACTCAACCCTAACTCTAACCCTGTGCCTTAGTCGGTTGGGTTAATGCTCTGCAGCCCTACCGTAGTATCCCCCTCTATGTATCTTGCTGATGCAGTCTGATCTCGTCCTGCTTTGACATTCTCATGAAGATGTTGCTCCTCTGTTTTTCCTTACATATCACACTAATGTTTGCACATTACAGTCATCAAACGTGCTCTGTCGACCACAATGTCTTCCCCTTAGATCTAAATGCAGATGTCACTTCAGTCACTGTTCCTATTGAAACACAGTTGAACCATCTTTCTTACTGAAGCTCCTGCCTGCTCCAAAGTCAAACTCACTTAGATCTTGTCATCTTGATACATCTTGATACTTAATTCAGGTTTTTCCTTTAATTCGTCACCCATCTGTATTTACAAAACAGGACATTTCGATAACAGGAACAATGATTTCAAAGGATTTGTAAAACTTCAAGACAATTAAAATTAGGATTGTGTAAAAGAAGGAAAGTATATTATGGATTTTAAAATGATTATACAACCTCTTTGTTGGTATAAGAGTAGCCAGAGCTCACTTCCTCCTCCTGCTCCTCTGTGACTCCTCAAGACTTCATCTTGACAGACATGCTGCCAGCCAGAATAATCTGTGACCACGTCTTCTGCTCTGACAGATGGAGTGGCAGATCTTTGCGGAGAGGGTTTGATCCAGTCCTTGGATATCCTCCTCTGCTCCACAAAAGAGCACTGGCCTAGATGGAGGAGGCAGTTGGTGGTTTTGAAAATATTGGAGTCTCAAAAAATGACTTTTTCTGTTCAGAGAGGAACTCAGCATACATGGCCAAACCAAATGAGCTGGACTTCTGTTGAAGTGGCTAAAGCTGACTCCAAGCAACGGGAGCATGTTGATAAAATGCAAGAGCTAAAACTTTTGAGTTGTGCCTCTCAACAAGTTGGAAAAATGTCCTTGTACTTTTTTGGTCAGTTTAGGGTTAGGGTTAGGGTTAAAAAAACAACCTCCAATCAAATGTTTGTTGCAGAGATATATCGTCCTATGCTTCTGCTTTGTTACTGAGACTTCAGTCAATATTTTCACAGCCACAATAGGTAACTGAAGATGTCAACATACAGTCACGTAGGTTAAAATGTTTGGTCCTGCAACCAATTCTGTCGTCTCTCTGAAAAGGACAGACGAGTCTAACTTAGAGCAGGACATCGTTTGCCCTTGATGATTCATATTTAGTGTACTGTAAACATAATTGCACATTGGAACCTTAAACCTCCTTGACAGCTAGTTGTCTTTCAGAGAAGTGGCCTGTTTAAAGGGGATGAAAGGAGCTAATTTACCTAACTGAAGCCCGCCCCCAGTCCACCTGCTAATAAGGTATTCCTCCTCCTAAGAGTGAATTCATCCTGTACCAGCCACATCTCCATATTGTGGCTGGTAGCTCCAGTCACAGACAAGGGTTAGCCATCCCTACGACGGCCCATGACCTAAATGTGTACTTGTGTCTGCACCCAGTTTGACAAAATAGTTTTTTTGTTCAGCATTTATTTTGTTTGGTGTTGTGTGCAACACCGCCTCAGCACCCTGTGTCTGAGAGGTGAATGGTAAAAGCCTTTTTACCATAATCTCAAAGCGATTAGCGTCTGCTGTGTTGCACACAAGACTCAGTAGATTCCATTCAAAGGTGGCACTGTTATCAAACCTGTTATTACTGCTTGTGCTCCATAAATGAGCAACCAACTTCTTTGTAAAAGCGATGAGAGTTGCAGTCATTTGCATCTAGCTGAACCAGCAGCCTGATCGTGACACACCTCATGGTAATTATCTATGAGAAAGCAGTCGTAGCATGATTATGCACTTTTAAAATATGTTCTTCCACTGATTAAATTTTGAATTCTGATGGCGGTTTAAGATCTAAAGTCACAGCCGACGACCGGCTGCAAATGCTCACAGACACTCCAAAAAATGAATTCTCTTCTGTGGCCGTTTGATGCTGTTTTCATAAATTATTGATGCTCCCGTCCTCCTTCAGCCCTGCGTCCAACTTTTTCGTCCTGGGAGATTATCAATGAGAGCTCCTCTGTAATTCTAACAAACAGCTACCTCTTTTGTTCCCATCTGCTCGCTGTAGAGGCTGGAACAGTGAGGCCTCTGTCATGCTGACGTGAGGACAGACTGCAGCAGACACCTCCAGCTGCACCGTCTGTACCTGTCCCACCTGGAGCACCATCAATACTGTTTCCTCGTGCTAGTGTTAATGTCAGACAGCTGACGCCTTTATTCTGCCTCTCCCAACTTGTCACAGCTGAGACTAGTTTTTCTTGTCCCACAAAGGGATCAATATGGAGATAAAGTTCTGAAAGACAGGGACAAATTGAGCTTTTTTTTTTTTCGTGCGACACGACCCGGCAGCTGTTTAACTGTGAAAGGTGAAGGACTGTAATTGCTGTGTCAGTTACAGATGGCTTTATAGAAAGAGGTTAATTTCAGTGATTAAACGCAGGTATAAAGGTGAGTGCCAGGAAAACGGCAACTAGTAATACGATGGATGACACAATAGAAGCTTATGTACATTTCCTCCTGAATTAATGGCAGTAGAGACGAGAGGTTATGTAAGTGATCATGTAGCAGCCACAGCAGACACCGTCAAGTGGCATCAGAACGTCAGAGCTGCCTCATGAATCTGTTTGAAGTCGTGGTTTGTTTCTTGCTACCAGATGAATTTGAATCTGGTAGCAACTCCTGGTTATCAGGATTTTCGGGATGTCCTAGTTTTGTGTTTGCACATTTAACACTTTGAATCTGACTGACACAATTTGTGTCAAACATTCTTCCTCTCCAGACTCATAGCTCAGTCAAGTCTCAGCACACAGACATGATGCACACACTGCTAAAGTCAATAGCTGCAGCAATTAGCAGATTAATTTATTATCTGATCGAAAGAAAATTAATCTGCAGCTGTTTTGTTAATTGATGAATCATTTGAGCAAATTTTCAAGAAAAAATATTTGAACATTTGAAGGTTCAAGGTTCTTACATGAGAGAAATGGCTCCTGTCTTGGTCTTTTATTATTGTAAGTTGAATTTCTTGGGATTTTTAACTTTCAGCTGGAATAAAAAAAAAACATTTGTGGAGTTTTTGGTTGTGGTTTAGAGAACCTAAATATTCTACCTGTAGTTATCCAATAGAAACAGCTAATCCAGGTATCTTGCTACTGTCTGTACTGTTTGTGTTTGTGTCTTCAACCTGAGTTATTTAGCAGTTTAAAAAAAGCAAATATGATGATAAATCATGATGGTACATGCTGAAATGCACACAGAGATGAAACTTTTGTCACCTGTGTCCTCCCTCACTGGTGATAAGATAAGAAACCAAATCCAGTGGCCAAAAACCGAAGTGGGTTAATTTTTTACTTTGCATCATGTAAACAGAGAGAATATTAATTAGGTTCATTTATGTTCAGAGTAAAAATCCTGACTATATCAAAACCGTGATGAAATTCAAAACTGGCATATTTGTGTTGATGTTAAAGTGCTTACTTTCAGTTTCTTGGTGGTCGTTTCCCTATTGCAGGAAAATTATGTGTGCATGCAGAAGAAGCGGTGCAAAATTGCCATAATGAAAACTGAAAATTTACTGGAATTAACAGCAACAATAGACAACAGTGCACAGATTGATGTTATTTTCTGGGCACGAGATTGGTTCACAAGGGGACAAATTTAGGTCAGTCAGTCGAACAGCTCTGTCTCATCTTGTATTCAGTGCTGCTCACTTGCCTGGTGTAACAGTTTTCATTATCATGGGCAGGGGAAACAGCAGAGGCTAATCTTTCCATGACCAACTAGATTAAGCTAGCAAAGCAGTTTTTTTGCATAACAGGGGCAGAATTATTGTTTGCAAAGTGCTAAAGCAACAGCACTCTGACCTTGTGCTGAGTGTTACTCACACACCCTGCGGTGCAGTCTCAGATACAGTGTGCGTCTGCAGCTGGAGAGGCTCATTGATCTGTGAGAGAAAGCTGTGTTGGGGTGGAATTGATGAATATCTTAAATGTGGACAAAAGCGGGCCAACACTGTGTTATGACTGCAGGAACACAAGTGGAGACTGTGCAGAGATGGAATTTTCTGTTTATTTGGTCGTCTGTTTACACAACTGAGCAAGTCCACTTCCTGTTTGGGTTGAATCCTTTGTGTCATAAGTCAGTCTTGCAGACAAAAAAGTAACACACACATCATATCATGGCACATATCATAGATCAGTTCTCATGCCCCCGATCTGAATGATACCATAAGTAGATACACCACACTTGATAGAAGTTGCACCAACAGGGATCAGGGCTGATCATACACAACCCTCACTTAACCAAAGTGCATTTACTGTGCCCTCACAACATATAGTGTACTCTGTTAGTTGACAAAGATATTTTGTTAATTAACCTATAATAAAAGCAGTAATAACTATATGTATAGCACTTTCAGTTTCAAAGTCCTTTACAGAACAAGATAAAATAAACAATAACATACAACAAGAAAAACATGGAGCAAAGTAAATACAACAGAGACATAAATGAAAACAAAGACAGGACCTGATAAAACAGAGTCTATAATAAAAACGAGTAAAAATATAAGCAACAGATTTACTGTGGAAGTAAGTTTTGGGGTTTGATTTAAAAGAGGGTACTGAGTTTGTGAACCTCAGTGAGGGAAAACAGTAAGGTGGGTCCCACCTGATGAGTGCAGGCAGCAGATTGGCTGATGTTCATTTAAATCTTTGCATAGAGTTGAGTCAAACAGGAATTCGTTTGTTAGTTTTAAAGGAAGTAACATGTTGGAGTAATAATAATTTTGACTATTTTCTGTTAGTTATAAAGTCAGAGGATTACAAAAGCCTTTTGGATTTATTCTCTGGACACCATGAATATGTTCACAGCAATCCATCTAGCAGTTGCTGAGATATTAAGATTGGACCACAGCTGTGAAAAGACAGGCAGGCTAACTTTGGCTCTCTGCATCACTATAGTTTACATTTGCATTTTGGCATTTCAGTGCAGGCTGTAAAATGGACAGAAGTCTCCAGCTGCTGTTAAATAAAGGAAGAGGCCCATAGTTTTGTGACCATCTTCTTGCTTCTCACTTTGACCAATACACAAAGCCTTTGGTGTGTTTACTGTGTCTGGCCATTCTGGTGCTCTCCTTTTCTTTCACTGCCTCTCTTAGATGGTCGAGGAAAAGTAAAAGTGCCTCCACTAATCTCTTGTTCCCATGTTTTATCACCATGACAGAGAGGCAGTTGTGATAGAGCACTCTGCAGGCTGAGTAATCCTTTTGACAAAATTGCAAGCACTGTTTATTCAACGCCTTTGACTGCAGCACAGAGGAGAGGCTTCATATCTAGAATAGAAAGCACATACTGGCAACCTCGACCCATTTCTGTGAACTGCAGCCTTGACATTTTTTTCGCACTGGCTTGTACGGTGATGTATTAGGGTTTGGCAGAGTGCTATCAACCTGGTCTGAAACATCTTGATTCATTGTCACATACTGAGGTTCAGATATAGACACTGATGTCGTTTTTTGCCTGCTGTGCCTAAATCAGGCTTGTTTTATCTTAGAGTTGTTTGGCTTCGGGACATTTGTGAGTCAATAGACTCAAGTGTGAGTAAATAGAACTAAGACTTAGGCCAAGTGTTCAGAGCCACTTTTGATAGATGGAAGTTTTCAGTAGTTAGGTCCAAGTGCTGGATTAGAAGTGGAGTCATGGCATCACTATGGCACTGGAAACCAACCAACCATCCAACTACCAACCCATCCATCCATCCATCCATCCATCCATCCATCCATTCATTCATCCACCCATTCATCCACCCACCCATCCATCCATCCATCCATCCATCCATGACCCAACCGAAACCTAGTTAAAAGTTATAACAGGTAGAAGTCCTGGATTAGAAGTGTAGTTCTGGCACCGTGAAAACCAAACTGCTCCAATCGAATTCCCCATGCTCACATTTCCCCTCATGGATTTTTACTCTACAAAGAAACCATCAGTATCTTTACGCTCTCCTGTGAAGCCTCTCAGGTGGGCCTCTGCCCCGTTCAATCGTCTGAAAACAGAAGCGGAGATTTCCTCCCTGCAAGGACCATTAGAGAACAATACTCAGTCTGACATTCACAGCATCCACTTCACCAGCGTCCATGTTGGAAAGGCTCTTTGTCATCTCCTCGTTCCTTTGTCTCAGCAGTTTGATTCCTAAACAAACAATCTCCTTACTCTCCTATTCATTTTTCAAAGCCATAATATCTCCCCAGACAGTGAGCTGTACCCCATATATGCCTCTAAGTGGAGAGCTCCAATGCATTCCATTAGCCTCTCGAGCAGACTGTTAACCTTGGCCTTTGTAGCACAGCAAGAAAATGGCTCTGGAGGGGGAACTCCGTCACTTTTCCTGTATTCACTGTGATTCTTAAGTGCGTAAAAAGTTCCATTCACTCTCTGAGTGCTTTTAAAGTCAAAAACCTGAGACTCGATTGTTCTCTGCTCTCAATCAATAAAACATATGCCTCCACATGTCGGCGTTTCGTGAATATTTAATCTCACCACTTGTTTCTTTTTATCTGCCAAATCACTAAAGAAAGATCAGGACATCTTTCCTGGTGGGTGACTTTGAATTGTTTCCTTTTACACGCCCCATTTGAAGCAAGGAAACAATAAACTTGGAATCACATTGGGATTGGGGGAAACCCTACATTCAGAGTGCTGTTCTTTCATGTCAGCCGCCTCCATCCCCACAAACCAACCTGTCTGATGTTTCCATCAGTGAATAAATGTATGCATACCTACTTTGTGCTTTGATTTACGTTTCATTATTAGAGAATTGTGTTAATGAAATGTAAATATATTTAGTTATGCTATCTCTGAAATATCTACACAACAACGTTACAGAATTAAGGTCACGATCAGTATGTAAATGAATGTTTTTTCCCATTCTTTACAGTTTTCATCTTTCCATTATGTCAGCCTTTACAAATAAAGACATCAGTGTTCAAGTCAGTGGTTACTGGCAAATTTTGTGTAAGACAGGAGTATTCATGTGATTCCTGTTGAAAACTTACAAGAATAATGCAACATAAAGAAAGATTTTAATTTAGACTTTAAAAAGAAGAAGAAAATGTCTTTCATTTCTCAAATACAGATATAGAAGATATAGAAGCTACGTGTGGTTAGATATGCAGATATATCAGGTTAATTGCCAGCTAAGGGGGCACTTTGGTCGTGGTAGTGTTACTTTAGATGTATTTTGGTCTGTACAGACTCAATCTTCACACAACCTTGACAATTTGTACCATTTTTGAAAGCTCTAAGTCGCCTGATTCTAACTATGCAAAGCATTTAGGAATCCATATTTGGACAACTGGAAAGAGGTTAAATCACTTTTTATCAAAAACATTTTTTTATCAGTTGTGGAATTATTCTTTTAAAGGTACAAAGGAAACAGTGCATTCATCTATATTTTATGTTCTGCTGGCAAAGGCATGAGTCCTGCTGACAGATTGGATGTCACTGTGTGATGCCAGCCATCAGCCTACACTGGTGCATTCCTTACAGGTGTGAGGGGACTGAGGATCGGGAAAACAAATGAAGAATGCATAGGATGCATCGAATGTATTATCATAATGTATTATCTAATCCCAGTTATTTTTCAACTTTAACCTAAGGAGAGGAGAAAGAAACGACTTCTAAGCAAGATAAATTGTTGCGTAGGGAGTACATTTGGTGCACAGACGTAATTTTTCAAATTCCACCTGTTCTAAACCTGGCTTTGCTTCCAGGCTGTATTTTCACTTATCCATTATATTATTGCCTTGGTTTTGCATCAGAACTCATAAAATTGTAAATATTAGATTAGTGTTGGGTCAGCAAGGTTCAGTGTCACTTTAGGAAATATGCATTACATATATACTTTTAGAAAAAGTATTTCTTGTTAGACTTATGCTAACTATGCAAAAGCTACCTGTCTGCTGTTTGTTTTCTGTTCTGTGTAAATTCATCCATTATACCTCGGCTCTGTAAACAACACTGTGTATGGCCCTTGTACAGAAAGCTCTTTTTTCTTTTAAGATCTGGAGTCTGCACTAAGATTTCCCCCATATTTTCCTCTTTCTGATTACATTTCCCTCACATCTTATCTACCCCATAATAAACACTGACATGAAGCCTTTGGGCACATTAAAATTATTATTAGGCCCCACTTTCACACTCCTCGCACACACTGCACCTTGTCACTGCACCTTGTTTATAGCAACTTAATTCTCTCAAATGAACTGCATTCGGCACCCACACATTATTATGGAGCCCCTCTGTCTTCAGTCCAACTAATGGAAAACAGATTAAGCTGAAGAAGATGCAAAGCACTGTTAATCAAGGCAATGAATTTGATGTTGTTGTTTGTTCTAACTGATTATTGTTGTCTTTATGTTTGTGCACCTTATTGAATTCATTATGCAGTCTGCATAAACCACCATTTGGCCTCTTTGTTTATTCATGATTTGTCCTCTATGAATGCTTTCGGATCTCATAAAGGTATCCAGTAACATTGCACTTTCAGTGAGTATGCTGGAAATTGATACAAATGAGGGAGTGACATAGTCTTGTATAATAATGTGTATGCAAACTGTGCCATTTTGAAATTGTCCATCAAGATTCACGTCTTGTTTGGAGATAAACTTGTTATATTTACACTGATCCAAGTAAGAAGAATGACTACAAATTCTACACAACTTATATTTCCAGGTTGTTTTCCTTCTGTGGAGCTTTGGGCTGCGCTGATATTTATTTTCATCCTTTTTTTTTTTACTGAGGTACAGTATATTTAAGACTATAAGGGATAAATGGCCTCTAGATTACATATTTGTTGAGCTCATTCCGATAGTCACAACAGATGAATTCAAAACTCTTTACAGATTTGTAGTGGGTGTGATATTATGCACATAATAAATCAGTTTTGCCTTCAATGAATGCCCCTTTAAGCAATGAAAGGGAAATGAGAAATTGCACCATGCAGCTCCATTTAAATGAAGTCAAAGTGTTGTGAAAATAATAATGATAATAATAAAATCCTCTCGCTTTGGTGTTTCTCTTTCAAATCAAATTCTTTAATTAATTACTGAAGCTTGGCTTAGTGCATGCAACCTCCACATAGATCACTACCCTCGGATACAAACCATCAGAGTTTTCCCCCCTGGCAGGCGTATATCGGACCTTTGTTGTCATGGTAACAATAATTTTATTCTGTAGAAGTGTACTAGTGGCCTTTTTTGTCATGATGACTATATACAGTTAAGGTTGTGGAACAGTCATGGTTTGATCAGGTTTAGGCCAAAAACAACTTGGTTAGGTTTAGGAAAAGATTGTGGTTTGGGTTAAAAAATAAGTACTTTACCTTAAGGTTACAAGACCTTGGTCATCATGGTCACAATCATAAACGCACTGTTAACGGTCTCCTGAGTTCGTGGACCCGTCCATCCACCCCAGGCTCTTCCTCCTAAGGTGGATTATCTCTGTGCACTGTGTCACCTGACTTCCTTCTTTGCTCCCATCATAATTACACTATCTGTCGCCCCCAGTAAAGAATGAAAACCCAACTGTGGGTCATAATAAGCTGCTTGCACAGACGCCCTATGGGCCTGTTTTTTACTGGAGGACAGTCTCCACAAAACCTCAGTGCCCTGATCTAAAGCCGTTTATGATAAATAGTTGATAGAATGCCAGTAGCAGTGAAGTGCAGACACTCTTTTATACATGTAAAGCAGAAGAGACTGTGAGGCTGTTCTGAAATATACAGTATATGCGTGGGAAAGACGTTTATTATTAAGAACTAGTTCACCAAAATTACAAAACCAATTTACCTTCTTGCAGATATTGGAGCTTTGGTTTAATTTGCTCTGGTTTTGGGATATCCACATACCCATCTCTGACTGAGCAGCATCTCTTATTTCAGATAATCCAAAAACTTCACAATCACTTTTTCATTAGAACCACTTTTTACTGAGAAACAGGCCCCATGAAAACCGATTTTTGTAATTTGGGTAAACCAAAAACCTAAGACCTGATCATGCTTCTTCTACCAGCTACTGCCCTGTGGACACCTTTGCTTCACCAGCTGTCTGCAGTGTAGCTCCACACAGTGATCATCCCTTCAGTTATGACACATGATGCTGCACCAGATGTTTTTTTCCAGAATAAAAAAAAAAAAAAAAAAACTAAAAAAAATCGAATTAAAAGTTAAAAGCAGAAACTCCTACAATCAACTTTCTTCACGAAGTAGAAAGTTTATTCGGTTAAGTAATACCTTGATAACAATTAATCTCAATATTAGTGGGTTAGGTGCAGATGTCAGTTTCCAGAAATGTAGGCAATAATTTAACAGAGAGACACTGGTTTATACAGTAATATGGAGAAATATCTTGTAGGAAAAAATATCCTCAGGGAGTGAATCTGTGGTTTGGACATTATTAAGGCCAGTAATGTCAAGCTGTCTGACAGCTTACTGGCCAAGTTCAGTGCAAGAAATTTGACACTTGCAGCAAATTCCAGAGTAATGTGGATGTTTAGAGAGTTGGGCCATGGAGGGGATTTAAGTCCCAAAAAGCAGAGCATAACATTTTCATCAAATTTGGTGACTTTTACAAGTTGTCACCCAACATTTCACAGCAATGATCCAGCACAGATACAGTCACTGTGCATTAGTGATGGAAACATGCTGAAGACTGGCCTGCTGGTGTTGCATTTTAAACACCAAGACAAGGCAAGTTTATTTATATCGCACCACTCACACAAGGCAATTCAAAGTACTTTACAGAAGCATGGGATACATTCGAAAATTAAGGTGACATTAAAATAGAATTTAAAAACAATAAAAACCAAATGTGATAAATAAAAATAAGATCAAATAAGAAACTTAGGACGCAATTTTTGTTACAGCTGCAGCAATAAAAGACATTAAGAACAAGCAAAAGCAAACATGGTACAACATTAAAAAGATGTTGATTAAGTAATTTATTATTGAGCTGCAGCAAATAGTTGTCTTTTAAGCCCTGATTGAAGTGAGCTGACAGTTTGAGCAGATGTTCAGGAAGCTCGTTCCACGGGTGGGGAGCAGAGAAACTAAAAGCTGCTTCACCTTTCTTGGTCCTGATTCTGGGAACACTGAGTAAACCTGTCCCCCGTGACCTGGGGGGTCTGGATGTTTCATATCGTGTAAGTAGATCGGAGATGTGTTTAGGCCCAAGACCATTTAGTACTTTATGGAGTAGGATTTAAAAATTTTAAGATACAGAAGTTAAGTTTTAGTCACATCGTTAAAGGCTTCTCATTCTTGGTGACTGATTCTGATGATCACTATCACCTACCACAGTTTGTTTAGTCTCTGTTGCCTCCACTCAGCGACTAAACATGTGAGTTCTAACATTTTCTGTCTCTTTAATCAGCCACTGGCGAAAAAACACAGTGTTACTATGCAGGATTTCAGATCTTGCTCTCTAAGCCCCTACTTGTCCACGAGTAAGTGCTCCTCCTGACACCCCCTTTTTTTAGCTTGTTGTTATGGTGGTTTGGCAGTGAGTTGTGTAACCCGTCACCATGGGAACAAAAGCAACTAAAACCCGTGTGCTTGTGAGACAGTGATATGAAGGAAATCTGAAACAAAGATATCTTTTTCTCCTCCCCACAGAGAGGGTGGAGGCTCCGCACACACACGGAGCCCCACACTGGCTGTGACACTGTGGAGGGCTGCTGTACAATAGACCTCCATCACAATAGACCAAAGGCTGCTGTTGCTGTTTTTTTTATTTGAATAGTGTCACCAGCAGTGGATAGGCTGTGAAACCAAAATGTCACGTGGGTCCTGCGAGGGGGAAAATGGGAACGGTGATTTAGCCGTGGCCTCTTGACACAAACATCAGGGCTGTATGATGTCATGCCAAAATATTTTACCCTCGTGTTGTGAGAGGGGCCTCTGAGGTGTCTGTCTAACCCTTTTCTAACAGTTGTAACAGTTGGTCTGCCCAGTTTAGCTCCCAGAGTGGATGATGTTAGCCAGGGGAATTTCAGATCAGATTTGAGTTTAGTGGATGAGTGGTGAGAAAAGATTTTCTTTTTCTCTTTTTATTAAAGTCAGGAGGTCAGGTCTCATCATGACCAGACGGTTTGGCTCATTGAGGCCTGAAAAAAGCTGCACAGGAAGGAAAGATGCAGTGTCACTGATTACAACATGGACCAGGAGCATGGCAACATGAAACCATGGCCACTGATCCTTTGTGTATTTCTGATTAAATGTCTCATTGGCTGTTGAAATGCCACTGTTTCCACACATTTGCACTCACCCTTAAATTTTCTCCCAGCGCAGGAAGATAAAAACAGGTTTCAGAGAAGGAAAAGCAGCTGCATCCTCAATTAAT
The DNA here is from genome assembly GCF_046630095.1 of Trachinotus anak. NCBI lineage: Eukaryota > Metazoa > Chordata > Actinopteri > Carangiformes > Carangidae > Trachinotus > Trachinotus anak. The sequence goes on from NW_027273871.1 coordinate 4,520,464, forward strand.
CAGAGCTGGTCTGTGAGGAAGACGCGGCTGCAGTCACACCTAGCATGTACAGTGTGAACTCTGTCATTCAAACTGTGATGAGTGCCTGAAAATGAGCACCCAAGCAGACACTGGGGGGGGTTTGTGCACAGGTAGAGCCCAAAACAAACCCTTTAATTATGTCACATGTTCTGTATTTTCTTTTTCACAAGGTTTGTCTAATGACAGCTATTACCCTCATCATGGGAAACTGGAGTTCAGTCTCTGGATAAAGCATAATTAAACTTTCTTTTACAGAGTGTGGTCTTGGATTAATAATGTAAGAGTCACAAGTGACTTGAAGCACAAGACCCATTGTGTTTTTTAATGCAACTGGAACCATTTTCTCTAAAAGGATCTCTGCTGTGGTTAGATACATGCAGCTGTTACTCGCATTAGTATGAGCGGATATTTTAGGAAAACAAATGAAAGACTTTCTCAGTGAAGAGTCGACTGATACCTTCAGGTTCAATATGCTGCAGCTCGCTTATTGGCAACATATCTTCACTGTATTGAAAATAAGAAACCCCTTTGTTGCACAGCCCCATTGTAGGAGATGGGGGACAAAACTTGTTCTGTGGCTTCTTTCAGAGGTTATACATCGCTGTACCTACGGTGGCAAGTTTACATACATTAGTCAGCTGTAACTGAGCAGGCGATCAAATGCCAGACTGACTGTAGTTTCATCAGATTCATCAAGAATGTTACATGACAGTCAGCCAGACATGGAGCTAAGTGGTGTTAGACGATACCATGGATACAGTAGGTTGTAATTAGATTAGCATTAAGCAGGATAAGCGAAGGAACATAATAAGTTTGTGTTTTTAATGATTTGATTTACTTGTGTGTTCATCTAATAAGCTCGGCTATGAAAACGTAGCTAAGCTAGCTTCATTTCCAGCAGCACAGTCTGTCCAGGTTGAACAGGCTGAATCTGACATGTTTCTTTGCACACATAAAGACACCATCAGTGGAGTGAGTGAGGAATGAAAGGATGCTTTGCTGCCTTTTCATCTTTACTACTTGCAGCTACTGGCAGTTTTTAAGGTGGAATATTTTATTGTATGTTAATCAATGCAGGAGTTGACATTATGAATCAATACACCTCAAATGTCAATATGACAGCTTTGACTATTCCATTTGTTTTTATTGACTCTTGCACAGTAGCTTCTGTGATGATGGGATCTTCGAGCGCTTAAACTAATATGTATGAATTTCGACCGGGTTATGGCTGCAAACGTTGTATTTCCTCGCTTGCAGCGTCGTTCCAGTCCAGATGTGTGATGTGATATATTTATTCACAGGATTTTACCAACAATAAAAGTTTCTCAAATGTCCGAAAGCCATTCTTTAATTGATTGTCGGATCAATCCGCAAGACAGCTTACCTTAACAAGTCCTCTCCGAAAGCAACACAGTACCACAGAGGCCAAGCGGGAAGCTCTCATTTCATGTCCCGTGTGTGTGTGTGTGTGTGTGTGTGTGTGTGGAATAGCGAATGACTCTCTTCTTCTCAGGGTCACCACTGTCGACGTGCATCAAGCAAAGAGCCAAACCCCTGAATGCTCAGCGGTCAACAAGGAAAAGATGATTGCAGTCATAGCGGGCGGCGTTCAGGTTTAAAGCAGGATGTAGCTAAAAGCATCCAGGCTCTCTAATAGCTTTCTTGAACAAACAAAGGTTAAAAAAATGTTAAAACCATGACTGAATGAAGTGCATACCAGTGAAGGGATCAAGAGTACCCCCACCAGCAGAGGAATTTAATGATCAGAGGCAGGGAAATCAAGCGCAGGGAGGAAATATTCACCCCTGTGCTGCCTACGGCCTCTTGACAAAATAACACATATGTCTACAAACCAATCTTATTTCCTCATTGCAGCTTTTTCCCAGGAGCTGAAATTAGGTCTCATTTTCATTTCACCACCGGGAAAAAAAAAAAAAAGATGAGATAATATTCATAGACAAAAGCTTTGGAAGGTTTAGCTGATCATCCATAAATTATAGTTCATTTATATTGAAAATCAAGCACATTAACAGCTGTGTGACGTCACCATCGCACAGAGAACTTCTCGCCTGTGAAAGCCTGAAACAGACACATTAACAACATGATTACTCCGTAAAGGTGTGAATGTGTGAAAACTCAAATACTGAAAAAAATCCAGTCACCAGAAGGATCCACCAGGCCTGTTTGTTCATTTAATGACAAAGTTTTTTTTGTTTTACTTTAAATTATACAGCTATGAACACTGAATTGTTTTAATGCGCAGCTCTTCTGAATCAACCAGATTAGAAGCTTTAGCTTTTGTGTGAGTAACAAAGAAATGAATCAAAGCTTCTCCTGGCGAGCCGATTGAAAGAGTGGATGCCACACATAGAGCAGTCATCTCATGTACTTATGTTTTTCTCCCTGATGATTAAAAGAGCCTTGAAAGAGTCTTTTGTGTTTGGAGAGGAACCTGTTTGTGTGACTGAAGAAGGGCCACAGTGTCGTCCTTCGCAGCAAATTACTTTAACAAACTGGAAAAATCATTTCAGCTGATCGCAGATACTGTTTCCATGTGGTAGGTGGATGTTACATCGCAAACACAGTGCGTTGTGCATAGTGAGACTCGCTGTGGATGAGGTAGATGTTTTAAACTAATGTTAAAGGGAGTTTTGTCGATAATAACAGCCAGAAACACAAGCAATCACTTCTGGTTTTGTCTCTAAACAGAGTGATGAAGATAATCTGGCTAAACTGTTGGCTTGTGTACACCCTGTTTGACTGTCTCTCTGCTCATGTTACTTGCACTGTCTGACTTTGTTGTGGTGATGCTTTGTTCCCAAAATCTCAGTGGCGACATTGGTGCATAAAATGTTGTCACAAATGATAGAAACGATGGTCAAAACATTGAAAATAAGAACAAAGTGTTAAGCAACCTGAATTATTCTTTAATTTGTGGTTCTTCTGCTGCTGTCTCAGCCTGTGCCATCTGTTTTTTTTAGATCAGGTTTCTGTTTGTTTTCAAGACACTAATACATGCAGCTTCACATGTGGTGTAGCAAGTGGGAATATAAAGTGTATTTAAATTAAACAATACATTAATGAGGCACAGTGGGTGACGTGTTTGTTGGTCACAGTGAACTAATAGTGCTGTAGTTTATTTTGAGTTTGTCTTACACACATTTCATTCTCCCGCTGTAAACACTAATGTCACAGATCTGTGGCTGAAAATAGCGTCCAATCAATACATGTTTTGTTTTTTTTTTTTACCTTGTTTGTGTTACTTTTCCAAAATCTACAGGATATTATTTTGGCCCCCAAAAAAATATAAGGACATATTTGTGATTTATATATTCAGTAGAAGCCAATGGGCTGGTTTTTGTCTTTTTTGGGGATTTGTTGACAATAAGAAAAATATAGAATATTACCAGATTTATCATTTAACAATGAGGTTCAGTTTGCTTATCTGGGGTTTAAAAAAATCTCTATATCTGTCTTTTCTTTATATTTTCTTGCCCACCATTTTAAAAATAATTGAGCTTTAATCCTACCAAGACATTAATTGCTAATTAATGTCCAACAACAAAAGAATGAAACCAAACATGGTAATGAGAATTAGCTTTGTCCAGTGCTGCATCCTCTTACAATGTTCAGCAGAGCTGTATTATCCCCAGAGGAGTGTAATTGGAGCTGTGCTGCTGAATCTGGTCAAATACAATGAAAGTCTGCCAATGTTCACTGGAACCTACAAATCAGCATAATGTAACATTAATTAGACTCACAGTGATCACATAAAAGTCAGGAAGAGCAGGCTTTGCCAGGGAGTACAGTGAAATTAAGAGTCACAAACCTGAGACTTTTTGAAATGGGGATCCCCCCCCCCCCCCCCCCCCGTGAGTGATAGGCCAAATAATGTGAGAGCTATCTTGTCTCGGTGAAATGCATGCATCAGCGTTGTCCTTGTACGCCATGGGGCAAAGCCATTGACAGATCTGTCAAAATAATGGTATAAAATGGAGGTAAATTGAGTGTAATGCGAGATGCTGTCTCACTTTTATGGCTTTGACTTATATGTTTTCTTTCATTCCAATCAGTTACAGTCTTTCCCCCTTTTTTTCTTTATGGTTCATGAATGTGTGGCTTTTTTCAGGAGTCTGGCCTGCTCGTTTAAGGAGATGTCATCGTTTCAGATGGAAAAAGTCCACAATGCTCCATAAAAAATAGATAAGATGAAGCTGTATTGATCGCCACAGGGAAATTAGGTTGTAGCATCAGCAAAAGTGAAGGGATTTAGCACGGGAGTCAAGTGGAGTTAAAGGATTAAAATAGAATCGGAGAGAAGCAACAAAAGAATATAACTAATGAAAAAAGACAATAAAGAAATTAATTTGTTCTAAATGGTTTCATGATACGGATGTTTTAGGTATAAATATGATATGCAAGGAAGAACTTTCACACTGTGCAGATTCATTTACTCAATTATAAAAAACTGGATAAATAAAACAAACCTTTTTACAGCCGAATGATATCAAATATCAAATGAATAAAATCTTAAAACTAATGAGAAGACGGTTTAATTAATCAAATAACACAGTAACTCATTTCATACAATCCCTCTGTATAGGAAATCCTTTTTGTAACAGCTGCCATATGATACTGCGAGGCTCAGTTTACCTCACACAGAGTATCCCCTATGGGAAACCCTGTTGTCTAGAGCCCTATAGATTGCGTCAGCCTCGGATCGTATTGAGGCACAGATCAAACTGCCACAAGGAATTTGCATCCTTTCATCAATACACTGCAAATGCATGCAGTGGATGTGCCTACAAGGCTCTAATGGCAGCAAAGAAACACAAGGCAGGGGCCATGTTGAGAGCCACGGCGAGCTGAGGCTCACTAGCTCCACATGTGCAGCTCCACGGGTCAGCGCGAGAGTGTGATTATAGTTGCAGGTTGTCCACTCGCTCCCGGCCTCAGTGTGTCCTCTCAACTTTACATACAGAGGTTCAGCTTTCTGATGCTTGTCGAGGATTGTAGGTGGATCTCATGGCAAATAATTTGAATTGAAAAGCTTCTTTGTTTGACCCGTTCAGCTTCCAAATGTATTCAGAAATTCAGACGTATAAGTGTCAAGATAAGGAGGCCTTAAGTGGAGACCAGGAGTGACGAAGAGGAGCAGAAGCCACAGAAAAGCAGAATAATAAAAGATGAAACAAGACCTTACACTGCACAGGGATTTATACACTGAACATTCATGCAAAATGTAAAATTGACATTTGAATTTAATCTTGACAATGTGATGTCATAAAATTAAAAAAAAACTGTCAAAATTGCTGAAGAAGGTGTAGGCTGATGGTCTTTTATTAGAAATTGAATGCAGTGCATATCTCTATATTCATTTTTGTACAATGTGAAAATCTATTTACAAACAGAAACTTGCTCAGATTGTGCAGTGAACAGTGGTAAAATGCAGATCCACAATCCTTTTTGTGAAAATCAAATTATCAAGATGAGATCACACACTTCTCATCAGCTCAGTCTGAGCTCAAAACCACATTAACACACAACCATAAGGTGACAATGACAAATATTATGCTCACTGTGATGGATAATGCAGCAGAGACAATTGTCAGGAATCAGCTTACAGATTGTTATAACCATAAACTGCAATGAATGGAAACCAACAGGAAAAATGTTTAACTATAGAGCATTCATTTGAAAATGATAAGCAGTAGGACTGAATGATTCATCCAAATGTTATCAAAATCACTATATGGCCAAGTGCAATATCCAAGTTGCAAGAACTACATTTTTTTTGATAAAGGTAAAATGTGTCACAAACATAAATGGAGCATTGTGGTGCTGCAGACACTCCCCAGTGTACAAATCTTATTTGGTACAAGCCCCAGCAAAATTCACATCATCATCATCATCATCATTTTTATATGTTTTTCAGTGTAAATGAAATGCAGCTGAAATAGTGACTCATATCATAGTAGCATGAATTTGCTGCCCATCGTTGAGCTGTAATAAGCAGATATGTAGTTTGGTTTGGTCTTTTAAGGTTAAAGTGAAGTTAAATGACAGCCGTATGACAGGATTTAAAACTGAAATTAATGTGTTTATGCGTAAAGCATTGTAAGAAGTGTCATGAGAAGACTGGGTGTATAGAAATTGACATTTATTTTATCAAAGTGTCATGTATTATTATTACTTTAGAAGCCTAAGTTCACTGAAGAAAATACTCCTGCAAAGCCCTCAGTCATTAGTCAGAAGAGTGTGCACATACTGTATGTGCTCCATCATCTGGCACTGGCTTTAGCCTTGCATCATAAATGCTATGATCCAAACAAGGACACAGGGAGAAAGAAAGAGAAAGCGTGGGTGGTGGTGTTTTTTTTATTTATTTATTTTTTTTATTTTGTATATCTTCAAAGCGTTCCTAAGACAAAATGTATGATCTGTTACTATGCAATACGTCCTTTCAAAGCGCAGCCTTTGACTAACTGGTGGGTAAGTATTTGATGTCAAACAGTAGTGACGTGACTACATGATAGATTCTTAGCAGGTCTTTAATCAGTAAAGCAACACATTATTATATCTTGGCTCAGCTGTTGTTTCCAAGCAGCCTGCACTGGACCAGCAGACCGATAAGATAAGTTATGGATGATTTTTATGGGTGGATATAAAGGATCAATGATGAAATGTTCCACTTCCCAATGATGGTGTCATACTAGTTATATATTCTTCCTTTTTTATCTGCAAATTGTGCCTCATTAAATCTGTGCTATGAATTTAATGTGGAAATGCGCCACTCCCATCAGCCTAAATTACAAAGTGAGACTCTAACAGAGAAAATGCTCCATCTCCACAAATCGGGACCCTGTAGAGTCACCAAATTACGTCCTGGTGTCAGACGTTTCTTGTCCACAGGAAAGGATTGATTTAAAATCGAGAATTTCAAACTGTCTCCCTAAACCTCACACAGAGAGCGCATCGGCCAGAGGAAGTTAGTTTTATTCATCCCTCAAGAGGCGAGTTAGCAAACAAAAGTACACGTGGTTAATTTACACACACAAAACCAATCTAAATATACAAAAATTAGAAAGGGTTTAAACATTTGTGAGTCTATAGCTGTGTATCAATTACCACAGGCCAGCCAGGCTGAGGTTCCCTGAGGGGCTGCAGAGAGTTAGAACAGCTTCAAATGACATTAATTTCATGTTTGCTTTCTAAAACCACTTTCCCTGAGACTCATACAGTACTCTACATGAGAAAACAAAAGATGAAAGGCCAGTAAGTTAGTTGGAAAGGTCAGGCAAAGTTTGTGGCTCAATAGGGGTAGATTACTGATAAGTTTCCATAAGGGATTTGTTTTTACAGTGAACATGACTAAGAGGTGAGCAACAGATACCACCAACAGAGAGATAGATACGTTCATTAATCCTTAAGGCAAATTGCAGAAAGTTTCTGTCGGTTCAGTGTCTTTGTGTAAATATCGACAGAGCAGAGGGTGATTTCGATCCATCAGCCTCTGGGTTATGGACCCAACACGCTGCGGCCGCGCCGCTGCTTCACACAGTTTTAATACCTTTCCACAGAATGGTGGTAAAGCTGTTGTAACATCAGGATGAAGAGAATGGGATAGAAATGACAATTTCTGTAAATTCAATTCCTAATTGTTTAGCAACTGTTGAAAATTTTTGAAAGGTCACCAACTTGCAGAGTCGCTTGTGCCATTTAAAGATCAATGTCCAATAAATCTGCTTCCTTTCTGAAATTAATGAACAAATAATAGACTGAATCTGCCTTTTGGTGATGTGGCTTGGCAGCTCATTCCCGAGTTTATTTGTCCTGTGGTTACACATAAACTGAAAAGACCAATTCAAGGTCAATTATACGAATTATATAAAAAAGAATACATATTCTGGTCAATGAAGTGCTCAATCATACATGTGATAGACAAGAAAAAACATCAAGAACACAAACAAACAAAAAACAAACTTAAGTCTTTGTTTAACGTTGCATCCAAACACATTTCATGAAGCCACCTCCATGGAGCCAGGCAGCACAGATGCTGCAGCTGTCGACCAGCATGCGAATTCAGAAAACATCATGACAACACATGCACTGCAAATACTCACAACACAACCAAATATAGAAACCTGTCGCAAGTAGCACAGGTGATAACAGCAAAATCAGGCACTAGAAGACTTATCAGAACAGTAAGTTTAGTTTATTGTTTATATTGTTTGTTAGCTTGCAGCTGGCAGTGGCTGACACAGTGTTAGTGGCTGCTAATGCAAACTCTCGCTCTCTCTGTACTGACAAGGTTTCAAGTTTATTTTGCCCTCCCCTTGTCCCCGAATGTTGACAGGATTGGTTCCTTAGTTATGTTACTTATGTATGAATCCCTGGCTGACTGAATCCATTTTTATGAGACTGTCATTGGTTTCATTGCAGTTCAAGGTTGAAATGCACAGCCATGGCGTTTACTGCTTATTTCACTTGATATTTCTTGTATTTCATAAAAAAATATCATAGGGGCATGTTAACGTGGTTAAAAACTGGATTTTCATCGGAGGTGGTCTTTCAGTTGCAGTCCATTGAGCTCTCAGGGCCACCGTAGTCTCTGCTTCATTGAGTGTTTCACATGACGTGATTACCGACATGCTCGTTCACATCTTAGATCTGTTAAATCTGATTGAAGTATGTTTAGACATGAGCGCCTTGGGGGAAATATAATGAAGCTAAAATGTATAGAGAGTAGCCTGTAGAATGACTGATTTACTCTAAATCACCAAAGTCATTTTATTTCATGCAGACACACAGGCTGGACAAACCCTCCCCAGTGAGACTGAGACTTGAATATAATTATCCTGTGCATATAGATGAAAAGTGATGAAATATAGAGCCACACACAGAGTGACTGTGTTTGAGATAATTCACCTACAGTCCATTTGTAAAGGTCTGAGATGGAAATAGCCGTTCCTCAGAGAGGGGGACAAAATAATGCCAACTGCACCAGTGTTTCAAGTGCTAATACATCGCTCATCCTCAGGCTAACATATCTTTTCATCTGCACTTTGCGTTGCATTCACAGCTAATTGAATGATAATTCACACCAGTTTAGATTATGGATCTTTATTTGCATACACGTTTCAGCAAAAGTGGAATGTGATCAAAGAAGTTAAAAAGCTGACGAAGAAAAAAGCGTTTAAGTGTATTCTGATGTAATATGGACTGTGGAGCGCTGCTATGTGCTTTGTTGAGTGAATTGAACTGAGGTACTACTTCACCATTTCAGAATGTAATAGCAGTGTACTCAAAGCAGAGTTAAAGAAGGGAGGAGGGTGAAGGGTGAGATAAAGATCGATAGGGAAACCCTTGGCGCTGGAACATTAGTAACACTGCAAGGATGCTCCGTCTCCCTCTAAACCCTCTCAACAATTTTTCCTGACCTTTTACTTGAGGAGACGTTTATGCACTTCTCGTTCTCAAGATCAAATGTCTGCCCTCCTCATAACATCCTCTCTATATTTCCCCTTGACTTGGCAGCCAGCCTTTGAAAGCTTTTGTGTGGCTAGCAAGACGTACAGTTAAGTGTCTTAACGAGGCTGTTTGGCTTTAGTCTGCTGAATGCTTTTTGGGATTTTGAGGAGCACAACAGATACTTTCAAATTCTTCTAAATCACCTATCATAGACAACATGCTGTACTTAGATTATCTGATTGGAAAGTGTATCTAGTTAGATCAGTGTAACACACATTATCCCAGAAATATGTGGCTCTTTTTCCACACATTTCGCTCCAAAGACTTTTCCCCCGACAGTAGTAGAGCCTAATGCTGTGTTTGGACCCATTGATTTTTGTTCCTTGCAAATTAAGAGTTTTAATGTGCTGCTTTTTGTGAGTGTTGATATATTTTTTGAATTAAAACTTTCCTGCATTAGCTTCTCAGAAAAAAAGCCTTGTGTTGAATTTGTTTCAAGGTTAATCTAGTTCTAAACCACACCACAAAAAAAAACTCCAATAAGTGGATTGATGATTAAATGCTCCACTTTGATAAATCACTCGTATTGTGGTTGGACTCGTTAGCCTTTCTCTAATCTAAAGTGTCTGTCTTTGCAGACTGTTATTGGCATAACAGTAGACGTGGAACTTCACCGCTTCTGACTCAAAGTGGTCCAATACTTTCATTAATTGGCATTAGACAAAGAAATCTAATGAATAGAAAGTGCCCTCAGAGTAGACACCAACTCATTCCCCCACCACACACACACACACACACACACACACACACACACACACACTCTCTCTCACAGAGCAGATGTTTCACGTAATGGGAGCACAACAGGAAGAGAATTCAATTCAGTTTGGCCTGAGGTCTAATAGGACATCAAGTGGAAGTGGAAGGCGATAGGGTTTCACACTGGAAGCCCATCTGTGTCCGTGCTCCACTTCAAACCCACCTACCCAGTGATGCTGTTAGTCTGAAAGGAGACAAGAGCACCCTGATGCATCGTAGGCTCTAATCACCTTCTCAAATGACACCACAAGGCCTCAGGGTTAAGAGCAAAGGGGGCAAGGATTTGTTTTGTTTGATGGCATTCAATGCATGTGTTGTCATTGTACAGTTTCACTGCATTTAAAAGGGATTAGGAGGCTCCTGGGAGGTAGTCAGATGACCTTCAGGCCTGACATGAAAGTATCAGCGTCATTGTTGGTTCACAGTCAGAGGCAACGAACCATTGTGCTTTTGGCAAACACACTATAGCAGTCTTCTGTCTTCCACAGTCCACCATCAGCCACTGGCTTGTTACACCTCTGGAAGAGGGAGTGCTCTGTATTTCTGCAAATGTTCTCATCTCATGGAACAGTTACAGAATGTTGAAGACATATATTTTACATATTTTTGTTTTCACTGTAATCACAGTAGACGGAGGAGAAATCAGTGTCTCCCAGAGGATAGAAGGAAGATGGGACTTTCCCTTAATGGTGATCTAAAGAATGGTGCTATTAGATTTTGAAAGACAACAAATTATTATTATTGTTATTGTTGTTGTTGTTGTTGATGATGATGATGATGATGATGATGATGATGATAATAATAATAATAATATTGACTAATTATTACTAAGAAATAAAAATGAATTATTTAAACATTAGAAAATGTTTTGAAATAGTCACAGCCAGTTTCAGGAACACCACACAATTAAATGTAGCTTTTTTCCTGTATTTTACCACGTTCTTAAGGTCATTGGTTCACATTGCCAAAGTGTGAATCCCTTCCCCTCCCTCCCCTCTCTCTGCACTCCTGCTGCGCTCTGTTTCAGCTGATCCAGCAGCTAGTTTACAGTATAGTGCACTTCACTGACGAGTCAGATGCCGTGTGTTGTTTTTTGCTTGCATGCACTCAACAGTTTGAGATCACAGTTTTGATTTAAAGTGATAGTTGGGGTTATTTGACGTGGGGTTGTGTGAGGTACCTGCAGTAGATGCTTCAGCCACTTTAAACTGTCCACTGAAGAAAGTTAATATCAGTTGAAGTGCACACTATATTTTGAATATTTTCTCTGCTTTATATTCCTGTCAAACAGCCTTTCCTTTAGAGGTACATTTTCTCAGCTGTTAAACTCCTGTGTTACTTTGTAAAAGCACACCTACGGCATACACTGTACTACACTGCCAATCAGCTGTTTGAGTCAGAGCCTGATAAGTCCACAGCAGTACAGGTGCCAGTACTCCAGGCGGCTTCTCCAAACTGAGAAGGCACCGATCAGAATCTACTACAGGTAATACATTGACTATGTATAAGTACCTCACACAACCCCTCGTCAAATAACCCAAACTATCACTGTAAGTCTCCTGAAGTTGGCCCTCCGGCCTCCCTGTGCTGAAATGAACAGGTGCAGGAGAGAGACACAGTTAAATTACCAGTAAAAACAGTAGCAAGCTGGTAACCATTTTATCTTGGGCTGTTTGGCCGGCAGCAGGTGCTTGTGGAACACATGGAGACATATTCCTTTAAGTGCCTTGCTCAAGGCCACCTCGACAGTAGTTTGGGAGGCAGGAGAGAGTGTTACCACTTTCGCTCCCAGCAGGGCGGGGAATTCAAGGTTTCTCAGAGCTCTAGGCTACTGCAGCCTGAAGACATAGTGAGATGGATGGAGCAAAACTGTTCCAATATCTACTTACTTCTTAAACACAACAATAAAGTCATGTAGAGCTTTAAAAGGTGGACGAAAAAGATGTTTGATATTAACATTAACATAACATAGGCAGGTATATCAGGTATATATTCTTCTATGTGAGGCACATATTCTGCTCCTTCTTGATGCTAAGATCGATAGTAGAGTCTCACAGTTCTGTAATGTTGTCATGTGACTGGTAAAATATACAGTAATGGTGGGAGACTGACTGGTGGCTCAGCATTTGGACCCAGGAGAATGAAGCATATGGCGTTCTGGCAGAGGAGCCCTTAAGGAAGTTTGAGGACTGCCGCACACATTTTGTCACTTTTAATTTTGATCCAGGCAAAAGCAGCTCTTCGTTCCAAACACACTCAAATGCACACACACACACACACACACACACACACACACACACCAACCAAAGTGCACACATTCCTGTGAGGTAGAGAGCTTTTGGTCGATAAAGACTAGACAGCCTCTAAGTAGCCTCTCTCGTCATTATAGTTCGTTCAGCCTTCTCTATGGCTACAACTGCTCATTTGTAAGTGCGGGATGTTTGCAGGGTTGTGGCTTCATCTTTTGTTGCCCCCCAGTGTTTGCCATTCAGTTTATGGGGCCCACACACACACCCACACCCACACACACGAGTACACACATATCCATGGATCCCTCTCTCTTTTATTATGGGAATTCCAGGCACATGTGAGTAAAGCAGGGAGGCAGTCCAGATACCCCTCCCCCTCCGGCTGGTATCCCCTCATTCTCATGGATTTCTCATGGGGCTAAAGCAGACGAAAAGGGGGGAGAAGGAGGGGGAGGAGGAGGAGGAGGGAAAGAAGGAGGAGGAGGAGGAGAAGGGAAGGAGAGCTAGGCTAATTCATCAATAATCTTTACCTAATCCCTCCCTCTCCCCTTCTCCCTCTCACTTACTCTTACTCTTAGTCTCTCTCTCTCTCTCTGCCTGGAGGCATTCAAGCAATACATCCATCCCCCGCCCCACCTCACACACACACACACACACAGTCACACACACCCAGCCCTTCATACTCACACTTGTATGCGCACACACATAAGAGCCTGCCTGAACACGTCCGGAGGGAGAGGATGAATCGAGCTGCAGAGTGTTATTTCTTTCACCTCCGTGTGTGTGTTGGTGTGTGTGGCGTAAGCCGAGTCTTCTGAGGGTTGTGTGTCTTAGCTCTGACCGGGAGCTAAAATGGTGATTATAGACTAGAGACTAGGTGTGGCAAGATGGGGCGGCGTCAGAGGCTTTGTCTGTAGTTCCCGTACAGCCCACCAACCGGGGAGGAGGCTCTGCCTGTCTATCAGAGTCTGTCCTGGAGCCATGCACAGTCTGGGACTGAAAGAGCCGCTGCGTGGGGCTGAACCACTCTTAAACCAAGACCTGTGCTACGGGAATTAGACAAGCACAAGTTCAAGAAGCCCGGTGGAACCTTTGTGGCCAGCAGCAAGACCATGACCAAGTGAAGAACTGTCAGAGAATATTGCTGTTATCTTTTTTTCACCCTCATTTATTCTTTTTTTTTTTTGCAACACTTGACAAAGATTTTCTAAAGAGAAAATCCCCCCCAAAAAAGAAGACAAACTTCTGTGGAGCGCCTGCTGAGTAACAACCTACTCAAGAGCTTTTCCTTTTGGGGAATTCAAAAAGATTTTTTTTCGCATTTAAAGGATGAGATTTCAATGATAAAACCATTTGGAATATGGGACTTTTAAAATATGATTTGGACCATGGGGACAGGCAACTCTGTTTTTGTGCTCAGCTCTGGGTAATTTTGATAAGTATGTCACATTTATTCTGTTTGTTCTGTGATGATTTTGCCCTACTTTGATTTCTCTGAAGCTGCTTAGGTGTTGAGCTATGTTGACTTGTTTTTCTCAACAAGTGCAGTGTTGGATATGTACACACCATTTATATACGAACACAAGTTTCTTGTTTTGTTCTGTAACTTCGACTTAGCTTCACGTCCTGTGGGAGCTTGCCTCTTTGTCAGTTTTTTAAAAGGTTTTTGTGTGTTTTAGTTCAAACTTGTGATTGAATGTGTTGTTACCTCCCAGAAAAAAATCATTGACTGTGCACCTTGTTATCATGAACATGTTGCACTGGACAGCCTCTCCTCTGAATGCTTGTCATGTATTGGCCAGTTATCATTTGATAAGTGTGTGTTGACCTTTTCCCCTCCTCCCTATACGGCTGACTGAGTAGAGCAGACCTCTGTGACTTCCTGCTCATACCTCATCCATGGTTTCATTTCGCTGAGCCCCTCCTCTTTGCATCTTTTTTTGTTTCTTTCTAACTGTAACTGTTTGTTAAAATCAGTGATAAAAGTCACAGGAGAAGGTTCAAAGGTTTAACTTCTCTCTTCTCCTTTCTCTCTCTTCACAGCTCTTGCAGGTAAAATCTTTCCAACCAGCTCGGATGCCCTCCTCACTTCCTCAGCAATGACAGCCAGTCCTTTACCACCCAATGTCTACCTTCCGGCCAACTTTAAGATGTCCAATGCACAACTGGCTTTCTTTTTGCGAGAGGCTCAGATCACAGGACAAACGGTTGGCGGCGGCACTAGGAGCAGCAGCGGTCCCAGCACTGGACACCCACTGCAGCGGTCTGAGAGTTTTGTGGTTTTCCAGACAAAAGACCTCCCTGCCATCAACATAAGCTTTGGGCCTTTTGCCCGAGACCAGGCCCTGTCCAAGGAGTTGCTCCAGCCAGCAAGTCCACTGGATATTCCCGGCCAGCTGACGGTCAACTGGAAGGTGAGGGCCTTCATTGTCCAGGCCCGGGTCTTCTCCAACAACCCCACAGTCCAGGTGTTTTTCTACATTGCTGGCCGCGACTGGGATGACTTCAAGGCTCAGGACAAGCTGCCCTGCGTCCGCCTGCATGCCTTCCGGGATGTCCGTGAAATTAAAACCTCCTGCCGCATGAAAGGCAACCTGGCGCAGTGCTTGGCCCAGCTGGAGCTGCCTCCGTCCTGGTTTAACACCAACGTGGCCCCACTGGGCAGGAGGAAAGGCTCTGGTGACGGGCTCTTGGATGGGCTGACCAGTGAGACCCTCCAGGCTGAGCTCTACTACACACTCCATGAGCCCAATCTGGAAGGGGAGTGCATTGAGGGCTCAGGTCATAGGGGTGGTGGTGTTTCCAGGGGAGAGCCTCTGTCACAGCACCCCCTGCTGCGCATCGGGAGCATCAGCCTGTACCAGGCCAGTCAGGAGCAGCTGCTGGTGGACAAGCAGTTAGACAAAAACATGTTCCTCAGGCTGCCTGAGAAGCCCCTGAAGCCTGGAGAGACCCTCAAAATCTTCCTCTACTTGATGCCCAACTCCACTGTCGAGCAGTTCAGCCTCAAGTAAGTCTCCTTTAAAATGTACACCGAAGACATGCTCTGTGTGATGCCACCAAATCCAGTCTGTTTCCTTCCAGTATGTCACATTTAATCTGTCTGTATTGACACATTTACCCTTTGGAAGAAAATCTGATCTAGCTGTTTACTTGCAGAGCAGAAACTCATTCTGCGTGTTTTCCTGTTCCCGTGCAATCATGTGCACAAGAATTATTGATGAATAGATTATTTGCCTGCTTCCTGGTAGATGTCAGCCAACATAAGTCATTTCCCTCCTGTCATAAACGACAGTCTTATATCTGTCTTTATAATTATGCTCACACATAATCGTCTGTAATTTGTCCAAGGTTTACGCTCAAGGCAGTAAACAAAGCTCCGCAGTGTTAATGCTGTATCTCGTAAGGTCCCCAGCGGACAGTCTGATAAGATATATAGGATTTACATGTCCAAATAGCTCATCATTACTGGAACAATTATCACTGCACTGGATGTCTTGATTACAGTCTTATAATCAGCCTCACTCAAAGCAGCCTAATTAAATAAAGGTTTTTACATAACATCAAAATTATTTGTAGCATTTTATGATAGCAAAAGATCATAGTGTGCATGTAATTGTGGC
The DNA here is from genome assembly GCF_046630095.1 of Trachinotus anak. Taxonomy (NCBI): domain Eukaryota; kingdom Metazoa; phylum Chordata; class Actinopteri; order Carangiformes; family Carangidae; genus Trachinotus; species Trachinotus anak. The sequence goes on from NW_027273871.1 coordinate 4,536,644, forward strand.
CGGCGTTATGTAATCCCAGTTCACGCAACATTCTGTGTCTTGGGCTTTCAAGCACATGAGATGCAAAGCCATTTATGTTCATTTTAGGTCTAAAGAGCCCAATGAGCATGTAATCATGTATTTCTTCCCTCGCATTTATTTCTCCGTCACTGAGCCGAGTGATGTGCCATCAGTAATTAAAGCCAGGTAAGATGAAGAGGAGAAGACGGGGTTGAAGGGTAGCAGCGCTGTGCGGGTTCACCTTCTGAAGTGGTGGCGTAACATTGACAGATTTTTTTTTTTTTTTTTCTCTCAGGACGGGATTGTTTTAGTAATTTCCAGTGAACTGCTGCTCAAAGCAGTTTGTGTTTTAAAGCCCGTGACCTGTGTTTGACCAGGTGCTGGCTGTGGACACTGTGGTGTTTCATGCTCCTGCACTTTTACAGCAGTGGAAGACAAACTGAATCCACAATGTGGGCAACAATATTATTATTAATTATTTTCAACATGTTTTTCTAACTTATGTTGCATATGCAGTGATGCCTGCAACAACATGGCCTTTTTCCACCTAAAAATAATAACAATAGATGAAACTCATTATATAACAAACATAAAAACCTTTACAGATAATTTCACCAAATACTTAACACGCACGTTTAATGATACTTCCATCATGCACCATGCTACTGAAATCAATTCAACCTTTTTTTATAACACTAGTTTCTATAATAACGTCTTGCATTAACAGTTATTAATTATTAAATTCATTTAATGAGCACTTACAGTATTAAATTGACTCCCATTGAGCTGGAATAAAAGGTATGATTAAATTTAAGTATGTGTAATTTGTTCTCATATTGCCAATGCATTCTAAACATCTTCATTTTATAAGCATATAAATGGAAATAAGCGAATGAAACTAAAACAAGAGAACTTCATCTGGGTACAAAGTGGATATCTAAGAACATTCAGAATCTTCTCCAGCGTTTCAGTTAGTTTTATATGTTTCAGCCTGGTTGATGCTGAACCAGGTGGAGCTGGATTTCCTGCCATGTGTGCAAGGTTCTGTATGACTGACCCCTTTCACATTGTTGCAATGCTTTTCATTTGATTTTTGATACATCTGATACATTGGTATTAAACATATATTGATTATAGCTGCTTTAAATGGTCGTCAGGTCTGGTCTGCTGGATTGATGCCTGCCTCTGGGTTGTGTTGTGTCAGATAGCATTTAAGGGAAAAGCACAATTTAAGCAGAAAAATGGGTTTTGAAATTGAGATTTTGACACAGGGTCAAACATGACAGGACGTGACAGTTACAAAGAGACAAGCATCAGTGGCTATCTGTTTGCTTGCTGTTTTATTCTATGTTTTCTAGGAAAAGTTCCTCAGATCTTTCCGCAGCTCACCCATCTTTGCCATCTCTGAATTTCAGCTTCACATTTTTCCCTGTTTTCTCAGAACATCTGAGTTCAGTTTTGTATTCTCTGACATTAGAACTGGGTCTCAGAGGGACTGTAATGGCTGTTGCAGTAAATAATATTTGCCAATGTTAAATTTGTGAGTTTGACCCTCTGTCTGTGGAAACAGAGCTGAGGGAACACGAGGCTCAGCTCGGCTCTCTGGTCTCTGCACTGCTTTCCTCTCACTCGGTTGTCGACGCAGTATTCAGGGTTAGAGAATAAATGATTGTTTGCACTTGACAAAGCTTGAGGAAAGTTAAGTTTTCCTCTGCTTGTAGGCGTGAAGGCAGCAGGAGGAACAGAAACAAGAGGAATCCATTACCAGCTGACTCAGGAATGATGATGAAACGCACTGTAAATATGATTGTTGTAATCTTAACAGAATCTCCCACAGACATTAATGGAGAGAGCTGTGGAGTATTAATTAACCCTCAATAACTCATTAAGCCACAACTGAAAACCAGCACGATCTCTCCCTGAAGAAATGATGCATTAATAATGACTCATCCTACTGTAAACTCTGACATGTTATGACACAAACAGATCAAACATAGTGGCTCTGTCTGGTGCTTTTCAACCTAAGTATTCAAAATATGTGTTAATAGTAAATTCCTCTGGTGATTTTCATGATATTTCTACAATCATAACTTTCACATGCCCTTTCGGTCAGCATTTTAAATAATGCTTCAAACAATTAGTCTTCATAAATAAAACCTAATAAAAACATCTTTGGGGAAATGGCAGTTGCTGACAAAGTGTAAGTGTAGTTAAAGGTTCAATCAAGAAGCAACAAGCAACATTTTGGACTTTTGCATTATAATTTCATCTCATCTTGTCCGGTGATCACAGTTACGTTGCACAAATTGTGATAAAACCTTCCCTTTGTTAAATGCCACACTGGCCCATTTCTGACTAGACCCTGCATTTTGTCCGCAGCAGAAGTTTTATTTTCAACCCAGTGGTAGTGTGTTTTCTTGGAATCAGCTCTGTCCTGAGGGTAGCTATAATCTGAAATTAATTTATGATTTCATGCTTTGGAGTTGCTTTTTGTGTGTATTTAAAGATACTCTCGCTGTCTTGTAGCCAGACTACAGTGCTAACCCATTCCTTATCAAAGTCCCAACCCCCAGGAATCCCAAGCATTTGTCTTCACACTGTCAGAGCCACATTTACACTCTTTAACAGCCCCCTCTGTAAAATGTATGATCTCGTGTCAGCTGTAATATTATGTCCTACATAACACACAGCCTCTGCCAGACGGCGTTCCTCACTTTTACTGATGTACACCTTCATCTAAAATCTAGATAACAAAATAGTTTCATTGAATCAGAGGAAAGAGGGGCTGTGGGAATCTGTCAGTCAAAACATGGGGTGACAAAGTTGCAGCAAGGCTTTGTAGTACAAGCGGAAGGCTTTGTCACATCCCCTGCCTCCTGAAACATTTAGCTGACCATGTTAGAATCCATACAACAGTGCAATTCGTAGGCAGTCTGCCTCTCTCAGACTCTTGCAGGGATGGAAATGAGGAGTGATAAAACAGAAGAGTTAAAAAAAAAAAAAAGGCACAGGGAAGAAAGCCCAGGCTGAGCCTCCTGAGTGACTCGACTCAATAGGGTGTGAATTCAATCGTTCTTGAAGCCAACTGTCGAGTCGTCCATGTGCATTGAGGAAGATGATTAAAGTTGCAATAAGAAGCATCTTTAAAGATGAATCAGAAGGCTTTCTCTTTCTCCTCTGACGCCCCCTTTGCTCCCATCATTCCCTCCAGTTTTCCTCCTTTCAGTCGTCCAGCTTTGAAGATCTTTGACTTGTTATTGCCGACAATGGCATGGCAGGAAGAGAGAGGCCGGAGCTGGGCCACTGGTGGAATCTGCCCTCATCCTCCCACAGCCCTAGTTGTCAGAGATGCCCACAGTGTATTCCTACATGAGTGTATTTCATGCAGTAGCACGGAAGTAGTGATGTGTCCAGGTTAGTCACCGTGGCCATACATTAATAAAATGTATGGCTGTATTTGATGTTATCTGACAGGTTTTGCTCGCCTGATTCAGACTGATACTGCTTCCTTTGCACCTTAAATTTCATTTAAAAATCTTTTTCTTTTTTCTTAATCATTACAGTATTTTCTACTCACCATCACAGAGACCACAATAGTGACTCCATCAGTCCTCAGTTCTAATCATTATCATGTGCTTGATTTGCAGAATAAAATAAAAAAACAAAACAAACATTTTACACGGTGCAGAATTACAGTTTCAGCAGAAGAATTGTTGATTGTTGAACACTGGAGACTGAATTGAATGAGGCGGCCCCTGAGTAGAGCAGCACTAAAACAAAATGACACTGAGCTCTTAGGGAGACTAATAGCAAAATGGCTGGTAAAATATCGAGCATCTCATGGGGCACCACTTAGACTACACTTTTTGATTAGGTACTTAAGTATTGTATTGACATATGTACAGTAAATTGGAGACAGTAAGGGGAATGTTGCTATTATAAAAACCAGCTTTGTTTCACTTGTGTTTTTATAAACCTCCAATAATCAGTCTTTTACATAAACTGACTACTAATTGACTACTAATATGACGGGTGTTGCCTTGGTGAATTATCACGACTGCAGATTTCTGAATCTCCTCAGCAGCTTTTAGATTATTTTCAGTTTTCTGGCCACAACCTCTGCTCTCACCAGCCTCATCTCTACCTGCAGCAGACAGTTGTTAAACCTCCTGCTGCTCCGTATCACGGAGTAGATGCACAAAGTTAATGAATAGCAGCATTTGGTAGCTGGGGAGCCAGATAGTTTTCCCTGCACCTCAAAATATGTTTATCCCGCTATAGTTCCATATTGTGGTGTCAGATGGAAACATTGGAACTGTAATAAAGAAAATATAAGTTGCTCTCAGTCCCATCTGTTTCAGCTTCAAACACAACTAAACAATTTCTCCAAACAAATGTCTCATTGCTGAGCGTCAGTTCTTTGGATGCACTAATTAAAATCTGTCTCCAGATGCACCCTATATTGTGTGATAAGCCGGTGCCTCCCCATGTGCTGTCAAAAGATTTCTGATTGGCTGGAAGCCCAGCTGGGTCAGCTGGCGGAAATCCACAACTGTAACTGCAAGAAAGTCCAACGTGAGGCTTTCTGAGGAGTTTCTACACATACGGTGCAGGTTGATAGTGACTGTAATGCCGCAAATGACACAATAGGTCATTTTAATGAGCTTAAAACTGCAGTGCCTGCTGCTTTACAATCTGACAGATCATTAAGAAGTTACTGGGTAAAGCACGTGTGTTATCATAGCATGTGGCACAACATGAGCTTTTACCCCTGTATCTGTTATTTGGATCTGTTTGCCATCTGTTTGTTGGATCTGTGAGCACTCATACTCACATTACAGGTACTTTTTTTATTTCAACACAAAAGCCCTAACTGTTACTATGGTTAATGAAATGATAATTATTTTCAGCAGAGCTCACTTTGCTTTGCCAAAGAGCAACAGCTGGTGGACAGTCAGAAATATTGTGTTCACTGGTTTATTCATACGGGGACTTAGTTGCAGAATCTCAAAGGCTCATGTAAGTAGCTTAACCTGGACGAGACTTCGAACAGCAGCTAGGTCACTGCACGCATGCAAATGTAGTCAATGATAAGCTGCCAATTTAGATTTTGATGACGCATTGACATTTTCGCTGAAGTAAACACAGCCTTGTTTCGGTACACACACACACGAACTGTATCCACATTAGCCTCATCTCTGTGCACGGTACAAGGCTCTTGGAAACAGTGCAGTACTCCAGAGCCCTGGGTATGACATGCAGTATTCAAATGCCTTGGCTCCAAATAAAGGCTTGAGGAGAGGGAGCGCAGTGGAAGCCAGGGAGAGTGACCCACATTCAGCAGTAGTGGCTTCATACCCGGCAGCTAGATGGTTGCTCGCGCCTTGCAGGGAGCGCGGCAACTTCCTGACCTCAGCCTCTGCTTCCTGCCAGCTCTGCGGTCTCTCTCCGCTCCGCGTCCCTCGTCTCATTGTCGCTGTCAGTGTCGGCTCCTCTTCTCCCGATGCTTTGATGGGAAATGTCAGCACCTCTCGCCATGGAGCGTGCGCGCATTCAGATCATATGACTCGGGAAGTGATGCCTCTGCCACGGGCCGTCTTGTCAGGACACATCGGGTGACACGGAGAAACGCTGCTTATCTGCACTCATCTCTGATAAAAGAGGAAGAGGGTTAGGAGAGGCTTGGCTGCCTCAAAGTGCCTCCACTTTCACAATGACAAAATAAAATGGAGTCCCTCTGTGAGGCCGGGCACCACCACTACTGCTTCCTTCCTTGCGTCCTTCCTACCTTTCTTTCTCTCTTTCTCAACTGTGAACAGCTTGAGGTCACAGCAGGGGGGAATGTATTTACCTTTTTGAACTTTAATGTGTGTGAATCTCCACTTAAAGGCCTTTGGCACAACTCATTGAAGGAGGATGTAGTGCATGTGCCAAGACTTTAATGAAATGGGCTGTTTTGAGCTCAAGTTAGTTTTTTAGTGCTTAAGGAAAGTTGCATGTGTCAGCTCTGTATGGCGAGCGAAATGCAGATATTTATGCAGGTTTATTCCAGTGCTTGGCTACTACTAAAGTAACTCAGGCCTTTTCTAACCTTGAATAGCTAAGCTGTGTAACTTTAGGTTATCCTTGTTTACATATGTGTTTGAAAGATTCTTATTTAAGAGCCATTTCCATTGAGAGCTGTTTGGTATGCACAGCATATTGTACAGTATTTAGTGGATTTAGTGGAACAAACAAACACTGACCCAGACACAGCCAATTACGTTCTAACTCAACCCAAACCCACAAAGTTCAATCTGGGTCAAGTATTCAGCTCTAAACTCCTTATCCACACATCCATCCTTTCTCCACCCACTACAGACTGATAATATTATCACTTTTGTTTTAGTTTAATCAACAGACATCACATCCTGATCAGGGGATACAAACCTGTGTACTATTATCATGACCAGTGGCTTCTGCTTACGCTCCTGTTCATTAACCTCCTCGACCCTGCTGGAGCTGCCGGTGGGCTTATTCATCAAGCATGATGTGAAGACATACAAATATTTCAATACTAATAAAGAAATATCAAGCTGAATAATACAACAATGTGTAATAATGAACCCTAGAATCCTAAAAATGTTCTGCAGGAAATGGACTGACCAGGGCCCCAATTAACCACTTAATCAAACTTGAATGAACTTGTGAGTGGAAAGCGTAAATTGTGCTGGACCTTTGTGATGTGCTCTGGATTGTGGGGTTTTTTTGTGTGTGTTTTTTTTTAATCACAGGTCACACAATTTTAAAATTGTATGTTTGGAAAGAAAATTGCACAATTTCCTCCCCATCATCTATTCCCATTGCTGAGTCTCAGCATGCAGGCATTTTTGGAGTCTAAATGGCTTTCATTAATCCATTTCAGTTAATATAATGTAAAATACTACTGAGTGGTGTTCATTTAAGCTCATTCTCCTCAGCTCTTTTGCATCAGTTTGGTTTTTAAACATGTTTATCAGGAGTTAGTCATCAGATTACAGATGAAAGCTCTACCTCTGCATGTCATTATTTTGTCCATTAGATTAGAAATTAATCTTAGAACTATTGTGCGTTTGTGTCGGTGATTGGTGTGGCCTACAAAATTTTCACTTCACATCATCAACTTCTTTGCTTTGATATTTTGTTTCCTAAATGGGTTTTCTATATTTATATACAATAGGAAAATGCTCATATTTATCTCACGCTTTGGAAAATCAGTTGATCAATGGTGTGTTTGTCTGACACTGACAGATGGACAAACACAGCCAGACCTGAGGATTTTCTGTTCTTTTCCACTTCTCCCAGTGCATATTTGAATACTGTCTGATCCTCCTGCAGAGTGTTCGTTTATAGACGAAGCCTGAGAGACAAATTGACAAAAGCTCAGAGCTCCTCATTTCCTTGGTCTGCTAGGTAATCAAACAGGCAGTCCTCAGGTATAAAAAAAAAGCGTGTTTTTCATTTCACTGTGCAGGCTTACCGTCAATGTTTTATCTTTGTAAATTCTTTTTGAACTAAAACTCCTTTTTAACTCTATGCGATCACCAAATCTTCTTTGTTCTCTGTCTAAACATATTTCTTGGTTTTCATCTGGACAGGTTTACGTTCAGTCTCGGCCGCACAGAAAATGTGTTTGGTTGTGCTGCAGCTACAGTTGTGAAATACTGTGATGTCTCTCCAGGAATCGAGATGCATTTTATTTGCTGGTCTTTGCTGCAGTCTCACAACATACAGTATTTATGTCTGTAGTTTCACCCGGGTTTGTCTTTGACATCTTTGTCTGCCAGACCGGTTTGTTTATAGGTAAATAGTTCAGGTGATGGTGACAGAGACAACAGTAAAGGGAAGCTCATGCTTCTGAGCAAACATCTTAGTTAGAATTTGTGACTCCAGAATAAAAGGTTCCTCTTGCATTGGAAATGTTCTTGCACTATAGGAACATAGAATAGAATGTGACTATTACTTACTATTGGTCATGGCTGCAGAGTTATGTGTCCAGGGCTGGTTCAGTACATGACAGGAAATGAAACTGCTTTATTATACACAGATTTCACAGGGTTCTCAGAATGAATCATAGAATTATATATAGATTTTGGAGCTTGTGTCTTCACTTCAACAGTCAAACATACATCCATTCTGAAAACCTCTGAGAGGACACTGAAGGTCTAATACACTACATCTAAATAATTTTTTTTGACATCTTGACAAATTAAAATCTTTATCAGCTCAGAAGGTTCATTTAACCTGACATCCTCTGCAGATTAGGTTTCAGCCGGGATCAACAACAGTTAAATAAAATGTGTGCATTGCTGTGATATGATCAGAGGAAACAGCTGATAGAAATACATTTGGGGCAGCTTTGAATCTTCTCTGGAGTTTCACGCCTGCCAACACTCCCACCCCCTCCAAGTATCAGCAGAACTGTTTACTTGGCTTCATTCTTCCATAATTAGAAGACACCCAATGAAAAATAGAAATCATGGCAGTGTAGCAGGGTTGACACAGTAATAATATGAATGTTCATGTCAAGTTCACCAGAAAAACACATCTGGAGCATCTCTCTATGGGCACATGAGTCAAAAGATGAACTTTTTCAGAAAGCAAAATGAGTGGTTAATACTCAAAAAGCCACAAATGTCCCTGATTAACAGCAGTTCTGCATGAAGACCGGGCCAAATTACCCCACACATCTGGGAGACTGATTAATTCATCAAGACGTGTTGGCTGCAGCCACTGCTGCTCCATGTACTGTAATCGGTTAGTGGCTTTAAGGAAGTGTTTCCTTTTTTTTTTTTTTTTTTTTTTTTTTTTACATAGCTAAAATGGCTGTTGCGCTTTATATCAGAAAAGACTGAGAATCAGAACATGTTCACTCTGTTGCTCTTAATCTAACAGCAGATTTCAGTCCATGACTGGGTGACATTCAGTGACGGAAATGCAATAATGTGGAAAATCAGAGGAGGGGAATATGTGTAGGTTGATAAGCAGGTAGTGAGGCATCTGCCCCCAGAGGTTATCATGTTTCTGAGTCAGCATCAAATTTCTGTCCCCCTTCCTCCTCCATTAGATCATTTTCTAGCTGCACAAAGCAGCCCTCTTCCAACACATACAACCTTACGTGGTTATCTTCGAAATCTTTAGGGGGTTTAGGGGACAAGACTAAGATAAGCCGTATTTTCCACTGCAGGCAGCCTCCATTTACCTGTCCCTCCCCTCTTTCATGTTGTCACAGACAGAAATTGGTGAGGTTTTATTACTATCTTTCCCTGCCTCCCTCCTCCTTTCTGCTTTTTTTTTTTTTTTTTTTTTTTATGATGCCTGCCAACAGATTTGCCGAGCCAATCTGTAGTAATAGACACGGCTCTACCCAGCGTGAAGGATTGTACTGCCCAGTAGGCTGCAGTTTCAAAGGAGGCAGTGGTGTGGAGAAGCTGCATCTTTCCACTACAACTAACTTTTGATTTTAATGATGTACTCTCTGCCTTGAGTGAGTGTTCTTCACAGTTGTTATTTGCAAAGATCAAGAGATGTGCTGTTTACCGCCGTCATGAGAGCAAGACTCTTAAGGTCGTATCAGGTTGGATAAAATTGTTGAGAAATTCCAGTTCCCTGTAATTTTATTTTATTTTTTTACATTTTAGGCTGTTAAGATGCTAACATGGACCATTTGTGATGCCATTGTTTGCCAAAACCTTGTATTCACTGTAAACACTGGGCGGTTGGAAGTCACAACACAGCTGAGAGGAAGGAGTGGAACAGAAGTCAGTCATTAGGGTGCATTCATGATGGCCTATTGAAGGTAGAGCAGTGCTGTTTGGCCCCGATTTGAATGCACCTTGGCAGAGTTTCTCTGCCTTTTATGCAGCATAATGGGAGTAATGGTAAATGAATAATGGCTGAGATAATGCATTGAGAGCACATGGGAAAGTAGCCAATCTCAATGGGAAGAAATTCAGATAAAGACGTGATTGGGTTAATGCATATTCATAAAACACAGCAGCCATCCAGGACAGCTAATCTAATAATGGTGAATGCATGAATTGGTTTTTCCACTTCCTTCTTGGAGGCACAGTCTCCATGACGAGCCTTGTTACCTTCCTACCACTTATCCATTTGAAACAGAGCAATATTCACTCCAGCATCTGCACTGAGGTATTCCTACAGAGGAAAGGCTTTTAGCTCAATATATGGCGCTGCTTGTTTGCTGATATAACATATAATGTAAATGTTTTTGCATACAATCACATCAGCGGTTGTGTTGCCTGAAATTAAAGCTTGTTTTTTGCTTCTATATCATAAAACTGAAAAAATCACATAACTTTTTGCCTGGTGGAAATAAGCATCAAATTTTCTTTCAGCCCAGAAACCTCAAAGTCCAGTTGGCACATAGACTCTTGGAGCACACAGGGCCTTTTTAAAGAGAATTTGAAATGAAGCACTACAGTAATTACCCAGGATCTGACAGCGACAAGGCAACCCTCGGCTGGCAGGGACACTGCTGGACTTCACCCATCTCTCTATAATATTTCCCAGGTGCACTCACCTGCTGCTACGAGGATGGATTAACCTCCGCCCCTGGAGCTGTGGGGCTGTAGTGCTGCACCCATATTACCATACATCATCTGTGACAACATGCCTCCTGGTCACATGCACATATTGGCATGGCATGCACATACAGTCGGGCTTTTTCTCATTCGTATTCCCTCTCATGGTTGCAAGTCAACAGACCTGCACAGACAGTTTCATAGAGAAGGATATGGAGTATTAGCTCCAGAATTAGCTGACGGCGCAATTTAAGCTCATCACTTTAGATTCCATTGATTTTTGAGGTTGAAGAATCCATCTGCTGCTGTTGGCTGTTAAGGTTAATAGTGCCCTTACATCACTTCTTTTACTTGACAATCTGGAAACCACAATTGAATTTGCATATTTTAAATGATGTTAAAGATTTTACTTGATATTTCTACCATGTATGTATCAATAGAAGCTAATCAAGGTGTTTTAACCTTTATGGGTTTTAGGTGTCTAAATTTTCATGACATCTGCAGTTAGAGAGTTGTATTAGAGAGTAGTGTATTGTAATGAAAATGGCACTATGGTGAATATATTCTTAGAGAGAGATCATTGTTATTCTTTGCTTTGTTAAAACAGACAAGAAAACACAGGGTTAATGCAACATAACAGAATCAAGCCGGGGATGTTACCTCATGTGCATTTTGACCATTAGGCCATAATGGTCAGTTAATATTTTTACACTCTGTTTCTAGACAAATTCATCCATGTTTTCAAATATGTCAAATCTAAATATAATAGTTTGGATAGATTTTGCAGATATTGTGTGTGACCCCATCTACGTACCCTGCCACCCGAAGTGAGGAAGCTGTGCAGCAGAGTATCTGACTTTTTCCAAAGGGAACCATTTCTTGTGTAAACATCATGCATGCTGTAATGGGGGGTGGGGGGGGGGGGGGGTTAAAGGGAGTTCAAAGGGAGTAGCACACTGTGCTGCTGTTGGCCTCTGGCTATTGCTACTGTATGTCTTTATGTCTTGGTAGTGGTGATGTCTAATAACAGAAAATGACATTTTTATGTGGACAGTAGCATTTGTGAGAACAGTTTCTTAAGCTTCCTAGAGCTGCATGCAGCAGGACTGACTGTACCTCCCCCCCACACACACCCACCTGCAGCCCCCTCCTCTCTCTCCTTACAGTGAAGCCCCGCTCTTCATACCACCATGTGTGAAACCTTTCTTCTTTCATCTAATTTCTTTGTTCTTCTCGGGGGAGGAGTGGGCTCCAGAGTGGAGGTTCCCGCTGCTGGAAGGTTGTTATGTTTGGCTGATTTAAATTAGAATAATTCTGAGCACACTTCTCCAAACTGATGCCTCCCAGCAAACTAGGACAGATTTGTTATGGCCATTTGCTATGCCCTCCCATGCTCTTTAATGTCTGTTTAGCGCTCCAGCTTCACAGCTCTGCAGCGAGTCATGAACTCTCACATTTATTTATTTTTTTTACTTTTACATTTTAAGGAGAGTGGGCAGCGCTTCTTCAAATCATTTGCTAGATTTGATGGCACGCTTGGAACAACCCAACTAAAATGTGTATACATGAAACTTTCTTTTTTGAAGTAGTCTGTAAGAAGTGGATTGGTAACAAATCCAAGACACATAATTCTCCATGGCAGTGAGGTTTTAAGGACTGTGGTTGTCTTTGTTTATTCCTCTGTGGGAAGTGTTTTGTTTAAGAAGGCAATTCTTCTTGTTGTACCACTAGAAAGCATCCTGCAGCAAAGGGACCAAGAGAGACTGCGAAGTGTTGTTATTTCAGGCTCAGACTTGAAGGCTGGCTCCTCTCAGTTTTTACATTTTTTTTGTTGGTCTCAGTGGAAAATTCAGGATCTTGTTTTCACACTTTACTTATTTTTTCTGTTAGGTCACCAAACTCTCTTAACTGTACAAACATTAAATTTCTCATTTCAGACTGAGATTTGATCAATGACATAATCAACATCCCTAAAACTGCCTCATAAAGCTTCCTGTTCTGCTGAGTTTGTCATAGAGGAGTGAAAAGAAGAAGACGTCCTGCTGTCAGAAATCAGCGAACAAAAACATCACAAATTTAACCGAGTCAGTGTTAGAGGAGCCAAAACAATAATCCATCTGTCAGTGACGTGTCATCAGAGCAGCTGTGACAGAAACAAAGAGGAAATGGTTTAGGCTACAAGACATTAGATTCTAAAGATCTAATGTCGTCTTTCTAAAGCAAAGCCGTCCATGACTAATGTGAGACGACAGTCACTGAGATATCAGACCAGAGAATAATGCAGTAGGTGATGTTACACTGTTGGGTGTTAGAACAGGGGACGATACAGGACAGTGACCCACAGCTGTCAGTGAGAGAACAATTATCTGCCAATAAATACACTAAAATCTGAAAAAACCTCTCAGTACATTGGCAGCCCTAATGATGATGATGATGATGATGATGGCGGCTCTTTTAACTGCAGTCCGTCTATTGGCAGATGCTACAATTTACAGATGTCCCTGAAACACCTCATATATTTGTCATTGCAAAATGTGTCAGTATTAGGGACCATCAAGGGCACCTTTTCCCCTTTGGGGCCCCAAGCATTTGCTTGGTTTGCCTCTCCTGGTGGTGCCTCTGATTACATACAGCACATTCCGTACATATACATTATCTCCCTTCCTTCACTGACAATGAGTGATGTGTAAAAAAGTTGCTGTATGAAGTTTCAGCTCCTTAGTATTTGTATTGAATACAGTTAATTACCTCTCCATCAAGACTGCCTCCATTAACACTCTTCCCACCCACAAAGCAACAGTTAAGGACTCCAATAATCACTGACTATTACAGCCCACAGAGCAGAGGCTATTCGAAATGAATTTGACACCTACCCAGTCTTGCACCTTGAAGTGGTCATGCACACTTAAAGCATTTCATGCAGTGGAAGATAAAATCCTGGATGTTTTAGAACAAAGAGAGCATACTTAACAAACAGCTTAAATATGCACTCTGCTTGTTATCATGAATATACTGTATAAATTAAGTTAGAGTGGGTGAGGTGTTTGTGTATTTATGTGCATCCGTTGCTAACAGGGTCTAATGTCCTCAGTGTCTTCTGAGTATTTCTAATTCAAGATGATTATGATACTATTGCCACGGAACATATCCGTCAGCTGCCATCAGAGAAGTGTTAAAATCACATATGTGGACACCTCAGATACGGCTGTCACTCAGTGTTCCGGATAATTGTTTTAATTAGTATTTAAGGACTTCTCTGGCCTCTTCTCTTCTGTCGCTCACTGTGAATGGAGAAACAATCCTGTATTTCTTTGTGCTAATTACATGTGCTGTGGTTTGACTCTGGGCACATATATTCATTTCAAACGTTTCATAATTGATGAAAAATCCATGTAATGACACTAATTATGATATATGTGATCAAGCATATAACCCCTCCAGGGAAACACACCTCTTGCCACCTCTCTCGACTCCTCTCCAGCCCCCTCACGTGCCATCCTAACATGTGATTTGTCATTCACTTACACACTACCTGCCACTGCCTTGGAAAGCAGATAGCTTAACCCTGTTTGCATCAACCCTTTAATCCTTTCAGATCAGACAAAGTCGTATTTATTGCAGTGCAAAATCATTTTGACAAGAAAATCATCCATTGCGACTGATACTCCTGCTTCACTGAAGGTATTTTTAGTAAGGTCTGCTGGGTAAGTGAGAAATTTTGATTGAGAGAGTCAGAAAGCGGAGTATTACAGCACACAGCGAGATAAGCAGTTTTTTAATGTTGAAAACATGAAGTGGCTCTTGATTGTAAAAGACATAAATGCACGATGATGGGGTGTTGGAATATAAAAACTAAAGAAATCAAAATAACATATTAACCAAAAACATATGATAAAAGCTCCAAAGTGAAACTCCAAACACAGGAAGCGAGCATGAATATTTGAACAGCTGTACTCTCTGCTGTATTTCATGTTTAACATGTCTAAACCTGAGTCATCCTGATGTTTTAGTCTGTAGTGTTATTTTCCATGCCTGAGATTAGATTTTAATTTCCACTTCATTTCCTCACGACATAAAAACCACCTATATTTAGAGCCGATATTCTGAATTTTCCAATCATTCCTTCCACTCTCTGTGTAAAATACCATTAGAATAATTCTACTGAGATCGTTCATCATATGACCACACACAGAGTGGGACTGTTTTGCGTTATCTGTCATCAGATATGGGATTATGAATTCAAAAACACATTGCCTCGAGATTAAATCAGGATTTACCATTCTTTCATAAAACGCTGTTACCAGGCAACAAGCCTAAACCAGCAAGGTGTCCGAATGCATATGTTTGCAATATTAGCACTTCATTTACTTAAGGAAATTGCTACATGTCACAAGAAGGGGGGGTTAATTATTCTCTCCTGCTGAAACCTGAGATAGAGGCAGGCGCTGAAATTGAATTCATAGCGAGTGGTGGAGGATTGTTTGGCTTCGGCTCATGTCGCCTGCGAGCCACAGCGAATGGCTCATGTAGTTATTCAGCTCTCGCTGCCCAGATCATCACAGAGTCCCTTTGTGCAACAAATGCCATTTTGGTGCTCGTCTACTGTCGCAACTGAACATTGAGAAACATGATCTGCGACACCAAAGCGTCCTTTGATGCAGACTAGGCTGAATAACAGCTTCCATCTGTGTAAAGACAAAGTGCGAAAGCTGCGTCGTCTGTTGCTCTCACTGAAGCACTCTTTAAGTACACAGCATGTGCATTAACTTGTTAGGCAGCATCAATGTACCCCTTATCGTCTGGTGCAGTTAATTGAAGCCTAATGAAAGCAGCAGACCAAAGTGGCAGCAGGGCTGAGGATGCAGAGGCAGCTTAGCCCTCAAACTCTTTTTTTTTTTTTTTTTTTTTCTTGTCTCTCACTTTCAATGTCCCTCCCTATCTGTCCCCAGCCAAGCGGGTGCTCGACTCTGCTATCTTAGTGCACGTCAGAGAGCTCGGTGTGCGAGAGCAAGCCAATTGGAACTGACAACAGGTCCCCAACACCCTCTCCCCACACCTCTTGGTGTTGTGGCGGTTGTGTGCTCCCTCCCTCAGGGTCCGGTGTTATCTGGTGTGGAGGAAGGCGAGGGGGAATAGTTTGTGTTTACGGAGCTCAAACACCTGGGCCCAGTTTGTCTGCCACCTATCATGTTGTACAACGTTAAAGCTTCACTGGGCAGCGCTTTTTTTTTAATGTGGAAATACACCCATCAGCCAAAGGGCGACACAAAGTGGGACAAATGAAAGATGGAGCGGCGTCTCTTCTCTCCAGGCTGAAATACTGTAGGTTTCCCCAAACATTTCATTATTTGACTTTGGATTGATCGACCCATCACATTGACTTCGTGTCTGGTTAAATCCTTCTTGTTGGTTTACCTGCTGTAGGATCAGCTAACTATCACTGACTTGTTGTAAACACATCTGATTTGGCGTACTTATGTAGAAGCAAGGATAATTAGTCACAAGCTGCTGCCATCATTGCTTTGCTCTGGGCCAGAGATCAAACCGTAGTTTTAGATTTCGGTCAGGACCAAAATGAACCAGAGTCTGGTTAAAATTTAATGCTTAAACATTTATTTTAAACAAATATTTACTCATTAAAATCATCCTTAGATTGTGTTTTACACAGGCAAAGTCACTGTTTGGCTGCTTATATTAAAACAGCATCTAACAGTTTTGAATTTTATTAAATCAAAAAAAAATCATGTTAATATATCTCAAAGTATCACATTAAGGTATTCTTTTGGTGTGAGTTCCAACAAATACACACATATTTCATATGATACCCAGTCTTAGCTTTGCTTAGTGAACTTCCAGGTTCCAGATTGAGTCAACACATGAACAACTGCTCTATGTTCCAGTACATGTTTAAAACTGGACACTGGAGCTGTATAGAGCTAAAGCATTGCATTACACTGACCCCTATGGGTTGAAAGGTTCAGATCTGTTGCATTATGGCCACATGCATCATCACAGATGGAGGTGATCAGGTTTGGTCTGGAGTGCAGTTCATCTTTGAAGCTGCGCTCTCAGTTTTCAGTGAAGCTGTACATTAGGTGCCACTTTTATCTTACCAAAAATTCCCCGTTGATATATTTTGTGCAGGTCTATGCACCCAGAACTTCTTATTACAAACCAAGTCAGGTTTCTGAGGACAGGGAACACAAAGGATTTTTTTTATTTATTTAGGCAGCAAATGTAAAGTTACTGCACAGCAAACTGCGACCCCCAATGCACAGCTTCCAAACATGTCATCCATCGAGGTCAATATTCATTAACAAACAGTTATTAAACACTGCTGCCCTGCCACAACAGTCAAACAGAAAATGCCATTTAGTCATTTTATCACTACTGAATTCTCTGCTAAAAATAGCCGTACCTTTTCAGCAAACCACAGCAGTGCATAACCTTTTCATGTAGTCAGGAGAGCAGCGTATTGTCACAGCCCTTTCATGCGTTAAAAAGCTGGTAGCCGCGTGTTGCATTACTGTACTATCACTCACGGCACACAACACCCCGGACGTAAGTGTCCAGGTGAACAATGAATGCGTCCGTATTTGTGCCATATGTGGAATGTGGCTCGCAGCCAAAGGAACCAGGCATCCAGTTTTATCTTCGGCTGCCTTCACCTCAGCTGCGCTTTGTAGGAGTGAGAGGAAAAGAAAATGTGAACTTGACTTTGATCGAGGTCTGGGACTGTGTACACAAAAGAATAAGATGCTCTATTTTTTGCACACCGCTGCTGAATACCAAAAAAAAAAAAAAAAAAAAAAAATTCCAGCTCGTACTGTGAGAAGTAAATGTCGGGCCACCAGCTGCAGAGGCTCACAGGCTGGAGGTGAGTGCTCGATGGAACATGGACCTCAAACTGTCCTGGCTGTGACTGCGGTGATGGGCGGTGGTGTGGCCATGTTCTCCCGGCTCACTGCGCTCATGTTTTCATGTTTTGAAGAGGGTGAGGAGGCTTGCTGTTATTGTCACTGTCACTGGTAATATCGCCATGCTTTATGCACACATAATCGAACGAGGAACACACCCACCCCACGACTCTGCACGTGGCCGCATGTGTGCAGGCATTGTGTGTGTGTGTGTGTGTGTGTGTGTGTGTGTGTATATATGTGCATGTATGTGTATCAGTTAGATGTTTGGGGACGGACGCAATTGAAATTCAGGCCTGGTCCTTCACTAACCCCCCCTCCCTCCCCGCCCCTCCAGCCGTTACAGTTCTGGCCTTGGCTGATTTTGCTGAGTTTCACGTTCCTATCTGAGATTTATTATCTCCTACCCTGGCTGGTATTTTATGGTTTAATGACCAGCAATCGCTCCCATCATCAGGGTCAGTTACAATTACATCCACTTTGCCTCTGCTCAAGCAAATGCAACTTCGCTGCCTCTGGGATTCTTTTTTTTTTAGTCTTGAATCCCACAACTTCTACCTTTGCTATGACTACAGATGAGAAATTTTGAAGAAAGATTAAAATCCAGATATTCGAGCCCCCTGGACATTTTATCCAACTGCTGTGCCTGGTTTTTTATGAGTTATCTGGCCTATTTGGCCTTGAATCTGTAAATGAAGCACTCAAAATCACCACTGAATGATGTGAACAGCTGGAACAAAACAACAGCATCAACTCTAAAATATCAAAATGTCATGTTTCACCATCCTTTATGAATTAAAGGCCCCATTCTGAACAGTTTCCCAGTGTTTCATTTGAAGTGTTGATCTCCATCAGAAGATACATTTGTGGTTTTAAGAACCAAAAACCATCTCATTGTAGTTTTACATCTCCTCTCTCAGGCTTCTCTCTGGAGCTCTAGTAACAACAGTTCAGTCAACCAATCAGAAGAGAGGATCTGAGTCTCACTTCTGATTGGCTGTCTGTTTTCTGAGTGATCGATTTAAAAAAAACCCCAGCAGATTTCAGGTAAACACTCAGAGAAACCAAATCCTGCAAGGTTGGATGGTGGATCCAGGTGGGCTGGGCTTTAGGCGTGGTTAAGAGCAGTGACTGCTTTGTTGTGACATCACAAAGTTCCAGAAGTCCTGACGGCTCGTTTTGAGGCTCAGTGTCTGAATACAGGCTGTGTGCATTTCTCTGTGGACTGAGGCTTTGATACTTTCACAGTATTAATATAAAACCTAGACCTTACTTTATACAATATGGGACCTTTAAACAATGCATGTAAGTGAACACTCTTCTCTCTCTCAACTGATTGACTTTGATTTCACATTTGAGCTTATCTGCCATGACCACATGTGTTTATATTGAAAACTTCTGTACTTAAGCACCAAATTGGGAAATAAAATCTTGTCCATGTTCTTGAGTTGTTGAATATAAGTGTCTCTCTGTAAAGCTCACATTTATCAGCCCAGTTGCTTACATTCTTGCGGTAGAGAAGACTGTCCGAAACTTAAAGAGGTTTTTTGATGTATCATCGGCTGCTCATCACTCCTCACCTGTCTCACCTTCACCACATCTGTTTTCCACTGTTCTTCACTGCCATCAACCATCTCCACTATCTCCTCTCCTCTGAACTAGCCTGTAATGGCCTCCTCTCCTCTCTCACATGGCGGAAAACACACTACAGTTATTTTGACAGCGGAGCGGGGCTCTGACGAATCACGTCCTTTAGCAGCAACATTCCAGCACATTCACATTCATTTTGTTAGAGATGAAGCTGAGGGACATGAATAATGAGTTAGCCCTTGTTGGCCCCGTGTTCCTGCTGTGAAAGCCAAGCACTTTACTTTGTATAATTTACTTCATAAACCTCATACATGACACACACACACAGCACAAGGATGCACACATTAACCACCCCTTGACTTCTATAGCCCAGAACAGCCCTCATAATGCAGCACACACGTTACTGATGCAACAGAATGTAAAACTATAAGTTATTAAAAGAGCAAATAAAAGCTCCTGTTTTTTTTTTTTGTGGTTGTTTTTTTTTGTAGTTTTGAAGAAACTAACCACTATTTTTCAAACACACCACTTTGGTGTTTTACCCAGAGTCAGGTGGAAAGATCAATATCAATTTCAACTCTGTGTGGAGTACAGATGCAGGATAGCTACTCTTTTTTTAGAGGAGACAGTGCATCCAGTGCGTTTTCTCTTTCTAAAGCTTCCTGTTGTCTTCACCTGCTCCCTCCCCCTCAGGAGGTGGTTTCTCAACCTTTTCAGTGCCAGCGCGTTCACACGGAGCTCAGCCAGTTTAAAATAGGCGGCTACCTGCTTGTGCAAACTCTCTGCCTCTGAGTGAAAAGTATATCATGTCTGCTGCTGCAGGAAATTAAATCATGTCTTTACATTTTGACTTATGAGCATTTTCTTTTTTTGTAAGTTAACACTGGCTACAGAGACAGCAGTTACAGTAGCATGGGTGTACATACAGACTGCAGTGTATGTCTAACATTAGTGCAGCATTTGAGGATCAATGTAGGAGGATGGTTAAACCTGCACTTCAGAGCTGGATAAGTATCAACAATAAGCCGGTGTTTGTCTTTGACTGATCTGAACTCAGGGGCAAGGGGGAAATATATTCTTTGAGGTATTCTCTTTGTGTAAGTTACTCAAACATGAGGTAGTCAGTCCTTTTTTTTTCATAGCACCATCTTAAAAATCAGTGTAGCCACCTGCACAGCAGCTACTCTGGAGCTGTAGGGCTGCCACCAGCATGACTTCATAAAGGAGGACACCTCAGCAGGGTGAAGTGGGTAAAAAACACAGCTACAGCTGCAGCTTGTGTGTGTGTGTGTGTGTGTGTGTGTGTGTGTGTGTGTGTGTGTGTGTGTGTGTGTGTGTGTGTGTGTGTAAAGTACACAAATATGTAGCAGTTTGGCTGCTGCAAATTCATACACACAAAGCCTGAGACAGATACCAAGTGTTATTTAGAGCAAATAAAAGAAGAGGAAAGGATCCTAATATCTGGATCTACAATAATATTCTTCAAACTGAACTAAAAGTCAGAATATTTTTGCATCTATTTTGCCTCTATTTTTCCTGTTTATATGTCTCTTGAAAGTCCCCAAACATATTTAAGTGAAATTAAATCGTTGGCCTACTCTTTTAAAAGACCTGTAGAAAAATTGGAGTGGTTGGTCTGAGTGTACAGCCCCCCCCTCTCCCCGAGTAATAGTCGTGACTTGTTAGATTTAATGGACTGCACATACAGTATAGAGCACTTTTCTAGTTATAGGCACCGCTCAAAGCTCTTCACAGTACTTACCACATTCACCCATTCACACACACATTCACACATCTCGCCCATACACACTCATACAGACTGGGACTGGGTTCACCGACCTCTTGACTAGGGGACGACCTGCTCTGCTTCCTGAGCCACAGCCACCCACACGGCCGTCGTCTGGTGCCAAAATTCACCCATCTTTTGAATTACCACCACCTGACTGACTGTGGCAACATTTCACTAACAGTCATTCAGTCATTACACTGGATGATGAAAGTGTTCTCAGCCAGAGCCTCGAATTTGCAGCAACATTAACAGTAACAAAGAAAAGTGTTTCTGTTGAATTGGGATCTCTTGCCAAATTTAAAAATACATATAAACTTTCCAGCAATGCACCTTCCTCCTCCACCTTCTGTGGTGATTCAGGTGATATTTAGGCAGCTCGGGAAATAGGAGAGAGCAGAGGCCAAGTCAGTCAACATCTGGTGGTAAAAGTGAAGATGGCTTTCCTGCAGTATCCAGCCGCTCTGTCTTTAATTATGGCTTCCTGATGAATATAAATGGATGTGTGAAATATCATCTTCATAACTTTCACACTCTAAGAGTTAAGCTGCGTTTGACCATTAAAAGTGACAGCGAAGCAGAATTGTTTATCACATACAGAAGGTTTTCCATGCAGCTTTTAACACTGTTAACTGTGGGTTGTTTTTACTATTTACCCTTCAGCATAGTTTCCAGTTCTATTTGAGAAAGTTGAATTTATTGGAAATCTTTGACGTGCGTACAAAGCAGATAGAGAAAGAGTTCCTTTTCCCCCAGGTATCAGTAACCCAGCATCAGTTGGTCCATGAAAACGACACTGACACGAGGTTCGGAAAAAGCAGAGATCTGGGTGCCAGAAACCTGACTCTCGTGGGACGTTGAAATATGATTGCACGCCGCCTGTCGCAAGCCATGGCTGTCAGCGCATGGAGGAGATGGCATCTGCACTCAGCAGCGAGCTTCATTCATCTCTCCCCTCTTTATTTAGCTTTGCAAGCCAAACGAGTTGGAGGGCTGGGAAGTGCAGACTCCTCATCAGCTTTTTAACTAGAGGCACAATTGGTTGGCTCATTTGGCAAAGCAAGGCAATTAAGAGTGGCTGGGTGAGGAGACAGAAGAGGGAGAGCAGGCGAACAAGAGGAAGACGAAGCGCGGAGGGAAGAGTTTGGAAGATGGAGGGAAGTGGAGCGGAGTGATTTAAATGGAGCCTGGGGAAGTACATTAAGGTGGGGTTGACATGAGGACAGTATTAGAGCCGGGCGTGAAGAGGTGAAAGCAGCGGGGCTGTAATGATTACATAAGCTCTGTGATGTGAGATGATTCACGTCACTTGCCTTCTCTGTTTGCTTCACTTTAGTGGGCTTCGTCGAGAGAACGTGTGACGTGTGTTGCCAAAGCAAAGATGAAAAACTACTCGTGATTATCTGAAAGATAAACGTGGATTAAGAACAGTGATGGTAGAAGATTAAACCATCATAAACGTACAATATATTTTTTCCCCTCAGAACAGTTTGTAAATCAGTTCCTGTTTCTGTTTAGTTTCCATCACGTTGGCAGTGCCACTGTCTCTGCTCAGGCCAGAGCCCATTCGAAGCCACCCCAGCTCTTCTCCGTCCATCTGTACATTGTCAAGTTCTTTATTTTCCATTTTCTTATCAGTCACTCTGGTCGGACAATTGGCTACAAAATACTGTCTGTTCTGTGCCAAACATGCCTAAAGCTGGTTTTGCTATTTTCAAATGTCACTCCAGTCAATAATATCAGTTTGTAAATCTTTTTTTCAGCTTCTTTCTGACGTCCTGAAACCGAGCTGGCTTGTGTGGACTCTTGTTTCTGTCTTCTCTTGAGTAGAGTTAATCATTTTGGTTTAGCTGAAAGAGTCTGCTGTAGTGTCAAACAGCAGCCTGGTATTTGTAGGTTTCTTTATCTGCTTCACTTGTTGCAGGAATGGTTGACGCTCAGGAAATGAATATTTTATAACTTCTTTGGGAATAACTTTGCTGTTTTATCCTCTATAGGATCACTTGCTGAAAACTGTCTTTTGGTCTTACACCTCCTCCTGACTGGATGCGATGTGGACGAGCGAACGATTGAACATAAGTTTGTTTCACTGTTTCCCGGTAAAGATATCCCAACCTGCTCCATGGGTCGGGGAACAGGTTGGATTGACGTGGCACTTGTTTGGAAAACCGCTCACCCTGGGCCCACCTTTTCTGAGTTATATCGTGTTTAAATCTGTGAACTTAATCCTGATTAGCAGCTGCAAAATTTAAAATATTGGAAAAAATTTTTTAAAAGTGGTGCAGAAAAGCATATCGTCCCCATGCTACATCGCTCATAGTATATGTGGACAGTTCTTCATGCACTGAGGTCCCTGTGGTATCAGTTTGAATACATATCTGTTCTGTTAACCACATGTCCTGTGTTCTCCTTTGAGAAAAAAATGTGAAACCACAAGAGAGTATAGTTTTTATTTTTTGGTTTCATGATGGTGCCCCCTAGTTTTGCACTGATTTAAAAGAATACTCTTCCAGCATCCGTGTACATAGATGGAGACCTGATATTGAAAAGCAATCAAATCTTTGCATAAAGCAGAAATGTCATTGTTCTGTCATAGGCAGAGCAGATGAACACACAGAGCCACACAGCAGCTGCTGCACAACACAAGAGCCACAGACTCTAAACAACAGCCCACACCGGCTTTCCTGCTAAAGTCTCCTTCTTATCTGACTTGCAAACATGAGCACACATCTTGTCCTGTTCTTTCACTTGTAGAACAAGAGACCAAACAAACCTTCATCCAGGGAAAAGTGCACTGTTAGCTGCTAACGTCAGTTTGCAGGCTAGATGGCTAATTATCTGCTCAGCTGCAGCGCGTTAACCAGCGTGTAGACGTCCCTGCAGAAATCACTGTGGTCCGGTCAGATCCTGGTCTGCTTCTTATTCTCCAGCACACATGTCTGCCCTTGACATGTAGCTACAGAGGAAGTTTGTTTTCACTTTGTGTCTCCTTCCCTGCCCGCTGTCAATCAAAGACAGACAGGGACACACCCCTCCAGCTGCTGTCAATCAAACACAGACAGGGACACACCCATCCAGCTGTCTGAAACAAAAAGGAACATTTCTGATATTTCCCCAAAGACCTTTTTTCTTTCTTTTAATAAAAAAAACACTGACATTGTTTCTAACTATGTGTGATTTCAGTTGCATTTTAAATATGAGCTAAAAAATCTCTATTTTTCTTTTGTTATCTCCCTGTGAATAGAGAGCTGCATTTCATCTACAGGTAGTGTCCATGTTATGGAGCTGAAAATAGCCAGAAGTACATTAAAGGAGGGACTGCATCTGTTGCTCTGTTCTTGGGTCTTTTAGAGAGATGGCCTTACATTACATTTCATGTGGCTTGTATGAAACATTAATGTTGTAGGAGCCGTCCATATACAGGCCCTGAACAAATAGCGGTGCCATTTCAAGGCACATTTAATTGAAAGACCATGTTTTAGTTGTTTTGCTCTCCACTAACTGGACCAACCATGTGCTGAATACACAGAAACACCGTCAGTAAAGGTTTAAATGAACACTGTCGCATGTTGGAGTGAAACGTCTACTGAAGTGAGACAGTGAAGATGGAGAATGAAAGTGAACATGGTTGTAACTGAGAAGAAGCATTGCAGGAACAGATGTGGTCTTCCTACACCTGCATCAGCGTTTCATTTTTAAAGGTGATATTTGTAAGTTTTGCTGTCGCTACATAGCTAACTTTAGCATTAACAGCTGTTTACATACCAGTATAGAAGAAATGTTTGGAGCTCAACATAAAACTTGAAGAGCTGTCTGGCTTTAAGAGTGGAAAGCTACGCCAATTTAACTTGTCTCTTTCACTTGTCTTTTCTTCTACTGAAGTTAGCCGCTAACCAGCTAGGCCCGTCTAATCACTTTCTGATAGCGACTCACTGTAGCCTCCAATCTGCCCTGAAGACGTAGCTCTGCTCAGAGGGCGTATTATAACCCCTTGTCTTATAAACGCAATGATGGCCAAAACTCTTTTCAAATGTCAATGACCATCACTCGCTCCCGGCATGAAACAACATCCAGCGGCAGAGAGAACGTGTGAAGAGCCCATTTAAAGTTAATGGAAATTAATGGAAATTAATGGAAAACATAATATTTTTTCTGACAAACTCCAGAATTTCCCCTTTATTTGTGCGTGTTGATACTGATGTCATACGATCAAAACCTTACCAAAATCAATTCAAAGTATTTGTTCCTCAATGGTTTTCTTGTGATTACTATTCTTCACGCTTGGCAATATTCAGTATGCAGAGAGGAGAGGCCGTATTTCATTGATTTTCAAAAGTGCTCAACCTGACATTTATATCGTCTTGAAATGAATCTGGCAGCATTGTTTCTGCTCTTTGGTGAAAGGGCAGAGAAACGAGAGTGCACATGAAGATGGATGCAGAACTTCTATATAAACCACACAAAATCATACAATTTTCATCAGCACTAACTGCCACAGGGAAGCAGCCCCCTCATGTCCTCAAATGACAACAGCAGCTGCAGAATAATTTCTCTCGGCTAAGATAGCTACATGAGATAAGGAGATGGAGCATCTACATCGAGTGGATATCACAGAGGCGTCCATATGGAAGAATTCTGACGCATAGATTGCTTTCGGACAAAATACAGGGTGCTTATGCTACATAAAGGATTTTAAAATCAATAACTCAATAGTAACATTTAGGCTGAGACATCTGTGTAATTATTGCAAACACACAGGACCATCCTTCTAGCTGCCTGCCTCCACTCTATATTTTATGCTTCTGTGCCACCAGGTCAGGTTCTGGTGGGAAGTCGGCTGGGTTGCTTTCAGAGAGAGAACGACTAAGGAAAACTCTGCTGTTCTTTCACTGCAAACTGAGCTAAATATATCAGTCACCAGGAGGTGGAAGGAGCAAGTAGAGAAACCACTTCCAGTATTTAGACTCTATGGAGTAAGCCTCGGAGCAATAAGGGCGAAGAGGGAGAGTGATTTATCGGTGAAAGGAAGCAACAGGGTGAAGGGAAAATGGAGATTTCATTTTGAGAAATGCTCGTCTATTTTTTTTTTAATAGTAACATAGTTCAACAGAAACAAAGATGGTTTCCACTGTTTGTAATGTGGAACATAGCAAAGGCTGGGTAATTTTCAATAACGGTCCCGATACCTCGTTACCGAGTGTTAATGATAATTTTTCAATACCAGTTTCATCAAATCCATTAAAAATAGATAAAATACAGTACACATTACAGCACAAATTTTAGTTTTACTTTAGCTTCATGTATAAGCTCTGTCTCTACACACTCGAGCGTGTTTGCGTAAACAAACAAGCTAATCACCATCATTATTAGATCTTGGTCAAAGCATGCTGCACCCTCATTGGCTCACTGACGCTGATGAGATTTACTCATTTACTCCTTAGGTATCGACATTTGACACTGAATGATGAGGCATTCTTCGATCCTCGATAGTCTCAGACCAATTTGGTCTGATACCCAGCCTTCTGCATGTGTTGTATCACCATTTGTTCTTTATGCTTGTAGCTTTAACTTTCATTTTTCTGTATGTGGACTTGATTTTCCTGTATTTATTTTTTATGTTTATCAAGCTTCTTGATCTATTTGATCTTATTTTATCTTATCAGTTATTACTCTTGTTCTTACAGCAGCTCAATAATTATATCGTGGTTAATAAATTGAGTTACCCTTAAACTGAGAAAGACAGTGAGACTCACCAACTTCAGTGAAGGTGCATGTCGTTATATTGGGAAGATGCCAGTGGCTGACAGTGGAGGACTGCTTGTACTGAGCTCAAATTTGAATTTACCATAAAAAAAAGAACAAAAAAGCATCTAGGTAATTTGATAACATCTAGGTAATTTGATAACATCTAGAAAATGTGATCATTATGTATGATTTCTGATAATGTAATGCACAGGAGAGGAAAAGGAGGAGGACTTTTTTTGGAGATAGCTGTACACAATCACACTATTTGCATTTTAATAAGATGCCCACAGGGAGTTGTCCAAAGCAGCCTGTGCACTGCAGTGTGGGAACTGCTTTGTCACTAATTGACTTTGGAAGTTAGAAGTCACGGAGAGACGAGCGGGTCTAATATACATAGTCTCACTATGCAAAAGGTAGTTTCTTCAAGTACTCAGTTAGTACTGTAGTGTTTATATATTTAGTTTCGAGATGCAGCAGGTGCAGAGTTCCCTCTTCCAACTTTATTATCCAATATGTAGGGGTCTGTATCATTATATCCTTTTGGATGAAGTAAACAATACGCTGTAATTAAGGAAGGTAATTTTCATTCAGCTGATTAGCAAACAGTTTAGGTGCATTTAAATACATATGCAGTTAAAATATTAGCTAATTTCACTGAGTCATTGGAATTAAAGTAAACAGAGTAGGTGGCTGCGTGCATTTATAAAGGATGATTTTTTTTTTCTTTTTGACAAATTATTGTTGTTAATCATAGTAATCAATCATAGTTGTCTTTTTAAATAGAAAAAAACAGTAAAAGACAGTATTAGGTTACTTTTTCTCTGTGTTACAGCTTAAAGTCAAGAACCCAGAAGTTTAACCTCAGCACCAGTGCCAGTACAGTTTACTGTGTAATAACTGAACATTTCATAAGACCACCCTGGTTGTATGAAACAGTGAATGATGACCTAAAAGGTTTCTCCCATTACTGGTGTCCCTTCCTACTTCCTACTTCTCCAGCAGTGCCTGGATGCCTGTGCACATGAATGACATGAAAAAAACATCTTGACATGCCTCTTGGTTACATATAACATATAAATGTATATTCGACATAATGGTTTAAAATGTGACTTTTCAAAAGGTTATTTTGAATGCGGGAATATATGGGCTTGGGTTGGCTCCAGTCGCCCCATGACCCTCAAAGGGAGAAGCATCATAGCTCATGGATGGATAGGTGGTGATGTATCTCAAAGTCTCTCTGGTGCCATATGAGCTGCAGTTAGAGCTTTCACATTTCCTGCCATTGCTTTAGAGCAAACAGCGATTCAGTTCTTGGTTGGATGGATAGTTGGGTGCTGCTATTCTATGTGCAGGACAATTTGAAAAGACAGTCAACTCTGTCCATTCCAGTCCAGTCGACATGCCACTGTCCTCCAGTGGTGCCACAGAAGTCAAATGTCACTTTGCATCATATTAAACATGTAACATGTGAACATGGATTGTTTGGAAAATTTACTTCAACCTTTGAAAGCCATTTCTAACATTTCTGACTCCACTAAGGACAAGTAAAGCCCGGGTGAAGTCCCGTGTGCCCTGATCACATCTTATTTCCGTTTCAAGTTTGCACATGCATTAAAAAGAGAAGATAGTTCAGACAGCAGTGCATAAAGACGACGTGTTTACTAATTATGTACTTGAGCTGCATGTCAAGAGGGAGGAAGCTGTTTCACACTGTTTCACAGCTTGTTTGGATAATTTTTTTTCTCTCTCTTTTGATTTTTTTCAGGTATTTTACAGTCACCTCTCTAAACTGCAGCATGGTAGTTTTTATCCATGTGGCACCTCACCTTGCATTTGCCTCAATCAATTTCTCAAATCTTTGTGTCCCTTTAGACATGCACTTTCAGCTGACCTAATGAAACTGCCCAATCAGGAGTG
Source organism: Trachinotus anak (assembly GCF_046630095.1). Classification (NCBI taxonomy): domain Eukaryota; kingdom Metazoa; phylum Chordata; class Actinopteri; order Carangiformes; family Carangidae; genus Trachinotus; species Trachinotus anak. Next base: position 4,565,161 of record NW_027273871.1, read on the forward strand.
CATGTTTTAGGCACAGAATAGCTCGTAGCTATGACCAGGAGAAAGAAAGTGAAAGACCTGTTGATTTTCTGTCAAGGTCAGACACCAGTTTGTTGTGATCTCAAATAGCAAACATGCCCTGGAATCTTTTCACATGGCTGGCTACATATTGCAAAGCCAAGGATTACATTTACAGTTCATGGACTTTTCTGGAACTCCAATTGTGGCTACAGAACGTGAAAAAAAATGTCTGATATACCTTTTGGTTTAAAAAAAAAAAAAAAAAAAAAAACACAACCAAAGAGTCATGTTCAGGATTAGGAATGTAGTTAGTGCACTCAACAAACTGAATGACATCTTGGTCCCATGGCAATACTAAATTCCTTGAGGTAATCAGGGCTCCAAACAGAGAGATGTCCTTTCAGTGAGGGATAGCAGAGAGTCAGTGCTTGGGAATGGATAAACCTTTGGTGAAGTTGTAGTCAAGGGCACAGAGGAAATGGGCTTTGCTTTTGAGTTAGTGCAAGACTTTTATTCAATCTGTGTAGTCTGTGGGTTGCTACAGAAGTGGCAAGACATTTACAAGGCTTTAAAAGAAATCAACAGAATGTATTCCCTGCCAGGAAAGTACTTCCACAGACTATCAGTCCACCTGGAGGCAGCCCAGCGCATACTTTTTGACAGATAATGACAGCTATATGAGCATTTTTGATTTTCTTCATTATGTCATCTTTCTCAAAATAACATTTCAAGGTGTCTCCAATTTTTCCAGTCTAGAAGGTTTCACTCATCTCCACTAGCATTTCCCTCTTCCACTGTGTTCAGAGCACGGGCAGCTCTGCACAAACTGAAAGACATCTCGATGACACTCAGGTGGAGCCTCTCCTTCCATCTTGGGCAGATTATTGGCTACTTTAGACTGTATATTCATGCCTCCTTCTCAAGGGATGTCTCTTTCTCTCAACCAATTTGATATACAGTAGGTGTTCACAGAGGAATTCACGTGCCTAGCAGAAATAAAGACAGATTTGCATTTGAAAGAGCTAGATTTGCAAGGTAAGGGTATGTCAGATAGCTCCGAGCTGCTCTCAGGTGTATTGCTGTCATTCGATGTGGGATAACTGACATCATTCAGAGGGGGCTGCTGCCAGCACTATGTCAGAGGAGTTCTGCTGGCCTCAGATTACCAAAGTTGTTTTGAGAAGCAATTGTAGGAGAGGCATACGAAAGCTGGCTGCATATTGCTGTGTGAATCTGGTTTCTGTTGGCTGCAGGTTGAGCTGCAGCTCCAGTAAGGATCTGCCATGGTGCTTAGTGCTCTGTCTGCCTTGTATCCTGTCTGCAACGTGACCTGTCTGGGACATTGATCATAAAGCAGTTTACTTTCTTTGAGATGCAGTAAATTGTGAGAGTGCCATAAATTGTGAGGTAACTTGAAAGGTCCAGTCCATAATTTGTTTACAGCACTCTCTTTGCCCCAACAATCTCATCATAGACAGTTTGTTTCTTGGTTATTTTTGCCCTCAGTGTCTTTGTCATATTCTTTACTGCACATGTTATCAACCTGCAGTATATACTTCAGAGATAGATGGACCATTGTTTACAAATGTTCAGGAACAGACAGATCATTCTGATCATGCTTGACCTTTACAGTCCAAAACACTTGAGGACATCTCTCAGATATTGTACTCATCGAGAATGCTGCATGTCCAGATATTCTCCTAAAGTCTTCAGTTCAAGAGACACTTTACAATCTGAATGGCCAGAGTTATAGGTAGTTAACCTTTGGCAGTGGATGTTCTTCAGTATGACTTTAAAACCCAGAAGTGTCAGGCAAACTTTTAATGTATATTCTTTTCACAGTTTATAGGAGCTATTTCTAAGTTTAGCTATTGCTACATAGCTATCGCTACACAGCCAACGTTAGCATTAGCAGCTGTTAATTACTAGTCTTGAGGAAATGTTGCAAGTTCAGTGTAAAAGTTATTGGTTCTAAATTTGTAATAAAATGAGAGACAAAATAACAAAAACTGAAAATTTCCTTTTGATACAAAAATCAATTAATCATAAATTCACATTAATACACTCTCAGTGTTAATGTGGTAACCTGGGTTATGCTTCCTTACACTGGTTTAATTCTTGTGAAGGCATCATTTCTTTAAGTGTGTGTGTGTGTGTGTGTGTGTGTGTGTGTGTGTGTGTGTGTGTGTGTGTGTGTGTGTGTGTGTTTGTTTGTTTGTTTGTTTGTGTGTGTGTGTGTGTGCTTGTGTCCCCAGAGAGGGATGGCATTTCTTTTACACTGGCTCCTGTGTGGGTGAGGATGCCCAGAAGGAGCTAGTTTTACTCAGAGCTGTCCAATTTGAAATGGGAGTTCCTCGGGGGAAAAGTTGAGAACAACAGGAGCACTGACACCACCCTCCTGCTGGAAAAGACCTCGGAATTTTATCTCCTGTTGTCGGTACCTTGAAGGGATGCTCGGTTGCTCACTTACACTGTATTGTAATCACTGCTGCTCAGGAGCGGTAGGCACACTGGGTCGTAGCAACCCATACGTTTTCCTTGATATCCTAGTCGGTGCAGTATACTGAAAGCTAACAGTCGTCCATTGCACTCTGAACTTTGAATATATCTACCCTGAACCCTGGCTGTAATATTATTATAATCACTATGTATGCATAGTGATTTGAACTTTGAAAATGTCAGCAACTAGGTTGCAGCCCGTCCCCAATTTTCCTCCCCTCTGCATCTGTTGGCAGGTCTGAGCTCCACTCGCCTTATCAAATAAATTGGACAGTGGCTATTTCCCCGATTGCCTCCACAGAAAGGTTCTGGCTCACCCGAGGGTCCTCTGCTCGTGGCTGTGGCTGATGGGAAGACTACTTAGAATAATTGTCCTCCAAAAGGATGCCTTTGCAGCCAATGCTTTCGCCTCCATGCTGCTGCATGTGCGTCCTGTGTGTGTGTGACTGAGAGAGAGAGAGGCACACAAAGGGAGAAAAAAAGGTGATACTACTTCGAAGCTTATGTGTCAGGATTTGTGTTCAACATGTGTTCACTTCTGGCACTGCCTTGTTATTGGAACACTGAGGGGCCAGAGCAGATTTTATTTCTAGTGTAGCAAGTTTTTTGGTTTATTTTGCCCTGACAGCAGTAACAAAATGTTATTGTCTCGACTTTGATCTATACATTAGAAGATGTAAATGCAGGGCATGTGGAGAGGCTCATGTAAAATGTATGAATGATGCCGTTTGAGTACAATCCACTGATGCCATCTGCAGTGAGCTGGTGTCTGGTGATCAGTTCATTAGCCATCCGAGTGTGTTTATGGCTTTTTACTTATAACATAACTGCTCCAGTGACTGCTACTGCTGCTCCGGTTAACCTGAGGATCTGCTTTGATGTTATCTACTGTCCTGCAGTGCAGCGTGCGGTGGTTAAAGGGCAGTCTATCACATTTACATAGGAGGTTATGTCTTGTGACAGAGCAACCCATCTGATCTTGGCTTAAACCCAGGACTTTATTATGTGTTGCAAACTTTAGGTTAATTGAATAATCAATAAATCAGCCAACAGAAAGTAATTCACTACAACAATTTTGATGACTGATTCATTGTACATCACATTTTTTAAATCATTCCACCTTCTGAAATGTGATTATTTTATTTTCCTCTTTCACTCTTTTGAGTCTTTGTCTCGGTCAGAAAATTTCTCTCTAATTGAAACCTTTGGTTTTCTATTTCTATAGACCTGAAGTCTGGAAAAAAAGAATATCCTGCACACTACTGTTGCTCATCATCACAATTTATTTATCATCCTTAAAGTTTAAGTATTTTAACAGTTCTTACAACAATAACTTAAATAGATAATGCTTCACTCATCTTATATAAACTATACATATAATATATAAATATATTTTTGTCCTCCATGTATTTATATGTGGAATATAACATGACAAGTACACACAAATCACTGTCAGTGATTGAAAGACACTTCCATTGGAGAATAATTGATCAATAAATCCTGATACTGAGTAAGAGCAGTGTGCGGGATATTCTTCTTTTCAAAATTGATGTCACATTTTCCAACGCACCTGCATCTCAGACATTAGTGTGAATGTCTTCATGGAAAAAACTATTTTTACAGACCAAAGAATTCATTTATCATTCAACACTGAGCATTCTTCACCATTGTGAAGTAACTCACAGCAAATAGCAAAGGTCTCCTACTTTAAAGTGCCTTTAAAAACACAGGAGGACATCAATAGAAGCTGGTCAATCAGTTTAATTAAATGTGCCGTTCCAAGGCCTTTCTCCCGTGTTTGCTTCCCCTGCATTCTCACTTCAAACACATTCCTCCAGGGTTAAATTAAATACACTTTAACGTGTTTTACTTTACTTTACTAGCTCAGGCACTATAGACTGTGTATCTGCCAAGGTCACATCCAGTTACAGCAGGAAAATCAAAGCAACATGTCGGCCACCGTCAGCGTGATATTACGGCTGCGTGGTAACAGTACAGTCTCTTTGTGATATCAGGCTATGCAGTCCCATCTGTTCTGCTCCGTCATCTGACGAACCATATGTTCAAAAGGTAAACAGGTAAAAGATACTTGAAAAGTGATGGAGAAAATCCTGAATCAGTAAAGCCTTACGTGTTCACAGCTGCTTGGGCAATGATTAAACACTTTGTTTTTGTCAGTTGGTTTTCGTCATTGTTCTGGACTGAAGGGTACTTTGCTTCTGACTAGACTAGACTGTGCATTACATAATTACTGTTGGATGAAGAGAGCCACTGGATTGCCACGGCAGCTTTTGTATTTGGCAGAATGACTGAATCTGAATATGACAGACAGTCACACATTTTGAGACAAGTTGTTTTGTCTCCTCTCTCCTTGTCTTTCCTCGTTCACATTTGTACATTAAGTGTGCCAGAAAGCACATTTCTCATCACAAGTTGCAAATGCTGCGAACGATTGTTAGCATGCCCATGGTTCATACATGCACAGACTGCACACAGCAACTTGGACTTGCAAGAGGGAGATTTTGTAAACCCCCTCCTTTTTAAGGGAAAACACAACACAAGACCCGCAACACCCTTTTCAACTGCTGCAGCAACAAACAGCCTCTGTTTTAAAGCCTGTAATTGAGTTTTGCAGTAAGTAGCCAGAATCCAGTCAAAGCAAGAAGGAACACGACTGAGATTTAAACTTCTGAGATACCTAAACTTAAGAGGAAAAATCTGAGCCTCTTAAGAGCCTCTCCTGTACACTGTAATTATATTGTCTAGATCTTTTCCATAGCAACAGACAGCACTAGACTTGCTACAAAGAGATCTTGGTGCAAATATTTGTTCAGCCTGCAAAGACACTCTTTGCGTTTCTTTTTCATTTTCATTTTCAAAACAGAGCTTCTTTCTGCATTTCGAGTCCTCTGTTGCTATCACTGCATAAATACAAAACAGTGCATATATCTAAATGGAGCCATAGATTAGATCAGTAGTTTAAAAGTATCTATTCATGCAGCTCCAGAAAAGCTTCTCATCAAAACAGCTAAATGATTTTCCTGCCGTCCTCTCCTTTTTTTCTCCTCCAGTGAATTGTCAGATTAGGCTGAAACCTGACTTCTGGGCCGCGCTGTGCTGCACATTGTAGCCTTTCTTTTTATTTCACTCAGAAACGACTGAATTACTGAGTCTGCTGATAATGTCCCCGTTGGCCGAGCCGTCTCGCATGGCCTGGCCGCTGTTTACTGTTTGAGAGGCACTCTTTCGTCTGAATCTCATAATGAGCATTAGGTCTTTTTTGCAGTGTCGTGCATCACCCTGCCAAGTGAACATCTGTGGCGATGGCTGCTCCAGTCTTCATGACTGACAATGTTGTGCAGCCCCCGTATTGACATTGACACCTCTCTGGTCTCAGGGCAATCACAATGAGAACATTGCAGGGGCTTTTTTTTTTTTTGCTGAGCCCAAGCATAAACTGAGCTGTGTGCTCATGTCATCAGCTACATGCAGCAAAGATGCAGTTTTACAGTGAAAGAAAAACACCCTTTTCAAGTGGAAGGCCTATGGTCTTTTAAGTTCTGTCGGTCATTTGTGCTTAGCACCCATTATACTAGTTTCTCTGCACTGCACTGTGGGAATTACTGTGACATCTTTGGTTTTGAATTTTCGATTGATCATCCCTGGTTTCTATACAGTACTTTGCAGTCTTCTGTGGAGTCATGGGGAATATTTTCACAGATTTCCAAACAGATTCTTCTCTTTATCCCATAGAAACTGTAATCAGAAAATGCATTTTTTTTCTGTATGTGCACCAGAACAGGCCTGGATCTAGCAAAGAGCTGGCACCCCCCCAGATTTTTGTCAAGCCCCCTGCGGTCCTGCATACTTACACGCCACAGAAACACTTTTCCACTTGCGGACCAGGAAACACAAAACTCTCTTCTGCCAGTGTTAAAACACTCTCTGATTGGCTGATCAGGCAGAACTAAATTCAGATGGTGGTTAGGTTTTCTCCACCACTGCAGGTAGTGAAGCTCGGAAAGGAGGGCAGGGCATTTAAATGTGTTTGTCAAACATTAGAAGAGTTTTTTTTGGCCTCTTCAGCAAAACCACCAAACCAGTGCTTCACCAAAACAGTAAATGGCCATTGTGTTACAGCAGCAGCAACACCTTTACCTTGTTTGTTTGTGCATGCAGACTGAATATGTACTAAAGCATGATAAAGTAAGTCATGGACATTAGCACATGGCTCAAAGAGCCAGACAACACAACAGACGCCTCGATCTTCTTGTAAATGTAGGATAATGATGATAATGAGCTGATGTAATACAGCTCATCACACTTATCCTGCCTGGTCTGAACCCTCCCAGCATACTGCCTAACTTCCCTCTTCCTTCGATTACCAAACTGTGTCACTGGATGATGACCCTGATGATTTTAATTGATTTTCTGTCTCTACAGCTGAAATCACAGCTCAGGATTTTAGCAGCATCTTACAAATGGACTGGAGGTTAACATGTAGCCTTAATGGGTCACTGTTCAGACACTATTTCATACTTTGACCATACCATTTACTTTGTTCATACCATTGCCGTGACAACAGAAACGGAAAATGTAAATGAGGACAGCTTCATTGTGAATTCAGCTGTATTAAAATGTATATATGTGAGAAGAGAAGCAAACAGACACTAGGCTGAATGAGAATATGACACAATGATGTCAGTTGTTTACAGCGGTTCAACAACAGTTTAAAACTGTGTCTTCACACATTGACATGTGTGCGGTCCAGACATACAGTATATTAGGTGTTCACCCAGTCTTTTTGTGTATTGATTGAATCATATTACATCATATAAGAGCCATAGGTCATATAACACTGTCAGTACTGTCTTTGTAGTGCTACCATACATGAACTACCTCATGCAGTTGCCATGTATATATATATATATATAATGTCAGCATATCATTGTACCTGAGCAAGAAAGTGGAGGCAGTTACGGATGTTGATGTTGTTCACAGTACAGTTTACATTATGCTGTGTTTAGAGGGCAGTTGAGAAATGATTTAGTATTTGTTTTGAATGTGTGGTCAATTGAACGGTTCAGTGAAGTTCTGAGATCCAGCAGCAAACTTTTTTTGCTTTTAACCCCATGAACAAAACATAACACACTGAAGCTGAAACATCACGCACAGCCGAGTGTGTGAATGTATTACATGTCACTGGACACATAAAAGCACGGCATCCGCAACTGGCGAAGGACAAATAAAAATCTGCACTTATTTTGAATTATACATATCTTCATGAAATGGAATTTGTTGTGTCTGCAGTAGCACGAGTGGCGAAGTTGTCTGTAAAGTGCCCCCTCAGAGGAACTAATGGAGCTTCTGCCTGCACATGAGCGGGGAAAAAAAGGCTTTGCTGGCCAAATTTAGCTGCTGGGGAGAGGCCCGTTTCTGCTGTAATGCAAAAGGGAGTGCCACCAATGCCTCCGAGACATTCAAGCGCTGACATTTCAGTTGTTTATTTACTTTTCTGCCTTCATCTGTGCATCGTTAAAGGGACAACCGTGAAGCCTGACTCCATCCATCAGGGTTGCACTCAATTGTGGCACTACAAGTGTTCTGTGGGCTGTTGTCACCAACATACGCAATCAGATGTTTGTCTACGATGTCCCGCTCGGCAGCATTACATGCCACTAGTGAATGCCAAGTACTGGAGTCCAATCTGTCCAGGGCTGGCAGACAAAGCAGAAGGTCTTGGACGTTTCATTTGATAAGTTCACAAGAGAATTGTAGTCAGGCCCTGATTAAATATTTGGCGATGCTCAGAAATTAAGAGAGGAAAACTTCAGGGAGTGGTCTTGCAGAAATTTATTCTTTTCAAAACCAACATTTGTTGGTAAGCTGGCAAAACCCTGGATCTGGTTGTTGAATGGAGAGCAGGGTTATAATTAGTAACTGATATTCACCCAGAGAGGAAAGACATTTTTAGTGACTTTGGCAGTTTTTCTCCTCTAAAAAAATTCCAAAATTAATTGGCAATGATGACAAAAAGCACTTTTCTTCTCTTCCATTAAAACAGATTGAAGTTACATTGTGGGTCTTATTTTTTAGTTTTGGTCATAATATCTATATCTCAGAATAAATTCTGGGATCTTGAAATATGTTGATATCTTTACAATGAGGTCCTACAGGCAAAAAACATGACTTAAAACTGAAAGTAAACCCAACTGAAATGTGATAATCTCTCATTTGCGCTGTCAGACTTATTTTAGTGATGTTGACATGTTCAAAGATCTCTGCAGTTAATCTGGTAAATACAGTGTTTTCGCTACACTTAGAAATGATGATCTAAACCACAAAAAGAAGATTTGTCATAAACTGGACTTGTGCTTTAACAGTGCACCACAGCAACACTGAAGAGTTTCCTTTTCAGTTACAGTTTATATTAGAATTTGTATGGAAAAATAATCCTGTCTACGTGGCACAATATCTCATCATCTGTTGAGACATTTTTCAAAACATTATGGATTTTTATTTAAGTAATGATTTTTATTTTAGAATGATGAAAGCAATACAGGCTGGGACTGAAAAAAACATTGCTTTTATGTTTAATATTCATATTATGTTTCATCGCTAATGGAAAGTAAGAGAGCTGGACAGGATGACTCTAAGTCTTTGGATAATGGCTGGCTAAAGTGAACCCAGCTAAATATGGAGCCAACATCAACCACTTAGGCTTTATTTTTTCTAGGAAAAACTCTTTTGCAATAATTGATCCCAGCTTGAAAAATGTTGAGATCACATATCACCAATTATTTTTTGTATTTGTGTCTTTTTTTAACAAAGAGAGGTGGGGAGGAGATAAGTCTGAACTAAGGCCTAGTTTAAGAGGACATGCATTTTATCATGGTTTGGTCCTCACTTGGTCCTCACCTTCCAAGAGAGGGTTGTGTGTGCATCTCTGCAAGTCCAAGGTGGAGAGAGAAAATGTTTGAAAACCAGCCAGTGGTTAGTCTGCTGGAGAACTAGAATTATCTCCACCAGCCAGTCCAGATGCAGTTAATTAAAAAAAATGTGAGGTTTTGTGAGGAAACTGTGAGGTTTCAGGAAATTACTAACCATTTTTAAAAAATGAAAATTTATATATTTTAGTATGAGCCACTGTGTAGAATGTAGAATAATGTCATCTTGACCCTTTGAAACTCTGTGTCGTTGTCTTGTCTTGGACAAATACAATGAGCAGCATTTTTAAATGAGATCAGAGCTGCCTGGCATCATAAAAATATTCTGACTTTATAGGTAAAAAAGCAATAGTCCTCAGAAAAGAAGAAAATGACAAAGCAGTTTGGTAATTGCAGTGTTTAGCAGGATAATATCTTACCTCAGCATTAGATGTTTTTGTTGGAACTCTGCTATAATTATCTGGCTTACTCATCTCTTCTGGTAGAATGTGACTTTATTGTTTGTATTAATTACAGGGCACTGTAAGCAGGAACAAAGCGCTGCTCATGTTACTTGAAAATCTAGCAGTAATTGTTGGAACTTAGTCTGATGGTTTTCTAAGGAGATTTTGGGTGGTAACAACTAAGATTGTGCTGCTGTTAATCCATGGAATACATTTTAGAAGCCGTATTTCAGTGCACTTCACATATATCACTGCACTGCACTGCTCATTTTCATCTACAAGAAATAAATCAGCTCAGCATGTGCAAACCAGCAGCTGCATTTTCAAATTTGTAATGTGCCCCGTCATATTTCCCCAGCTTCTCATATCCTAATTTACAGAGCCTCCCATTAAAAAGTCTGTCCCTGGCAGGCTCGCCCTCCCTTCTGGCTTTCCAGCTCTACACCCCCTGTGCTGCTGTCGAGAAAAACCTCAAAGCTGTTTACTAGTGAACATAAACACCATAGATATCAAAGTGCTTGAGGTGATTGATAAGATCACGTCTTGTGAACCGTGGGTGAAGCCATGTTAGTTACTCAAGAGCTGCCATCTATTGCATAGAAATCATTACAGTGCCGGGGAAAGTGCAAGTGGTTATTGATGCTTTTAGGAAGAGAAATCTAGTTTAGAGACCCTGCAGCAGAGCGTGTTAGAAAACTGAGGAAAGTTCCACTTAAGTGGTAAGTGTCCAGTTTGAAAGGCTGTGGCTCAGCAGGTATAAGGGTCATCCACTAATCACAAGGTTGGAGGTTCGAGGCACAATCAGCTCTAGTTAGTCAGGTGACCGTGAGGCATTGTACCTGACTGTTGTGGTGAAGAGAGCTGAAGCTTTCGATTTACCAGTTGATCTGCGTTCCGATCCTCACCTATGGTCATGAGCTTTGGGTAGTGACCGAGAGAACGAGATCACTGGTACAAGGGACCGAAATGAGTTTCCTCTGTAGGGTGGCTGGGCTCAGCCTTAGAGATAGTGTGAGGAGCTCAGAGTAGAGCCGCTGTTCCTTCACATTGAAAGGAGCTGGTTGAGGTGGTTCGGGCATCTGATTAGGATGCCTCCTGGGCGCCTGCCAGTCAAGGTTTACCAGGCTCATCCGACTGGTAGGAGACCCTGGGGTAGGCCCCGATGACACTGGAGAGATTATATATCTTATCTGGCCTGGGAATGCATTGGGACCCCCCAGCAGGAGCTGGAAAATGTCACTGGGAGGAGGGACCTCTGGATTACTTTGCTTGAACTGTTGCCATTGTGCCCAACCCCAGATTAAGCGATTGAAAATGGATGGATGGATGATGTTCTCACACTGCTGCCTATCACAAGATTGTTGTTATAAGCTGCGTGGTCACTGCAGCCTGTGCAGTGATAAACATTTGAGCCAGTCTGGCCAGGCTTGTTTTTGTGCTCTGCCTGGCCATTTTACAGTTATTCATATTCTCACATTTGAATTCATGAGATTCTATTTGAGGAAACCCAAGTGATGCTTATCTTCAGCAATCTCAAACTGATGTTGATCAATAAAACTCAATAAACCAATTCAGTTAAGAAATACCCAAATTAAAAAATGTAATTTGGTCAATACATGCCCTCAACAGTCAGCATCTTTCCCAACTCTACAAGTCCAGTGACATCATTAAAGCATATGCCACACTGCTTGTGTATGCATGCAACACAATACATAGGCTATTGTTTTCTATGTAAGCCTAGACACCAACGCTGTCTTTAAACATGTATATCACCATGTGTCAGGATTCCTATTCCCCAACATCCTCGCACCTCAGCTCCTTACAAAAGTGGCTAATCTAATATACCCAGACTTTTTCTTCTGTCTGTTGTTGGCTTAACTTGTCTAGTGGCCCTTTTTTCTACCAAACATTCAGAATTATCCTATACAGTACACAAATGTAGTATAGGCTATTAAAGTTTGATTTCACTGGCAATATTTAAAGTGATTACAGTCTAAAAATTAGTTTTTAAAGTCGGTCTCATTATGCTGTGGAAAAATTCCCGTTTGGTGACTGCTCTGCCTGTGGGGACATTCTCCTCAAATTTGTTCAATAAATATTCTTTCAAAGGGCCATTAAAGAAAAATTAAAGACTTGGGAACTGTGATGTGATTTAATCCTGGTTTGCATATTTTATTTATTAACAGCAGCCAGTTAGATTAAATTACAGTGCATGGCATGGCAGTTGACATGATTTCTGGCAGGAAGTGTCATAAATGGGTCATGAGGACATGGTGCCTCGGTGCCCAGTGGAGAGCAATCCAAACTCTCGAGTGCAAACGCACCATGGAGACACAGCAAGCTGCAAGGAAGAGACAAGAAAAGCTGTAATTGGAACAAAGGTCACACAGCATAATGAAGAGAAGGATTTTATGGTTTTGTATATGTTGTGTCACTTACAAAACACCAGCTTTATGTCTCAAGCGCCTTTGCTGAGCCATTTAAAATATAACTTGGGACAGATGGGGCGTGTCTAGGAGTTTTTCTTCCACATAATCGCTGCAGCTGATGAGGTAATTTTGGTGTCGATCACTATTTAATCTCTGTGTTTGTGTCATTTAATGCGGTGGAACAGTACTTATTTTACCACTAATACAAAATGAAATTTGATAACCCAAGGGAAAAGCTAACAGGCGGCTCAGAAATCTGGCCTGGAATGTGTTGGCCAAAAGCTCTCCTGTTTAGTAGTCCATCAGCCAACTCGCAGTCTAATAGGTGTTGCCATGGCAGAAGGCATCTGTGTAGACTGAGCAAGTAATAGCTCTGTCTTAGCTGAAGTGGCTCACACTGCCTCTCCACTTTCCCTGTGCAGTAGCACCAGCAGGGTTCACAGAGATTCTCAGAATTTGGAGTGTGTGTTATTGCTGGTTACTGCTGTACAGTTTTTTCCATTTGCAATGCTCTTTCATTAATCAGCATTAACATTGTTCAATGGGGAGCCCGATTCATGTGGCGCTCCCGTGGGTAATGCTTCATCCCCTCTCATCTGCGGCACAAAAATGATCCAGAGTCTGTGAAAAGGGCCGTCTGATTAAACACATGGGTTCTGTACAATTTGCAGGCTCCCTCAAAAGATGATGATGAATATGTAGTGGCTTTCATAAGCTGCTGGCGAGCATAGGTAATGACTATAAATACAAGTATTACTCACCAGGGTTGCACCCTTACCAGGAAATGCACTGGAAATGGTTATGCCCCTATAATAATGTGTGATTATCATCTCTTACGATCAGTATTTTTACAGGCTACAGTACAGTCAAGTAGCAACTGGGTCACCTCATTTACTGGGAGTCTGGGGGTATTACGTTTCCCCTTTACAGCTCACATCAAAGGAAACACGCTTGATCAGGATGATTTCTTAAACGTTACATATTTCTGTTTCATCTCCCCTTGACTCCGATGTATAAGGTAATTACCATGTTTTCTCTAATGTGGAGGATTTGATGAAAGAAGACAATAAGAGCTGCAATAACAAGAAACAATGTTTTTAAAGCTGCAACCTGTGAGAACTGTTTTTTTTTTCTGCAGTTTATTTCAAACAAAATGTAAATGTAAAATACACCGTTGTTGACAGGAGGATTTGTACCAGACACGGCATTGCAAAGGGAAAAGCTGTCTTCAGTAATTATATGTTTAATTTGCCTCAATTCTATTCAGTTTTATTTATACAGCATTAAATCAGAGCTTTTTCAGAGCTTTCAACCTCATCTCAAAGTCTTCATCAGTGACTGGACCCTGCTCATGACCCAAACGTGTAAACATCATGTGTAGCGATGAATCGTGGGCCATATGTTGGTTCATTCAGATGAGCCAGCTTCATTCACTGATGAAGTCCATGTAATGCAGTTGAAAGCTCTGAAAAAAGTCCATAAATTCCATAACTTAAGTTGAAATGATTTTGTCACACACAGTGATCCCGAGGTGAAGAGTGAACTTCCATGCTCAAAAAATATTTGCTGTAAATTCTGAATCCCTCCAAAATATTCAAAATCCTGTTTCAGAGACTCAGAGACTTCAGAGTTCATGATTCTAATCCCCTTATTTCTTTTTTGTTCACAGTCAAATCTAAGAATGTAGACTCTAAAGAATATCTTCAAAGTCACTGTGTCTAATCCGTCTGGAAAGAAAACTCCTCCTTGAGTTGTTAAAACCCTTCAATGCCCAAAAACAATTGAGAGGACATGATCTCAGTGTCCTCAGCCCTGCTTATAAAGTGGACGTACACTGTACTGTATTTACACTGTGTGAAAATGTCATATTATAATCCTCCGTTAGCCCTGCCTTTATCCACATACAGTAATATCTAATTAATATTATCTCAGAGCACACGGGGGGTTTGATTAGCCACAGCTGACCAAAGGTGTCAGCAATGCAAACATCTGGGATTGTCCTCACAAGGAAAAATGACAGCACTGGTCATTTGTTCAAACAGCAGCTGCTCACTTCCTGTTTGCTGCAGTCAAAGCTGGTTTCTTTTAACACTGACCACTGTCTTTCTTCAGCCATAACCGAGCAGTTTTTGTACTTAAAACTTGAACTTAACCACAGAGGTGGCAGATCAGAAAATGGTCTTATAAATAACAGCTTCTTCAGATCAAAAAAAGTTCTTATCCATCATTTTGGCAGGAAATGAAAAAAAAAACCTGTTTCGCTGTTCAGTTTCAAGGACCAGTAGATTCAACTAATTTAATGAGAAAAGCTGAAATTATTTGAAATTGTGGAAGTTAATGATAAGTTATCGGTTATGATAAGTTTGTATAGTTTCCTTTAAAGCGAACCAAGAATGGTGGTGACAACAATAAAATACAGATCCTGTTTGAGCTGTGAGCCTATTCTGGCTGAAGGGCGGGGAGGCAGTCAATTGTTTTCACAAATCATGGATGAGTGGTCAATGCACTGAGCGCAGGTTAGTGTGGCAAATGGAAACACCTCAGCGGGACTTCACAACTTTTATCTGTCACAGAAATAAATGGAACGATCTGGAAGATGCTGCAGGGGCTTCAGGCGAATGCAAATGAGACACTTGAAAGGAAAAATATGATTTCGGTAATGCTTTCAATGAATTTGTCAGGACAGAGTTGTCGTTAGTCAGAGTGGAAATGCAGTGATTTCATGGCAAGAAGAGAAAAACAACAGTGTCTGCCTGTAAACAAGGCAAAATCATTAAAGTCCCCAGAGTTTTTCCTGCAGGAGAGCAGCAATTGGTCCTCACATTTTCATAACCAGTGGGACAACCTTCTCGTCAGCAATGGCTGATATGCTCCGTATCATTATCATTTAGAGGTTTATACAGAATTTCAAATATTTTCTTAGTGTCTGTGAGGACAATTTTGAGGTAACACAAACTTAGCTTCTAGTCTGGTTTTGTCTCCGAGGCACAGAGCAGACAAACAAAAGCCAAATATGTTAATAATTCATCTCTGTCTTGTATTTCGTGAAAATGAGACCATCAGATCAATAATCTCCATTGGCTCCGCATGTCTATGGATGAGCCATTTGTCTCCATCAGGCATCAGTGCAGGAGTCGGGCGTGGCTCTGTGGTCAAATAACCAGACTCACAATAACAGTGATAAGAGAAAGTGGCTTCATTTTTTCCCCCCTTCCGCTATTTTGTATTCTCGCCAGTGGACTCTTTGATAGCACGTCTAGGTAAAGTCACAGAGGACAGCTGCCAGAGACAGTTTGTTATCCAGATGATTGAGAATTTCAAATCATTCGTCACTGATTTGAACATCCTCTTGGTTGCACCAGTATTGTCGTCACATTAGAAGCATGGCTGATTTTAGAGACTCAGACATTTTCCACTTTACTTTTATCAGTTATGAACCAGAAATGTCCACTTTTCACCAGAAAACCCTCCCTGCTAACCTTCACTGTCACCTTTAGCATCTTTTCATTATTGATTGTCTGGGAGCAACTCATGATGCTTGAGGTTCAGGTCATATCCACTTCTGCCTGGATGCTGTAGCTACAGTAAACGGCTTATGGTGGTAACATTTAGATGGAAAAAAACATAAATCACAGACTGACCATTCTTGAAGAGATGGGAAAGGATGTTGCTGCATGTCGGAGCAGCCAGTCTCTGTGTAATATATTTGCTGGTAAATGCATCTATGTAGGTTTGTTTTGTGTGTACATGCTGTTTGCATACATGCAGATGCAAAATCTCTATGGATACTGTATGTAAATGTATGAATGTATGTGCATCCATGCATATACTGTATGTCTATGCATGTATGATTTCTTCCCCTTTGGGTGGAGGTTTCTGGAGATGGGAATGTGTAGACGGGGGATGAGTGGGATGGCTACGGGATAATGTCAGTTGGGCTTCAACTAATGATTCTTTTGATCTTTTGATCATCTCAATTAATTGATTAATTGTTAGGTCTGTGAAATGTTAAAAAACAGTCTGAAGTGTGAAGTGAACTGCCTGTATGATAATAGTTCTTTAACATGTATCATTTAATGTACATCTAAATTTGATTTCATGAATATATTTAAAGGAAAAAAATCTAGATTCAATTTTACCTGAACACCTGAAAAATACCTCAGTATTATAATATAGTGTCAACATTATTTTATGTGTTTTTAGTGTGAAATCAAATGCATCGTTAGTTGTGAGTGTAACTGTTTTTGTGAAGCATGTGAGCTGAACTTGGAGGCTTTCAGATGCCAGTGGTTAATAATACTGTATAAATGCCCAGTGGGTGCACACTGTGACCTGAAGTAGTCCTCGCTTTCTGGTCTCATGTATCACTGCACTGTCATCTTCATTCATCTCTGTTATTGATTCATCTGTGGAATTGCTTTTGCCATGACGCAATCCAAGAAGGGGGTCTGCTGCACACAGAGGGCGTTCACCTCTGACCTTGCACATAAATCACAGCCTCTAATAAAATTGACTCGTCCCATTCTTTTTCCCCTTGCTGTTTCCTGCAGGGTCAAAGCAAAGAAAGGGGTGAACCTGCTCCAGACTAAGTCGAAGAATGCCCAGTGGAAGGTGGACTGGGAGGTGCAGTCCGGCGCCAAGCACTCTATTACCACCATCGATGTGAACAAGAACAAAGCAGTCAAACAGGGGTAAGTCAACAGCCCCAACTCTAAACACACTGCGCCTCTCTGACTGAATGATATTTGTTTTCCTCAACAGTGGACAAAAGGTCTTCAGAAAGGTTTCCCTGTGCGTAACGGTTCACTCTCTGATTAAAGGCAGCTTTTAAAAGCATACACACTTCTCTGTAAATGGCCCAGGAGCAACAGAAGATAAAATACAGCTTTGGCCCACAGCGGTGACTCAAACACCCTCTGCTTTAGAGCACCTAGTTAAATGAATGGAGCTGTTATCTGCTTAGTCTCACCACATCTGCTGTGAATTCAGTCTGCACGGAGAGATGAGGTAGACAATTCTGACCGCCACCATTAACATACCTTTGAGATGACACCTTGTCTGAGAGCAGTAATAATGCCAGGCTCCTCAAAAGTGTAGAAATACCCATTCACCGTCCTACAGTGTCCGACGGGACAGTAATAGACTCAGTAAATGCTACTTTATGGTAATAGTAAAACTGGAGTTGCTAAGTGATTTTCAAAGTTAATGTCATTTAAATGGTGTATAGGCTATTAATGCATTTGTTAGCCTGCTTTTAGGAGCACAGCGTAAATGATTTGACCAGTAAATGAAGGCACAGAGGTAAACATGTAGAGGCAGTTCCTCCGCGCCCTTGTTCTTCTTCCACTCAGGGGGTTGATTAACCCAACATTACAAAAAAAACTGAAATTACAAAACAGTGGAAATAAGCACCAAATGTAGTTTTATTCTTAGGTTTCTGCCTCCAGATACAAAGGGGAGGGCGGTGAACTGACCCTTTAAACAGCTTCTTGCACGTCGAGCCGGTGAACATCAATTACATTTTGTTCACAGGTTTTTACATGAGTGCAGTTTGCCCTGCCTCTGAGCTATTTCAAGTGAGGGGGAGCAACTAAAAATTGGCGACCATAAATCAGGGTATGTGTGGCGTTCAGTTCATTAAGAGGTGAAGCATTGGGAGTTAGGCTGGATATCACTGAGCCTCAGAGGCTTGGACGCATTAGCAAGTGCCGGTCTAAATATTGGCGTCCCTATGGACACGTTCATGACTGAGGAGAAAGACAACAGTGAGGAGGAAGACAAGAGAGTGGCCTTACCTGGAAAAGAAGTCCACCACTCCTCTCTTGTTTACTTCTTAGCGCCTTCGTGGCAGCCTTTCTTGCTATATTTAGTGACCCATGTCATGTAATCTTTGCCACCCTGTCACCATGTGGGAAATGTCCAGTAGGGGGTCAAGCATGGGTAGAGAAACAACGTGTCATGCCACATTTAGTCAAAAACCCAGTCAATTCTGTGACCACCTAAAGCCAAACAGCCAAACAATAGCCGTATAAAGTTATGAAGAGTAGAGTCACGGAAGAATTCATGTTTTGATGCTTCATTCCCATCAAATTGATTGAACATGAGCATGAAATCTTTTTTATATAAAAAGCACTCATGCCTCTTAGGATTTCCTTCAGGAAATATATTGTTGTGAAATTGGTTCACACTCCTTGTATTCTGGGTTGCTGTTTGGAAGTCTGCTTGAAGTCTTTATTTATATCGAAATGGTGCACAGTTTCTAGAAGATTTAAGTAATACGTTCCAGCAAAATATCTCCACAGTAATTTCTGATTCGTGATGTACTCTATTTTGTGTCATTTGCAAAAACATTTCCAGCTATTTCTTGTTGTGAGAAAGTGACTTGACCTGAAAAATCATTTCCCACTCTACAGTAACATTAGTTGCCTAAACTTAAAGCTGCTTTTTGTATATTTTTTAATGGATTGGAGAATCTTTTAGATTATGTTTGTGGAGAAATTAGTCAGTCTGACTGAAAACTGCAGTTTCTTTGAATCCATTTGTTGTCTGCCACAGTGTTTTTCAGATGGTGCCACTGAGGCACCAAAGTCAGAAATTTAACAATCCTCCTCAAAGTAGCTTATACCAAACTTTAACCAAAAAAAGTGACGTTGTGGAAAACTCTCATATGAGTCTTTTTTGAACAGTCAAAAGAGTCATTTTGATGTGTTGCCTGTGAGCAGTGGTAAATTCTTATATCTGTTTGGCCCTGAGCCCGAACGAGTCAAGGTGTTGAAATGTCTGATAGATTGTCATGCAAATGCAATAATATGCATTCTTATGCTTTAAATTCCTACTCCAGACTTTAATATCCCATTTAAATATGCAGTATTTCCTACCATTTTAGTTGCATGAATATGACAGCATTCAAATACTTTTCCATTGCCTTTTTAATTCTGCCCTGCAACTCGTGTTACATGTATTTTAATGCTTCCCAATGATTCCAGTGTGTTTTGGGACTAGTTTCTATTATCGCACTTTCAGCACTTACATTCCCTGTAGCTTTCTTTTTGATTATATTCTTACTTGTTTTATCAAGAAAGTACATCCATCCCTGTTTTCTCTCGTGTGTGATGTTTGAGTGGATGAGCTTAAACCGCATGATGACTGGAAATTTCCTTCTCACATCTTTGAGGACGAAACTGTGTGTAGCAGCTTCAGACTCAGATACTTCACAGTAATGAGCCCAAAAATACATGAATTCTCGAGACAATTCTTTCCCTAATTACCCAATTAAATGCAGTAATAAGGTGAATTCTAATATGTTGTCTAAGTTCAAAAATTGTTCCCATTCATATTTCTTTTGAGCTAGATTTAAGCAATAAGCAAGGAGCTAATGCCCCCCCTTTTCACACACATACACACACACAGCATCATTTTTTCATAGTACTGGTGAACACATCTGAGCACCAGTTGTGTTTGAACATCTGGTTTTGTTTACTCAAAATTACCTGAGACAGAGGAAATGAGGTGACAGTGTTTTCCCGTCAGGGTGTATTGTTAATCTCTTCATCACATTCCTCTCATTGTTATTCTTTACTTATCTTGATTTTTCTCCTCATAACATCACACTTCACTCAGTGCTGGAATTATTCATCTTTTCTTTTTTTTATTCCTGTAAACCTCAATCTGGAACAGTCCCATTCTAACAGCAGCTCACTGATAACACCACATGAACCAATGCATTATTGATTGCGGTCAATGGGTTTCGAATGAATAATGTTCTTGAAAATGCTTTGGCATTACCACTGCTGCAGTCAGAACAACAGAGAGAGTCGATCATTTAATAAGACACCTCCTCTGCTTTTTGCTTCTTTTTTTTTTTTTGTGCTCTGAATAATTCAGCGTTAAACAAGGGATGAAACAAGAAAAAGACCCTGAGCACATTTTTAAGTACCAATATTGACTCCTAACCAGGACAAACAGACTGACAAATACTCTGTTTTCAAAGCTGCTCCATGCTGAACATGTTTTGTAGCACAATAGAGGGTCTGTTTACTAAAATATCTTTCATTATTCAAAATGTACATTAGAATTTTTAGGTCAGGTAGGCCAAAAAATGGAAACCTTGGAAACATGGCCTTAAATGTAATGTGTAAACTGAGTGACATATTTTAAATACTTTGTTCTACTACATTTGCTTTTGACTGCATGTAACACTGAGCAGTCTGAAAGCAGGAGTCACTCTAATGGTGATGTTTTGTCTGGAAAAAGGGATGAAGACCCAGTTTTTCCACGCCATACTGTTGGAGTGAAAACCTGTTAACAAGATGAAAATAATGTGAAGCTCATACAACACTTTTGTTCACACTTTGTTGTCTTGTGTCTAATCCTCTAAATCCCCTAAAATAAAAAAAATAGCATCAGAAAAGGCAGTTTTTACCTTCTCTGTTTTCCCACAGCATGAAAAGGTTGAAAAAAATAACAGTAACGTAAATCTACCACGCTGTACGGAGTGAGGAAGGTTGTAGTTCTCAAATGGTCATTTGAAACTTGCCATGACATTTAGGTAGGTATATACATTATTTTAGAAATAATTAGCAAAATATAATATATATGTAAAATATATAATATATAAAGATATATAATCATGCCTGTTGTTAATTGGCTGGTCTCCACTCTGGTTTGTGTTTTAGCCAGACATACATAGCAAGCTAGCTACTACACTAGCGATGCTAACAGGCAGATTTGCAGTCTGCAGTTGGCTAGCAATTACACTAACTAGTTAGTTGGTTAATTTGACTACCAGGCGTTCAACTGAACAACAGCTACTTTTAAATCTCAGGGGGAATAATGCAGTCTTTAAAAAAAGTAGTCAGTTACTTCCGCGCACTGTGAATGGGGCACAGCAGACAGTAATTCAAGCAGTTTTTGAGCAATTTGAAACACCTTTTATGATCCACATTTGTTTGTTAGCTACTTAAGCTTTTTCAAAGAATAGTTCAACATTTGGAGAAATGTGTTTGTTCACATCAATCAGAGTCAGGACATGGATATCTTAGAGACTGGAAGCAGGGAGAAGTAATGAGCTTGGCTCTGTCCAAATGGGAAAAAAGCTTTTTCATACTAGAACCTATTTCTTGTCAAACAATAGTTTATCTTTGCATTGCGCCTGGCTATCGCATGCAATTTGTGAGCACAAGGTTTTGGTCCATAGATCTTTGCATGGGCACAATGGTACCAAACATGGTAACCATGGTTACCAATGTAACTGTAAGGACATGAAGCTCTGAGAAACTACACATATTTATTGCATCAAGCTATTGTTCACCAAAAAGAAGTTACATCACAAATTGTAACTGTTACATTTCCTGAACAGACTCAACAACAAAGTCAACATGCTCATTATTATTGAGCTTTAGATGAGGCGGGAGGCATGGTTTGTCACTCTGGATGGAGTCACGTTAGCTGTTTCAACCCAGCCTCTGGTCTTTATGCTAAGATAAGATAGCTAACACAGAGAATTGATATTGATCTAAGAAAGCAAATCGTGTATATCCTAAAATACTGACCTATTACATTGAAGTTATTTTTAAAAAGGTCCAACTTTGCTTTTGAATGTTTTTTAAAAAAGACCTGAGTGCTCAAGACTTTACAGAAAAAAGATTTAAGCATGCCCTGCTCTGAAACCTCTGTTCACCGTCTCTGTTCTTCTGCTGCCGTAACTCTGCCTTGCAGCGCTTTGATCCAATGAACTCTCCCTGTTAATCAGTTCAAACAGACCTCTGATCAAAGAACAGGATCCCCCTGAGCTCTGAAAAAGCCCCAAGCTACAGCTTTTAAAACATATACTTTGTGCTATACAGATAGTACATCATTAACTTAATGGAAACAAGGCCGGACTTTCTTGAGCCATATTTGCTCCTTTGCTCTTCTTGTATGAAATCTCTCATTTAAGTTTTCACCGCCCACCTTTATGTTTAATTTGTATGTTTGACATCAGTGCTGGTTGTTTCTATGAAAGCTGTAGAGAATAATTACCCGAAAGATTTAAATTGTTTCTTTGAATAATGGAAGAAAATGGATATCAGAGCACAGGAAAGCTCGCCAAAACATTTCGTTGAATAGTGATTGTGAAGCAATGTTTGCCTTTTTTTTCTTTGAAACCTTAGGAACCGGACTGAAGTCACATTAATTAGCTTAGCGTATACATAATTTAGTATTTTGATGAGAAGGTCATCATCTAATCCCACTGAGATGCCCTAAGGAAGTAATAAGACATACTGTAACACAGCAGCTGGTGGAGCGGTGGAGAGGGAAACGCTGACCAGTTTAAATAAAAGATGTCATGGATTTGGTTTTTCTTGTTACTTCAGTGTGTAATGAAGTCACTTCTCGATGCATTAACCTTCAGGACACGGATCTAAAGGGAAATGTGAAGGTTGCATTTGGATTTTGTGCAGCCACAATGTACATACAGGCAACATAAAGATATAAAAGATAAAGCAGAGAATCAGCGAGGTTCTGATGGTTCTGATAAGGGCATGTGCCGACAGCGAGTGATGTGATATTTCCGAAAATCCCTTCTTTTGATTCACACTTCAAAAATCGTGTCAAAATGTCAAGTGTAACTGTAGCTCGTTGCATGAAATGTGAAGGAGAAATGCCATTTTCAGCTCTTTTCTGCTGCTTTCACTTACAGTTTTATAATTTACCCTTCACAAAAAAAGTGTGGCCTCTAACCCAAATCAGTGCATTGTGAGCATCATTTTTCCTTCCCTCCAGCATGATGGCAGTTGACGCTGTATTGAGCGGCTGTACATGTGCTCACTCCAGTGGGCTATTGATGACAGCTGTAGTGTGTCACAGACAGATGGGGGTGTTTGTTTGCGGTGAGTGATGTCGAGACAAATAGGCTGAGATTTCATCACGATGTTCCTGAGAGGAACCTTTTGTGGGCAGAGGATTGTACAGATAGTTTGATCCAGCTTTCATTAAAGGGCTGTCAGACTGAATGGTGGGACGAGTCTCTGCTTTTGTGAAGGACAGACAAGCGAGCGCTTCACTTTCAACTAAAGGTGAAGTTCGGGCAGCATGATTCTCATCACGCGTGGAGGGAGATTTAATTTGCTCCTTCGCCACCAGTGAGACGTTTTCATGTTAGGCTTGTTGAACCTGAGGATTACAAGCCCAGCATAACAGGAAGTGTTGTTATCTCCTCTACATCTCTTGCATCTCTGTTTGTGAGAGTAAAATGGAGATCCTAGTCAAAAAGAGAGTGCTGAAATATTTTATGTGCACGGGCATCAGAACCATCAACCAAAAGTCATCGAATGGTCAGAAACAAATCTGTAGCCATGCAATTACGGTTATTTGAAAGTGAGAGGCTGAATAAAATTTGCAATCTCCTTGCAAAAGCTATGCACTCAAGCCTTGAGAGAGGAGAAGAAGAAAGCTGGCCACCTGATTAGGGAGCAGTGATTGTTTATTGACAAGACAATTCAGAGACAATCACTGATTAATTCATGGCATATGATATCTCCATCAAAGTAATCAGGAATGCCCTTAGAAAACTTTCACTTTCACATAGTTTTAGCATCTCTCTGAACAAGAGCCCCATGCATGAGTGGAAACATATATAATAATATATAAAGAAACATATATAATAATATATAAAGTCTAATGTCAGATCTGCTTTTTTCAGTAATGTACCAATGAATTATTAGGGACTCTCAGACTCTCCTTTTGGGTCTGATTTATTGTTCATATTAAAAAGTATTGTTTATATTGGCTTTTAATATTGTATATCGACCGGAAATGATTTAGAGATACTTCAAATAAAAAATGAATAACATAAAAAAAATTTAATTCAAGGTCCATTTACTCATGGTCTTCATGTTTTGGATAAAGCCAATATGAAACTATAACTATAACTAAGATTCAGACTGAACTTTATTTGATGCCAGTTTTTATATGTTTAATAGACACATTTGCATTTAATATTTAATAAACACAAAACAGGTAGCATTGTATTTTTTTGGAAAATGCATTTACTTATGCAAGATACTTATATATAAACATAACTTAACAAGGTTGAGACAATCAGAATATTTTGCTGTTTCAGGTGGTCTGCGGCGACCACCAGGGGCTGTGACAAGCAGACCTGAGTCCAGACAGGCCTCAGTGGAAGGAGGTGTGCAGAGTGAGGTGACAAGAGATTAACTTGGTGCATTGATGCGTCATTAGTGAGATTCAAGTAGGGCTCAGTTCAAGCTACTAAAAGTCCTTTTAGTTGCACAATAGGAACATTTTGTATTCAGAGTTTGTGACCCGACAAAAAAGCAAGGTTTCTAAAAGCATTATGTCACTAAAGGATTAAATTGCAGCATGGGAAAATGAATCGTGTTTTAATATGCTTTAGCAGAGTTTCAGCTTCTTCACCTTGACTTTATTCAATCAGGAAAAGTGTGGACCAAAAGCACTTATCATAATGGCTGGTCAATAAAATTATATTAACCAAAACCACTAATATGGTGGATTGTCTCCTCACAGCTGCTGTGTTGAACCTGAGCATCATTGCGGTTGCCTCTGCTGCTTATTTGATCAAGCAATCAAATTTATGTGAGTAAAGAGCGATAAAATTTCAAAAGCGAAGTCAGTATTCCTCCCTTGAAGCGTGAAGTTGTAAACAGTTTACTGTGACCTTTAAGATCCTACAGCCCTGTTAACTGCCTTGTATCTGTCAGGAAGTCTGAGATCCACCAATCAGACTGAAGGAGCTGCTCAGGCTGCGGCTGACTGAATGAAATGTTATGATGGGGCCTTTTCATCAATGAATGTGTCTGATAACTTACGTGAACTGTGCTGAATGCATAACATTGATTATGCTCCACTGGATGCTAAGATACTAAACTTTTATCCTGGCATCTTGTCTGGACAGTTTATTGGATATTGATTTACTGATATAAGCAGAACACTGTAATCAATCTTAAAATGGTGTTGAAAATACATTCATCTGCTTGCTTAGCTATTCCTCACAAAAATGGATACAGAGATATAGAATATCACTTTGAATAATGAACAAATGCCAAAAATAGACCATATAACGAGCATCTGCTCTATAGTGCTTCACATGTTGAAACCTTAATGAATACACTTTTGTTTTTTCCTTTCAGCTCAAGGGTAACTTAAGGAAAACTTTAAAAATAACTGCACAGCAGTGGGTTGACAGCTCACTAAATGGCTTGTTGAATAATTAAAAACTATCCAGTCAACTATTTCATTACTAGGAATGAATGCATTGCCAGAATTTCTTGTTATACGCTGCTTTGTTTCTTGCGAATATATTGCTGCGACTGATATCTTGCCTTTCATTCTGACTGTGTGTCTGTGTTGTTGTGGTCTTACAGGGACGTGCTGGGCAACGTTGAGGTCATGCAGCTGGATTTTGAGATGGAGAACTTCACCAGCCTCTCGGTGACCAGGAGGATCAACTGGAACATCGACTACAAGGGCCAGAACCCGCCTCCTGATTCAGAGAAGGTTGTGACGGAGCTGACAGTGGTGCAGCGGGACATTCAGGCCATCATCCCTCTGGCCATGGTGAGTGGAAGGAGAGCCACATTAACATGGATATGACTGGTATTTAACTCAAACTAATTAGAGTTATTTAATATTATTAATTATCATTATTTAAGCTTATCTGACCAACTCAGATCATCTTCATCAAGTTAAAACACAAGAACTGAAATTTTTAGTTTTAAAGGAAATTTTCTGCAAAATAGTTTGATCTCATATAAGCATTG
Source organism: Trachinotus anak (assembly GCF_046630095.1). Taxonomy (NCBI): domain Eukaryota; kingdom Metazoa; phylum Chordata; class Actinopteri; order Carangiformes; family Carangidae; genus Trachinotus; species Trachinotus anak. The sequence continues at coordinate 4,591,263 of NW_027273871.1, forward strand.
TTCTCTGTAAAATATTGCACTACCTATTGTGTGGCTACATGGCACAAGTATACTTGTTGTCATGCAAAAAGTATGTTACATGTGGGTGATTTCATTAAAAGCTTAAACTCCATCATGACTCTGACACTGACGCAGGAGTGCCGAAAATGTCAGACGAGGCCGATGTGACGTTATTTCAATAAATATGGTATTTTTCCTGATATTACAGTGGCATATTGCATATATATACCATCCAGTACCCCTGCACTGAAATAAGAATAGGTTGGGGTTTAATTCAAAGCTGGCATTCTTAGAGCAAACAGCATATATATGTTAATGGTCCTTCAAAAAAACGCATGGATCAGGCTTTGTCCCGATCCTGTGAATCTGCTCAGCATATTCAAATCACACAAAAACCTGTTTGTGCAGACTGCAAGGGAAAACCAGCAAACTGTGCTACTCACAATTAGTGTCCCAGGTTATTCAATCCCAAAAATGATGTCTTCACTAAAGCTGTAGCTTTAAATCTCTTTCATTGTGACAGCCTGCACTTTATATATCATGCAAAGAGCATCAGACACAACACAGACAGATGTATTGTCGTTACAAATAAATCCAATCAACACCTACTCTATCTGCAGTGATTTGCTGATTGTTAAGAAAGTCAACCAATCCCAGAACACTTAAGTGTCCATTACTCATTTAATCGAGGCTGTTCTCTTTGCCTCGTGAAAGGTGGCAATTAGTGAGGGTGGTAAACAGATTATGGGAACAAAGGGAAATTAATCAAGCAAGAGGTGCTGAGTACCTCAGGCTATGCCTTGCCTTCTTACTTCCTCTCTTGTGGTCTTGTTTCACTCCGCTTGAAACCCAGTGAAAAAAAAGTCCAACCTCACATTACATCTGCTCATTAAAATTTACTGTGCATGGTAAATCATGTAGAAGACTGGATGCAGGTAAAGTGTAGAAGAAGGGGTTTTCTAAGGATATCTGCTGTGTGTCATAAAATACATAAATATTATGAACAATTTCAAAAATCCACATCTCTCTCAAAGTAAAAAGCTTAATACTTTATCAAAATAATAAGCCTCAGTTATCTGTTATATATTTGCATAATTACAACTGTTCTGCACCTAGAGCTCCATTAAATACTTGAGCTGCAGTTATGACTTTGTGTACAGCACAGCTGTCGTAACATAAGGTTCACTTCATATCTCTGGTCCCCCTGACATTTGGGATTAGCATGCATCTTGTACCCAGATGTGTTTAGCTGCAATGCAAAATTAGATTTCTGCCTGTGCAAGTCTCCCTTGTAAAATTTACATTCTGAAGCAAGATGGCAGGAACTATTAGTGCTTTCTTTTTTTCCTAGCTGCCTGCCCCCTCTGCACCTCCAGGTTGCTGTGTGATTTTCATGCTTTTTAGCTGCTGTCTCTAAGTAGAGGAGTCATGTTAATGCTGGGTGGAACAGTAAAAGAGGACTGGCATTGTCATCATCCTTAGTGTTTTTAGTTCACAGAGAATTTCAAGGACATCATCAGCCTTTCCTGTCACTGCAAAAATGAGGGCTCAGCTACATTTGTTTTAAAATGGAAATAAGGAAAGATATCTGTAACACACTGCAGACTAAACCCGGTCAGGCTTGAACAATTCAGGAAGTTTTAATACCCTGGGAATTCTCTGAGTGTTTCCAATTAGTCTATCAAGCATCACTGACATTGTTAAGCGATATAAATAATAAAAATTCACTTCAGAACCAAACTTAAGACCATCTCAGATCAACTCATCTGCTCATTACACTCGGTTATCAGACGGCACAATAAAAATTGTGCTGGTGAAAAAGAGGTGAATCCATGAGTCAGGCGAAGACTAAAAACTTTCATCATCAGACGACATTTATTGATTCCCAAATGTGAAGGAGTCCTGCAGGTGAGCTCTGTGGTCGCCTTTATAGATGAGCTTTAATCCGTCTTTCCTTGTGAGGTGAATAATTGGATTGTGAATTATATCAAAGCAAAAATAAAAAAAAGTGGACGTTCCAGTCCACCCCCCCATTGGGAGAAGTGCCACAGTTAAACAGTGTTAACGCCCATGAAACAGGATTGATGAACTGAAAACAGGTGGTCTCAAAGCCAACAGAACAGAGCAACTTTATCATTGTGGCAGGTTGTTGAGTGGTTTAATGGGCAGAGCTCAGAAAGTCAAGAAAATTCTTCACTCAACCCCCAAACCTAAAAACTGTTGCAGTAAACATAGTTTTCAGAGTGTAAGCTTTTAAAAATCTATGTACGTTGAGAATAGAATGAATTAATACCTTCCTCAGGATATATAATTGATTAACATTCATATTGGTGTATATTTGTCAATTGACTGTCATTTTATTTTAACATCAATGTTGATGACTCATTTCCAAAATGAACACTTTTTTTTTTAAGAGTTTTAAACAGAGGTCCACCAATAGCTGTGTCCTTCAGAGGGCGTGGCCTTCGTAGCTGCCATAGACCACAAAAGCTGAACCGAAATGAGACAGATTCCCGCTTTGCGTCACCGGCTGTGCCCACCCATTCCCGCTGCAAGTGCCATTCCTGTCGCCAAGCAACTTTAATGACATGTAACTTTTTTTTTTAACTTGAAGTGTTAAGGCCCTTGTTTTTTTAACAATTCTACCATTAACTATTCAACTGAGTTAAAACCCAATAGTTACATTTAAAAGTGCAATCATTGGGCTCTTTGTCTGCGTTGCTTGCTGCCATATTGTTTCCATCACCAGCAAACAGTGAAACTTGCAGTAGGTTGGGCCATGAAGGATCCACCCATTGGAGCCTTTGTTGCCCAGGAAAAGAAGGCCATGTTTGTCGGCCGCATTTGAAGAACACTTCAGAATGAGACAGCTTTGTTGCACCGCTGTGACACGTCGGTTTTCAAATGCAGCCTCAGTAGGATGCAGCTCTGGGACAAAACTAATATCTGGAAGAAAAAATGATTCCGGTGTGGCATTAATATTCTATTGATAGTAATAATTGCTGTGGTGTTATAAAAGTTTCCATTCTGAATCTGACCTTGCAGCAGATGATACCACAATGGCCCTTCACAGGTGCACAATACAGCACTGAGGTACAGAAGTGATGTTTTCATGTTCAGCACCAGAATATACTGTAATTAGCAGAGGGAACATAGCCACCGTGTATTCACTAAGCCAACCAATGTGTCTCAAGGGCTTCTTAAGAGCTTGTCTGTGCCTCTCACATTAAGGAATGAAAGCCTTATAAAGAAGAAATGAAACAGGTCAGAGGATGCTGCACTCAAAGAAAAAGAATCTAACAGTGCAACAAAAGACCAGCTCTGAAGTTGCACATCCTTCGACTTCTTGCGCTGTAGAACAACTGTCATTTTTAAGTTCAGCAGCAGATGCAAATCAACCAGTACTCTTCAGCAGGTGGCATAAGCCCACTGACAGCTTGTGGAAAAGCTCAGCACTTTCAGAAACTGCTGACATAGAGAGGTGGGAGGTGGTTCTGTCTCCAGAACACAAAACATGATGCATTTTGTGTTACAAAGCAGCAGAGACGAGGAGTAGGGTGGACCCCTACAGTAACATCTGACTGAGAAGCATCTGAACGAGGAGACAGAGAAGGAAGGAAGAGGAGAAACAGTTCCAGGATGACGAGCTTAAATCATCACTAAGGCTTATTACACAGTTTATAATACAGTTTTTAGTATACGTTCTTTTTACTTTGAGACAAGAAGAAGGGATGATGCCAGATACCCACCTCCGTTAGCTGTGCTCTGTGCCACAGTGGCACCCAGATGTTGAATAAAAAATTATATTTTATGTTGCACAAACCTCACAGCTTGAAGTCACGCATCATGTTTTCACATGTATATCTTTATTCATTCATAGAGATCCACATGTGGCAGGTGAAAATAGACCTGAACATTTAAGCCTCACACGCTAAGTAACCTTGCCTTAGTGCCTGCGAACCCCTGCGGGCAATTACAACAAGGCTCCACAGTTATGGATTACATGTAATGGGATGACAATGACCACAAGCAAATTACACTCTGTCATGCGTAAACACCCTTAAACCAAAAGGGACTCAATTGTTGGTCTAATAAACAAATGTAAATGAGTGAGACATTTAAACTGAGATTATAAACATACATATTAAACAAAAAACATAAATAGAAAGATTTTGACAATATTTCCTCCCTGGTAATTTAGAAAAACTAGAGTCTATTCTTCAAATACATGCTGAATCAAATGTTGATCTGGATTATACAGACTTGACTCATAACTGATTTAAAAGTGATCAAATATTAAATCAACCAGATTGGGATTTGACAGGGTTGTCACAATACACTACACGATTATAGTGGCCAAAAGAAATCAAGATAATGATGGTATTGTGATATCTATAGAACATAATAATAATAATTAATATTATTATTATTGTTATATTAGTCAAACTGAACTTTAATTTTGTATATTGTGCGCTTTGTCTCTTTTTTGGCAAATAAATTGGACAAGTGCAGGGAGGTGGAGAGACAGTCTGTAACCACAACTGTACAAAAGTGAACAAAAAGAACAATTACACTTAAAAGACAGTGAAAAGGTAACACGATGAACCGATAAACAAAAGATCTAACATCTACCAGCACGATATTATCATATGTGAGTGAATCAAGATCAGTATTTAATTTTCCAAATGAGCAAAGTGACCTAATGTTTGTCAGTGCATTCATTTTTGTATCTTAGACATTATCCCCGTTGGATCCGTCTTGTTGTTGATTTATGTTAAATGTTAAGTTATGTTAAGTTATGAGAAAAATAAGTTGATGTGTTAAATGCCCTGATTATATTTTGCATGGGCCTCACTAAAATTGCCGTCTAGTGGTCTAGTTTATACTCTGGTGCTGCATTCGCTGCAGCTGAAATAAACCAATTCAGTCCGGTGTGCTGCTGGAATGACAACATTTTTTGAATTAGCATTAAACAGAGTATCTAATAGCTGTTTTGCTGCTTCATACAGAATATAGTAATTAAGCGAAATGATAGCTGTGTGCAGTCATGACTGAATTTTGTTCCGAGCTGAATTCAGGTAAGCGTAATTAGTGCTCCCAAAGCAGTGCACATTTAATTGTAAAGTGTCTTGTGTAGTATAATACTTACCAGATGCCAAAACAGCAAGGAGAGCTCAGGGATGATGTCTTTCAATTAGATTTTCGCCCCAGAGTCCCGTCAGTTATTCCTGAGAGGTCTGCTGTGCTGTGCCTCCCATAAATTGGCCACATTTTAAAAACTCAAACAAGTAAATTAACAAACAAAGCTTCTCTACCACCTCAGCTTTAATAACAAAATGACTATTCCGCCGAAAATGTTGTTCGTTGAACAGATGTAAGCTCAATGAGATTGAATCTAAAACAACAACAAACAAACCTGGGTAATGTAACTGGCTTCAAGTACACTCATTCACTGATGTTTCAGGCCATTTTCAAAGGATTCACACAAAACAGATTATTATACAGAAACAATGTGGGCTGGTGATTCTCTGAAATGATTTAACACCTGAAAGAAGATCTGCTGCAGTGATGATGGAGGTTTAAAAACAAGTAAAAAAAAATCTTTATCTTGTTCCACAGAATGAAGGGCAAGTTTAAATTTTCAGACAGATCCTCCTGTAGTGAAGTGTGTTTATATACATGATGTGTTCTGCTGCTCTCTGAAGGTGAGGATATGTTATACAGTGGAGCTGATTATGTGGTTGGTGATGGGAGCTTTTTGAAAACTAGAGAAATGAAAACCTGACAGTTAAGATCCCTATTTTATGAGTAGCTGCATTTTCACTGCTTCACTTCATACATTTAATATTAACCCGCTCACTAATGAGTGCTCTTTTATCTGTGAAAAGGATGTCACCTGTCTCAGTAATTACACTCCCATTTCTATAACCTGTCAGTGTGGAGTTTGTATAGAACTGGCTCAAAGATTTTGAGATTTTGATGTACTAATGCTAAAGTTTCAGTTTGGATGTTGCACAGTTACGGCCACAGCAAAGGTTGCAAATGATAGTATTGATTCCAGAGACAAGAAGCAGAGCAGTGCAGCCTTATTTATTGATCTGTCTAAAGCCTAAGCAGAGTTTGATTAACATAGGAATGTCTGACAAAGCAGTAGTTCACAATGCTTTTTGGCTGGACTGCAACAGCACGGCCAGCCCTGTGCAAATATAGCTGACTGACTGACTGATGAAGTTACACCACCGGTCAGCCGAATGTTGCATGACAGAGTGATAAGGTTACACCACTGGCCGACTATATGATTTAGAAGGAGCAACTTGGCGCCTCTGTTGTCACAGAGGGGCTTTGTGTTGAACACAGATGTTTTTTGTCTCTAGTAGAAATAAGAAACCTGTTGACACTAGTCGAGTTTCCATCCAAATTTAACCCAAATTAAATTAATTGAAATGAATTTCCAGAACACCTGCAAAAGAAAAGGCTAATTAATATACACTTCCATCCACAATGATGGGGGCACTGAGATAAACAGTTAGTGACGCCAGTGCTGCAGTCAGGTGTCATTAAACCATGGTAATGGAAGAGAGCACTGATAATGGTTTCATTAAAAGAGAATCATTCAAACCTTGAACAAATGAAAAGTTGTGGAAAATGTAATTGAAAATGGCATTCATGCCTGTTTCATGTATTAATTGGAAGGTTACAGTCTCCTTATCAGTCCACATGATTTTGTCTGCCACAGTTTTTTGTCTCTTCAGTGGAGCAGAAGTTTCAGCCGAGGTTTAAGTCACATGCTTCATGTACCTCGTGATTCATTTGCTAAGTCTGTTTCCATTGCACTTTGTCACATATTGTTTATTATTGATCCTCTGTTTTTTCCACCTCAGTCAAACCTAAAAACAACATTTAGACTTCTGAATTTCTGGTGTTTCCACTCAGATGTGAAAATTTAAAATTTGCATAAAACAGGTGGAAAACCACATATCTTATAAATGATCTTGGTATTTGGCTCAATGAATTTGTCAGTATCAGACGAAGTCAGTCTCAGCCACCATCTCATTTTGTTCCAGGTTGTCTTGCTCAGATGGGACAGAGGGCTTTAATGTTTCCTGCTCAGCCACTTGGAAAAGTCTGTAGAATAAAGTGAAATTTAAAAAGTTTGTGACACCAGTGGAATTAAAAAAAATACCATGTCCTTGGTAAATGACTCTACTGGTAACTGCCTCTTGTTATTGTTCTTACATATAAGTCTCTGTTGGTAGACAGTGTGTTTTCTTCTTTGTTCTGAGGTGTTTGACCTCAAAGTGCTTGGTAAACTAAAAGGTTTACCAAGGTTTTGATCCTCCCTACATCTTTTCACCTTGGTGCGTTATGGCACTCTAACAGGTGAAGTTCAATGTCGTGCAAGGACACTTCAGAACCAACTGCCTGTGTTATTTGTTTAAAGCCACAGAGAGAAGATGCTCTGACAACACTCAGTGCGGAGTCTGTGTATAATATTCCCTCTATGAATAAACGAATGAATAAATTCTGAGTCTCGCAGCTGAGTAGAAACCCATGAAAAACTAGAGCGGAGAAGAAAGTCACTTCATGCTCTACACCCTTATTAAGACTTTAAGATGAGTGTAAGGCAGAAATTTAAATATACTATTTTTGATTTCAGGAAATTTACATGGTCTCAGTCTCTCTCCTGGGCTACTTGTGCACCACAAATGAGAAAACTTGCTACCGCCCTTGCAGCTTACATGATCTGCAAAAAAAAAAAAAAAAAAAAAAAGATGTAATGAACTGATTTGAACTTCAAGTGGAGGCCTGGTGTGTATTTTAATTGGCTGTTTGGATTCCAGCACATTCATAATAAAAATACAGATGAGATGACAATGTTTGCCTTGTTTATGGGTAGTTCAGGGATTATTTTTACCAGTGCCTACAACTTGTTGTATTTACAACCATTTGAACCCCTTTGATGTTCAGAAGTTTTGATTCTTAATTTTTTTTTCTTCATTTTATTTAAAACAATTAATTAATTGAAAGAGTTGCTTTCATTAATAATTTTCTCATTCAATATTTTTGTAATATATTTGCTGTTCAATAATAAATGATCAAACCCAAAGCTTTTGAGTAGCAGTTATAGGCTATTATAGATGTATTTAGGAATTGGAACAATTAAGAAATTCTCTGTGCATTTATCTGTGCTCGCGTTGACCCAGTTTAAACTATAATTATACTATATGGCCTAAATGATCCACATTAAATAATAATACAGCTTTCTGAGTGGGGTGATGAGAAGAAAGTTGTTATTGGTGGTGCACATGGTTAAAACAGAGTTTTGTAATTAGATAAAATCATCAGAAAAAAACATTTTTTGGTCGTACTTCCTGATATACACAACATGGCGACAGCAACAGCTCCTGATGCATTTTCCAGAGTTGCTGTGGACTTTAGTCATTTTCTCTCATGAGCTTCCTGCTGTGGCAAAAACCCATCTCCTCTAAAATCCAAGTCTGAGTCCCACTAATGTGCTCAACCTGAAACTGTATAATGGATAGTTGCATCAGATGCTGTGCAGCGGCATTGTAAATGCCATGCCTTTTATCTTGCCAGAAATTTAAGCTTGATGCTGTGATTTGACTGGTAGGAGCACACGTCTCTGAGAATGATTAAGATTAGGATTATTGCTTTTTTTCTAATTTGCTCCTCTCCATATGCATTTCAGTTACCTCCAGTTAATGTGCGCTGAAAAGAAAAAACTGAAAAGTGTGCTTGAAATGAAAATGTCAGCTGATGAAATGCAATGAAAGGCGTCTCAGTAAAATGAGTTCTGGTCTGCCACTGAGAGTCACCTGGGATGATGGTAATGGTTTTAAATGTGGACATCAGTAACACTGATGAAATATAAAGGAAAATCACTCCCTGCCTTTCACTGTCACATAAATATCATGTCCATTTCTCCCTTTCCGCAGGACACTGAGATTATCAACACTGCCATTCTGACTGGACGCACCGTGGCCATTCCTGTCAAAATGGTCTCCATAGAGATGAATGGAGCAGTCACCGACGTCTCAGCCTCCGTGCAGTGCAAGTCCTCAAATGAAGACATTGTTAAGGTACAAGGAACCTGATTTCCTCAATCTCTGTATCTGGGAGAAGATGTCAATTTAGAAAATGGAATCCCTTCACTCTTCCTCTAATACTGGGGAGTGGCTCGACACACAGGCACAACATCAGGAAAGCACAAAAACTTCATTTTGGGCTGCTCCATATGTACTCTCGATTTGATTCCTGCCTTGAGCCTCAGATAAAATCAATGGATGTTCATAAAACTCTGTATATAAATCAATATGGCTGCAGAGGAGCAGTAAAAGCCTGTATGCTTCTACAGCACCGTATCTGCTGCTTTTCAAGGGCTCACCTTGTCCTCAGAGTACTGCTTACCTGTCATGCAAAACCTACCGCCTCCTGTTGTTCACTCAAGTGCGGTGGCTGCGGGCATCTATACAGCACCAGTGTCCCAGGATCCAGAACAATTACTGCTGAGACTCTCAGGGAATCCAAGCTAAGTGTACAATTTCCAGTCTGGTTTGTTGATTAAGCAAATTAAAGAGGGATCACAACAACTTGCAGAGCACATTAGAGGCAGTGATTGCGCAGTTATTATTTTCTCCAGTCAATTACAATCATAATATATTGAGCTATAGGCAGATTGCATAGGCAGTACAGTGGAGTGTTGCGGTGCCATTTCACACTGTTGATCATATTAACAAGATGGTGGAAGGGGAGATGTGACCTTAATAAAAGTATGTCATTATCCAGAATATTACATAGCCCACACACACACACACACTTAGAACGTGCTGGACACACACGCAGACACACATTGAGACAGCTACAGAAAAAAAAGGCAATCACAGTGCATCTGCAAGCTGGTGACAGCTTTTAGCTTCAAAACCAACAGGTACAACATCTGCAGCAGAACAGAACACTGTGTTTCACTAAGGCAAAACCACAACACCCTTACAGAGACACAAATCGAACCGTTTCGCAATACTCAAATAAAACAAAGCCATAAAAATACAATAAACACAGTAGGAGCATATAATAACAGCAATAACACAACAGCAGCACAACCATAAATACCTATTCCCACCTTTAGAAGTTGTTCTTCATTGTTTTTTTTTGATAGATCAGTCCATAATGAGGCTGGTAAAATCCAATTATCGCTTTCAGTGGACATCAGAGGCAGGTGATTCAGTCTGTTTTGGCCCATTGTGGATGTCAGTCTATTTTTAACTAGTCCCAGTTTTGAAAAAGAGCACTGCCCACTGGCACTGGTTACAGACCAAGTCATAAACAGTCGGAGTGCTTGATCGACATTTGGAAACACTGATAGTAGTTTCCTTCCTTTTATAAGTTGTAGCAGTGAATTTAATGTTAATGAATTTCTGTAATTTGTATATTTCTCCTGTGCAAAGATCTTCTATGGAGATGGATGGAATATCGTTCAAATATCCATAGATAGATAGATAGACAGATAGATAGAGACTTTGTTCACCCCCTTGGGGAAATTCAATTGTCCAGCAGTATATATGCAGTTTAGATTAATAGTCCATCTGAGGTGTTATACAGCCTGATGGAAGTGGCAACCACCTGGCACCTGGCAGTGGCAGCTGTCCCGGCTTCATCCCGAGCAGGACATAAATTTGGAAGGAAAAATAAAAATTGTCTGTTGGAAATCAACGAATTCCTCCGTCTAGAGGCAGCAGTCAACACTGTTAACCCGACTCGATGGCACCCACTCGAAAAAAGGGGTAATCTGTTAAATGCATGCATGCAGCCACTGTTAATACTGGACAGTGGCTTTGGCAGCTACAGAAATCATTGCTCATGTCTTGTAAAACACCAAGAACAGGCTGGCAAAGTGACTCAGGGGGAAAGTGAAATGAATGTGAGCTCTGTGTGTGTAGCATCTGGAGTGGAGTCAACACTGATCGAAAAGTACTTGGCAACTTTTATCTGACTGATTATCTCTGTGAGGACCTGCTCTCCCATCAGTTCAATAAAGTCTAAACATGCTGTTGATGAGAGTTATGATGTTGTCCTCTTGCCAGCTTTCCCATATTTTTCTATGTGTGCTTTCAAGAATGACTCAAACTCGCTGATGACTTCCAGCACACCGATAACTTTCCCATTATCAGGTCGCCCAAAAATGTCACCGTGTCCCCCGAAACGTAGTCCTCGCTCAGCTGGAAGCTCTTTAAAACCTCGTCCAGTTTTCACATTCGCTGTCAAATTGTTTTTTTAGTTCCGTATCTGTACACCCAGAATCAGCACAGCTCATAAGATAAGCAACCATTGCCTGTCTGAGGCGCTCCGATCCTTCATGTTCAGCCAACCGTGTGGCTGCATTTTTCCAGTCACTGTCTCCATATAATTTACATGCAAAACAAAACACAGTGCATTTTGACGGGGAATAAAGAAACCATTCTCTTGGCACATTTGTCAGTTTCCTCTTGAACAAGTACCTCTTTTGGTGTTTGTGTTGTCTTTCTAAAGGCAGCGACATCTACGTCTTTGTTTCAACAAGTTTCAGGGTTTTTTTTACCCAGTATGACCTCATATGTTCATCAGTTTAATACCAGCATGCAGGATCTGAGCTATAAGTTTTGCGGCCTCTCGTGCCCTCTCCACTCCTCTTGAACTATCCAGTCAGTTGAGGGATTCTCTTTAGTAGAGCTAGGTCATGCTGTTCTTTCAGCCATTTTGCTTTTCATTTTTGTCTGTCTTCCTGACCTTTTGCGGCTTTGTAGCAGTTAACAGTTGTGTATTATTTGAAAACCAAATTGACCTTAAGCTTAATTATTTAGCTTTAACTTTTTGCCCCATGAAATAAATGTAAATTAAAAACAATCTGGTCAGTCTGGGGCCCTTGCACACTGGGGGCCTGTAGTCTGCAGCCAGGCTCTGGTCCTATTTCGTCTCACTGGATGATACTGACATGAAAAAGATGTTGTTTGTGGATTGTTTCTGCTGTCTCTCTCCCACTTAGCCTTCTAATTATCAGGTGTTTGACACTAACTGTCCAGCCATGTATTCTTGTGAACAAATATAATCTGACAGTGGCAAGAAGTCCCAAACTGTGAGCCCAGTCAGTCTATCAGAACACCTACAGGGTGTTTTATCCTGCCTCCCAGGATTAAGATGGATTTTTACCAGCGAGTCTGCCAAATGATAGCTCTATTTTCCTTAAGCCAGTTTATACTTTATCTCATTTCTCCAATTCTATCTCCTTCTTATTCAAAGGCTGTGCAGCTCTTGAAAAAACTGTGAATACAGTAACAGCTGCATGTGAATACATTGCACTCAGATGGGAGGTCAGACGTGACTCGCAGTATGATCAACTTTGATGTGTCAGACATACGACTTGTCTCCCAGTAACCAAGATCTTTACATTTGACAACATTAATTTCTTATATTTGAAGAATCCAAATCCAGTCTGTGCTGAAAGACTTTTTTTTTGCATTGAATAGAGAAACGATCATATGAAGTCAGGCTAATGAAGTCCTTTTCAGTGGGTTAGCAGTTCCTCAAGGTCAGGTCAGGCAGGTTTGACTGCAGATTTTACAGACTGAGGCACTGAAGCCATCAAGCCGAATCAGACATGGACTTCTATCATACTCGGTGACTGCCGAGTATCTGTTCTCATTAAAAGAACAGTATATGTCCAATATATTTTCACTCTGATTTACTGTACTAATCCTAATCTTTTCTGCCTCACACTGCCCATGTTATCTTGTCTACAACCTGGTGCAGAGGTAAAACAAACTAAACTGTGTTTTAAACTCAATGGGTTTCCTGTGTAGATGTGATTCTTTAAGGTGGGAGGGGTTCCCCTTGTGGTGTACTGTATTATGCCATCAATAGAAAAGAACAGGTGTTGCAGTGGGATGGCTGCCTCAGCACGTCATTTATCATTTTTCATTATCCATTAAAGACAAGGCGCATGTGATATTGAGTGGGCCTGCTTCAGTGCACTTGCCATTGAACATTCGAGGCTAATTTAAAACAAGCCCTTCAGGCTCAGGAAATACACGAGTCATGACAGTTCAATAAAACGACCCCCAGAATACAGAAATAAAAGATTCACAGGCAGCCTGACAGAAGTGGGATCCTCCCTTACTTTGTCGTTGTTGTCTTTTTATACCACACACATTAGTCTCATGCCCAAAGTCATGTCGATCTATTCTAATCACATTCTTGTTTTAGCCGCTGCATGGAGGTTGTTGCTGCTTTTTTCTGAGCGCTACAGATGAGTGGTGCAAAATACAAACACCACAAAGCTTTTCAGTACCAGTCACATCTCCTGCTAGCCTCCTGTCTTGAGACTGAAACTCCAACAGCATTTAAACTAAAGACTTCTTCCCTAAATAAAGCTTCCTCATTTGGATATTTGCCAACCCACAGACTGTCGTGTTTTTTTGATGGATGTTTTTTTGGGATGGTTTTCTTCCAACTTTCAGAGTAAAAATAGGTGAGAAACTGTAATTTTTCTTTACTGGTCCTCTTTTTTATCATTTCTTTAGTTCTTCTTCTTTGGGAATAACTAAGCCGCAGTGTGAATCAAGAGCCTATTTTAGATAAGCCAAACCTGTGTGTGGCTCTACTGTATATGTGTGTGCATGTGTAAGAATAATTATTCAGGTTGTAAAAGGTGCGAAATGAGAAAAACATAAGGCTGTTGGAGGGTGTCAGGGCGAAAGGGCCATCATAGGCAACAGACAGTAAGCCCTGTTCCCTCACTGATCATCCTCTCCCCTGGTGTTGTGACTCATATATCCATCTGAAGGCAGAGATAAGGCCTTGTGTCTGCACATGGCATCTCGCCTGTGGTCATCCTGCACACATACTGTACCTGGCTGAAGGCTCCCTCCTCCACGCCTCACTTCTATGTTAGTGTGACACATTTGTCCTTAGTGCAGCTCCAAATTTAGTATCAGAAAGACAAGATGTTAGCTAATTAATGTGTGCTTAAACATTCCTTCATTAGGTTGGAAGTGGTTTTCATGGTTGCTTGATGTTATAGCATATGCATATGTGAGATCCTTCACCCAAAAACACATTTTTGTCTTGGGTCTGATATTCATGCTTTGGGCACCTCAGTTCCCTTTAAAGCTAATCCTAATGCATACAAAGATATTTTTGACAGCAGTGTTCTTCCAACTTCGTGGCAAAAGTTTGTGAAGGACTTCTTCCTTTTTGAACAATGTCCCTGTACATGACGCCAGATCCATAAAGAAAAGGTTATCCCACTTTGCTGTGGAAGAAAACTGACTGATCTGCTTCTGAGTCCTGACCTCAAACCAATCCAACACCTTTGAGATGAACTGGAAGGCAGACTGTGAGCCAGGCGTTATCAGTGTCCGACCTCACTAATGCTCTTGCGGCTGAAAGAGAGCAAATCCCTGCAGCCAGGCTCCAAGCTTTGGTGCAAAGCATTAAACCAGATAAGTGAAGGCTCTTTAATAGCAGAGTAATGTCCATAGTTTTGAAATGTTCAGCAGTTACATGGGGTTGTAATGTGCAGGTGTCCAAATGCTGTTGGACAGAGAGTGCAGTTTTGGTTGTATTTGCTGAGGTTTTGAGATAACTGTCTCCAAGAGTTTTGCCTTAAACCTACACTGGAGATGAATGGATTTTTTTCAGTGTTGTCAGCACCATAAGCCAAATTCTATTCACCTCTACTGCATCAGGCTGGAGGCGAAGATCTTAGAGATTTGCTGTACATCTAAAAACCTCAAAATAAAACTAATAAAACAGAATGACTAGATACCACTAAAAGTATGTTTATATATATATATATATATATATATATATATATAGTTTGAGTGAACAAACCTTTAAATGATACTGATCACTTTGTAGTATTAAATAAATGAAAAGTTATTTTATTATTTAAACCCAAACTATTTCCAAAAGGCAGAACAACAGATCATTTTCACACTCAACATCATCTATCCAACACACAACAGGCGAATGGGGACTGGCTCATTTAGCTAAAACAGCTAATGAACTCATTGGTTTCGATGCTCTTGAAGCCAGAAAAGCTTCATAACCGCTACAAGACACAATCCCAGTGATGCTAGCCATATGTCCGCTTTCATTCAGCCTTCATTTGATACATATGTTATCCCTAAATGGAAAGTCCATTTGGCAGAATGTTGCAGCAATTCATCTAATGAATATTTTAAATTTGAAAATAAAGTCCTGGATAATTGTGCTTTCTGCTTGGAAACACATGGTGCGCAGCGTGAATATGCAAACGTCATCAAGATGGCTTTACTCTTCGTTGTGTGTGTCATTGACATTGAGACGTGGGGAAGAAAATCCACGTCTTCCTGGAGTCTATTTGATAAAACTGAAGGAAATCAGAGTGTAGGAGCATAACAGCACCTGCAGATGCAAACACAGTTTGTGCTCCTGTCCCCTGCTGTATTTGAATTTTTAAGCAGCCCAGTGGAGGGTTAATTTGCAACCACCTCAGGGACAAGTCCAACACAGGAAAAAAATTGAAAATATCGTTTTGTTTTGTCCTTTCCCATTTTAGGGTTTGGGGTGGCCAGGTGGTTTGTACACCCACAACACAGACCATATAACTTTAGCCACTGGACTTCAGTCCAGTATGTTCTATGCCATCCCATTTCTATTGTGACCTTTCCTGCTGTCTCATAAAATCTAAATTTCCAACATACTCTACAAATTTAGACATGTACACTGGACAACCCTGGACTAAAGTCAGAGAAAACATCAAAATGGGACATAAGATTGTTTTTATGTTTCATTGTAATTATAAACTCCAGCTAGACCAATGATTCCTTGTTGGTTTTCTGCTTATTTTACTCAGACACATCACTGGTTTATTAATAAAATTGTTAATTATGAATTTTGGCATTACAGTTTAATGTGTTTTCTTGTCATCTCTGTCATTTTTAATTTCCACCCACGTATCAGTAAACGTGTCTCTAAGACACTAGAATCAGTCTTGATCAGTGTAGGTATGTCGGCATCGGGCACCAGAGGTTCTTTCCTTCACTGGTTCTTTGCCATTAAAGGTGAATCATTTGTCATGAGGAGTGCTGGTCCGCATGTGGAAAGTTGTAAATTGTTTTCTTGGACTGTAGAGCAACTTTATCATCCCCAAAGCCTCTGTAACAAAGTTGGGAAATGGAGCTGGAAAGATGTTAATATTTATGAGGCTGGGGGAGGGGGTGGGGGGGTCCACACTGCTGACACTCAGCTTCACTGTATCTCACATCCTTGGTTTTATTCTTTTTAAGCAGGTGCATACGCTGTTCAGCCAAATACAATAAACGGAGCTCTTCTGTCAGGAGGTTGCCGCGGTGTTTTATAGTGCACGTGTGTGGAACATGTCCAAGTACGCAGACCCCTAATTGTAGTATGTATAGAAGCAAGTGCGTGTCCACTGTTCACTCAATAATCTACAGTTTGAATTCATCCTGGAGTGTGGTCCGGGCCGTACAAAATACACAATTGAACAGCGTCACATGAATAACAAAGAATGCACTCAGTAAAGCACACACACCAAAAACAAACTCACCATGTGCATTAATAAACACACACCAACTGTGCAGTAATTCTTATCTGCTTCCGTTTTTTCACATATCTTAACATATTTTAAATATCTTTCTGTACATACTATATTGTTATATTATATTATTTATTATCTCTCAATTTTTAGTATGTGATATTTTGCGTTTTGCATTTCCTTTGTACTGTCCACTGTTGTAACACCGCTAATTTCACTACTTATCTTATCTCATCTCATCTCATGGGAAGTGTGGGATGCAGTGATTTTGGAGCTCAGCACATATAGTGGACTAAAAGGATCAAGATATCTGGCCTCCAATTCTGACCACTCATTTTTTTTTCATGTCTCTAACTTTGGAGAAGTTAAATGCTTAATTGCTAACCTATTGCTCTTTTAAGAGGTCATGTGTGAATAATGAGCTGATGACGTAACGGCAGAGAATCTGTTTTAGCAGTTTGACTGCTCTAGATGAAACAAAATTATGGCTCAAGTTAAACAGTGAATTATGTGAACAAATGTGTTTAACTGCTATCCTCCCACAGTGTGGATGAGCAGAGGACTCGACTCGAGCCTGTGATGCTGTGTGGATGGTCACATTATGATAACATGGCTTTAACGCATTGATGCACTTGCTTGAAGGACAGAAGCTGCTGCCTTTACTAGAACCGTCTGGGAAATTAATTCAGTTAATGTTATGGAATAAATGTGTGAAAGGCCCTTAGGTGTCTTCACCTTAATTAACCCAGCCAGTCTTTCACTCTGCATCACATGACCCATCGCGACCAAATGAAGGCAGCACTCGCACTTGTCCTGATGATCTGTCTCCACCCAGGCAATCTGCTGGCACCATGGAAGATGCCACAGCGCATTAGCAGCAGTGTGACGGCATGTGGCGGCTCAGTGTGTGAAAGCCCTCCTCACCAAGCCCCCACAGGGCCACTGATACCCAGAGTTGCTAACAGCTTTTGACTTGCAATTAGCCAGCCAAGTTTATCAGCAGCAATAGCCGCGGGAGCTCAAGCAGTGCTGCGGCTAGGGTACGCTGTCGGTTTGTGTGTTGTGTGTACGTGTGTGTGTGTGTGTCTTCAGGGTAGAAGGGAGCACGTGTCAGACAGATGTTCTTGTCTCGAGGTACAACAAGTCGAGCTGTGATTAATCAAGGTGGCTGGGGTCATTGTGTTGAGTTACTCCTTTTTCTCTCTTTTGTAACTGGCTTCTCACAGATAAGATGACACAGCAGACAGAACAATAACACACAAAGGCTGGATGCTGTGGAGGCCCATAAGGTCAAACCCTGCAAAATTGCATTAACTGAACCAGAGGGAAAGTCTGTCATCTTAAGAAGTCCTTCCACCACCCACCCGCTCTCCCCCTCTCTGGCCTGTCTGCATGGAGGGGGGAATTATATTACCGACCTCCTCCCAGTTATGATGAATCCCCAGCCCTGAGAAGACTGGCCAGCCCGACCTCCATTTGCGGGAGATTAGATCCTCTGATTACAATGCCAGCTACCTCCCACCACTAGATAAATCTTCTATGAGAGCCCAAAAGCAAAGCCCTCCAGATCCATTGCAGTTAATAATTTAGTGTTAGAGGGGGACAAGTATTCATGATAATTAAAATTGAGCTGGAGATTTTTGACTAGATGAGAAAGCTAAAGAATGGCTTTAAGTTAAAAATGGCATTTGCTAAGACTTAAATTTAGAAATTGCCATATATTGAATTCATACTCTGTGTCAGTGCTGTGTCTCAAATGATATCACATTACATGAAAGTCACATGTCACAAGGTGGAATATTATTTATGTGATCTGTAGGCGTTATGAACTACAGCTCAAGCAGACAGCCTTCATATAATATGAATTGTGTGTTTGTATAAAAGCTTTTGTTGCCATATTGTGTGTCCATATAATTGTTCATAGATCATTATGCTGAGAATCGGCAAGCGAGGTGGTGGGGTCAGGACATGGTTTGAATCCCTAATTTGCACTGTACGTGCTCAACAAACAGGGGGTTACTTAGAAGCACTAATTTGGCTGCATAAAAGATGCAAATTAGATTAGAGAATAGCCCACAGCCAGTAAGCATTGTTTACAGCACTGGTTGTCAGCACTCTGCCTTCAAGGCCGGAGAGTCTGCAGGTTTTCATTCTGACCAAACGTAGCAGCAGCTGATTTTCACTGATTCGTTCAACGTGTCCGGTTAAGGCCGGTAAAATCAGATGCTGCAGTGTTTGGATGGAATTAAAACCTTCAGACTCTGGAGATTCAGTGGCACACAGCCAAGAGACGCTGGTCTACAGTGTACGGTGGCACTGCAGTTTAAGAAAACACATATGCAAATAGACAAAGCACAAGCAAATTCAGAAAACACCTTCATCAGTTTGACAACACATGTGCTGCAAATATTCACAACACAACAGAAGTGTTTCCAGGGGACATTATAAAGTGATGAACCTGGCTGGGACACAGTTGTTCACTGATTTGAGATTTTTGAAGGTAAAAGCATTGGACAACAAGTGCATGGATGTATTATGGTACATGTATCATACTACATCCATGCAAGTGCATCGTAGGCAGGGTCATCACTAAAGTTACTTATTCCGACAGCCACAGGAGAGTCAGGGAGAGCGAGAGAGAGAGAGAGAGAGAGAGACATGCAGCAAAGAGCCACAGGTCGGACTCAAACCTATAGCTGCTGCTGTTAGGACTTTGCCTTCATGGTATGTATGCTACCAAATGAGCCACAGCGTCACCATCATCCTTCCAGAAACAGTGTCTTTATTACTGTGGAAAATCAACAGACCTCACTGTCAAGAGTCTTCATCTGGACTGTTTTTGTTTGTGGAAAGGAGGAGGAGGCTGTTGAGTTTTTGAAATGTTATTTTTCAATTATGTGAATGCTACAAAAAATGTCATGCATTGTTATTGTATTAGATGGAGGAAACTGCACAGACACAATAAAAAAAGGCAAATACAATAAAACCAAAATCTGCAAAAGCAGATACATATTTCAGTGCTTCCCTGAGGTTTTTTTTCTTTTTTTTTAGATTTAGGTGAACCAGTTCTTTAAGTCAAAGTGAAAGTATTGATAGAGATGGTTTATGTGCCCTGAACTTTCACATCGCATTCACACCCCTAAAAGATCTTATTCCTCGCTGTATATTTGCTTTGCTGAAAGTATCAACCTTGAAATGCTGTGTGATGAATCGTGGCACTGACAGCTGCAGCCATACTGTGCCGTATATCATCGCATATCACTTAGATCCTCCACCACTGACGTGACCATTATCATATAGATGGCCTCTGACTTCTGTCCCTGATCTGTCCTAGGTGTCTTTGAATTGCGACTACGTGTTCGTCAATGGGAAGGAGACACGGGGCTCCATGAACGCCAGGGTTATCTTCAGCTACGAGCACCTGAGCGCGCCGCTGGAGCTGACCGTCTGGGTGCCCAAACTTCCCCTGCAGGTGGAACTGTCTGATAACAATCTCAGCTTCATCAAAGGCTGGAGGGTTCCCATTCTGCCCGACCGAAGGTGAGGCCTCAGTGAATTTAGTACAGTTACCATTGATTTATTGTCATAGGGAAATTACAGTTTCTTATTCTGCTCTTATTATTGGTCTTATTTTCAAAGCTTTGGCCTGGCAAAAAACATGAGCAGTCAGATGATCAGACAGGTTGTAAACAAACCCCGACGTAGCCAAACTTGGGACCATAAAACAATGACCTAATCTGTTAATCACTGTGCACAAGCTAACTTCCTGCCTCAACTTTGACCTTCCGTTCTAACCGTGGTGTGCACAAGTGATCCGCTACTAATCATCCACCCACCACCCACCCCAGCAAATAAATTTCCCTAATTTGGAGACCCACATCCAATCACACATTACCATAATTTCCCAGTGGGATATTATGCGTGATGATATGGTGACATATTACACTGAAGTAGGCTGGTTTTAAATAAATAAACATTACATACATAATCATAATGAGTTCAGCAGAGTCTACCTCATGCCCGATGAAAAATGAAGTTTAAAATGTGTTGTATGAATGTAATTCATATTTTTCTCATACATTATATATGATTTCACCCACCTGCAACCCATCCACTGTTAAACAGAATGTTAATTTTTATGACTTGGCTCACCCGGTCCGTGGAGTAGCCACAGCGCCTGCAGATATAACTGCGATCTTTAACCGCGACAGTTTCCCACTGCAGTGAGAAACTATTGTGCTCACTTTCACTCTAAGGTCAAAATAAAGTGATTTAGATAATCTGGCTAACCTGTTGTCTTGTTGACAACCTGCCTGATTGTCTGACTTATCATAGCAGAGTTGTAGTTTTCCTAGAACTGATATAAATGATGGCATGTCTCACAGGTACTAGATGTAACACAGATGAACTACAAAAATACGACCCAGAGTCATAGAAACAAACTCTAAAGAACTGTATATTACATATAATAGCATGTTTCCAGGGGGAACTCTTAAACCTCTTCACTCTATTTAGTTTTCTTATCTATATTCTGTGGTTGAAGGAACAAAGCCAGAATCCACTTGCTGCTTTGGAATATATTTTGATGTCTTATTTGTAGATAATTACCAGAAGAATCATTATCCAAAGTGCAAAAGTTCCTGGAACCACAGTCTTAAACATTAGAAACTAAAAAGCAGTCCAGCCTCCTCTCTGTTTTCCAGGATTCTGTGTGTAGTTGCTTGTTTTGCTCCAATTAGATTCTCTGGCTGAAGCACACAGCAGAAATGTACCTCTGAGGCTACTTGAGGCTCTCAAGCGCAAATTGATCTACGAGGTTGTCATGTATGTGTCGTACTCATCTGAACCCATTTTTTACCACAAGTTCTGGACGTTGGCTTAATTTACTGTGAGTAAATACACAGAAAGCTTCTCAGAATGAATATTGGCTGTACTTTCAGACGGTTAATTATGTTTTTGGACTAATAAGCAGACAATGGGGTGTTACTCAGGATTGAAACTGATGGTCAGAGTTAAACAGCTGTTGTAGCTGTACTTCCAGGAGGCTGCTCAACTGTCGATGTGGAAGTGGTAACTGTCAGTGTTTTTGCTTTATTTGTAGCACAGCCATGTGTTCCACAATACCAACCAGTCCTCCAACCTGAGCAACCATACAGGTGTTTGTTTTCCACCCTCTGATTCAGCGGCAGGCGTACTGGACCCTGGGTTTTCACAGTTACAATAATAAACATGCGGATCGTACCGAGAGCGGCGAACCTACCTTTGTTGCCATGGTTACTGTAACAACAGTCATGACTTAGTCAGGTTTAGGCACTAAAACTTCTTGTTTAGGAAATGGTGATTTGGGTTAAAATAAGCACTTCCTCAGCATTAGAGGTTATTTGTTGTCGTGGTTACAATAATAGCAAAGTGTTTAATTTTGTCTAATGGTCATGGATAATAGAAACAACATAAACTGCTGCGTTCACATGGGAATTGAACACCGCTCTCCTGTGTTTTGTTAAACCAATCCATCCACCACAACCTCCTCCTGATGTGGACTTTGTCGTTCTATATACTACCCATGATACATCACCCTAATACATCACCATATGGACCGTCTCCATAATACTATTATACCCTGATATCAGTGGGAGATTGAGATTATCTGCTCTTACTCTTGTACTTCTCTATGCTCATGCCATTATAAGGAATCAACGCATGTTGTCATCGTGTCAATATTGTAGAAGCTTTTGTCGACAGAAGGAATCTAGTAGACATTAAGAAAAACACTACAAGCCCTAAATATATAACACCCTCAGATGTGGGAAAAATGGCACCAGTGGGAGATTAAGGTTGTTTGTGCCAGGACCCTAATGAAAAATGTGGTCTTAGGTTAAGGGACCTAGGCTCATTAAAATGCCCCAGCATTCTTGTCATGCATGGAGCAGTAACAAACAGGCCTACAACCCTTCATTTAGGAAATGTTTAATGGGAGCATTAACACTCACGCGGGTGGCTGCTGTCGTCGCCGCTGGAGTACATCACCATAGACCAAATCCATTTCTACCCAACCTGAATACAAATGGCATGTTTAAGGAGTTGTTTGAAGAATGAAGGTATTTCAAATGACCTAGAGTGCTTGGAAAACATCTCGCACAGCCTCATTTCTCAAAGATCCCCAATGTGCTATAATGGGCTGTAGATGGTATATTATTTTGACATGCAAAATGTGTCTTAAATCCCCACTTTAGTGCCTTTCATTTGTTTTGTTTTTTGTAAAAGGCCAAGCCAATCAAAGTACAACCCTGCAGATGAGGAGTCATATATGTGCTTTTCAGACCTCATTATTTTGAATGGTGTTTGCTGTTTGTCCAGTGTTTCCAGGCCCCAGGGTTTGCTGGCAGTCTCATAAGGTATAATTCTCATATAACAACGTTATTATCGCCGCTCCCTGTTCCCCAAATATCAACAGTTGCTTTAAACAAATTGGTGTAGTTTTTCAACACTATGTATCCCAATTCTTCCAACCTTTTTTCTATGCATATACCCTCCTTTGTGCCTTCATGAAAACAGTAATCAAAGACCTCTTGTGGGCCATTTTAGACTGCTGTGATTTCCTCAGATATTCCACAAAATAAATTTCTCTGCAGGTGAAGACTTCCTGTCTTGAATACAGTCATTTAGATTTACAGAGAGTTTGTAATTTCCATTACTTTTCCCTGTAGTTCTTTGTAGAATCGGGAAACTGCAGATATACATGGCACTCATCATTCTCGGTGCTACATGCAGATTGTTGAAGCTGCTGATACTGTCAGGTATTAGCTTCCCACAGGCTTCTTTTGATGTATGCAATATTTGTCTGTTGCCTGAATCACAGCTGTACTTGCAACAGCACTTAGTACTATTTAAATATGAAATGTTTCTAACAACAAAAAGTAATTACCACTTTGATTTGGGGCCTTAGTTTAATTACCATATAACTCAAAGGTGTGGGCTGCAGTCATTAGTAGCATGTAGCTTGCACTGCTACCCTTTGTTTGAAAATACACAGGAAATTTCACAGAAAAATCAAATGAATAAAATTCAAGAAGTGCAGACAAAAGCCATTCCTACTCATGTATTTATGCACTTTTTAATTGATTAATTCAGTATCATTTGGTTGTTTGTTTGTTTTTCTAAGTAGCCCACAGCTCATTTCAGGAGGAATTGTATTTGTTGTCAAAGTGTTGCTGCTGAGGCTCCGTAAAACACAATGGTGTTAAGTCTTTAAAAGTAACAAACCTTTTACAACAACAGTCCGTGTTTATCACAATTTATCAGGTAATAGATTCACATCGAGGCACTTGTGGTTTTCAGATATTACAGGTGAAAACATGAGCTTCTCTTGCTGACAAAGCCATCCCAACTCAAGGTCTTCTTTGCACGGTTGCCATAGAAATGTAGAAATTTCCATGATCCTGAACACCCCCAGGACCTCTGGTCTACATTGACTTAAAGTTGAGCTTGATAGTTTATTCTTGACCTTGGAATTTCACATATGGGCATATTTTGTACATTTCTCTTTGTTTTTCTCGGGAATAAACATTTGACATGTGATGGTAGCCTCGGGGTTTAAGCTGCTGATCATGTAATCTCATACTCCTCAAGTTAGAGGTTGCCTCTCTTCACTTCCTGTCAGCTTTCATTTGCATCTGAAAAAAGGCTAAGATATCCCTAGAAAACTGATATTTGGAGATTCATCATGTGAAATACTATAGTTCAGTGTTACATTTAACTTTTAACTATTCGTCTGCTGGTGTTTCCATTTTGAGATGGGTTGGGAATTGATGACATTTTGGCTTCTTTAAGACTTAAACCCTAAGTTTAGGAATTTAAACTTATTTGTGACTTGCAAAATAGAAACCTGGACCATTAACAAAACATGATCATTGCCAACAGCTGCCTGCAAGACTGTGGCAAACTCCATTGTGCCATGATGACATGGAGCAAGAGATTAGGCAGACATCAACAGGATTTATGAGGAATCATCTCAAAACATTACTGACATGAGATAGCAGGTTGTATTAGTCCCAACCTTGGTCTTGTGTGTTTACAGTCATTATGAAGTTCTGTGACAAAGAATTAGATGATATTTTCAAAGGCCTCACAAAGCACTGTAAATAACACCTCACTAAGGTGGAAAATAAGAACTCAGTGCAGGTGATTAGTCATTTCAAACACACTCCAGCAACACCAAATCATGATGATTATCTGCATCAGAATCTGCTAAAGCTGCTTTATTTTGTGATTATTAGACTGAATTATTGTCTTTGCTCTAACTCCCCTCAATCCTCCCATCACTTGCTCTCTGCTGCTTATTTTCCTCCGCTCACAAGTGCTCTGACTCTCCTTTACACAACCTCTAACTTTCCACACTCTTTCCTTCACCTCCTTAACTCTTTTATTTTCCTTTCTATTGCAGTCTTTCCATCCTACACTCCTTCCCTTCTGCAAAGTGACACATTGTGAACCTTCATGCACAGCAAGGTCTCTTGGCCTGCAGTGGGCCTTTGCTACAGTGCAACAGAATTGCTCACTGGCTGCATTATCCAGTAACATGCTCTAAAAAAGGAAAGAAAGTGTAATCGGGCGGGCAGCTCGTGTGCACTGAAGCTTCAGCTTGTCCGGTTGTATCAGAGACTCTAATAAGAACAGACAATATTCTTCTGGGGGAGAAAATATATCAACCTTATTTTCAGGTACAGACTCAGGAAGGTAAACTTTCACTGACCTGAGCCGAGAGTTGCGAAACTCCTTGACAGAGACAGAGGAAGTCTTACTGTCTCACTGGGTTTTTCTTTACCTTAACTGAATGAGTAACTGAGTGTGCAGTCTCAGCGTGCAATGTGGAGTTAACTCGCTTATACCTTCTAAGTACAGCATCAGCTACATGTCCTGCAGCTGCACTGTCAGTCTCCGGCACACAGAGAAAAGTCCGGATGACGTCCGGTGCTGGAGATCCAATGAGAACTCAAAGAAAAGGGCATCACTGCTAACATCCCAATTTCTGATAGAAAACAACAGGCAGTTGCTTTTGAATAGGTTCACTGTTTTAGGGTTATTTAAGGGATACTTAATTTCCATAAAGTTGGTGGACTCACAAGAGACTAAATATGAAAATTTGGTGCAACAGAGGCCGACATGTCATAACTTTTCCCTAATATCTCTCATCATAAATCTGTAATACACAGAAAGCTCCGAAAACGCTGTAGCCAGTGTTTCTCAGCACTAAACAACCACACCTTTCCACCTCCACACCTCTAGTGTGCCCAGGCTCTTGGTTAGTTTTAGAATTCATTTTAAAGTTTCAGTGCTCACTTTTAAAGCCCTACATGGCCAGGCTCCACATTATATTATTGAACTGCTACATGTCCACTCCACAAGCTGAACTCTTAGATCTACCTATCTCCAACCCAGGGTTTTCTAAGTGTACCTCGGACTCCTCCTCAGACTCGGGGTGATTGTGCCTTCCAATCAGCAGCTCCTAACTCTTTTGGAGTACTCTCCCATTAAGCCTGTGGTCTTTGGAGTCTGTGGACTATTTTAAAAAGCAGCTAAAAGCCCATTTGTTCAGGCGGGCCTTTAGGAAGCATGTGGTACCCTATGCTTTAGTCCAACATTCCTTATCTAATTCCCCTGATATGTATCATCATTGTTTTTAATTGTTTTAGTATTTGATTTGGTGCTCTCTGACTGTGAAACACTTTGATCCCGGTGACTTTGCTATATAAATAACCTTTGTTTGCTTGCTAGTGTCTAGTACAGACTTTCTGTTATAGATTTAAAGTCTCAACCTGCAAAAAGCTAAATTCATACAGTAAAACCAGGTTGTGCTGCTACCTGCAGCTACAAGCTATCTTCTTTGTATTGTTATCATTTTCCTGGCAACATACAATACGTGCAGTTTGTACTTATGTTGTCTCTTGTTGCACTAACTTTTGCAATCAGACTCTTGTTCTCCATCTCCGTGAGTTTTACCTGAGAACTCAGTAAATTCCATTGCACTGAAATCATAATGGCTTCAACACATTGTTTGAAAAGCACACAGCGGCTGTGAAAGTACTTTACATTTTTTATTCATTTCCAAGTAACAAAGGCAACCAACCATAGATGCAGAAGTGAAAAGTCCATGACCCGAGCTTAATCAGAGTAAAAGAGGTTCATGAGGTGAAGTTAAAGTTGCTCGAATAACAGCTACACGCAGGTACCTCCGATGACCCGTTAAAGCCTTCTGAGAGGCCATTTTATTCCTAAACATCGTATAACCTGCCAGTGCAAAGCCATAGGCAGAGCAGAGTGCTGAAGTATTGGTGAGAATGATGAGGTGTGGGGAGATAGTGTGTGAAAATGAATTAATAATCAAACCCATTAGGTGGGAGAGGGTGGAAAGGTACGCCCAGTGATGCATTTCACCATTGAGAGAGTGTATTCTAAGCGTTCATGAGACCCCAGTGACAGAAGTGCTTAACCTAATAATCGGACCTGTTCCCTGAATCAATGGGTGGGATATATACTTTGTTGGTGGCTGACAGCCCTGCTGCCTTTCCTGAATCTCAAGTTGTTCACACAGTTAAGTCAAAGCAAAGATTAAGCAGCAGAGAGCTTTTTAAGGAGAAACTGGCAGACTGTCAAGCCTGCTGAGGGAAGTTGGGAACCTCATACATCTCGCTGTAGAGCAGATTGCACTCGGTGGGGGATGCACCTGGCATGTTTAACCCCGCTGCCCAGGGCTCCTGTGAAATAAGAAGGGCACCGGTCCAAAACTCTGCTTTTCGGTGCTTATCTCCTTCCCTGCTGCCGTGGAGGACATTTTCCTCATCGCCGCTACATCAGAACAGATAATGTGATGGATTTGTGTGGAGCGATGCCAGGTTTTTCATCAGTGTTATGATGTCAATTTATAAGGACGGTAGGGACCCTTAAGAACAGAAGGCACAAATTCAGATGTAGACTCATGCTACTGTGTCGAGCAGAAGTGAACAGCAGGCGCTCAGTTTAAAGAAGTTATGATTGGTGATGGCTTTTGGTTCTTAGTGCTTTTATCAGTGGCTTTCAATCTTGTGGATGACCAGTTCCATACACACTCGGCCAAATCCTGGGCACTGAGTTTAGCCTCTCATGTTTTTTATCTCAGTTGTCACACCTGCCTAAAATTGGTACCCACAGTGTTCATGAGTGCTTCAGGATAGCTCTGCTCCAGCAACTATCCTTGCCACTGGGTAGATGAATGTTTAATGCATTTTCTCTCTGTACTTCAATTATATTTCCCCTTCTTGTCTCCGCTCAAGGAGCACCAGAGACAGCGATGCAGATGATGAAGACGACGAGCGCCGGGTGAGCCGAGGCTGCACGCTGCAGTACCAGAGGGCCCTGGTCAAGGTGCTGACCCAGTTCCACACCACCTCCACAGAGGGAACCGATCAAGTCATCACCATGCTGGGACCCGACTGGCAGGTGGACGTCACTGACCTGGTCCAAGACTCCCTGAAGGTGACTGACCCCAGGATAGCAGAGTTGGTGGACAGGACCGTCCTGGTGGGCCTGGAGCTGGGATCCACAACGCTGAAGGTAAATGGACCACTTTTTTTTACGTGTCACCGCTGACACATCCACATAAATCAGGAGTGAAAAATTAGGTGTCTCTTAGATGACAAATGATGCATCTGAGTGAGGAGGATGAAAGAAGGCATGGTGCACTCCACAGCCACCACACACGGAGTGAAGGCTGAGTTTAAGAGATGAGGGAGTAAGATTTCAAACTTAGAGCTCATTACTCTCTCTGAGGTTGCGGCAGCTGTTAGTGGGTGAGGAAGCTACTTCTTTTGAAGACTGTCACTGCCTTACTTCAAGGATAATATCCATTGAATACAAGTTGGGTTTTATTGCCATAGTTTAAGTCATCGTTTCTATTTATTATGACAACATTATGCTCCCTAAATTACATATATGCTGATATTTAGGAAGACTGTGAAACCACTCCAGCAAAGTCGGACTGGATGAGAAGCATGAGGCAATCAGGCAGATTGTAAACAAGCCAACGGTTTATCCAGTGTATCTAAAGAGAGCACACCTGGAATGTCTGTAATAATCCCTCATTACTCAGGAGACAGTCGATAAGCTGTGACGGATGTTGCAGCACACAGTTTGGGTAGTAATTTTACCATTTATCTCTATTTTCTTTTTCAAATCAATTTAGCCAACTGGAGGGTTTGTTTAACACCTGTCTGCTGGTTCGATTGCTTGTGTTCCTTGCCCTGTTTAATTTAGCAATTAACTTGGTCAGTTTTATCTATGAAAATTACACTGGAGTTGTAATGAACAAGGTTTATCCTTGGGGTTTGTACAGTATTTTCACAGTCCTCTTTCTCTTTTATCTGAGTCTATTATGAGACGAAAACCTTGTCTCTCTGTAGGTGTATGCCATTGTTGATGTCCACCTCTCTCAAGTAATAGAGATCCCTGGCATAAAGTGTGTAGAAATGCATCAGCCGAGACAGGGTCAGAAGGAAACGGCAAAAGTTATGACTCCTGCGCAGTGATTTACTGACGCTTCACTGGTCATTTATGGGGACGGAGGGAACTAACGGTTGGTGAGAGTTTTGATCACCGTGAAAGATCACAGTTTCAGCCTGTCAGGAGAAAGAATAGTCGCCTGATGGATGTGTCTGATGATGGAGAAATAGGGAGGAAAGATATAAGTCACCAATCCATCATTTTAAATGAGCAATGGATCATCTGTAATCTGCTGAAGGGTATGAATAATTATACATCAATTTACCACCAGACGTAACTTGCCACATTGGCTCATAGCAATTGTGGATATATAAATAAATAAAAGAATAAATAATAAATAGAAATGATTTCATCCTTCAAACAAGTTTAAAAGATGGATTGACCTGGAACAACGTCTGGAGATGTTAGATTACTCAAAACTAATGTACTTGGATTGCAGTGATGTAGAAATAAATAAATAAAAGGGTCAGGTGGCCTTCAGGCTCCTTTTTACATGACAATCACCTTGTCAGACATCATTTATCCATTATCTGTATCAGAGGGAAGGAACAAACAACCTATGTAGTTGTTTAGGTTGGAGAACTCCTTGCATCTTAGCAGAGGTTGAGCTATTTCACTGGATATGTAAAACGTTTGACCTGCTAAGAGATGAAAAGTCAGAGGATCATTAAAGTTATTATCATTCACCCTCTGTGTACCAAGAGTGTCTGTGCAAAATTACATAACAGCCCATCCAACTGTTGTTGAGATGTCGCAAAGTGGTGGAATGGCTACCACAGAGCCACGCCCCTAACATGGCTGGTAAGCTTAGAGGACAATTTACGTGTCCTTACAAGTGGACATCATTCCCTATGTACTCCATCATGTGTCAAAATTCCCAGCCCAGCAGGACCTCACTTCATGATGTTTAAGTCGGATGATGAGCGGCCACTGAAGCTGAAATTGAAATTCCAGCTGCCTCCTGCACCTGCAGCTCAGTCCCCACAGGTGTGACTGAATGATGAAAGTGTGAGGCAACTTTAGAGAAAAAAAAAAAAAACATTTCATGTTAAAACAGCATGAAGGAAACAGAAATGAGATCTCTGAGGACTCACTTTTCATTCACACACAAGTGACTGACGGCTTACAAAACTAAAATTACAAAGACGGAAAAAGATCCAGTTGAGAGCATATTTTACAAAGAACAGTGACATTGTTATGCTGATTTTCCGGAAATGAACAGTATATATCTCAACAACGGTCCTCTTACTGAAATGTTCAGTCTGTTAGAGGATTTGAATTAGTCTTTGAGTCTTAGGAGACTGATTCAAATTGTCCACCAGCTCATGAATATGAATAAAGAGAAGGAGCAGCTTTTGTCCACTTAGTGCAATATCCCAGACATTTAACTTCTTTGTTTTTGGAAGGATGGTTGCTGATTATTGCGTGAATTAAAGTATTTCTATGTTAAATTAGACAGGCCTGCGTAGTGTGAAGACACAAAGGAGAAATATCTGAGGTTTTGAGGTTAAATTATAACAAGGGCAGGTCTTAATTATTCGACAGAAAGTATGTGTGTACGCTGAGATTACAGGGCAGAATCGTGACTTTCAAAGAATTCGCCAAACCTGGTGGGAGTTGGGAGTTTAATCCAGAGGATTAATGAACAATAGCTGCCTCTCAAAGTGAAAAGCCAGACTTGGACCAAATTCACTGTTAGTTCTTGGATCAGAGATTATTTAATTAATATCTGCAAAACATGCAATCATCTTCTAAAGACATACAGCAGAATAGGAAAAGAATCAAATCTAATCTATAGAATCTTTCTTCTCATTGGAAAATTGCAGTAGTGTTCAGACTTTACTGTGTAAACACTATAGTGTGTATCTCAACAGTGTGATCCTTTGTTTAATGTTAATTTACTGGGAGATTTAAATGGATTTAATCGAGAAATGGTGTCAGTTAAAGAAAAAAAAAGGAGCTGGAGGTTTTTGTAGCAATTTTCACCCACAACATTGACCTATCTCAGTTTTATAATTCAGTGATCTATACCATGGTCAGACTATTTTAAAAAATACATAAAGATTATATTTGAACAGACATCCATAATCTATGAAACTCTATAGGTGAGGAGATAATAAATGCATTGAAATGTTCAGGTTCATTTGCACTCCTCACAGCCTCACCAAATGATGAATTCAACTTCCAAATCTTCCACATATTGAAATATTCAGGTATGTAGGTACTGCTCTCATATTACATTTGTACAGATGCAACATCAAAAGCGTGCCTCTCTTTCTGTGAACACACTCTTACAAACATGTTGCTGAAAACACACACATGAACACATCATGTCATGCATCTGTGAACATCACAACCTCTATCCCAAGATGTCAAAAGCACGAGAGCGGTGTCATATGGCCGAGGACATTTGTCACATTTCATTCCTCTTCTCTCTCCCTCTGCTTTGATCTGTCCAATTAAGTTAACAATGTCCCCCAAGAATGTAATTTTATTGGAGTGACTATGAGGAGCGCTCGGCCGACTGCTCTGCTGCAAGTCTCTGTAGCTGTCGAGGGATCCCTTTGCCTCACAGGGGGTGCAGAGGTTTATTCTGCAGCAGCTGCACCCACTTTACTTGAGCAACTTGGGAAGCTGTGTAATTGCCTGAAAGTTTACAGTACGGTAAAAGTTGAAAGTGAGGGTCATGTTTTCATTTTTCACTGTGTTTCAAGAGGTATTACATTTGTATTTCATCAGTTAATCCTCTTGGAAGAGAAGCACTTTGTCTTTTGTGCAAACAAGCATAAAGAGGCACAATACATCTCAGGGCTCGTCAATGTTAATTACACTGATGGAAACCATAATGAAAAATGCCCATCATTTCTACAAAACCAAGGCTAGAGTTTAAAGAACTGAAAGTGTAACCAGACAAAATTGATCTGTCATTTAATTTCACAAAAATGGATCAAGGTTTAATTTGCTAATACTCCTCTTCTAAACAGGAGTTTTCTTTATTGATGTCGTACACAAGTATCGTCTGACCTTGTTAACTGTGTGTGCTACTTAATCCATTTTTAGCAAACAACAAAAAGCTATACAACAACCAGGGACAAAGCTTTGTTTGTGATATTTTATATTTTTAACCTGTGAATGAAGTTTATTCTATTATATATTTTATAGTATAAAAAATAAATTTTGTATTATTCACTGCTCTAAATGTACTCTATGCCTTAATTTGTACTTCAAAAATGTAGAAAAAAGAACTCATTTAACTTTTCTATTTTTTATTTCTAGGTATTTCTAGGTATTTATTTATATATATATATATATATATATATATATATATATATACATATATACATATATATATACATGCACCAAGGGAGTTTCCGGCCAGATGAAACTGTTTGTACATTTCTTAAAAACAAAGATAAAACTACACTATGTGTGTTCTCACTTTGGTAGTCCCAAGGGGCTGAAAAAAAAAAAGTTGGAATTCAAGAAAAGAAGAAGTACTTTCATTGTGCCGGGTTCATATAATGTCACATTCTGTTTGGTGAGATTTCCCAGCAGTCTCCCAATCAGACACAGACGTTATTTTGGGCATACAGTATAAATCTGCAGTGTCTGAATTAGTAGGAACAACATGCTTTTATTGCTGCTCTTCTTTTTGAATTAGTGCAACTTTAATTTGAAAAAGCGAGAGCTTCTTTAAATGTGATAAACCATAATGGAAGTTTAACAGAAAGTTTAAATTGCCTACTGCAGATCCTCCTGCATTATCAGCTGTGTTGAAATAGTGCAATGCAAAGACTGTTCAGTGCAGAAAGATATGAATGATCTCTTCTCAAGGTCTCAGTCCAAAATGTTATGTGTGATTTTGTGGAGGGGTGTGAGGATGCTTCATCGCCTGCAAGGTGCCTTGGTTTGGTCATGTGAGATGCCAATGAAATCTACAGCTTGCATGAATAAATCTTCCACTGATATCCTGTTGCACCATGCAAAAGTTTGATTTATTGAACACAAGGTTTGAGAAGAGAAGCGTAGAGTGTAGTAGGGAGGAAATAATGTAGTGTGATGCAAGTAATATGCACTGGCATGAGTGAGCACTCAACCACAGTTAGTGTCAATGTGCTGCTTGGACTCATCATTGATCCTCTGCTTCCTGTGAAGGCCACCAACACGATGGCACGCACGGCTGTACACAGCCCATATGCTCAGCAGTGACAGACAGAGCAGCTCCCAGCTGAAGAACATGTAAAGTGTAACTACTTTCGTGCTTCACTTCACTTCCCCTGCCTGCAGCACCGATGACAAATTCAACTTGGAGCTGGGCTCGAAGTAGCTACACAACTCCAGCTGACCTCTCCTTGCTGGCAGAGACAAATGCAGATGACAGACATTCATCATTCATTACTTAGAGTAGTGAATCAATATTCTGTTGGTCAAAACAGCTCTGTTTACTTCCTAGAGGTGCTGGCTTTTCACGTGTTAATTATCACCCATCAGCAGGAGTGGAGAAAAAGTCCGGAAGAAAAAGAAACACCCACTTAAAGATTTGATTATTTTGTTGTTGTTGTTTTTTTTCTTTCATCGGCGTTGCCCCTGCCCAAACAGGACATTAAATAAAGCCTGCCACAAGATTCAGATTGTTAACAACGTTGGTCTGCTGAGTATAACATGAAATAGCTTTTCTGAGCACTGTGTAAAAACATTTTCAATTCATTATAAAACAGTGGCAGACTAATTAGACTGTGGCAGAGGACGTCGGTTGAGTAGGTGGTCCTTCAGCATGGCCCAGGACACATTTACGTTCACACTGCTAAAAGAATGTAACCACATGTGGCCCAGACCACCTCTGAATGTGGTGGGATCTCTCAGAACTGTCCACTTGTGATCAATCAGACACATGTAAATACCAGGTATGGACAGGGCCATAGTGTCTGCATGGTAGGGGGTAGTAATGAGGAAGGTGTTAAACTCCTGTGTGTTTGCCCTCTCAGTGAAGCTCATTACCAACAACAGAGAGAGCAGTCACAAGCTGCTGTGTGCAGAGAAAATAACCAACCAAAAATAAATAAGAAACACAGTGAATGAAATGAAATACAATTATACAACAAACTGAGAACTACAAGCTGGAATTTCAATAAAGTTTAAATATTGCCAATCACGTAGATACATAAAACAAATTGAATAAAGCAGGCAGTATATAACAATACAATATAACATCTGTTGCCATAAAACCTGCTTAAGTTTGTCCTGACAAATCACTGTAAGTTCTGACATATGTTTAGCAGGGCAGCTGTAGGGGTGACAGTGTCAGTCTGTTGGCCCAATACTGTGGTCCAGACTGAAATATTTCACCAACTTTTGGAAGGATTGCCTTGACATTTCATACAGACATTCATGGTCCCAAGAGGATGAAGCCTAATGATTTCAGACATTAACGTTTCCCTCAGGATGATTTGGTGATCCTTTATTTTTTTCATCTAGCAACCCCATTAGGTAAATGCTGTATTTGTGCACTACCTTGCATTATGACTAAATACCTCTAGTAATGTATTTGGTGCCAAATCAAATGACTGGGTCCTTTCTCCACTAACAGACCAGAATCCAACCACAGTGTTCTGTATGCTTTTTGTCTAATTACTACGCTGATATCATAACAATCTTTAAACCCACCCAAACATACTGGATCCACCACGTCCCAGAAGGTTCTGTGAGGGTTTTTCCACAGTCATTGTGGGGAACCTGGTAAATCAGTGACAGTGGTAAAAGTAAATGAGGCAATTTGAGGAAAACTAAAAACCAAATTTCTGCACTTCATCAGCAATACACCCTGGAATACTTCACAAACATCACAAATTGATAGTGGTTGGGGAGAAAATCTTTCTCCCGGGTTTTCATTTTTTATGTGACAAATCATGTTTGAAGCTTAATTTCCCTCTGCAAGTGCCAGCACTTCTCTTCCCCTAATATCATTTTGAAAACAGATGACTGTGCCAGTAGAATAAATAATAAGCTCTGACCATTGTTTGTCTCTGTCAGGGTTCTGCTCATCCAAAGTTTTATAGACTGACTAATGATTCTGTGATCTCGACTGAAGCATCTACAACTTATATTTATGCCGATTAATAACAGCTTTAAAGCTCAATGTTTCAACTAACTTGGATACCAAAGCTATCATCAGTCACATCCCACAACGATTTTCAGCTTTAAACAATAGAAATTCATTTGTAACTAAATACAGACTCTTAGATCTTCTCGTGACCGCCATCACCAAAGTCCTCCTTCCATCCTCTGTAACTTAAATACAAGGTGAATACCCAAAAGACATTAGAATTTTGTAATCACAGGTAGTAGTGCAGCTCATATTAAAATGGCTTAAATAAGGAATATCTTGTGCGAAGTCAAGGGCAACTGGATTTGCTTGAGATTCTTGAGGAGGTTTTTGCCTCTCATCTAAAAAGGCTTCTTTTCAGATCTGAAGAACTGAGCCACAAAGAAGGCTTTTGGATGTGGGGACTGACAGAATTCACAGACTTAAATAAAGTGCGACCGTTTTATAACCTTAACCTTACTGTTTATCTACTCTACCTAATTCTTTATCATTGCAGCACAATGACAACTTCAACCAATGGAGGTCAGAAAAAAATGAAACCCTCAGCCACTTTTAAGTCACTGTTTGATAATGTAATCAAGAGTCCAGAGTGGAGCAGGTGACGTTTCTTTTTATCATCACTGTGTTTTATTTCTGGTAACAGCCCCATGGCTTCAGCAGTTAAGTGTAAGGAAAACTTACAGCAGTCTAGTAACCTTGCAAAGCAGATGGATTTCTCGAGAGCTGGAATCCATCTTACCAGGCTACAAGCTATTAACTCGTGGTGACTCACAGTGGTTCAGACCAATCAGTCTCCTATAGGAAGGAACTACTGTCAGCTACAGAGAAACAACTGTTTTTGATATTCACTTTGATGCACGAGAAGCATCTACCGACATGCTAATAGCTTTCAAAGCTCCTCAGAGTTGTGTTTCCTCAAGGGCACTCTCCTACTACGTCATACGATAGACAGATGGTTCATCCAATCACCTGCCAAGGATTTTTTGAACACGCCTGCCCCTCTCCAAACAGTTTTCAACAAAGCCTTCCCAGATGGATCTGTCTAACAAACCATCTGGTGCATCAGATTAGCAATCTAGCGTCATAAGGAAATATGCACCCTTTGAACTTGCACGTGATATGCAGGAATGAATCATGACTCATTCTGTGTGCACTTCTAATATTTGCTTTCAAAGTCTCGTTCCTCCACATTCAAGCCTCTTTTTATATTTTGGCAACTGTGGGTGGGAACTGCTCGGAGCTGTCTATAAATATCACATAAATGTGTGCTTTGCTTCTTATTGATCTAAAATATGTTTTTTGGGGTTTTTTGAATTATTTCATGTTTCTATTATGTGTCTATAATTGAGCCTGTTTTATTTGAAAAATTAAAAAGGTTCGGTTTGGGTAGATTTGGAGTAAGTATAACATGCATAAAACAGGTTTATGTGATTTTTGAAGGGCTGTGTGTGCCAACTCAAGCAACAAAAATAGCAGAGGCTGGGGGAGGTTCCAGCATTGATACCAAACTTGCACTGCAGCACCTGATCTGTAGTGACAAAGTGATTTCTCTTAAATATCCCTGAAATTGGATACATGACAGCTGAGGAATAAATGCCTACACAATATATGTTACCAGCATGGATCATAACCCCGCACAAGATTAGTTTCTGTGATTACATTTTTAGCGTATACAATCAGTGAATCGTGTTTTGACATTTGTACGAAGTCGCCAATATTGATTTCAATTGTGTGAGATTTTCTTTTTAGTCACTTTAATTGGCCTGTAAAAATATCAGCCAGCGCCGAATGCAACGTGAAATAGAAGAAAATCAATTGTAAGCAAACAGTTTTCACTGGTGGAGGTGTACCCAGTCTGACCTCAGTAGGATTTATGTGTAAACGTGTTTTTACACAGAAAACGACTTCTCTCAGGAAACATCCTTCACCCCCCTCTCACTATCCATAAAATGACTTGTGATCGTGACCTCTATTAACACCCCTGTTAAACTAGTCTTGAAATAAAAATGTCCACAATCAAGCTTAATGCTGAGATTTTAATTGTAGCAGAAAAAGCTCCTGTAGTGAGAGTGATTTATAATGCAACTGAGTTGTCCTCATGCAAACTTTTAGTTTATTTATGCATTAATTTACTATCATGCCCAAGGCTTTGCTTGCACACTGTGTGTGTGTATGCATGTGTGTGTACATGTCTTTCTATGGTTGTGTGGACAAATTCTAGTTTGAAACCATTGTTGTGAGGACACTTTGGCCTTAAAACTTTAAAAGGCTAATGAGGGGTTAAGACTCTGTTTTAGGGTTGTGGTTAGAATTAGGTTTAAGTTAGGGTTAGTGTGAGGATTGGGGTGAGGTATTTAGTTGTGGTGGTGGAGGTTAGGCTAAGGAGTTAGGAAATGCATGACATCAATGAGTGTCCTCTCAACAGTAGAAAGACTAATGTGTTTGTGTTTGTGTTTGTGTTTGTGTTTGTGTTTGTGTTTGTGTTTGTGTTTGTTTGTGGTGCATGTGCACATGTCTCTGTGTTGCCCAGTGAACCGTAACTCTCCTTCCTGGCATATTAATTCATCTCATCCAAACAATGCAAATTGAAGTGGAAGAATTTTGAAGCTGTATAATTTTTCTTTCCTTTTTTTTTAGCTGTTAAGCATTAACCAGTATAGAGAATGTTTTTGTATTATTTCGTTAAACATTTCAACAGAATTTCTTTTTTACTTTAGAATATTACTGTGATGAATAAAGTATACAGACAGCCACACAGTACACACAAGTAAAATATCAAGGGCAGAGGAGTCAAGGTGCTGCAAGCAAGACACATTCTCACACAACTACAGAAAGGCTGTCACACAGCTGATGGCTGCACTGAATTGCCAACCATTAACCTCTCTAGGCTAAGAGGACATTAGACAGGAGTGCTCCAATGGCTGTGCAACACAACATTTCTTTCTTTCTTTTTTGTGCAACATAAAACAGTCATCAAGCCACCTAATTAATCTAATGTTGCAGCAAATGCCATGACATTGAAAATAAAAACAGAAAGTGTAACTAAAGGTGAGGATCTAATTCTGAAGTGGAAAACAAAGATAAGAGTTTTACCATTACATTATAAAAAGCTCCACCAGAAGGAAGCTATTCCTGTGGGTATGTGTCTCAATGACATTCTGGTGCGGCTAAAAATGTAGAAACACAGGTAGAAATGTTTCCAAGACAATGCCCAAAACACATTGATAACACCTGCTAATGAACAGGTTCAGTAAAGCTCTGGAAAAAAGCTGAAAGCAAAAGTTAAGTTTAAAATATTCTGTCACAGATACAATTGAAATCACCTGCCATGACCACACTATTGAAAATAAATAAATATGCAATGATCAGGATTTAAAATTCCTTAAAATATAGATAAACTCCTCACAGCACATCCTTCAGTTTTTATGTATTTTGTTTGCCTGTGATTGGCATGAGTCATCATAATTTCAAAAACATTAGAAATTTGATTGATCAGTTACCTAATGTGGTTTTCTAGGAAATAATAAATCAAGGCAACATAAGGCACCTTACTGAGGTAACAAGGAGGCCAGCGCTGACAAATTATGTCTCGAAAAATTTTAAAAGGTAATCTTTTTTTTTTGCCAAACATATCAAATGTATGCAGGCAGGGAAGAGGAGCAAGTGAGGAAAGTGTGGGAGGTTGTTCTTGATTTGACATACTGTATTGCTGATAAGGACCTTGAGGGGCTGTCGAAAGCTCCAAAAAAATATTTTTAGTGGACCTTGAGTTAAAATTATTTGGTCAAATTTAGCCAAATATTTGAACCTTAAAAGTTACCATAGTTGTATAAAAATCCCCGGCGTACAACATTATGTGTGTCACAAATGATGGAGTTCTAGGCCAGTTAATTGTAGTAGTTGTAGGCCAGTATTAAATTTCCTCTGTTACCATTGTTATGCAACTATCTGATATGTTATGTTTATCCCCAGCCATCCACGAAGACTATTACATAAAGGAAATAATAGTAAAATGAGAATTACTGCAGTACCATCAATTCTGGATGACCGCTAGAGGTAGCGTGTAACACTGGATGTTATTCATCTCGTTCATGCATTGAATATGAAAAAAAGTTACATGTGACCTAAGATGAAATGGTGTATATCGATATCAACCCACGTCGTCATGGGAGACGTCCCCACAGAATTTTCTTGCCAACATTCCAAATGACAGAGAACTCTGGTGATCATCCAGAATTCATAGAACCGCAGTTACATTCGTAACTCCCTTTCTGCTTCCTCTTGACTGCCAGAGCCAGTGCTCAGCACTGGATGACGATTACCAACATAGTCATGAGGAAAGGTTCCTGAAAGGTTCCTGAAAGGCAGCTGTTGCTGCTGCAAGGGGAACAGCAACATTGACCTTGTAAATATGGACAAAGGTTCATGGTGTAGCCCAGGTGGCTGCAGAGCAAATCTCACTCAGAGGAAACCCCCAGTGGCGCTGCCCAGGAAGTGGAGACACTCCTGGTGAAGTGGTCCCTGATATTAAGAGGCAAAGGCAGTCATCTTGACCTGTGTACCCTATCAATTACCTCAACAATCCACCGGGAAGAACTTTGTGTAGACAAAGCATGCGCTTTCCTATGGCTATCGGAGAGGCAAAAGCCTGCAGTCGCCTGTATATAGTGCTTCAAGATCCTCACTGGCCAGAGGAGTTCTGAATTAGCTTCCTTGGCCTGCAGGTATGAGGGGTCATAAGCTGGATGCTCAGTGACCTGATTAAAGTGGGCTTGAGCGAATCCCTGCATCATCCCAGTTCACTTATTGACAAGGCTTGAAGCTTACTCACAAACTTAACTAATACTATTGCCAGAAGAAAAGCAACCTTTTGCTGGCTATACCCATAACAGCAGGCACATGTGGCCCCCCAGCTTAGAGGGCAGGTCCCACTATGGAACTCCATCCAGAAGCCTGTACATCTCTGGGAACCAGGCCAGTTTGGGGCAACCAGCAGGAGTCTGTGATTGCCTTGCTGCACATCGTGTCATGTTTCTTCTATCACTGGAAATTGTGTGAAGGCATAGAAGAGGCACCAGGGTGTCCTGTCCCATCGGACAGTTCTCACCATAAGGGAAAACCAAAGGGGGCAGTAGGTTGAGGACAGGTCTGCTTCGGCTGTGCCTGTCCCTGAGGCTGGGAAAATGAGGAAAAGCCCAAAGGAGGAATTGCTCTGTGACCCAGGGTGAAACGGTCGATCTAGTGCCCCCTTGACATTTGCCTGGTTGAACGTTAAGGAGCAAACCTTTAATCTCAGTGGAGGATGAAACCATAGCTCCAGTCGTACAGTTGCAGGGCTTCTTTCGAAAAAGAAGTTGGCTTTTTTCTTTCTTCAATTGAACATTCATGGATTACCTGCAAGAAGATACAAGGGATGTCTTTCATGATGGCTTATATACACTATGTCCTACATCATCCCAGGTCACTTATCACTTTGTTGATATTAAATACTTCACCTACGCATTGAGAAACGGATAACATCCAGTCTGAAGTGCTGCATCTGGTGGTCAGGAAGAATGAACTATAAAATTGTCTGTCATGGACATTTACTAAGCAGAGTACAAGCTACAGGGGCTGTGAGAAAAAGAGATGTCTGTGTGTTTATAAGGGGAGGTTTATGATTTTGGACCCAACACAAAAAAAATAATGTGTTGAGACCAAATTAATAAAAACCGACAGCTGCAGTTCCATCTGTTTC
Source organism: Trachinotus anak (assembly GCF_046630095.1). Lineage (NCBI taxonomy): Eukaryota > Metazoa > Chordata > Actinopteri > Carangiformes > Carangidae > Trachinotus > Trachinotus anak. The sequence continues at coordinate 4,632,231 of NW_027273871.1, forward strand.
TGCAGATGATTTGGCTCAAGCATGACAGATTACATTTCACCAAATTATGTGGCACATAGATCTGAGCCCAAACATCAGTTTACATCATATTACAAATCAGGCAAATCTAAAGCTTCTAGACAATGTTGTCTTGATGCAGAACTTTAGTATTTATGCTGTAGTTGGCTTGCTGTTTCAAGGTTTCAAATGATGATTGGGGAAGCTTTTCAGAGCATCAGAGCCCTCACTGCTCCAGCATTACACACTTTGTAGCAGCTAGAGTTAAAATATGCTCTGGATGAAGGTGGAAATTATTTCCCCGCCTGACTCTAAGGACAAGGCCACTGCTTGGCTGAATGGCTCTTTACTTTGTTCAAGCCCCTCATGACCTCTGGTTGCAATTGCAAAGCAAAATGATGATATTTTAAAAGTGCTCCAAGTACTGGGTTCAGAGGCCTGTCAAAAAAAAAAACCCTAGGATTACTCAAGGAGGTGAGATGCTTTGGGTTTCATGCAGTGACACTTAGATGGGCACAGGTGTTTTTGCTAACTGTCACTTTGAAAGTGTGAGGTGGCTGCTATGGATTGTACCTTGTCTGGTTGCTGATGGATTCCATCTTGAGTAGGGCTTCTTTGTTTGTTTGTCTTTCACTATATTAGACAGAGAAGCATTGACACATGGATTCAAGACACACTGGAACAAACAATGGCACAAAGCACTTTAATCCAAAATTGGCTTGTCATGGGCTTTATGAGCTTCAGAAAGACAATAAAGCTGTTGTCTTTTCTGGACTTAAACGATGTCCCTCTGTCATGTGGAGAAACAATAAAAGAGCATGTTTTTTTCCCTGCAGGTGGAGTCTCCGCTGGCAGTGGATGCAGTGCTGGGAGAGTCTGCATTCTCAGTCACAGACGACAAGGTTTCCATCACAGAGCTGCGGGTTCACGCCATTTCAGGCCTGACCCTGTCACTGCAGCCCAGCCCCGGCAACAGCCACACCATGGTGGCCAAGGCAACCGGCCTCCAGACACTCACTGCTCCCAAACAGGTAAAGCTTGAAGAAATGACCAACAATTACTTTATATACAGCTACATTGAAATGTTTTGTAGGAAATGTAATCTTAAAAAATGTGCATTTGTGTGTACTCATAACTAACTACCTTTCAATCACATACTGACTTTGAGGCATTTGCTTTCTGAAGACATTTCCCGCACCACAAAAAAAAAAGAAAAAAACAGACCCTTCCTATGCAAAGCTGCCTGAAACATTACAATATTTCAGTCTGCAAGACTAACAACAGTATCATGAAAATATGCAGGTGGCACCACACACCTTGCTACATATTTATGAAGGCTGCATGTGTGCAAAAAGTAACTAGCTGAGGTAAATAACAAGTGTCATGTTTACCTCCCAATCAACACATTGTTAAAAATATCTAATTTAGATGGAGGACACCAGAAGCAAAGTATAACTTCACTGAAAATTCATCCTAATGGAGCACTAGCTAAAAGTTACCTATGGTGTCACTGCTCATGTTTGCTGTTGTTGTTTTGGCCGCAGACATTCTAATTCAAGGAATAAACATTGAGGAAATATAAAAGTTCCTTTTCTGACACATTTTTATTCATGAAGTAAACATCTTTTTGAATTTTAGCTGGATCAATATTAAATTTCAACTGAATCACCTCTGTGTTGACCTGTAGTGTATCATATCATTACAAATTCATCTGTATTGTTTTTATGTCGGATCACAAATTATTTAGATATGTACTGAATCATCTTAGAGGGATGGAAGTGATGGAAGGGTCACTGGTTACTACATTTGCAGCAGTTCTGTAATTTCATGGCTAAAAAAACTCTTTATGCCTTCGTTATTTCTCTTTCCAGACTGCTAAAACTAAGTTTATTTGCAAATCTCCTCAGTGGCTCTATCAACAAGTAGGCACTACTTACCTCTCAGTAATAAAATTATTTCTGACACAAGATAACTGCAGCTGCAGTGAACTAGTAAGTATTATTGGTGCTGTTTTATTACAACCTCCATATTAGCTAAGTCTGGTAGAACAATATTGATATGTCCAAGTACGTTTCTCAAAATTGATTTTATTGTAAACACACCTGGGTGAAAAACAGAAAATCAGAAAGCTGTTTTTGATTTTTTCTTTGCCGCTGTCTCTTCAAACAGGAGTAAGGATCTCTGCAATTCTCTGCAAAGAATTAATTGGCAGCCCTGCTTCAACAGAGGAAGTCTGTGTGTGTGCGTGTGTGTGTGTGTCTGAGTTCTTCTCCTGCTTTGCCCTTTCATTGGCCTGCAAGTTGCTAAAAATGCAACGACAACCACATCAAGCATCAGTGAGAGAGAAGCGAGCATTAAATTCCAATTTTTCTTGCTTTCCGCTTCTTGGCCACCTTGAAATTTAATTATTGTAATGTATTGTCCTAAGTGCTCTCCAAGGCCGGGCCATAAAAGGCAGCCAATTCCTCTGCCGGCAAAGCTCTCAGAGGACTACTGGAGCTATTTCAAGCCATTTGATCCTGTTTGACTGGAAAACTTTCTAAATGTCCTCTATTACTCTAGAAATGAATGAAACACATAAACTATGGATGGGGGGAGTTGGAAAAATCAAGGTCTCTTTACATTACTCTCTTTTCTACTTGACTAAGCTCGCCCTTTTCAGAACTAAGAGCTTCACTGTTTGAAGGCTCATCATAAACCATTTTTGTTGCCATGACTCACTCACTGTTAATGTTTAGATCAGCAACTTAATAAGGTATTTATGAAACTGAATAGTACTATTTCTTTTCATGTTGATGCAGATGTCTCAGAACAAATTTTCCAGGGGAGTGTTTTCCTGCATTTGCATATTTTATAATCCAAGTTGTTTACGTTCAGTTTACATCCACATACAGTATATTCCCTGTTGCCACATCACACAGATCAGAGAAAGTGAGGAAATCACAGATAGGAAACTTCTAAATACACATTAGTTTATGGAAGTACACAGACTACGTTAATTGGAGAAATTGTGTGCCAAAGGTATAGTAGGTTAGATGCAGAAAATAATATCGACATAGTGCGGAAATCCCTCAGGGTCTCATCAGGTCTTTGATGCCCCTCTCACCTTTTTCAATAAAAGAAGCTACTCTTTTTAGCAATACTTCACCCAAGACTAAACAAAATCACACATCCTAACCCCTACATGCAGAGCTCTTCTGCACTGGATCAGCATAGAAAACCAGGTGCCAATTGTTTTGTCAGTGTCAAAACACCCACACATTTTTCTCTACATCAGCTGTTCTGCAGAAGAGTCAGCTCATAAAAACAGATAAGCCATATTCAATGTATTATTCAAATGCATCCATATCAAAGGCTGTCTTCATTCTGTCATGCTGAGATGATAGGGGTTTGGCTCCTGGTGGAGCACCACTGCAACAAAGTCTTCTCCCAAACTACAGCAAAGGGATTTTTGCCCTGAAATTACAGGATGTGTAACTGTCCTTTGCAAAATGAAGCAAAAAAAAGTAGAAGCCAAAACCTGTCAGAGTTTGTTTCAGAAACAACATTTTCCCTCTCTCTTGGTCAGCTCTGCTAATGGTTGGTTGCTGTTGTTCGAACAAGCTGTGAATAAAGGCAACTGTCAAATGCTGCCTTGATTACATGGACGCCAGTGTTGCGGTTTTCTCTGCAGCAGATGAATGTTGTCAGATAACCACCGTGCGGCATTTCATCCGGTATCTCCATGGGGGAGTATCGACACTGAAGAGAGATATAAAAATACTAAATAAGAAGATCACACACCAAACAGGAAGAGACAGACTACAGCTCATCATTCGAAGCACACGCTGCTGTTGCCGTGCATTATCTGCCTGTGCTGCAGAGCGGAGCTGTGTTGTAGCCTTCAGGACAACGCAGCCGTTCCTTCCACCCCGTCCTCCTCCGTGCTTGAAAGTGATTTGCTGGTGTGCAGATCAGAGGCAGGCCGTCTGTGTGCGTGTCAAGGCTTGTACCGAGCACAGGGTCCTGCGGATGTTCACAAACACTCTGGAGATTTAGGGATGGCGCAAATCCAGGACTTCAAAGTCTCAGTTGGGAACAGATATTCAAATCATGGTCAATACCATGAAAGAATGGCATCTGAACCATTGAAATATTCTTTGGTGAGATATAAACACAAGGCAGAGCCACAGCTTTTTTGACCGTTTCATTTTTTTTACTTTGATATTAATGGAACATGTTGTTTACTTGCAGAGATTAAAGCTACTACAGTACATGTGACTGTTCCCTCTTGATACCTTTTTTCCCTTTTATAGGTTAGTCTCAGTTTCTCATCATGATAGGCGAGACGTTATTACCAGCACTTAAAGTCAACCTGTGCCGCAGCATTGCTGGTCGACTGGAAGCATGTTTGAAGACATGTTGAACCTGTTTGTACTTGGAGTTTATGCTTCTTGTAAAGCACAGAGAGCAGTTCAGCCTTGGCAGAACCATTATCCATCATCATCTGGAGGGTTTTTAAGTTTTTCAGTCACTTAGCACAAAATGTCCAATAAAGTAAAAACAATCAATCCAGTACAATTGTAAAAGTTGGTCAGAAAAGTTAAAGGCAAATTTTCATTACCTTGTAATGGATGATAAAGTTTCTCAGACTTTTTAAGGATATTCACAGCGGCTTTTCAGTATGTTGAGACTTTCTGTTGAGACAATGACGAATCCCCTGCTAATAATCTCTTTCAATTCTGTTTTCAGCCTGGTAGTCAGATACGAATTGGTAATTTTCTCTCTGTATTTACATGAGACAATGTGGCACATCGGTTGCTCTTGGATCTGTTCCATGCACTGCCAAGTTTTGCAGAGCTTTTGGATTTTTAGAATATCTCGTAAAACTTTTTCCTCATGAACTACAAGTCAGGAAACCCAACATTTGGCAAGTACATCTACTGAAGCTTATTTTCCCATGAGCATTCCTGGCCAAGCTTTCAGTCTACTTCTGATTCTCCAGGTCATTCAGACACATCAAAGACTTCAAACAACCCTTGCGATTAAATGTTAATAACAGACAACCATTTGAGTTGTGGTACCAACAATTATTCAAATATCTGCAACACTTTACAGTGAGAGCAGGGAAGTTTGGACGTAAACAAAAGTTATTTTGTGGTGTTAAAGAAACTCACCATCTAAACTGTATTTCTCTCTTTTTGTCTGACAGGAGGCCAGTTTGTCTGTCTGGATGCTTTTCAGTGACAACACAGCTGCCACTCTGACTTACTTTGATCCCAAAGACTACAACCTTAATGCCTCCACACTGGATGACAAAGTTGTGTCAGTATCCCAGGAGCCTCAGCAACGCTGGCCTGTGGTGGTGGCAGAAGGGGAGGGATCTGGTGAGACGGTTCGGGTAGAGATGACAATCTGTGAGGCCTGCCAGAAGACTAAACGCAAAAGCGTCATCGCATCTGCTGCAGTTTATGTAAAGGTCCGCTTTGGCCCAGAGGAAGACTCTGAGGAAGAGGCAACCACTGAGGGCGAGATTGAGCTGGCCCCAGTCACCAGACGTCCAATCATTGATCCGAACATCAATGGAAGAACTTATGAGACATCTAATGAGCAGCCAGCTAGTGTTCCCATTGATTACACTAATTTCCCCACTATTAGCAACCAGGAGCAGCCGACTGAGAGTGATGAAGAGGAGGAAGACGACTTTGTGCATTCACCTCGCAATATGACCGACCTTGAGATTGGCATGTACGCTTTACTGGGAGTCTTCTGCCTGGCCATCTTAGTCTTTCTCATCAACTGCATAGTCTTTGTGCTGAAATACCGCCATAAGCGGATCCCACCTGAGGGTCAGGCCAACATGGACCATTCCCACCACTGGGTGTTCCTCGGAAATGGCCAGCCCCTGAGGGCCCAGTGTGATCTGTCACCACAGCAGGTAGAAAGTCCCAGTAACCCTTTGGAGGGCGTACAGACTTGCTGTCACGGGGACCACCACAGCAGTGGCAGTTCCCAGACTAGCGTTCAAAGCCAGGTACATGGGCGGGGTGATGGCAGCTCCGGTGGCTCTACGAAAGATAACGGCGAGGAGGCCAGCTCACCCACCTCCAAGCGCAAGAGAGTCAAGTTTACCACCTTCACCACCCTTCCCACAGAGGAGCTGCCCTACAACTCCATCCCCATTGCAGATGAAGAGGACATTCAGTGGGTTTGCCAGGATATGGGCTTTCAAGACCCAGAGGAACTGCATGATTACATGCGCAGAATAAAGGAAATAGCCTGAGATAAGAGGTGCAGTGTGAAGCACTGCTCTCAGCTTTCTAAAGAACCGTTCCTTTCTATTTTTCTCTTTTTCACCTCAGTGAAAGATACATTTTCACAGACTAAAAGGCCAACTGTTGTTTTGGTTAGGGTTTGTTCCATTTAGTTTGCACAGTGCTGTAATCTAATACACGCTCACACAGAAGAGAACGACAGGAAGCCAAAGACTTGACCAGAGGATCTCAATCACCGGAGAAATCTGTAAATTATGGCTATAGGAAATATGTTTCACTTGGAAGCTGAGCCATGGCCAGACCTTATTTTCAGGATCTGATTCTAGAGAAAGCCTGACGTGGACAGGAGTGTAGAAGAGGTGTGGTATTTGCTGGCTCAGTGGGACTCTGCAGTACTGTACCTACTCCAAACTAAGAGGCCTTTGATGAACGAAAAAACTGTCAAAGACTCTTGTGAAAGTTACATTGAAAAAAAATCATTTTGTTTTTGCCAAAGTAGGAAAAGCATTCTTTTAATGGCAAAACATGTTTCATTGTTGTTCTTGGTGCAGCACATTCATGATTTGTACTCATTATCATTCCTTACATTTTTCTACATTTCATAGGTAGTCTAAAGCAGTGCCCTACTACTATTCCTCCTGGTCCTGAACAAATCTAATGCCTTATCAAAACGGTCACAGTTCACCTCTTATATCAGTCAACAGACACACTGTTTTCTCACTATGGCTAGAGGCAGTGTAGTAAAGAGCGACTATGTAAAATGCTACGACTGATCTCGGGCATGGGGTATAAATAGAGACGAGCTTGTGTATTGTGAGGATCTCTGACAGTCTTTGCATGGAAGGGGATCTTGAGGCACAATCAGCAACTTTTTTTCCAAATTTGTAAATGTTTGTATTGTAATTATATAATCATTCATACACACTACAGGAGTGAATATGTTATCATGCATTACACGCATGCCATGTCAGGCCTACATGCAGACATTCCTCTCTAGTATATGTATATATGGTATCGTCACCTCCAGGACGAACGTTCAACTCGTTACGTGCTCCAAGCAAAGGAGGAGTGGAAGGCCGGTCGATGTCTTGAAATTTTGATAGTCCTGTGGTGAGTAGAAGGTTCCCCTCAGTAACGTCTCGACAGAACTGTAGCTTCTTAACAAACTGGTATCACATTTGATTGTTGAACATGAGGATTTGCAATGCATCAGAATTGAAACAGATTTAACCTCTGATGATTTATTTACCTTCCTCCAGTTTTGGCCTCCAGCCTTTGGGAAAATAACTTAAAATTAAAAAATTAAAAAAAAAACTTATAATGTACTAGTTGGAAACTTTCTCACCGAGACAAGATCCTCTAAGATCCCATAAAGAAGATTAAGGGATAATTTATTGATTTTGCTTCGTCATTTAAATCATGGTCATCCCATGTTGTCATGCTGTTTTTCAAACACGCTGTGTAGTGTATGTTGTCCCTATTTTGTTCTCGTGAACTCACCCGGGGGAGTCACACTTTGCTTTGTCTGAACTTTATAGACAGAGACCAGTAGCTCTTACTGGCAAAGAAAACAGCGGCGTTGTTAAAGGCACTCGAGCTGTGTAGACGCCGTGGGTGCGGTTGAAAGAACGTGTAAAGGTATCTCAGGATGCTGATTGACTTCACTGGCGTTTCAGAGGGATTGGAATCAACACAGCCAGTGTTTGTCATGTGCAGAAGTGTTAATTGCTGTGTTGAGCTTTTAAGGGTTTGCTGACAATACTACGCTAAAGTCGAAAAAAAAAAACAAAAAAGAGGAGAGATCTGGCGAGGTTAGAAAGAGCATCAAATATCTCAAATGAGATTTCAACCAAAACATTGCGAGGCAGCCAGACATGTAGTCACTGAGAGCATGATGAAAGCAGAGTTAATAGTATTTTTAATTGCAGTTGCCCTGTTAGAGTAGTGTTTGCTTTTTAGTAGTAGAGTGGATGACTGGAGATGAAGGTTGATGTTATTCCAGCTCTGATCTCACATAAAACAAGTTTTTTTTTTTTCTTTTTCAGGACTAATGAAGCAACTATGAGATAAAAATTAGTTTCCATGTCACTTTCCTTTAATTCTCTATTGCATCTAAGGGCTTGGATTTTTACTTTATGTTAACTGACTGACAGATTTTTGGTGATCCTATGAGAAAACTAATGTTGCTTGTTCCCTCTGTGGTGATAATGAGCTCAAGCTCTGTTTCACTCAAACTGTACATTTTGTTGCCATCCTACCTGCTTTTCAGCCCCTGCAGCCTTATTAAAGACCCAATCCAGAATTGTTCTCCTTGTGGCAGTGCTGTTATACAAATACCAGCTTCAAACGGGACAAAAACATAGAGACACATTCATCGACTGACATTATGTCACAGCTGAACGCAACTGTTGAATGTGATCTGAAGATGGAAATGGCTTCTTCACAGCAACATTGTAAATACTGGAGCAAAACAGGCTTTAATTTTCACCTTCGACTAAGGTTGCCATGAGATTATTTTCCATCAGTAAACCATACTTTTCAATATTCTACATGTATATAGATCCACATTTGATATACTGATAGAATCCTGGATTGGGACTTTAAGGATTTGGTTTACTGCATGCCCTCTCTATGTTCCACGTGGTTGAAATGAATAATGACCTGATTCTACTGTATAATAATGTTCAATCTGTGTTAACATCTGAAAAAGGAGATGAGATGTTATTTTTGACAGTCCAAGCCCGTCCTTCAGCCACAGCATCAACATGATCTGCCATGAAATCGAGAACAGCAGCAGCCAGCTGGAAGCGTTTCAGTTGTAACTTTAATCGATGGTGTCTCAGGATGAATGTAGGATTTCTTTAACTAAAGCTGGCTGTTTTGTGTTTAACGTTAATGTCATCGCCCCAATCTGGTGACTATAACAGATTAAGTATCTAATAGCAGCTTCACACACTTTACAATTTCCATTTTGTTTGCCACTAATTTACTCCCACAGTATGGAAAATATGTTGCACATGGTACATCTCAAAAACATTTTTACTTTTAGATCTTTTTTTTTTTTTACATCCTACTTTCATCCCTCTGTAAATTCTGTCTTTTTTGTAATGCTGCTCTGGTAACGGTGCACAGTGTGACAGTCATTTTATATTTTCTTCAAGCTGCTAATAGAAACTAAATCTTCTGACATCATGTAATTGAAGATCTTGAATTGTATTTTCCTACCCCCCATGGAAAACTGTGCACAACTCAGTTGGCTGTGCCAGGTAACTACCACACTGACTATAATATGTTAATGTATAGAGCACTGTTGAATTTCCTGTATTCTCTTGAAAACAAACCCCTGTATTTTCCCGTTATATGTAAAGTACTAAAGAAAATGCAATACACAAATGATTTGTCATTTTTATTTCATTTACCAGAGTTGAAGTCTAAACAGGAATGGGAATGTTTTATGTATTTTTCAAACATCTTTTTTGCTTCGGCATGATGTCGACTACATGTGGGATTCAGCCTCTGCAGCCTCACAGAGGAGGGAACACTCTGACCTTGAAGGAGTTTGGCTCATTGGGCACTTAATGCCTCACAAGAGGATTGGTACAAAAACCTCAAACATGTTTCATTTATACAATATATAGAGGTAATGGTTGTATAATTCTGCAATTTATGTCTTATTTATATCTTATTTTAACTCCAACGTGTTCACAGATATTTAAACAAGCCTATTTTACATTATGGATCGCTGGCAAATTCAGTGAGAAGGAAGTCAAGACAAAAGAGGAGGCTGATTATTTAAGAGTGCTTTATTTCTCTGAATTGTAACTCCGCAGTATGTAGCTCACATCTGACACCTTCGCCCATGCATGTGTCCCTGCCAGGGCTGATCAGATCCTGGCTTGAGACCTACCAGTGTTTGAAGTCCATGGATCACTGCTGTTCACCCCTTGCTGTGGTGAGTCTGAAGCCCTCCCATCATGTTCACTGGCAGTTCCTGCAGCAGCAGCATAAACATCCTGCAGAGGCATTGGTATACAAGCCTAAGGTAGTGCTTCTCTACTCATCCTGCAACTCTCGTCCACATTAATCTATACTTGGAGGTGTTTTTTGAAGCCTGGAGCATTTACTCTCTTAGTTCTCGTCATTCGGGCAGCTGAGATCAAAGTCTTATGAACTCAGGTAAGCCACACAGGTCATATGGAGAGAGTAAGTATGTCCATAGGACAGTGGGGACAGATGCTGATATCTAATAGCCAATGCTTGTGTAATAAACTGGAAATGAATTTGGAAAGATGTTGACTATAAAATTATATACATTATTTTTATTATTTTATGGCAACAACTGTAGGATTATATTTTTATAACGTCTTGAGATCCATGTGATAGTATGGAATTCAAATGTTAGAAGAATATAAGCATTTATTCCTTTTTTGTCTTATTATTACATACAAACCAGAACAAGCTTTATAAAGGCTAAATTCAAAAGTGAACGGTGTGTAAGTCCAAAGTGACTTGACAAACTTTAATGGTGAGAGGAAATATTACAGGAAAATACTACTGTGTTTGTACAATAAATGTAATAGAAATACCCATAATGGATTCAAAAGGCCTCTTACACAAAGTAAAACCATTTCTACACAGAAAAGACAACCATGCCAGCAAGTTGCTGCCAAGTTGTATCCAATTGTATGTTTGATCCGAAGTGCTGGAGGTGCTGTGCTCTGCAAGCAGTGGCCTCAACACTGTAGCTCCTGTCAGCAGCTACTGTAAGCCTCCTCCATACAGTGCAGGGCAGTGCAGTGATGTATTAAACCCCTGCCTCTTGCTGAACCACCTCTTTTTAATCAATAATATATATATATATATATATATATATATATATATATAAAGAATGTATATCTAAGTATAGCCACAAGTATTCCTACTACTACCATGTGATCATGGCAAATCTTTACACACACTCTAGTATCTAAAGATCACAGTGCAACAATATAGATGTTTAACTCCATGGAGAATCATGCAAATATTAAATATATTCAAAGTTTCAATGGGAATTGATTTCATTTTCATGTGCAACCACACAAATCAAATACTAGCTGTTTTCCACTAAGACCAAAAACTAATAGTTAATTGCAAACTACAATAAAGACTGTGTAGTCACCTGTTGTCGAAGCTGCACAAGGTCCTCAGTCTTTCCAAACATGTTCCTGGTCTTAAAAAATGAACTCTGGTCATATCAGTATTCTCATGGTCAACAAATCTAATGAAAAAACTATAAATTGATCCTAAGACCAAGTCCCAACTATTAAACTATTAAAACTGCAACAAAAGAACATGTCACATGTTAATTATGATGAAAATGGACACTGCAGTGAATTCTGAGTCAGTCCCACATAAACCGTAGCTTTAGGGAAATACTCAGTATCTGCAGCTGAAAATAGAGCCAAGTGAATACACTATTTACTGATGTTTGAGTGACGTTTACTAACAAATACAGTTCCCAGCTGTTTAAGGAAAATTATTTTGCCTTTTTTAAACAATGACACTGTATAATTGCGGCTTGTTTTTAATCCTTGATAGCACTATTGGTGCTATTTTTTGTACATAGTGTGTTATAGACATATAACAGGAGCTGAGGTTGAAATTTCAAAGTTACTCAAACAAAACACATCCTTGGACTAATTTATGCTGTTAGCATTTACACAGCCAAAATGATTTTTTTTTTTTAATCAAAAATGAAAAGGACAAAAATGTCCCTGAGGACGCCAAACGGTCTTCAGTCGGAACCAATGGGCTTCAGGCTGAACACCACCAATAGGCTAGTTTCTATTGACAGTGTCCGTACAGTTACAGCTCCTATGTCCTTGAAAAGCAAATGGTAAATTAATTTCAGATACTATGACCCATGTTTTAATGGCATGCACTTCAGGTTAATGAATGTGTTGTGTTTGGCATATGTACATGGCAAAGCATGCATTCATGCCATTTTGCCATTTCATACTCTGCTGGTAATCTGCTTTAGCTGATCCATTTAATTGCACATTTGATGCTCAGAGAAACAGTACAAGTGCGCCTCAGTAATAACTTCTTTGGTTTAACATATTATTTTTCTGATGCTTGGTGTCAGTGGCATTTCAGCAGTCGAATAGATCCAGCCCAGTGGTAATTTGTTTCAATGTGGAGTGCAGGGGTGACTCCGAGTGAATCTATCTGCGGGCCCTCAGCGAGCATACCAGCCATTTATGCCTTATCTAACCTGTAATAAAGGGTCACTTCTGCAGTGGGGCTCCTTCAAACCAGTATTCACATCGAACCGCTTAGGAGGGGCCCCACTGCTTGAGAAAAGCTGTACGTTTCAAGTGAAAGAAAAAATACAGTACTTCAATGCCTGGACTGAAATTTAATCACAGCCATACATTTGATAAATCTTATACATGGAATACTGAAGCCTAAAGGTAAAAAAAAAAAAACCTACACCCACAGCAGCTGGTGCTAACATTTCTTGTCCCATTTTTATGTTTTGTTATGTTTTTATATTATTCCAGTGGATAACAGGCCAGTCATGGAGCCTGTGATCTCGTGTCAAGATATTTCCAGAGCAGCCACAATGAAGCCTGACAGCAGAAACATCTTTAACTATATGAAACATCAACAGTAAATGTCAGGTTTCGGTGTCAGGCTCTCCGAATCAAAGAGAGAGGCTCCTTTCTAGACTCGCCATTTTCACAGGCGTTCGGCAATCATACGGGGAGAAATCCATCATAGGAGAGGGAGAGATAACAGCCTCACACTGACAGCTGCCTCCATAGACCAGAATGCAACGCTGAGACGAGACAAGTTGCATTGTAGGTAAGGGCTACAACTCTTTATGTGACTGGTAAAAATCTTGCTGTAGCTGTGTTCTTCTCACACACACACACACACACACACACACACACACACACACATATATATATATATCCTTGTAACTTAAAGCTGCTTCTCTGGAGAGATAAGGGAAGAAATCTCCACCTGAAATAGAAGTAGACAGGCAGGTCGGGGGAAGTTTATATGCCTAAAAAAGTACATTTCAACATTTTTTCAACTTCTTGAGTGCAATAAAGATCACGACTGTAACTCCTGCAGTGTGGTTAGAATCACATTAACTGAATATTACTAAAGATCCATAGCAATGTCCTGCCTCCATTCCAATACAATGCAGGTGAATGGGATTTTTTTGTGGTGCTCACATAAAGGCAAAGGGGTTGGGATGGCAATATATTCAACATTTATTTTAGCCAACAGTGTTTTGTTCTGTCTCTTACTACTTTTCAATTTCCCTCCCACAACTGTGGCACTCAGGCCCAAGCCCATTGTTTCCTCCTGAAGACATAATTCTCAAAAACCAGAAACATACTTTGATCCATAATGAAAGTAATATTATAATTGACAGTTTTCAAAAAACAGCGTCCCACCGCCCTCACTGTGCACAGTGTTCATAGCTGCTGTTTCGTCAGTATGAACTATTTCCTATTAAAACTGTTACAGCGAGTTCTGTGGATCGACCTGATCCCATGACAATGTTTCTGAAATTCACTGTTGTTGTTGTTGTTGTATTTCTTAAGTGTCATTTTTCAATTCTGTGAGCACCACAAAGAAAAATCCCTTTCACCTGACGTGTAGCAGAAATCCCAGAGACCTTGATCACAACAGTCAGTCTGACACGTCATAGCAGGAAAAACACAGGTATCATTAAAAAAGTCAGTTATGATAATTAAATGTTGCTTTTCCTGCTTTGAAATGTCAAAATCAAAAAATCTTGCACACTTTGATTGATTGTCACTTTGGATCCACTCTTCCTGCCTCACCAGATAGATGCAGGAAGTTTTTCTCCCGCTTTAAGAATGACTGTTGTGAAAGAGGTTGCATCACACTGAGGAGCCACCAGATGTCAAATAAACCAAAAGTATTTGCAGAGCCTGATGCCACTAGAGGCAAGTGAGAAAATATGTAGTTCTGTCAAAGTACTGTTAATAAAGGGTCAGTTGATTTGACCATATTTGCTCAGGCTCGGACAAACTGATTCATAAAGCTACTGTTTCTTCCTTTTTCAAAACACTGACATTTACATTTTTTTAGATGAGTGTAAAAGATTTCTAAAGATTTTATTCTATCTTATTGTTTACATACATTTGTATGTGCCGCTTTCTTTCTAAACACCACATAGACAGACAGGCAGGGACAGGGAAGTGCTTTAATAGTGAGACTCAAATGTACACATGAACACAGGAACGACACCAAGACAAACTGAAAATGACTGTGAGCTGGGGGCAGGTGTTCAAGTCCATGGCCGACTGCAGATGAGAGACAGGTGAAGAGGACGATTGGCAGAGTTAGAACAGGTGTGCAGATGAGCAGGGAAAGCCAGGTGACTGCACGGGAGGGAAACAGGAGGGAGGTCAGGTCCGGAGCGGGGCAGCACGAGAGACCGGAGGCTGGTTAGCTGACGTGACACGAGGGACTGAGAAATGGCAGCGAGCAGCTTCGATAAGGCTGTGCCTTACGCTGGCCTCCCATCTGAGGGCCATACACCTAACTGATCTCAGGTCGTGGAGGATTAACTCTCCTTTTTCTTGTTTCTCTTCAGACAGATGCTGCGATGTTTGTGTGACCCTTCATTTTAGCTGATAAAAAGGCTCAAAAGATGGAAGAAAATAACCGATTTGGTCTTTTTTTAGATGCTGCTCCAGTTGCTGCGGATACTCCAGACCTTCTGTCCTACAAAGGGATTGCAATTGAGGACCAAATTAGCATAAGCCTTTTCTTAGCCTAGCCTCCACAACAACCGTACATGCCAGGTATTGTAAAAACTACATCCTATTTTCAGTTTATGCAAAACGCAGAGGAGGATTAGCGAGCTTTTGAGGATAAGTTTTGGTGATGCTGGGTAAAGGATGACCTTGACTACATGAAGTTGGTCTCTAGCTTGTAGCCTAGCCTCTGGTACGATGAACCCTGATTGTTCTAGTTTCAAGGTGGGTACAAGGCCTGACAAATATCTGTAAAACACCAAAATATCCCAGTTTACAATGTTCACTACCAAATTGTTCCACTTTTACCAAGATATATCATGTTCATGTTATCATGTTCTGTCCTCCTCATTATTATCTAACCCAATATAAAACCACAATGCACCATGGGTCTGAATTCAACACTGATTGGTCTGTTTGTGTGTCAGTCAGTCAGTCTGTGACTTGTTGAGGCTGCTGTTAGCTGATGAGTTATAGCACCATAGGCAGTGGCTGATTGGAGATGACAGACAGGTGAGGTGGGCGGGGTGATTAGCAGAGTCAGAACAGGTGTGCAGATGGGCAGCACTTTCTGAGAGAACCTGTCAAGTATGCTAATGGTTAGCCGTCATGCTAAAGAGGCAGGTCTCCTCTAAAGAGCTGCAGGAGGCTAACTCCTTCCTTCGTAAGGTAACCGCCAAGGAAAATGCTGCATGCATGGCGTCCGCGGTATTTAAAGGTGTGCTCTGTAGATGTGCTAGGTGCTGAAATAAATGTTCCACTTCCTGATGAAAACAACTCTTGTGTGTGCATGAACGTACAGTACGTGTAAAGGCTGCATTTTGGGGGTTTGGAAATGTGGTCCCTCTATCTCACTAGATTTTTACACATTCAGAACCAAATATAGACAGTGTGGAAAAATTGGATTGAATTTGATCTTTTCTGCAGCTTTGACACAGTGGCATTGCATTTTGGGGAAGAAAATTAATTTGTTGGATGAGTAAATGCTCAAACACAGGGAGGGCTTGCCAATAAGGGGGCAGCATCAAAACAAGCTGCCTTCACTGACACGTGTTGACAACTATTAGCCAGGTCAATGTGCTGTGCCAGCGGCCGTCCTGTCCAAACTATCATAATTCACCGCTTGAAATGCTGTGTAATCAGTAGCTGCTGTGGAGTGTTTGGCGAGCGTTCACCGCAGCAATGCGTCCTCCCACTGCTCAACTCACATAATTCCAGCATGAGTTTTCCTTTTTCATCAGAGGCGCTGTCTGGCTATCTGGACGCTTTTTTTGTTTTCTGGGGGAACATGCTTTTGCAGCCAAGGACAACAAAACCATTATTCATCATGGCTGGCAAGACAGCAGTTTAAAGTTTTATTTAGGCTCAAGGTGTGCCTTTGTAAGCATGTCCCATCTTCAACCTTGGTCAGTGAAGGTCTAGAAAATTGAAGGGAAGGCAGGCTAGCCTTTCAGAAGCTTTTTTCCTTGTAATTACTCTTTCAAGGTTTTCTGGGGTGTGATGTATGCCCTCATATATTAAAAAATCATAAGATAGACACTAAAAGGATCATAGATTTGTTTTTCAAGCCTTTGTATCAGCAGCTTTTCCTTCTTTTTGATGGCTCCTTTGTGCTGACACTACAGTGTGGACTTCCAGACAGCAAACACACCAAATAATCATACATGTTTAATGAACACAAGTGCCCAATGAAAAATTCAACTTTTCCTACCCAAACACAAAATTGTCATCTTGTCTTGTCCGATAAGGCCTGAAATCATGACTTGGAGGACACAGTTCAGTTATTATTTATTGAAGTTTAATGTGTGCACAGCAACAATAGTTGTGGACAGCTCATGCCATCACATCCTGACATCCATCCAGAGTGGCTCAGTTCGAGGGCGTTTCTTTGTGATCCCCCAGGCACGGAGAACATGTGTGGGAGCCTGTTTGGCTCTTGGCATGGCTCTCAGGAAATAAAAGTCAAAGCTGAAGAACATTGCTTTTTTTTTTTTTTTCCCTTCTATTGACTGACGCATCATTGTGTGCGAGATGGTGTGTTGGTGTGCAGCTCACCTGCATGTGGTGGGGCCCTCTGAGGAGACACTAACCAAACAACAGCGACCGGGGCCAGGTTATGTCACCACAGGCATGAAGGTTCCTAGCAGCTCCCACAGGCTTGATGTGTGCTGCTGGTGAATGAGGAACATATTCAGACTTTTGCTGTGTGAGGTCCCTCTGTTTTTCTGTTTTCTTTTCAGATCTTGTTCATCACTCCCCGTGTGGATGTTGGTCTGTGAGTTACTTTTGAAATACCAGAAAGACAATAACAGCTGACTGTTGTTAAACTCTGCAGGGCCACAGTTTGCCTTCCTGCTGCTGCTGCTGCTGCTAGCTGGCCATACTTCACTTCATGTAGGGTGCCAGGAAAAAAACCCAGCTTTCAAAAATCATTTCTGATTGGACCATGCAGCGATCTCCGTGTAATGATATGCAAATGCGTCTCAGACGGTGAAAATGTGTTTTTAGTCCATTGCCACCTTCACAGCAGGCCTGGGAAGCTCAGCCCGCTTTGATGTTGGAGCTGGGCTCACGATGCGTTCACGTCATGTTGGAAGTCTGCACGGGCACCCACTTGGTGTCATGAATTGTGGTTATCACAAGCAGCAAGCATGGCACTGAACCCACCAGTTTGATCATCTGAATGCAATCTATTTATGTGAAGCAATTCCTCCTGTAGATTATGGTTGGATTGAAATTCATAAATGAAAAAGTTAAATGAAACTGAGGTAAAGTTAGCAACTTTGAAGTTACTTTTTTGATATCATGCTGCCACCTCTGCAGCACAAATTGATAACAGCCTTATATGTAATTGATACAACCAATGATATCTTTTATTATGAGACAGGGAAGGACAAGAAGGCACACACCCACAGACAGACTTTATAGGAACTGTTGGCAGGCTCCCTTAAATGGCACAGAAAGGGAGGGTTCACAGTCTCAGTGGGAGTCAACATCTTGTCAGGGTCCATCGGCAGCGAGGCCTCTGCAAGAGGATGATAACCCCGAGCATTTTTCTCAGCCAGCGTGTTCAACTTGATCATCGCGAAGAGTCTGACCTAGAAGAAGCAGCTGCAAAGAAAGCAAATACACCCTCACCCGTAACAAAGAAAGTGTATGTTTGTAAATCCACATTACATGTTCGACGTGACAAATTTGTGTATAATGGATGCCATTAAGTTAGAGATATGATGAACAAGGATTTCTTTGATGCCAAATCACATTTCCTTCCATTGTCTAGCAAACAAATGTTTTAACTCATCTCATAGTGTCATATTTTCTGTGGCATTCAACAAATTGTGAATATACTGTAGCTATATAAACTACATACTGGCAGTTGGGCAGCTGTTTCCTTTATTGAAGCAAAACTGTGGAGTCATCCTGTACTACGTGATGCACCGTCCACATCCACAGGGCTGCTGTCACACTCAAGGTGACACCTGTCTGTTTTTGGTGAATAAAATAAAGGTCGATGTTTACTTGCTTATCCAAATGTAATTAAAAGTAATGTCAAACATAAAATATGGATAGGTATTAATTTTTATCAACCACTGAAATTTGTAGGAATAAATGATTAAGACGCCTTTTTCAGGCTGATAATTATCCTAAGTCTAACTACACAAAGGATAATGAGGTGTAGCATAGATAATCATACATAATTAACACATTACAGACCTCTCCTGAAAGTGACATCAAGTAGGACATGAGGATAATTCTGTAGATACCAGGGTAAATCTAACAGGCCATAGAGTTTGTTTCTGCTGTGAGGAACTTGTTTTTCAGGGATCCATTATTCATTAGGGATACTCTCTGCTATAGTGTGGTGATTTTATTTTGAAAGCGAGCAGTTAATGTCAGGACCAGGCATTATTGAATCATCCAATTCAATTTCAAAAGGTAAATATGTCCATTCAGACGTTAATCTTTTATGATATATATATTTTTTCTTTTTTCCCCACTTACTGGAGAATCTGAGTTTGTGTACCCGGCAGTGTCAGAGGCTGCAGGGGAGCCAAGGATGCAGCCGGCACAGGAGCACACTTCGGCTGCCTGAGATTCCAGGGGGTAGAGTTAAAGAGACAAGAGAGGACAGAGCTTGATCCTGCTTGTAGGTCACAGCTCACCACCACGTGCTGCTGTACATACTGAGGGAACACATCATGTTACATGACCATCAGAGACGCATCTTATATAATTTATACTTCATAAATGATTCATCTCCAGCTATAGGAAGAAGGCCCATTCGGTTTCAAAGTGAATTCAAAACTGTCTCAGAACACGCTGGTTATGATGCTTCGACAGACACATAAACTCTACCCCAATTAAATTATTAATATTTAATTAAAATTCAAAGAGGAGCCTTCTCTATATAATAATATAATAACTGTATGTTCTTTTATCATTTCAAGGAAAATAACACCTGTAATGAATAATAACTACAGAGAGCTTTTGAAAAGTTATTGTAAACTGCTTAATTTTACAAAATAAAATAAAACCTGTGGCTTGACTTTCCATTTTTCTTCTTTATGGTTAACTCCAACAGTTAACCAACGTCCTTTTCCCCGTCATGTGACCAGTGCAGTGAGAGCTAGGGTTAAAATAAAAATGCTCTGTCAAAATGTGATCATTCAGTAGTTTGCAGGTTATAGGTCAGTGTTCAGATACAGACCGAGTTCCTCCTGTTGGTGACCTCTCTTCTGCCATGTACCTACCTCCATCTCCTTTATGTTCAACAAGTTCTCCAACTTCAACAATACAGGTGGCTTGTCCCTCCCCCCTGGATACGACCCACAGGTGTGTACCGGCAGCAGTCACAGTGAGCAGTGGTCTCCTGTGTCGGGTCCTGTGTGTTCTGTCGAACCATTTGCAGACTTTGTCACTTTGTGTTTTGTGAAACAATGATGAGCAGGTTTTCACTACATGTGCAACATGGGCAACTCTAGATGAGTGTATGAATTCAGTATTGATCTATGTTGTCACAATGCTGAAAGAATCATATGATCATAATCCACTTTTTGCTCCATTACTTTTATACAATTAATTATTGCTACTTTTAATATTTAACAACTTTTAATACAAGAGCTACAAATTAACTCGCCAGTGTGTAACTCAACTCAATTCTTTTTCTTTCTTTCTTACATCAGTATGAACATAAATCACAATGTGATCTACAGTATGTGAATCGGTCATAGAGGCCATTTTGCAGTAAGGACTAATGGAGTGTATTATTGTTCTGGTGGAGTATTTTTACTTAAGTAAAAGCTCCGGAAACTACTGAGCAAAGACTTAAACATTAAATGTTTATGAGTCATATAATAATGTTGCCACTGTCTCCAAAATTCAACTTTTCAGAAATTCTTTTAAGCTCAGTGACAATACATTTCTGAGATAATCCAGTGGGTTTTGAAAGAGTTTATTTCAGCCCAAGGCAACAAAAACCAGAATCTTCTGAAACCACAGTGCAGCATGTAATCCCTCATTTCATCTGAAAACCACCAAATTTAAGATGGATGCATGTTTTTATAAGCAACGTATAATTTCCCAACAATAAGTACAGCTACAGGAAAGAAACAGATAACCACACGTGTGTTTTTGTCTCAACAGAACTAAACTAACATAATGAGCAGGACTCATTATTATTATTATTATTACCAAGTGGAGTCATTTTCATGGCCTGTGAAAGAGACAGTCTCCTGCTGAGGTGATGGACTATGGGCACATTCTACTACATTAATCACTCTAGGGAACCCAATGAATAATTTCAGCCTTCTTAATATGCAGTAGTCAATTTAATTCATTATTGATAACTATCATCAAACAGTGAAGGCTACCTCGTGCTTAAAGAGACCATCTTTAGTGGGCAAATGGCCTGGACACGCTACAAACATTCATTATATGTTGACTATAATAAATCATCACAGCAGGCTGGACTGCTCAGTGACCAGCACCGCCTTGAGACCAGTTCTTTCACCATCTGTTAATTCCCTACAATCCCACTGTACACGTCTTTTTATTACTTGTCTCATTTGTTTTGAACGTGAGACGAAATCAGTGCAATAAAGGGGGTTGTTTTAAAATGACCACAGGGTCCAGCGAACATCGAGATTTTTCATGTATTAAGGCCTCACAGCCTGAATATATGCTGGCAGGGACCAGTGGAGCTTAGTTACCATGGTGATGAGTGCTGCTTAGGAGGGTGCAAACAATAAGCAAAGTTAGCTCACAACCCACAAAACTCAATCCCTGAGATAAGACCCTCAAAAGAGCCGTGTGATGAATGCAGAAATGTTTATTCATTAAAACTTTAAACTGCCATGTGGTTTTTGGTTTTTGTTTTTTTTTTTTTGTAGTGGCTGCAACAGAAAACACTGGATTGTTATGATAATCATTTTCCATTGAGCTGTGTTGTTGCAGCTTGTTGTGAGTTTCCACACATGAGAACAAATTTAATCATTTAATTAATCGTTTATTTTATTGTGGCAACTACTCAATTATCTCACCAGGACCAGTTGAAACTTTCTTGTAGTGGATGGCAGGATTTATAATTAGACAGACAGATAGATAGAGAGATATACTTTATTAATCCCGGGGGAGGGAGGGAATAAAATTGTCACAGCAGCCAATCATATAAATACACAACAAATAAGGATAATACACAATAAATATAAATAAGATGTTGAAAAGTGAAGATATTAAAATCATTAAATCATTGCAGCTGGAAAGAACGACCTTCTGTTTCGTTCTGTCATACAACTGGTGAGATCAACCAACCCTATGTTAAAATGATATAATGAACAAATCCCTAAACTATTTCAACTTTCTTAGAAATTACATTCATATAATACTTAACTTTTTTCCCAGTGAAGCTTTGGTGGCAACACAATCACTGAGTGGCTCGTTAGGACAACATCGTGGTTTTGGGTAAACTACAAACATTTTGTCTGAAGTCACTGTGAAACTTTCTGAATTAAGCCAGACCACAATCTTTCCCTCACATTAACCTCGTGCTGTGAGGGTCTAAACAGAACCATGAAAAAGTTTAATAATGTTGTAACACTACAAGTAGATGTTGCACTGCAAGATCAGATACGTTGACTGTAAATGTAAATTATTAACATATCATTATGCTCAGGGAAAACGTAGGCTGGTTGCATTTATGTTCACTTTGCTGTTGCAAATTAGTTGTGTATCATTTCTAGGAGACAGGGTTGACTGTTTAGAGAACTGTATGTTAAGCCACTTTCATGTCTCTAAGGTCATGTGTCACCTAATAACCATAGTATGTCTAAGTCTTTACTATTACAGGAGGAGAACATGATGTCCCTCATAGGAACTGTTAGACTGACATTTTATGGTTTTTCATCTTCTCTTGCATTGATCTGAGGCCATAATGGAAACGGATGTCTCAATAATACTGCATGCTTCCTCTAACAGGAACAACCTCGGCGGCATCATGCACTGAGTTTAAAAAAACATCTGCATTTTGACCTTTCCAACCCCAACAAGGACTGTCTTTGGCATTAGATCAGCGTAGACAAGAGACTGAAAGGAGAGCGGAAAACATCAGCAGTCTGGGAACATCAGACCAAGACAGGTCACAGCTTTGACTGTGAAAAAATCAAAGTCATCGACCAGGAGCCAGTGGACAGACAAAGAAAGATCAAAGAGGTCGTTCACATCCGACCTGCAGGTCAAAACTTCCACTTATCCATTTAAATATCTCTACATCCGTGAGATTGACTCTCACAAACATTGGTCCAGACATTAATGCTCCTTAGAGGATGAATCCTAACAACTGTAGTGACTTTTCCTCCCAGCAGCACCAGCAGGTTGACATTTGTGGTCAAATGTCTTGACATCTGTTGAATGGATCATCATGTCATCTGGTGCAGACTTTCATGGTCTTTGCAAACTTTTCATCAAACACCATAATCAGGTCAAACTTAGAGTTTACAGAGTTTACAGTGAGTGTGTTTTAACCACCATCACACCTAGTTGTGTGTCCTTAACTAGGGTTTCTAGAAGAAATCTCTTCAAGAGGCTTCTGAGTGTAACCGTAGCTCAAAGTCTAACCAGGCCAAAAAAGGTTTTTCTTATGAGGACAAATTAACAGTGCAGCTGCCAAAATAAAAGGCTAATTTATTGATACAGCACATTTCATACACAGAGGCAATTCAATAGATAAGGCAATAGATAAAAAGAACAGAGCCTAGAAAAATATAAAGATTAAGAAGTGTAAAATGCATCAAGACAAAGCAATCCATAAAATGTCAGTGTGCATTAAGAATCAGAGTGCAATTATCTCTGAGTCTTTAGCCTGCTTATAAAATTATCCAGAGTTGCAGCACATCTAAGTTGTTTACTCCAGCATAGTGAGTCAATGCAGCTCCATCCTGTTTTATTCTAATCCTATTATCACCTAGCAGACTGGTCCCTGATGACCTAAGAGGTCTAGAAGTTTTACAGTGTGGAAGCAAAGAAACTAGTAAGTGATTTATAGACAAGAAAGAATATTTTGGGTTAATTTTTTGAGAGTCTGGTAGCCACTGTGGAAATCTGGTGTTCAGGGTATTTTCTTTTATAACTCTAGCAGTAGTTTGTTTTCTGAATGAGCTGTAGCTGCCTACATGCTACATGCTTTTCTGTCAAGGCCTGAGAAAAGACTATTAAAGTAGTCAAACCCTCCTGGAACCCTCTCTAGATCTGGTTTAGACATGTATCCAGTGATTCTTGCCATATATTTTTTAAGACAATAATTTGCTGATTTTGTCACAGACTCTATGAGGGAGTTCAAATTTAAATGGGAGTCAATAATAACACCAAGATTTCTTACTTGTATTTCAGGCTTCAAAGAAAGTGAATCAAGATGTGCAGAAAACTTTCAGCCTGTAATTGGCATTTGGCTTCTGAAGCACAGTTTCACAGAGTCTTGGCAGTGATAAGTATCTGGTGTTCCACAAGAGAGATTTGACACCATTTCTTCTTCAAAAAAAAATCTCATTTGTAGGTTTTCTGCTAATGGTACCTGACGCTACCTCAGACGCCAATCTGTGTGAAATTAGGTTGAAATGTGTTGACTGGAATAGCTGTGGTGTATGTTATGTTTCCAAAAAGAAGTTCTGTGTTAGTGAGGCTGACTTTGGCAGCGTTGCCTACATTGGGTGGAATAGGGACTCAGCCATTGTTTACTCTTCAGGGTTGATATGACAGATCACAGGGTCGTCCGTCTTTTTTTTCAAGATGCAGCATGCATTATTAATCTCCACCCACTAAAGAGGAGAGGTGGTGCTGCCACTTCACTTATCGACCTGAAGCCCAGAGGGTCTGTGAATGCACCTGCTGAGATCAGTCTTTGTCAGGATTTTCATCTCTGTGTCTGTCTTTGTGCCTGAAGTTAATGACTTTGACAAGCGATTCCATTGTGTTAGAAAGTTTTGACTTTGATTCAAACCAGGAATACATTGCCACATGATTTCCAGCACTCACTAACACTTTGTGTGACTGACATTTGCCTCAAAGTCATTAAAAGCACCTACAGTGAAGCCAGGAAAATGGGCTTCACAAAATAGCCAGCACAACAACCTTTCACTCTGTTAATGACCGTGTCAACAGTCCCGATTTGCCCTGTTTTGATGTGCACATAAGTTCATACTGAGCTTGTTGAGAAGAAGGTAAATGGGGATGACTCATCTCAGCCCTTTCTTTTTTTTTCTACTGCCGTTACTGGCACATGTGTTTTTTACATCTCCAAATGGACCAGAGAACGCTGTTACTGTATATGTGGACGTGTGTTTTTGTTTTGTGTTTTTTTTCAGGAACATCATGATTGGGGGATAGTTTTTTAGTTAATTTTTTCCTGCAGATCATCTCACCTTCACATGAGAAATGTGAAAAAGTGAATGTAGGAACTTATGTCCATAATCTAAGGCTTTGGTACAAAGTTCCTCCCTGCACCTTTACCTTATTTTACAAACCATTTCAGATATTATGAAGGGTGAAGTAGGACCAACTCTGCTAATTATATTTTTGTGTCATTTTATGTTCTCACAGGAGTGGAAACAGGAATAACTTCTCAGAATAATGGAGAGTACAGAGCAGCTGGATTTTATTCAAAACTCCACATCACAAAGCAGAACTTCACTACTCATACATGCAGGCATAGTCAGATGATTAACACAGGATCAGCCCTTTATCTGTAGCTCTAACACGATTCTTTCTGCTGGAATTATATTAGCATATTAATGGTTGTTATAGGATTCTTTATTGATCCCTGAGAGAATCACATTTTCTCTTCCTTCCACAGGGTATCACATCAAATAAATCTAACTATATTTATAAAGCATATATTTTGTAAAAAATTTTAATGTGCTTTAACAGAACAAGCAATACAGCCATCTATGAATAGGAGATTAGGAAAACGATTAGTTGCAGTAAAATGATCAAAGGATTGTAAATTTTTAAAAAAATTATTGGCTGGCATTACTTTGTGTCTTGCTCAAGGAGATGACTGCTGATGGAAGAACTTAATGGGACAGCCCCCTCCCCTCACAAGGCTCCAATTCGAAAACAGCACAGACAGCAGAGGCTGAACTCAATGAAAGTGATCAGAGATTGAACCAGAGAGCACGGACAGAGAGACAAGCTGAGCCAAAGTCAATGACTTTTTGAGCTAGCGAGGATCAGCACGTTACTGGGTTTATGACCACTGTATTATCCAGTTAGAAGTCTCTCTTAAGATAAGTGTCCTCAGCATCCAAAGTGCCATCACCATTTCCACACCTGAGATAACACTGATATTTGCAGAAGGGACAAGGTGAACCTGAGAATCCTTTTTACTGATGATTTTCTGAGTGTCACTAATCTGCCGAAGGACCTAAGACTCTGAACTGACTGATCATTCTATGCAAGGCTTTATTACCTTGAAAAAAGGAAGAAGTCTTATCTCACTGAATGACTGGCTCAATTTAACTTTACAGAAATGATATACACCTCTATCTAGAAACATTTATGATTCTGCTGAAGAGAGAATAAACAATTAATGGAGATATGTTACAATTGTAAGTGTGTATAACATGCTATTTATAGTACTATAGTATTTTATTTCACATTTCCGTGCCCCACTTTTTTTGTCAGTTTTTCTTGGTTTTGTGTGTGTGTGTGTGTGTGTGTGTGTGTGTGTGTGTGTGTGTGTGTGTTTTGTTTGGACATAGTTGCTAGGCCAGTGATTGAAGTGACATAATCAAATCACTGATTACAGATGACTAGGCACCACTGTAAAAAAATAAATAAATAAAATAAAACCATCTGTTATTTTAGTGCTGGTGGTTTTACTGACTGTGGTGCAGTATTTCTTTTTAATTATAAATTTATTTTAGTATTTCACGGAGGAATACAGGAGGAATACAGGAAATAGAAAAAGAATGACCCAAAAACGACATGAAATTAACAAAATGGTCAATGATTACTAAGGTAGACAAAAAATAAACAACCATCCAACAACTTCGGAGCAGTATACTACATTACCCTAAGAACACTGCGATTTCGCTTTACTACGGAAGGCAGGAGGAGGCTATTTAAGCCTTCGCGTATATTGTGGCTCTATTCATATGTAGGCTTCCATGCTGTTAGCGGAAAAGTTTTGCGAAGACGTGAGTTTGTCTTGGATAAGGTAAGCTCAGGGTTTCGTCGTCGTTAGCTTTAGAAGCAGATTTTTTTTTTAAAAGTCCATCATACAGAATACAACGACCACAGAGGCAGAAAAAGTTAGCTACGTAACTTAGCCGCAAAGCTAAAAACAGCTGTAGCTAGCTAATTAACTGTCTTTTATCAGCGCGAAATGAAAGCTACGTCGAGTTGTATGTAAACTTTACAGTTACCAAGACCATGGTAGTCTTGAGGGAAGGTATGTGTCCTGGACTGGATGAGGATTTGGTGCGGGACCTGCGTGCAGCTGATATTAAAACAGGTAAGTAGTGTGTGTGTGTGTGTGTGTGTGTGTGTGTGTGTGTGTGTGTGTGTGTGTGTGTGTGTGTGTGTGTGTGTGTGTGTGTCATCAGTTAACACCTGACTCACAGTGTCTTGTTTTCACAGTGGAGGACCTGGTCTCATCTGACATTGAGGAGCTTGCACAGAAATGTTCTGTGTCATATAAGGTATTTAAACCATTTATATTAATTAAACATGGAGGTCATTCCCTGAGGGACCCTGCATGTCAAAGTGAACACCCTGGGAATCAGCCTTGCCAGATTGTCCCTGTCCAGTTCAGTCACATTTTATCATATTATTCTACACCCACCAAATCCACAAGGTGTCCAAAAAAACATGCGAAAGTACGGTGCTGCTTCATGTGAGCCCCTGAAAGCAAACACATTTCCTGACCACACCAAATAACAGCTCATCACTCAAGAACATTTTAATTATTTCCTTGGAATAAATCAAATTCATTGCTTTCTTTTGTAGTGTGTAAATAATAGACACCCACATTTTACACTTTTCATTTCGGTGTGGAGTGGGAGGTTTAGAGCCCTTACACAATGAGTTTCTCATTGTGTAAGGGCTTTATATTTGGTGGCCTATAATTAAAAAAAGGGCACGCTTAATGTAAGCAGACCTCCCACTGGGCTTGTTATGTGTAGCTGTAACACCACAGGTCATCTGGTGTTGAAGTCATGCAAATAGTTTCACAGCAGTGGTTCAGTTCAAGGTTGAAGATCACATTTGCTTCCTATTATTTGCTGTCTATTTTATTGTTTTTCCCACTCAGCAAGTATAACTAGATAATATTTTTTCATGTAGAGTACAGCTGTATGCAAATGTTAGACCAACCCTGGGAAAATTAATTTAACATTGAAGCCGTTATTCACGTGTTGATGCACTGTTACTTTTAATTTCAAGAACTTAAAAAACAGGGAAAATGTTACTAATTGTGGCTTGTGCAAAAGCTTGGGTAGTGTATGTTTACATTAAGCAGTAAACAATAGAAATGTTTTTGGCCATAAGGAAAACAAAAAGAAAAACTCTTTATTGGCTCTGCCACAGAGTCCTTCATTATCAGTTTGACCGCACAAAGTGACGCCAGCTCTTTCAGTTTCAAATCTTTCTTTCAGTGAGAAGAGAGAGCCGAGATCATGAAATAAATTCTGCCTAACCCAGCTCTGACCTTACGGGCAGATAAAAGAGAACAGTTTTTATGTAATAAACAGTGTTTTTCACCCAAGTTTTTCTGACATAAAAGAGCACAAATAATCATGAAGGACACCCAAAAGGGCATTTTTAGATAAAAGTGTATCTGTGAATAATTGTGTTGGTGGACAGGACATAGACAGTGACCTAGCCATTCTTTGTATAAAGATGAGCCACATCCTCTGTGGTCCAGACACGTATAGGAAATGAATTCTGTGACCCCAAGGGATTCAAAAAAATCAGAACTTACAGGAAAAAGTTTTAAAAGTGTTAAATATATTGTACTGTCTCCACACTCCCATCACTGAACATTTGCTTTTCATGTTGTTGACAGATAAGTAAACTTTTCTATGACTGTAAACCCACATTCACTTATACAGTTTAGTTGCAGGAGTCACGTATGACTTTGACTGAGGTGATTTGAGTTGAAAGATATCGCCACAGAATGAATGAACGTTTTTTTTTCCCCGCAAGACATCATTATGTTTTATGAATATTTCTTTTTTTTCCCATCACTGCCTGTAGCAGGTTCAGGTTCATCCCTTTGACTGAGCTAGACTTGCTTACCTGCTTGTTCAGCCTGCAGGCATCCCCTGAGCTGATTACCAGCATCCCTCTGGCCGGACAGACTCCTGCTGTTGATTTGAACCATTGTTGTGCACACACATGAGCAGGAGGTCAATGCTAGGTCGTCTGTACCGACACGTTTATTTAGCTACAGCAGCCTCCTCCAGTTCAATTAAAGCTGAACAAGGCAAGGTTTTTATGTAAATACACTCCCATCTTATGAGGCCACATCCTAAATTGGGCAGCCAAAATTCCCACTAATTGAGACCCAACAGATTTGTTTTATTTCACTAAATACATTTCTGCTGTTGGGCTTCAACGCAGGCAGGAAATCCTCTCTGCCCAGAAGGAGAGACTAATCAGAATGTGAGTGTGCTAAACAGCACTAAGTGCTCTTCCACAGAAAGCTGACCATCCAACATTTGATGTTTTCACCCTCTGATCCCTTTTAATACAAAACATCACAGCCCAGCCTTGATGCTGAAAATCAGTGTGTTCTCATGCAGTAGACTGATGTCATGTTGTAAGATCCAGTGGGATGCACTTGTGTCGTTTTACTGCAGTGTGGTGGGTACAAACATCAAATAGACAACCTTGTACTTCTTCACCAAAAAAAAAAACCAGAAAACCAAATATACCATTAGGTGACCCTGTGAGGATCAGAAAAGCAGTTGTCATGATCTGATTGGACGTTTGTGTGTTTGCCTCTGGCAGTTGTGCTCCCTTCGGTCGTGCACCTTCAGTGGGCTTTGCAGGGACTTTTCATGAAGTGCTCTACTTCCTTCAGAGACTTGAAATGAAGAGAAGTGTCTCCATATTACACACATTATGTCAGAAGTGATCGACTGGCCACTGCAGTGGTGGAGTGCTGCAGGTGGCAGTGGTTCCCTGTGGTCTCGCTGATCTCGTCCAGCTATACAGGACATTTGGCTCCAACCACACCTCCCTGGTTTTGGTGACTGGGGGGTTAGCTGGATGCCCGATACCACATTTGCTTGGATACATTTATGTATATGCCCCCATCTGTAGGAACAGACATCAAAAATATTTTGATAGTGTCTCAGTTTTACATGTAAATATTTGACTTATAGCTAACATATTTGATAGATGCCATGTGATAGAAGAACAACTAACACAGAGGCTCAGAATTAGAACTTGGAAAATGTGTGTTTACACTTCACTGGGTCTGAAAGTCCCATGTTTGTGTAGGAAATAAAGTCTGTTTCAAAGGCTCTTTAATCAAAATGAAAAGGCAAACTACAATAAAAAATCAACAATTAGCCCCTGAAAATACATTCCTGTAACAGCTACTACTATTTGCCGTCACTGTTTGGGATCTTATTGTGCTTAGTGTGGATTCATGATTTGTATTTCTGCTCCTTATAAATAAGAAGGCAAGAAGTATGTGATTTTGGTGTGCAGCTGTTCGTTCATTTACCGGAGCGTGGTTCTCATGCTGTTTTTAAATAGCGACAGGGAGATGAAGCCTTGTTGAAGCTGTGAAACTTTCCAACCAGTTGTGCAGAGACTGGGCTCATTTCTCGAGTTGTCTAATGTTCACAGCAAGAAACACTGAGCTCAGTCCTGACGGAGAGATATTCCTACTTTCTCCTTCACTGACAGTTTCTCTGTGACACTGTAGTTTTGTTATCATGGTGGGAGGTGGGATATGTTTCAGTCTCTGTCTAGATCAATGTCGACTCAGTGATAATTATTGATCTACAGTATATTGGCTTCTTATCATTATAATTAACTGTATGTTATTGTGACGTGTGTCTTTTTAGATACAGTTGTCTGTTGATGTGAAAATTTAAATTAAGGGAGGGTTTGTTTGTCTCAACTCGGCAGTAACAATACTTTAATTGGGCAAAAAATGCAACAGTTAATGTGCTTGTGTAACTGAGCTCAGTCGACTTTATTTCTATTACAACAGAGTGATGCGTTTTCTTGTTTGGTAATTAAGATATCAAACTAAGTATTCCTGTAGTGGAGAAGAGCTTTGATTGGCTGCTGGCGCCATCTCAACACAATACAAACACAAATTTAATATTTCCTGTACTTTTAACCTTATAAAATGTAGTGTTCCTCCCCTTGCGTTGTAAAAGCCAGGATCACAGCATTTCCTGACCCAAGTGCTGGAAAGAATACTCAATGGATCAATCAGCAGAGGATTCACTGAAACAGATTTGATAAATGATTCATCATTCATTAAATTTATCAAGCGGAAATATCAAACATCTGCTCCAACATGTTCCCATGTGTTAGGACTTGCTGCTTTTGTTTTTATAATGTTGAATCATTGAGAATATTTTTGGCTTAAGATTGGTGGCTGAAAGAAAACAAGCAATTTCAGGATACCACCGTTGGCTCCGGAAACTTTTGATGGGCATCTCTACTGTCTAATGCAAGAGTGTAGGTGTGTGTCAGCATGTGTAAAAGGATGTGGACAACCATTATTCTTCATGGAGCTTTGTGTTAAAGTTGGAGGAAGAGGGAAAAAAGGTAGAAAAACAACCAAACAAACAAAAGAGAGACAAAAAAAGGGTGGCAAACTGATGGATATGGACATTTTTCACTAGTTTCTGGCATGGACAAACAGAAGTTGATCAGATCAGTTGGTTATGGAAAAAGTGATTAATTTTATAATAATAAAATTGTTAGCCAAAATGAAGGCTTTGATAAGGAGCCTGAGCAGAAACAGATAAAGTGGCAAGAAAACAGTTTGTTAACCCATTGGAATAGCCTGGTTTTCTGCAATAACTGGTCATAAATGTGATCTGAGCTTTATCTAAGTCAGATAAACACAATGTGCTTAAACTAATAACATACAAATAATTCTAATCTTTGGTATCTCTATTGAACACATCCATTAAACATTCACAGTGCTGGTGGAAAAAGTAAGCGAGGCCTTGGATTTAATAACCGATTGAGCTGCTGATCGTTCAGGAGGAAGTTTGGACCAGTTTTCCTACAGAGCTGCTTCAGCTCAGTCATATTCTCAGGATGTCTGGTGTGAGCGGCTCTCTGAGGTCATTCCACAGCATCTCTGCTAGATTAAGGTCTGGGCTCTGACTGGGCCTGGAGGTGGATTTTCTTTGTCAGAAATCATTCTGTAGTACATTGACAGGATAATGTCAGTGTGGCTGCAATGACCCTAAACATCAAAGTAAAAGACCTTGATAAAGTTCGTCTTCCTCTCAGTGATGACGAGCTGTCCAGGCCCTCAAGATGCTCCCTCTACCACATTACACCTTTGGGATGATGTTTTCATGTTGGTATGCAGTGACATTTTTACATCGTACATAGCGCTGCATGTCCTTCCCAAACAATTCAACCTTAGTTTCATCAGTCCATAAAAACATTTCCCCAGTAGTGCAGTGGAGAGTCGAGCTGCTCCATCCCATTATTTGTGCATGGTAGACTCATGTGAACCAACTCCAGTGATTCCTTTAAGCCTTTATCTGTTTCTCTAAGGTTTTTTGTTGCCTCACTGATAATCTCCATTGTGCTTTTGGAGTCGTCTTAGCTTGACGTTCACTTTTAGGGAGAGTAGCCACAGAGCTAAATCATCTCCATCTCATTTCCAACCTACTCTGTGAAATTTTGAAGGATGGTTACAAGAACAATATGATGATATGTGTGTTATTAGTTAAAATAGATTGTGTCTCACTTGGATGGCCATGTCTGACCATATTTTGGGATAAATTTATACATAAATGCAGTTAATGAATAAAGGGTTCACTTACTTTTTCTTGCCACTGTAGCTTCAGTACTTGTGTGTTCACCAAATAGAAAAAGCAGACAGTGTGGCATGGTGACATTATTTCAAAACCCCTCCTACTCACGTCAAGACAAGCCAAAATTTTACCTTGTGCCTTTGGATTATAAACGTAATGGCCCAGTCTGGCAGAAAACTACACCCTCTGGCCAAGGTGGATCAGTACTCGTGTTGTGTGTCTGATCCATGCAGCAGTCGTGTGAGCCTCACACGCCGTCATTTTTTTATTTCAGG
Organism: Trachinotus anak; assembly: GCF_046630095.1. Classification (NCBI taxonomy): domain Eukaryota; kingdom Metazoa; phylum Chordata; class Actinopteri; order Carangiformes; family Carangidae; genus Trachinotus; species Trachinotus anak. Next base: position 4,665,068 of record NW_027273871.1, read on the forward strand.
CTCTGTTCGCCATCCGCCGAGTGCTGCTGGCCCAACACACAGCGTTCCCTGTGTCCGGCGCTGATCTGTATGAGGAATTATTGAGTTCAACAGCCATCCTCTCCACTGGAAATCCCAGGTAAAGACAATTCTGCACACACAGCAGAGCACACCACTTTGTCTCTCAGGGACCGGGGGATTTAACGGTGGGCTCGGTGCCCTAAGAGCTTAGAGGAAAGTTCACCTGCAGAATCAAATATGTATTACTAAGGACACTTCTCCACATATTGAATTAAAAGACACTTCCCTGCATTCAGTGGAGAGGCAGAAATGATTTTGTGATGCTTGTTTAAGCGTTTAGTGGCCTCTTCATCAGTGCCCCCAGAGGTAATTTCAGAGTTAAGTGTCTGATTTGTTTTGGTGGCAGTGGTGATAGTTTTTTGAAAAATCCAAAGACATGATGGTTGAACAAGAAGATTTAAATAGTAGTCGAAGTTTATTTGTGCTAAAAGAGCCAGTAAATAAAGGAGGGGATAGTTTCTTTAAGTTTACTAGTGTCTGTATTCAGCGTTGCAACTTTAATGATCACAGGATAATGTGGAATCAATAGTATCCTACATTACCAAAGATGTTTGTAACCAGAATCCTCTGCATCGATCCATCTTATCAAACTAAAATCTTTTTCAGTGTTGTTACAATCAAATTTGCATCGAACTGCACCGGTAGATTATGCATCTGGAGCGTGGCTGCTGCAGTTAAAAATACAGCAGAGCAATAGAGTGTTTTAGAAATGGCCTGTGTGCTACATTCATGAACCGAGGAGACATTTTAGCAGCTGAAGCTGACTCCTTTGCTCGTTGTTCCATTTGGCTTGTGAACGCAGCCTAAAGTGGCTTCTGATATATCAGCTGCATTTACTTGGCCTCCAGCTTGACTACTTTCCACTAAAAAAACACACACCATTGCCAACCCTTTAAAGCATTTTCGCGGTACATCAGGAAATCAAAATTTAATGACTTGAAGGAAAACCAAAAATTCCCACTGATACCAGCATGGCATTGTGTTACAGCAGCACTTACAGTTAACCTGCAAAACTGAGACACGGCATCACAAGACTGACATATCTGTATACAGCCACAGCACAAAGCACAACACTTTTAATAGGGAGGGATTGTTGAGCCAGGACACAGACTGCTCTGGACAAACCTGTGAAATGGGCCCTCATGGCATAATTTATAGGATGGTACTTTTCCTGCAGTTAAACTCACTGTTTCAGCATAATTAACGACCACAGGTGTTTTTTTTCCCCTCTCTCCGTGGCTCTTTTTAAGTGGTTTTCATGAATTAGTTAGTGCTTTGGATTAGTGATATGAAACTGAATCAGCCATGTGAGTAAAGCTGGTGCGATTTGTGTGTATCTTGGTTGCGCTCTGCTGGTGAAAAAGTGAAGTGATGAATGATGCTCTCTGCTGTCCAGTTAGTATGTGTGTGGTTTATCCAGAGATAGCGTGATGAAACACATATTTAGTTTCCAGTGTAGTAGGTACAACTACCCAAATAAAATCCCTGCAGTAAACTGAGAGATGTATTTCTAAAAGAGTTCGACAAATCTGAACATTACAGGCGTCATGCTGGTAGGATTTATTGCAGGGCTGTTGCATTATACTGGATTAGTTTTAGCTGGTTGTGCCTGTTGAACTGGCAGGAAGTTTAATGTAGAGTAGATGCTCTTAGAGACTTTATCTGTTGATATGCAACAGGATACTTCCTGCTCTCCTTAGTAACTGATGCTGAGTGTGAGACTAGTTTCCTCAGCTGATCGCCTGCAGAGACTGAAGAGAAGATCTTGCCGGTCACTGAATCAGTGAGCTGGTCATTGAAAACATTATTCACTATTAAAGCAAATAGCTATGGCGTTTTCCTACTTTTCTTCTGTTTGAGAAACCAACTCAGCCTGAATGAAATGATGCAAATATTTTAGTATTTACATTTTTTTCATCATGCTCAGTGAAGACAGTTAAGTGTAGACTTTTCCGACCTACAGCCCTGAAGGCTGTACACACTTTAACGCTCCCTTTCTTCTCCTAGCTGTTTGATATATTCATAGTGGGTGTGAGTCGTCAGCCCACAGGATGATGAAAAGAACTTAATGGACATGATACTTTTTTGGTTTTACTTCATCCAGTTAATAGAAATGTCAAAAAGTAATCATAAAAGCTCAAAGAAAACCTTTCTGCTATAATGAAATAACCAAATGTGTTTTTTGAAGCTTTATACTTGGCATGAGTGGGAAACCTTTCCTGGACTGTCAGAAAGTTTTGAGCTCTCTGCCTAAATGAATATACATGAACTCTATTCTCATTATTATGCCGACGATAGTAGCTGCCTCATTACATTTCAAGAAGTATCTATGTCTTTGTGTCTGGTAGCAGGAAAACACTTAAAAACACATAGATGCAACTTACATGACAAGTATCTCCATCAGTTTAAGTGGCAAAACACAGAAGTATTATAATGATAATGACTGATAAATGGTATTTATTGTCGTCACTCAGAATATCAAACAGTATGTACCAAGACAAACAGAAAAATGGTTGCCATGGTGATTTTTCATACAAACAGGATGAACGATGAGGGCTGATAATGGTTTATAGCTTTCATCAGCATGTGTTTGTGTCATGTAGCACTTTTTTTCTCCCCACAGTGATATTATAACACCATGTACAGGCTACTGTAGAGACGTTTGGTTGCGATTAAGTGATTAGATTCAGCCTCAAATCAAGACAGTCACTTCAAACCTCTTCTGTCATAGCCCTCTCATGAGGAATTCAGCTTTGAAGCTCTGTCAGTGGCTCTGATTAGCCCACAGCCAGTATCACAGCCCCCTTAAATAAGATACGTATGACTCCCACCATTTCTTCAAAGGGGACATGTCGTGCTTTTTGTATTTTTTTTCTTACCTATATATTGTTAAAATCAGGTGTCTGTTATACAAAATCCAAAATTTTAGGTGAACATATGTAAAACTACACTGTGAAAGTCTTCGTGCTGTGAACACCTCTGCTTCCCCCTTGGAGTGACGTCAAATCGTTCACACATTCCCTGAGGCTGCGTCCACACTGCTACCAAAGTTAACAATCTGCATCCTGTTTACACCGGCGTGTGTGAATGGTCATATTTGTATGCGTGTATGTATGTATGTAGGCTCAAACATGTACTGATCTATGTAAGAAGCTGACATTTCAAGTAAACACTGAGGAGAGGTGAATCTGACCACTGTATTTTCAGTCCATGGAGCCAGCAGATGTGGGGGGGGGCAGCTTCCAGAAGATGGCCAATCAGAACAGTGTGCTCATTGGAAGAGGGACCTCAAAGATACAGAGGATAAAAGTGACTTTTCAGACAGAGGCTGAACTTACTTGCTGAATTAAGGGCCAGTTGAAGAAAAACTGAGTTTTTTTTATCTGTAAATTACACAAAGCTATGTCAGTAGAGACCCACGATAAAATATAGACCTGGAAATGTGCACAACATGTCCCCTCTAAATTATTATCCTGGTGCTGGGTTTGGCCACAGAAAGTAAATATTTGTACAAAGGAATCTAAAAAAAGGGCTCTCTGTAAAGAAAACCAGACTCAGCAACACAACCAGAGCCTTTTCCACTGCTTCAGTCCAATCATGCACTAAGATGAAGACCTCTAGGTTCAAGGACTGCACAGTATTTTGATCTCTCTGATGAGCGCAGCCCATGGGAAATTCTGAATCGGTGGCTTTTGAAGGGCAAACACTTTCATCTGTCTGAGCCCTCACAATAAAGTCTTACAAGAGTGTGACCTGATGTTTTCATCAGCAGTGCAACCCATCTCCACACCATCGTCAAAGATGGCTGCAGTAATGCAAGTGTGTCCCCACCAAGTCTCCTCTTCACAATCCTGCTGTGTGTCATGAGAGCCACTATCAACCAACTACAGGCTTCCAGTGATGCCTAACCTTCAAGCTGAAGGACCTTGGCTGTATAGATTTAACTGTAATCCTGTCACATCCGTCATCACACATGCAGACAAAGATGATGTGATTCCACCAACTGTGCAGATCACCAGCCTGAATGTCAGGTCATCAACACATTCCAATACTGAAAGATCAGATGAATGAAAAATCATGACAACAAACAGTTGATCAAAATAGAAGTGCACAAACAGCACTGATTCATCTGGAGCTTCAGAAAACACCTGCCCAAACATTTCCTCTAATACTGGTGCAAATAGAAATAAGTGCCTTTCGGTAAAATAAAACTAAAGCTCAGAACCATCACGGCAGCCCAGCCTTTGTTTACTCAGTAGGAAGTGAACGGCCCTCTGGTGACTTATTGCTTATTTTTTATTATTTAGTTTCTTGTGGTGTGAATGCATAAAAAGAGCCGATACAATGGGGTGGAAGAGGTCAAGTATAAATGACCTGAAGGTAGAACTCAGGGAAGAGTTACCTGTGCAGCAACAATGAATCTGTAAAGAGACTGACATAGTTAGGAATCTTAAGTACAGACCCCTCTCAGGATATCCTTGTCAATAAAGATGGATAAAATATCCATCTGGGCATGTTCCTGCAGGAGTCTGAGGCTATTGCACCTGCTTTCAACAGGTTTCTGATAACTTGCCTCAGCTGGAATGAACGCTGGAGGAAATGGATAACGTTATAATACATGGAGAGTGACATGGGAATGAATTGATCCGAGCAGTGTTAAAGAGGACGTATAGAGAAGATTTATATCTCAGCACCAAAAGTGTATTCTGTACCTTGGAAACAGTTGTTTGACCATATGATCTTACATGAAGGTCCATTCACAGTACAAGCTAGTGAAGATCAATCCATTCAAGCTAAAGCCAGCCACCCCGCTACAGGCTGAGCCATAACTCAATAAGTTGGCCACAGTTTAGCACAGTTTACTGATAACCTCCAAGTAGGTAGATCACTCCCCATTAAAGAGAAAAAGGGATAAAAATATGGTAGATAGGACATTTCTCATTGTTAAATCATAGAAGTTTGTAAAACATTTTCTGCCCATCTGTCCATTAGTTGTTGACATATTTCACAGGATGAAGTGAAAACATTGACCAGCTGGTGGCAGTAGAGGAAAGGTCAGTGTCAGTATGATTCATCCTCTGGGGATCAGGGTGTTGTATTTTAAAAAAAAAAAAAAAAAATTTTAAAAATCATAGCAAGCCATAGTTGTTGAGATATTTCAATATAGCCAAAACACCTGCCACATAAATCCCTGAAAGTGTCTGCTGGTACGGTTCACTGCAGCACAACTGTCCCATTAAACTATACACATGGGTGTCATGGTTAAAAGATAAACACATACAACAATACAATATACTGTGCCCACAACATTACACCCCCACCCCCCAACCCTAATCTCTAATCGCTCAATCAATAGTAAAACAAGATAACTGATTACAACAGTAAGTGTGTAAAAAGAATATACTGTAACTATTACACTGTATTTTTTGCTATACTAAAATCCTATATAGAAGGACCCATTAGACTTACTAATATAGTCACACACACACACACACACACACACACACACTCCTCCGAAAACATGAAGGGCCAACTATTTCTGAAAGGTTGAATTTGAAAGCCGCAGTCTGTGGCTGAGCTCGATAAGAAACAATCAAATAGCAACTGAAATAAGTAACTGGCCAAATATTTTAATAATATTCTGGGACCTAATGCAGACTGTGTGTATTATGTTTACCCAACTGTGGTTTTTGTTGGACCTACAGATGCACTTGGACTTAATAGTTTATTACATGGGATGGCAGCGGTGAGTAATGAATTGTGCCTTGTTTCTTGCAGCTTAGATAAACTGCTGGATTCAGGGTTGTATACTGGAGAGATAACAGAGCTGTCAGGAGGCCCAGGAAGTGGCAAATCTCAGGTGAACATTTCCTACCTTCCCCCTCCATCACTGATAATTTCACTCTCATAAATTCACTCTTTTTAGAATTCCCCCTTCTCCTATAGAATAAGAAAATGAAATGAACTGTGGCTGAAATAATAATGCTGAAGTGATACGTTTATCGTTTAACCACCACTTCCAATTATCTCCGCTATCTTTAACTATTCCCTACATGCTTGTCATGTCTTCTAGGTGTGTTTTGGTGTCGCGGTGCAGATTTCTTACAGACTGAAACAGAGTGTAATATACATTGATACAACAGGAGGGCTGACTGCCAGCCGCTTGCTTCAAATGCTCCAAGCTGAAACCAGTAACACAGAAGAGCAGGTGCGTTGACAGGAATTGAGCTTTGAATAAATATTACATGATGTGTAATATGAAATAATATGAAACAAGACACTATGATTTTACAGATGGAAGCTCTTCAGAGGATCCACATCTTCCGTTTGTTTGACATCTTCTCCGTACTCGACTGTCTGTACGGTCTGTGCAGTGATGGGCTTCAGCAGGTCTGTTTGCAGTCATTTTTTTTTTTTTTCTTCTTCCTCTGCTTAAAATACACCTACAATCCTTCTGTACCTAGGGAACCTTTGGAGAAAGACGGATCAAATTTTCAGCAATCTAATTTTGTCACATTTTGTATTAGGCATCTGTTGGCGGGGGCTCTGCCAAGGCAGTGATTGTGGACTCGGTTTCAGCTGTTATCTCTCCTCTACTGGGAGGCAAACAAAATGAAGGTGATATCTCTTTCTGCTAGTCCATCGTAGTCAATCATACCTGAGGCTGCATTTACACCTGAGCCTGTAAACTACAAGTGTCTGTCATGAATCTATCAAAAAAAAACAAAACATCACAACAAGGTTCCCACACATTTAAGGTGCAACACCTGAGTGAGTTCCATTCATGAGAAAGTATGAGAATAATATAGTATAGTACTAACCCTAACCCAAAAATACTACAGACTGTGTTTCTAAACTCAAACGACAAAAGCTCAGTTCACTAGATAATTTTGTAGTGAAGAGAATGTTGAGATGAAGTATTTATAAATTATATTGTAATAATTTATAATAATAAACCTCATAAATTGATTATTAGAAAGATATTTATAAGTTGTATATAATATAAGTATATATTAAAAGAGGACCCTTCTCAATGTGTTAGCCCATTTTGACCTTGACCACGTTAATCTGTGAATCGGTCACATGTGAACCTTAGAGAAGTGGAGACTCCTGTTCTCCACCAGCAGGTCACATCTTCACAGGTAATTCTCAAGATTCCACAGACTGTGCTGCTCAGCTGGATGTGGTCGGCCTGAGCAGTGACCGTCGGCAAACATGTTATCATTCTGTGCAGACAGTGGACATGTGAGATAACCTGAAGATGCCGCTTGCTGCTGGACGATGGGCAAAAATTAGCATTTAGATTTTTGAATTTAGAGTTGGGAGTGTTACATAACTGGGTTAGCTTTTATAAGCTAATACTGATTCGAAGCAGGTTTTGAGTATGTGGTGTGTTCACAATGGAAGAATATCAGCTTATTGGAATACCTGAAAAACATTAACATTTCACTGGTTTCGTTTTTTCAGTTAACTGCAGAAAACAGTATGCTATCAAGATTAGTATATAGTGTGTATGATTAGTTTGTAGCTTGTAGTGAAATTGACCATCTGAGTTTTGCAACATGGACTCACTGTTGTTAGCCACACTTGCAGTGGGCTCTAGGAGTGGCTATCATAAGACACTTGAGAGTATTCTGTTCACATACTAACCTCTCCACAACTTCCTGTGCCTCCAGGGATGTCCTTGATGATACAAGTGGCAGGAGTTCTGAAGACGCTGGCGAAGGACTTCAATGCTGCTGTTTTAGTAAGGACGACACAGCCCTTTTGACGTGTGCTGCTCTGGATGCAAGATGCATTTCCAGTGTCAATCTAAACTCCCCACAAACCTTTTCACCCTTCCTCTTGTTATTGCTCTAAGACCTGAAGTGAAAACTAAGCTTTTTTTTTTTTTTTTTGGGGGGGGGGTAAGAAAACAAAATCAAGATTAAAAACATGAGTTTATTCTTTTCTGACAATTGAAGGTGTAAAACAAAAACACATTTGTCAGTTCAGATGTATGACTGCAGGTTATAATTATGTTGAAAAAAAAAAAGAACTAATCGCATTAAAAAGCATACTCCAAAGAAAATTTGCCTTCACCTCAGAGTTATTTGAAGTGAGATAAATATAATTTGATGGGCTGTTTGATGTCCCATTTGATTAAAAGTGGGACAATCTGTGTGTCCTACTTATTTTTTCTCCTCTCTTCTAAAGCTTTCATTATCTCTGGAAAGCTACACTACATCATAACAGAATGTAGAAATGGTTTGATAATCCCCAAAGAATTTTTTTTTTACTAAAACTAAAAACTAAACATGATGGTGTCTCGGCCTGCAGGTAACAAACCATGTAACGAGAAGCAGAAGCGGGGAGGTGCAGCCAGGCCTCGGTGTATCGTGGAGTCACATCCCCAGAACCAGAGTCCTGCTGGAGCGAGTGGAGAGGGCCGAGGTCGTCAGCCGCCCCGGTTTGCGCTTTGCAACACTGATCAAGTCCTCTAGACAGGTACGATGAGCAGCATTGACACACACATCATCCGCTGCAGATCAGTATTGATCCTGTGGAAAGGGTTTCATTGAGAGGCAAACGTCAGAATGACTTTGAAGTTGTGTTTGCTCTTTTAAAAACGGGTCTGGTTTGATAAAGAAGCTCTTTATTCTATTTCTATAACAGCAGTTTCCAGCAAGAAAAATATCTCATCACACAGACATGCTGTGATAAAAAAGAGTTCCCTCCTCCTGATGTAGATACAGGATTCTGTATTCTGCACAAGATGTGAGAAAATGCAAAACCCTGAGTGAGCACTCAAGCTGAGTTGGTAACTGTAGTAGACTTTGGTAAGATTTCTGGTTAGTGAAGTTTATGCTTAAAGTCTGCACTAGGCTCCATAAATATAACTACTGCTCATTAAAAGTCTGAATCTTTTCCTCAGTGCTTTTCTACCATCTTTTGTGTACTCTTCGCTATCTGTGGATTCTTTGTATTGGAGAAAAGTGTAAACATGCTGTTATCTTAAAGGGCCCATATTTGAAACTTTTCCTGTGTTTTATTTGAAGTGTGATATCCATCAGAGGATATATTTGTGGTTTAAAAAAACAGGTCAGCCAGCCAATCAGAAGAGAGGCTCTGAGGTTTTCTTCTGATTGGCTGACTGTTTTTTTTTTTAGTGATCGATTTTAAAAAAAAAAAAAAAAAAAAAAAAAAAAGGAGGAGAAACCAAGTCCCGCCTGGTTGGATGGTGGATCCAGGTGGGCAGGGCTTGGGGCTGAGAGTGGCAACTCATTTGTTGTGACATCACAAAGTTACAGAAGTCCTGACGGCTTGTTTTGGCGCTCAGTTTCTGAATGCAGGCTGTGTGCATTCCTTTGTGGACTGAGGCTTTGATACTTTCACAGTATTAATATAGAACCTAGAAAAAAAGACATGGACATCTACCTTTCATACAATATGGGACCTTTAATGTACCAGTGAGTTCACTATAAAGTCTTACTACAAATTACATATACTTACATCACCGCTTTGTGTTTTAAACATTCATTCAAGGCATTTATTGGTTTCCACTTACTTTCATATAGTATAAAAATACAGTATGAGTTGCTTTTCTTTTGTAGAATTATAAATCCAGTGTTGATGAATTACATAACTCAAAAAGTCTTCAAACTGATTTCTGGACCACACAATCCAATGGCTGCATGGAAATATAAAAAGCAAAACAAACAAACAAAAAAAAAACATCAGCAAAAAAGAGCTCAAACTTGCCAACACATTTGTTTCCTTGTTTCCTAATAATACACTGTATAAGGTGTGTTGCAGGTTTCAACTCTGCACCTTTATCATTTAGCTTATGTGATTCATCTGTAATTTTTCAGTAACACTTACGGCTGCACTGAGGAGGCAAAAAAAAGACTGAGGCAGCAGAACAGCGCAGGAGAACTTCTTCCTACAGCATAGCAAGTGCATTAATGGACTGATATTAATACCTGGAGGAAATTGTTATTATTTTGACCAGTGTACTTTTTTCGTCCTCACCCAAATAACTGTCCACAAATGTGTTAATTATACATTTTAAGTTTTTGGAATCATAAAAGACGTCCTTCAGCAGAAACAAACAAGCGTTTTGACAAAGCACATTCGGAATGAACATCGTCAAAATGAATGTTTTTATATTGCAGCTGAGGGTTTTTTTTTTTTTTTTTTTTTTTGAAGCTAGGTCTAAATCAACCCTGTCTTCTGCTCTACTTCTTAGCCTTGTCACATCAAAGAAGAGTTCGACTTGCAGTGGTGGAGTCGCTCTCAAGTCAAACCCTCAGGAAAGAGAAAACTGGATGAGACCGATTCCTGATGAGCCGACTATAATCCTTTGACCAAAGGTAAATCAGTGTTTCTGGACCAAATTTGCAAGAAAATGTGTCTTTAAAGCAATATGCAAAAATTCTATAACTCTAATCTGATTTAGCAGTTATTCAAATCAAAAAGATTGCTGCTAAAAAATTGACCCATTTAGATGAAGACACTGGCAGTACATCCCTTTGAGTCACTCTGCTGCAGCATTAATATTTTTGCCTGAGATTTTCTTTTCACCTTTTGAGAGGAGGGAGGAATAAAGAAGCAAGTCCTTTCTCCTCTATATATTGCAGGTCTTTCAGGCAGAGCAGGTTCAAGTGGATTTTGCTTCTTTAGAGCTTTAATACATTCAAACATTTAATTAAGCCACCTCCTGGCCTAAAGTATCCCAGGGAGAAAAAGGCAAATCTGAATTATCCTTGAAAGCCATTAGATGCAGAAGGCTGCAGTAAAAAAAAAAAAACCTTTCAGCATCTCCTCGGATTGCACAAAGAGTCTCATGATTTAGAATCAGTGAAATGTATTTGGTTTGGGAGGAGAAAAGCCTTTTAAAACAAGTAATTCCTCTCATATGATCTTGATATATTTGAGAACATGAACAGCACTGTGCAAAAACTGTAATGTATTTCTTCCCCTATACCACACAGGAAGTCATCAGAAATCCATTTATGACATATTTGTAACACCACTGCTTTTACTGTAAGTGGCCATGGTGCAAATTGAAGGATATAAATAGCATTAGAATGATGTTTATTATCTTTACCAGCATTTTGTGTATTCAGATGGAAGACACATTCTTGTTCTCAGTTCATGATCTGGGATTTAATACCTTACAAAATGTTTCACTCTGGCAGTAAAAAAATACATGTTGCTAGAAAAAAATGATCTTAAAGGGACCAGTGTGTAGGATTTAGTGGCAAACAGATACTAAACTACAGAAACTATGGTGGCCTTCAGGTAACATAAAAGGTCCTCTTTAGAGCCAGGGCATGGTTTGTCCGTTTTGTAAATGTAGATATAAAGGGCTCATTCAAAGCTAAAATAAACACAACAGTTCTTAGTTTCAGGTGTTTATACACTAGTGAAATGAATTTATGAATTTTAGATTCTATTTCTGCCAATAGATCCCTTTAAATCCTACACACTGGTCCTTTAATTCAACTGTACTGTAATTTCTTACATGATCTCTATGTAAAATGCATTTCATTCTTACAAAAACTCTCCATCCATCACCAGGATTCATAATTTTCCCATTACCTGGAATTGGTAAAAATTAAAACTGTGTAAGTACAAAACACAAAGGGAAAAGAATAAATTAAAATGACAGTTTGAGAGTAGTGTGTAATTGAACCCATGGAAACAGTGTCTGGTATCAAAATAATCTCCCCAAACTATAAAGATTAGCCCTGTTCATATGGTTTAACACAGATTTATTGTTAAGTTATACTGATGTGTAGAAGAAGTAAACACTTTTCTTTTTTAATCAACAGGGAGGTACGACGCGCCTCTTGCGGATACATTCCCAGATCCAGCTGGGTGTGACTCTCTGGGCCTGGCTGTTCTCGTCAGGTTCACCCAGAGTGTGTGTGGCTGAGGTGGTGTCGTAGTCTGGTACGAGGTCTCCGTCATACGCCACAAAGTATCGCCTCAGTTTGTCAAAGTCCTGCACTGAAATAGGCATGAAGAGCTTCACCCCGCTGAAGATGTCCAACAGTGTCTGCAGGGAGAAACACGACTGGTCAGCAGAGGAAACACCCTCCAGAATTACTTTACCTAAACAAGCAGACTTAAGATTTTATTTAATCTTCAGTTACGTTCAAGCTGCATAGCATTCACCTATTACACTTGTGTAGATGATCTGATCGCCTCTGGTGGCTGTGTGGTAATTTTCTCGTCAAGCTTTTTAAATGTTAGTACATCCAATCCCACAGCACATTTTTAGGACAGTTGTTTTGTTTTTTTTGGTCCTTTTTGAAAACTAGATCTGCAGTGCATAACTGAAAAATAATGATCTGTAAATAATTACAGGTGTTTACTGTAAACACACTCACAAGTGAATTTCAGGCCTCAGCCAGGGATGCCAGCCAGCATGGCAGCAACAGATTTGGCACTTAGAGATAGTGATAAGGAGAAAAGAGCTGTGTGGCAAACAGACCAGGTGGACACACACACACAGAGGCTATAATCAAGCAGTGACAGCAGCAGCATGTGGCCAACAGAGATTCTGGGTTTTTGTCAGTTTGTCCAACACACTTGAATGGAAAAGGGAGCATGAAGAGGTTGGTTTTAATTAAGAAGTTCTTAAGAGTCTTTTGCGACTGAAACAATAGGTTTTTGTCTTCAGTTCTCAACAGACAATCTAATTACCAATCAGCACAAGCCTAGCTGCAACTAATTATAAGATTAAATGAACATTTTTCTGATTCATAATTTGGTCTATAAAATGTTTAGAATAAAAATACTCATCTTGGGTTGCCAGAATGCAAAGTGTTTCAAAAACTTCCACATATTCAAATTGTTATAAGAAACTGGAAATCAAGCCACTAATAAAATTAATGAAGATGCAACTACCAAAATATTTGGGGTTTTAACCTGATGCACTGAAAAGGTCGGGTATTAAATTATGAAATTTGTGGTGTATGGGTTTTTTTTTTCAGCTCTACAAAAATGTCACTGGTGCACTCAAGAAACCTTTCTACAGGGAAAGTTAGGTTATTTGTAAAGATATTCTGTAAAGATAAAGATACATTAAACCCCACAAACAGCTGAATTTAAACATTTTTTACATCAAATTATTTCCTTTTCTCCCTCGAACCGTTTTATAAAGCACCATGACAAATTCATTCATGACCAACCTTGTCATTCCTTGGCTGCAGCAGTTGAGAGGTTGCCTTGGTTTTGGTTTGTTGTCCATTGCTGTGAACACTTTCACTCTTCTTCACCTGGAGGTAAACAGACAACGCTCAGTTCATCACTGTTGCATGAAGTTAAGCTTCTGCAGCTCGAGTCCATTGTTTCACCAATGTCTGAGAGAATGATTGTAATACTGCAAATGTACATGTGTCATGTGATCATATGGTCAGTACCTTCTTGGGAACGGTTGCTTCTGAGACAGGAGTGCGAGGCTGGGATTTCACTGCCTTCGGTTTGGGCGGCGTGCTGTTGCCTGTAAATTTTGTACATGTTATTGATAATATATCAAATAAAGTACCACTGCAGCACTCGCTCACATCACACTGGGGTCTCTCATTTTGCTGAGTCAACCAATGCATCTCTGTCTGCCAAACTAAAGCTGACAAATGAATCTTATTCCACTGTACAATACCATACAGTTCACACTTCTGTGACTGTGTCCTTTCTGAAATGCATGTATTGACATTGCTGTGGCTGTAGCCAGTCAAGCTGAAGATGTGTCCACATGAGTTGAAAATGTTTCACTCTAAACAACAAAATTTGTCCCAAGGCCTTGACATCACAATGAAAATAGAGTGACAGGGGAAAATAAAATTGTAGTATCCAGTCTTACATTAGCTAACACAGCTAACATCTGTGTTGTAGATACATTGGCTGTTTTGGGGGCAAATAAACATGGACCGCAGAAACACTCCACTGGTCAAATTCTGTGAATAATGGTGTGAAAATTTGAAACAATTTTGGTCGATTGTTTTGAGTCCATTTTTAAGCTGAAATGAAATAATTCGCTGCTTTTACTTTTTCTATATGATGGTAAGGTTTTAAACAAACTGAGAAATTTGAAAATATCATCTTATACTCTGGGAAATTGTGATGGACATTTCTTACTGTTCTGACACTGCACAGGTAAAATGATTATTATGATAATTGTCTGTAGATTAAAGATAATGGGAAAAATTGTCAGCTGCAGTGGCAGCCTGAAGCTTCCTGCCTTTCTCTGTGTACTTACTGGTCTTCTTGGGAGGAGCAGCTCCCTGGGATGAGGACGACGGGGAGTTTCCTCCGCTATCCCCTCCTGATGAGCCCTTGTCATCGTTGGATGTAGACGTTCCAGCTGTCACTTTAAAGTCAAAGTTCTCCTTTGATATGCGGTACAGCTCCTGAGCAGTGATGAAATGACAACATGGGCTTCAGCCAACAGATGTAATGTTTCGTGTCACCAGAGATTGAAGGCCTGTGTTGGACTCAAATAATTTAGCGCAGACATGTTTGACTGCCTCAGCCAATATTTCAGCTCATTTGTCAGTGTTTGGTGGATGACCGACTGCAAATTTGGTCCACGTCCTCCTCAGCATTTAAATCATACTTAACATAGGCTCGTCCCATGGGTGCGTTGTTCACCAGTGGCTTTATTTATTATTATTTATCACTATTTACCACTCCCATCACCTACATGACCTGGCCTCCTCTTTCTTACCCATATTCCATCATATATTACAACAGAGATGAAAAGTAATTAGCAACAATCCCAGGGCACACACTTCAGATGTTCAGCATCAAATAAGCAACTGATTTCTAAAGCACTGTTTGTGACTGTGATCTCAGTAAAAACCTTTATGTGACGGTGATTAATTATTTCCCATGGTGCCATCAGTTAGCTGCACTGACAATCATTCCTTTTCTAAAAGTCGTGTCCTTGAATGAAAAAAAGGATGTAAACCCAGCTCAACTCTCAAACACTCAACTCATTCTACCGCACTGTTCATTATTAACACCACAGCACAATCAGACTAAGTTCTGTACACTTGAATCAGAGTGTCTTACTTTAAGCTGGTGCAGATTGGTGGCACTCTTCCAGTCCTTGTCATCGCGGATGCGCGTCATGCGGGGAAAGCGGATGGAGATGCCATCGGCCGTGTGCATTTCTGATTTGGAAAACTCAGCGCCTGTGATCTCCCAGACAGGTGCTTGCTGCGGCAGGGGAGAAATAAATGACAAGGTAAATATACGACTGCTTTTTCCATTAAATGAAAAAAAACAACAAATTCTCACTTCTGCTCAAATGGAGAAAAAAGCTGTGATAACTACTATTTAAGGAAAGATGTCTCGAATGTGTTTTTCAAACTTAAAAGCTAGAAGGGGTCATTTTAAGCTTTTAATCAAACATTGTCAGCCTCTAAAGTTTCAAGTATTGTCACGTAAGACTAATTTCATTAAATATGCAGATTGGAAACACTTCTCTGCAGCGTGGGTGGTCATTAACTCAACGAGTGCAAGAAATGCTTTTAACTGATCAGTTCATTCAAAGGTCAACGGTACCCAGATATAACACTGGGCTGTGCGTGAACAGGTCCGCTGGGAAATACAAATGTGCTGAATAATGAAATCTCACCTGAGGATCACGGATAATGAAATCTGGATAATAGTTCTTGATGATTTTCAACCAGCCTGGGATTTTGCTTGGGTCCTACACAAACACACAAACACACACACAAAAGATTCATTTTCAGTTTTATTACATCAGCTCCATATACCAGGCAGGCCTCTAAGTGGATCCTCTCTGACCTTGCTGATTTTGATCACATCCAGCTCCTTCTGGAGCCTGGCCAGGGTGGCGTCATCGTAGCCTCCAGAGCACTTGGTGACTGTGCACCATTTCTTGGAGTCTGGGTCGTAACAGCCCATTAGAAAACTGGACATGATGCCCCCTGGTGGGTAGAAAAACACACCTGACATTAGGAGGGAAATTTAGAAAAGTGCTGCCTGTGAGACGTCCGACACACGCCTACACTTTATAATTTCACTTGACTTCCCAAAACTGGTCTATTCAAATCCACTTATAACGTCTATTTTTCCAGCTGCTGTTTTCTACTTCCCACTTCTGTCCTACAGTGTGTTATGACAAGTGCTTTCATCTGATTTATTGTTTCTGCTCTATTAGATTGTCTTCACACTGCATGGGCTGTCTTTATTAGCCCTGCTTTAGAGATGTGTACCTTTGTTTTTGCATTTGTTATGCTTCCATTGTGCTGCATGCTCATTACCCAGCCTCCTCCATGGCTCCTGTATCTCCTCTGTCTGTATGCTTTACCTAATGACAACTTATCCTCATGCATGTTGTGTTTATTTGAGCTCACAGTGTAATAGAGTTAATACAGATGTGTTACTGTTAATTTCCTGTCTGTGTACAGTTGTATGCAAAAGTTTGGGCATATTACATATCTCTGTGTATATACATACACCAAACACTAACTGTGGCTGTTCATTATGCACACCCACACACACAAACACACGTTTCCCTTTTAATGTTGAAGATCTGACTTGAGGTCATAGAGATTATACAGATTACATTTAAACCCTCTTTAAGTCCAAATCCTAATGTACTGTATAATAAAGGGCCTGTTCATATAATTACCAAAACACATTAAATATCAATTTTGCTGAAACTTGGACACTGTTCACAAAACGGTCCCTCTGATCATTAAAGGAATTTTCATAACATTAAAAATTGATAGTAATTGTAAAACTGTCTTTGTTAGCTCATTTGGGTGAGAGTCACACTCCTCACCTCACAGGATGAGCGTAGAAAGAAAGGACACTAAAACTGTCAGAACAAGTAAGATAAAGCATCAAGGACTAGAAAAGACTCCACTGCATAAAGAAAAGAATGTACTGTAGTGGTGTACAGACCGTTTGAGCCTTTTCCATAGAAAGCTCCCAGCACCACCAGGTCAGCTGTGTCTGCCATCGTGCCTTCATTCAAATAGTCCTTCTTCACCTTCAGCCAGTGGCGCTTTCCTGGTTCATAGGTGCCCTGAGACACAGATGTGCACCTCAACCACCAGAATCTTTCACTTACATCTATAATAAACTTTTGTTTGAGTAATTTTCACTATTAGCACTTTAACACTGCAGCAGTGAAATATATTTTAGTCTGATTTTCTAAACAAATACTTAAAATCAAAGTGTTATAGACTACTGAGTATGTTAAATAAAGATTATTCATAATGCACATTTTCAATTCAAAGAGTTAAAAAGAAAAGTGAGGACAGAGAATCTTACATTAGAGAAATATTATCATCAAAAAAGCAACTCACCTTTATGTCTTTCAGCACCAAGCCCTCAAGTCCCTCTCTGATGACACGAGTTATCATATCAGCCAGGTCTCCCGCCCTCTGACACACACACACACACACACACACAGCATGAGATGCTTTCCTGGCTGCAGTGAGCACCTGCAGATGTGTACATACAGCCGACAGAGTTGTACCTACAGTGACATGCTTCATCTCTGAGAACAGGATCCTGTTGGGGACTTCCACCATATTGTCATGCAGGAACTTCCTGCGTTCACACAGCGGCCTGGAAAACACGATGCCAGTGGATAAATGTAAGACAGCTTGTTATATGTTATATCTATAGTTGTTACTGTAAACTAAACCTGTGACAAAACTAGACTCCAGAAAGGTCCCCCTAAAAATAAAATAAAAAAGACTTAATTACATGATGTTCAGTTGTCAAATAAAAAAAAAAGTAATATGTGAAAGGGCTTTTGCTTTTTTCTTTTTATACAAACTAATAAAACATACTGGTTTTGGAAAAATAGCTGTAGGGAGATTTATATTTATACAAATATACCGGAGAGACTTGTTCTGAGTTTTTTTCATTAATCTAATCTTGTACAGACCTAAACAAATACTGAAACTATATAAATCACAAGTAGAACTACCAAACCCACAAGGAAAATTACCTTTAAATAAACAGAAGCTAAAATAAAAATTGGGATCTCTACATAAAACCAAAATCAAAACACTATATAAATAACACTGGGTGTTAAACACACACATACAAGAGCAGTAAACCTCAAGGACAGAGCAAAGTGTTTGTGGAGGTTTGGACGAGCATCTTACCAGCAGTGGTAAAAAGCACCCGCTTGCATCCTTCCCATCAGGGGTTATTCTTTGTACAACAGAATTGAAAGTTGCTTTTAAGACAAGGGTTGGAGTGAAAACACATTACCTCTCCATGAGACTCACGCCATTGAAGTAGATACAGTCGAAAACAAAAAGGCACACTTTGGCATCTTGAAACGCCGCTTTCTGAAGGGAGAGGAGAACGTGACATGTGACAACAGCGACTGATCAAAATACACGCTGCGTGACAAAATTCATGCTGTCAGGGGGGAAAAAAACAAAAGTACAAATTGGCTTTGGTGTTCTCACCTTGTGTACTCCCAAGGTCCCAAAAGGCAGGGGTTTACTGGTCTTTGTGTCAATTAGGAGGACTTCAGCATCCAATATCATACTGTGGCCGCCGGGAAAAGCCTGAGGGATGTATTCTTTGAAATGGGCCACCTGAAACATCAACATGGACACACACAGGGCTTAGGCACTGAGTAGAAAGAGGAAGCATCTGAAATGTCTATTATAGCACGACTTAAGAGATGGGGACCACCACAAGTGTTTAATAGGCATGATACTGTGAAAAGATTTTATATATACACTGCAGCACACTTGCCTCTCCTCACATGGGTTTGTCTTCTCTATTTCCATTCATTATACTCTGCAGTGGATAATCTTAACAGTTTTATAGTGTTATCATTGTATACATATACTAACACACACACACACACACACACACACACACACACACACACACACACACACACACACACACACACACACAGCCAATTACAAATAGCTGCTCAGACACTGGAATATCAAAGGGTGAACCTTCTTCCCTCTTGTAATTAGCTCAGAGAAACAGACATCACTGTCATTGACAAATTCTGCAGAATTGTATGAATAGAAAGAGGAAAAGCAGAGAAGACTCCATAAGCATCTGGTGAGTGGAGGTACATGGTTTGTGCACATCCCCACGTATAAAAGCTCTACTGCTTTCTTCCCTCGTGCTGTGTTCTTTACTGAAGTATACTGGAGTTCAAAGTCGCTGTGAGTGATGTATTGTGTGCACAGCAGCAACATCTAGTGGTTTAAAAAGGCTAATGAATATGAAGCCGAGCTATTTATCGCTGCATGTTTAAAGCTCTGAACCTCATGTTGGGAATGTAAACACTGGAAAAATCGCTGTGGGAATTGTCTGAATTTCACACTAGGATAATACCTTCAAGCTGCTCATCCTGCAGGGGCAAGCCTGAGGTCACTTTATTCTGACTGTTCATGCATTGACTGTGTGCCTGTTTGTTTACATTTGTACTGTATATATGAGTGTGTATGTGTGTGTCTGTGTGTGTTAGTGTGATAAGACTAACTTTGTGCGGTAATACTGGCTTGAGGCTGCGGCTGAAGTAGCTGAAGCTGTCTCCGTTCTTATGGACCTGCACACGTTCTCCATCATACTTGATCTCAGAGTACATCCCGTTGGGGCATTTCTTCATGGCGTACTCAATGGATTTACATGCCTCTGCCTGAAATCACAAAGGAAAACAATCATTCACAAAGCTCTCAGCGAGTAACCAATTTCTTATGCTTACTTTTCATTAAAAGTTTCCTCTGGTTGGTCCACTGGCAAACGTGTGCCCATCTTTTAGACCTTTTACTTTTCAGATGCAGATAATGATAATCCTGATATATTCATTTTCAAACTTGTAATGCTTTTGGTTATCATTTCTATAGCTAATAACAATGTATTCACCACCGTTTTCTTGTGCAGTAAAGGATTACTAATGACATTTCTTTCTTTCTTTTTTTTACCTCCAATCTGGCTGAACTTTTTGTTTCTTTGTTTACAACCTGTCTGATCGAGAGACTTCCTGTGTTTTTGAGACACTGTCATGTCACCACATGCAAGAAATGACTTTGATGAGTACATTTTATAACTGAAAGTAATCATGGTCAAATCCACAAAAATAAAACCCACCTGTTGCATCTAGGTGTTGGTTTTACACATAGAAAATAGCAACATTGACAATGACAGCAAAAGAGTCTGCATCATGAACTCACTCGCCTGGTGGACGTGTGTTTGTGTCAGTCACAAAAACATTATTTATCCCTTTCAGTGTTATACCACTATGCAGTCTGGTAATACCGCACTGACTAATTGACTCCGACTCTGCTGGCAATGTGACTGCATGTTCACCTGCTGCTGTGTGCACTAATTGCATTTCAGAGCAAACCATCAAAACAAATTATACTTAATTTTGTGTTCATGCTCTTCATGTTTCTCCCTTGCTAATGTGTCTACTGGATGTAACAGAAAGTGATGCAGCATTTTATCTTCTGCAAACTGATGCTAAGGAGAGAAGGAAGTTAGGGCGGAAAACGCTGAAGTTTGGAGCCCGTGGGAAGCTGGGAACTGCACCGTGTTATTCATTTGTAAACTAAAAATGTGACAGAGCTGCAGTGAGTTTCAATTTACTTTCATACTGTGTAATTAAAACTCTGCTGTGTAATGTGAAATTTAATGGTCCGTAGGTTTTCTGGAAAACATTTTAAATCATGCTGAATTAATACTTGCATTTGTCGAAGGGGGTTTCAGTTCAGCCCTGTGTTAACAGTACAGAGTTATCGGTAAGGTCCAGCTGCTGCCTGTTTGTTTGGTGGGAGCCATCAGCTGGAAACACTGTGAACATCGTACTCTCTACACGACGTGGAGTTGTCACCTAATGTGAGGAAACTGAGGAACTCATTCAATCCTTTGACAAAGCAGAGACTCAGGTGTGATGGTTAGATTAGAAATAAGCCCTAAATCTTGTATTGAATGTATGTGTGGAGGCGTGCTTGTTTTGTTGTGTGGTCATCTTAATCTTAATTGAACAAAAATGTACTTTTGACAAAGAACAATTACTAATAAAGGAATAGCTGACCTCCTGAACTGATGGAAAGACATTTTTTTTATCTGTATCTTTTTTCCTGGACACAAAATTATAAAAACCTACTTGAGGCCTTTAAGCAGGAGTTCTAACAGTGCCTTTAGCATTAAGACAGAGAGATCAACAAAATTTCCTGGTTTATTTTCACTGATAACTCACATACCTTGCCCTAAAGCAAAAAGCCAGAAAAGTCAGACGTCATCTATATAGCAACAAGCACAATATGTAGTCAAGTAAATACAGAAACAGAAGTTGTCAAAACAAACATGTAAATCACAAAAATCAGGGAGAACTGCTGAAAAACCTGCGCAAACACATTTTTCACATTTTAGTGGTGATACTCACCAACATGGGCTGGACGGGGGTCATGAGAGAGGCCTCCACAGTGAGGAGTTTCCTGGGCCCTGAACCATTGGACGCGTCCTGCTGATTCCTCAACACCCGTTCAATCACATCCCCCAGATTCCGTGAGGCTTTGAAGGCATCATATGCGTTTGGATCCACAGCATCCAAGCTGCATAAAGAGGAAATAATAAAAGAGTTTTCCAGGCTCTTCTCAAAAGTGTTGAAAGAACATAGTGTATATTAACTTTTGAGCAGAAGACAAAAACACTTACACATGTTTTGCTCCAGCGTTCATCTTCAAGTCATGCTTAATAAGTCGAATGATGCATTTCAGGTCGTTACTGGTGCATCTATGATGAACAGAGAATGCTGATTATCTCTGGGGTTTTTAGCATTTTATCAAGCATGAATCTAAACATTTATGACCAGTAAGGGTATAAAATTATAATGCATAAATCATAAATATACAACAATTACATTCCATTGCAGAAACTGTGAATAATTCAGAAAGAACCTGCTTCATTTCAGCCTTTTTGAAGATTATTGTTGAAGACATTTAAGACATTTTATTCCGTACAGCACAAAACAATGCTTCTGTTTACAGCGAGCAATATGCAATTTAGGAATAAACACAGTCCTGTTGTGGTGTCTGCGCTGTGGAGGGTAGAATGTCAAATAGAGATGTATATTAGAGAGTGTGTGTGTGTGTGTGTGTGTGTGTGTGTGTGTGTGTGTGTGTGTGTGTGTGTGTGCGTGTGCGTGTCTGTCAAACATGCCTGAGGCAGACAATCTAAAAAGACGAGAACACTGCAAAACCAAACAAATACTAACAATAAAAAACTAGGACAGGCTAATCATGTGGAAACAAATAATTGCATCATTTGCAAATACTGTGAAAAGAAATAACAAAATCTGTCTCCCTGGCTTTTACACAGTGGTGAAGTAAACTGCTTACTGTTTAAAAAAAAATACTTGAACAATCACTGACAGGTCTAGCACTCACATTACACTCAGCTGGGAGTTAATTTGGTCCATCTAGCTAAAACTAGAGCAGTCTAATCAACAGTCCTGTAATAAATCCTCCCTTGGTGAAGGTTATAATGTTCAGTTTTTATTGACATTGTTCTAAAGAGGTGCTGATTCAACTCTTAGTTTGTGGTGCTGTTGAATTGTATTGCATTATAAAGACAGGTGTTTCTCTTGTTTTGTGCACCACATTTATATCGACGAGGGCAGGGTGAACAACAGACACCTCTCTGTATAATGCAGAGGTCACTTAAAGGATCACTGTGTATGATTTAGGGGGATCTATTGGCAGAAATTGAATATAACATTCATAATTATGTTTTCATTGGTGTATAATCACCTGACACTCAGAACTGTTGTGTTTTCATTAGCTTGGAAAGAGCCCTTCATATCTACCTAGAGAGTGGGTCCTCTTCCACGGAGACCGCCATGTTTCCACGGTGGCCCAGAACACACAAACCAAACTCTGGCTCTAGAGAGGCCATCTGTGTTTTTACATTAACTGAAGGCCACCATAGGTTCTTATACATGCTTAGAAAGGGAGGACTGAGGGGAGGGGTACTCAGTTGGTTGCAATCTGCAACCTCACCACTAGATGCCACTAAATCCTACACACTGGACCATTGTTTGATGTGTCAACGGTCAAGGCTATTTTCTGAATTTCTGCCAGATGAATGATAGTGTTGCTGTTAGAAGATTTTCATTTTAATAAATGTCTGTTAGGTCACTATCTATCGCAGAATAACACAACTGTGGCAAACTGGTGATTGAGCCTATGGCCCGCTGATGAAAGTATTGCAGTATTTATGTGTTCGCAGTGTCACGAACTGGCTGTCTGTGGGGACATTCCTGAAAAAAATGCTGTATAAAGTTGCTGCTAATGCAAACCAAACGCTTCCTACTGTTGCAGCTTCACATTAAAAAGCATTTACCTGGCAAAACATGAGTTGACTTTAAGGTCATTTTCAGCTTTTTTGACGGAAGATCAGTTTGAAATATTGCAGGGAGTAATGGAACGAGAAGGAGCAGCCACAGTGAGCTGTTAGATGAAGAGCTGCAGACATCTCCAGTTTTTCAGCAAGGTAACAAACTCGTTTCACCGTGCCCTGTTTGTGTACACTCACGCTGCGTGCTGCATAAAAATCAGATCACGAATGATGGAAAAAGGCCAATTATTGCCTGACTTCATTATTTAAATGACAAGTTTGTTTTGTTGCTCCCAGAGCTCTCTGCTCTGTTACCACCAGAAACTACAGGTCTCACCACATCAGCCAGGACTGAAATCTTCGTGATTGCCACTTTTAAAGAAGAGTCTTCAATTGTTTCAACAGAGCAGGTCTGCGGTGTGTATTATTTCAATAAGCGAACTCATCAGTGTGACTTTACTACCAGCCTAATTAATATGAAAATAATGATGTACTATATTACTTTTTGGCAATATCCTGCAGCTCGGTCTGCTGCTCATCCTCCTTGGTCAGCTGGGCGAGGCGGGTCAGGGATGCATCCACTTCCTGGATGGTCAGTAGACTCTTTGCAGCTGGAGGAAATGATTTACTCTCATCGAAGAACATCCTCACTGTCTCAGATACATCACCCTTAAAAAAAAAAGACACCAAATGTATTTTACAAGAGTTGCCATTTCTTTTTTTTGGTCTACGGGTATTTCAATTATCTAATATTCAAGCTATGTGGTATACTTCTGAATACTCACAAAGCACAAGAGTTCATGTGTAAGAACATATGAATCACAAACCTGCTCCAGATCGCGCACCATGTCATCCTGGTTGCATCTGAAAATGCGACTGAAGAGTTTTACGATTTGCTTGTCATTGAGGTTGTAGACACTTTTTACAACACCCGGCAAGAGCAGCTTCACCGTCAGGTAAAGATCTCCATGGAACTTATCTAGGACGGCAAGAACAGAACCACATCTTGTCATAGAAATCCTGGTCTTGGATTTTGTCAGATGTTGTCGAGCTGAATAAACAATATATACCAAAAAATAAAAAATAAAAAAATAACACCAACCTCCAGCTGAGCCCTTTTTGAGATACTTCTCAATAATCTGTGTCTTGACATTGTAGCTGTTGTTTTCTGCCACCGTGGCACAAAGCTTACGAAACTCTCTGAAGAGGCAGTCCTTGTGCTGGGGGTCACAGAGCTGGGCGGACAGGGGGCTGCCTTGGCTGGCTTTGGCAGGGGACGAGGTAGATGGTCCTGAGCTGCTGGAGGCTCCAGCCTTCGCAGCTGACAGGAGAGAGAAGAGAAGAAGAACAGTTCAAGTGATGAGACCATTTGGCAAAGCAAGTACTTCAGGCAGAGACACAGTGGAGCAAAAAATGAAGGTTTTAAACAGGTCTAAACAGCTTTATCGATTATTGATGTCAGTCAACTTTTACGATCACTTTTAATGGGATCATTTGGTTTCTAAAAAATTTCAGCCTTTGATTTAACCATTTTTGCTTAATGCTAACAATTTCTCTAAGACTCCTTAAAAAAATACAAGAACATGTGTCCTGTCTGAGCTGAGCAACAGAGGCTGAATACAAATTAAAGTTTTATGGGCCTATTCTGCTCTTCATTATTTATTGTCCTGTTTTTATTATTGATGCCTTACTTTGCAGCTAGAACTAAGTAATTCATTAAGTAATAAATAGTATTATATTATTATATCATCTTTGTAGCATTGTGGTGCTACAGAGATGCCTCACCCTACAAATAACATTATCCAAATGTAAGGGAACGTGCTAGTTTGGCACAAGACTCAACAAAAATCCCATCATGTCATTTTTAGATATTTTATTTATTTATACTACTTCCATGTGTTTATTGCTGTAGTCCAAACTGTGTATTGGACAGGGACCAACTGGACAACATTGTCAAGACAGTGAGTAAAATTAATGGTGAGCAGCAGCCTTGACTGTCAAAGATTTTTAGCAGACAAATGACATGGAAAGCTAAATTTATCACAGGAAACCAACCAACCAAACCATCCTGTCCTTGAGAAACTCAACATATTTCCCTCTGGTCAAGCTTCCAGAAATTAGGGGCAATCGGTTTTTATTTATCCCATGGGCAATGTACTTTAAAAATTGCCTTTTGGTAGCCCACACAGCTGAGCAGTTTATTTTACCCATCTTATTATTGTATGTTTTTGCTGCCGTTTTTCTTTTATCACATTAACTTGCAGATCTTCCTGTCTGCAGTTTCTCAGCCTTAAAACGCTACTTCATTTACACAATTGCATATGGTGCTGCGGCATGATGTATTAAGGACCCAGTCCTTCCTGACGTAATAATCAGAGAGAGGTGGCACACATTTTTCACTGTTCAAGATGTTCCTGTTGGTTGTCTCAGAATTGAATAATCATTCACTTTTATATCATGTTCTTTGGATCCATTACTTCTGTTGTAACACTGAGCAGCATTTTGTTACTGATTTTCAGAATACCTATAGTACAAATAAGAAACTACATATCTTACCAGTGAAACCTGAAAACTTGCGTGGAGCATTGACAGATGGGTCAGCAGGAGGAGCCATTAGCTGGCCAGTGGTGTTCATTTTAGCCTGCACCTTCTTCTTTGGACTTGCATTGACCTTGGCCATCAGGTCTACAAGAGAAGAGGAATGGCTTTAGAACGAAAAAACAGCAAGTACCCGAGACACCAATTCTTACCAATTCTACATACACAGGGTTTTAACAAGAACAAAGATGAATGAGTTTTGAATGTCACATACATATATGCCAACATATACATAATACTTACTTACACACACACAAATATGCCAATGCATATGCAACCTGTACAAAACATACACATACATATGTTGCACATATTTAAAAGCCTAACCAAGCACATGGTCTGCAAATTATCTTCAGCTAAACACTCTGTATACAGGACAAAGAACCAAACCCTAACACAGGTGCAATGATATGACCTGACAGAGAAGCACTGCATTGCTCTCTTTGGATGTTAAGCTATCTTAATTAGTTGTACTGGCTGAAGACACACCTAGCATGGAATCAGGTAAAACACTTTAATTCATATACTGTTAATGCAAAAATGCCTAATGACTGGGTATTTACATACATAACAAGAAAAAAAACTATATTATCAGATGTTGTTAAGTACTGAACATTATGAAGAACTGTAGCTTCTTAAAAGTATATTTTTTTAAAAAAATGATCTGTTGTACCTGAAACGTGTTTATTAATGAGCTCCTTGTCTTCATCCTGCAGCTCCTCCCAGCCCTCCAGATCAGTGATGTCCTCAATCTTCTTCGTGGTGGCTCTTGCCCTTTCCAGCTTCTCAAATATACACTTGACATGATACCACTCTTTCATCTCCCCTGCAGACTCGCTGAAAGGGTTTGGCACAATTTTTCCTATACGCACTATGCCCTTCTGGATTTTGTCCTTGCATTTCTTACAGCCTGCAGTACCGCGTTTGGCATATTCCACGAGGAACCTCTGTTCTGCCATATCTGGCTCGTTGGAGAAACACTGATGCAGGAAAAACCGGGGAGGATAGTTTTGGAGCAGGCTATGTTTATGGGATACAGAGGAAAAATTACGAGTTTCCCTGTAACAATTAAACACATAAACGGGTGAAGGTTGGAGCTTAAAGCATGAAGAGACCAGAGAGGATCGACACAGTCTCAAGAGCTGCTGACACCTGACAAGTGTTTGGAGAATGTGGAGGCCTGCACAGAGAGTCCTGGGGGCGAACAAAAGAATAGGTCTCTGCATCCAGTTGTGACGGTGGGAAAATTACAACCTTAAAAAAAAAAACAGAGACATTATGGTTAAAGAGTTAATTAATTTTTGCTCTGTGTAAATGTTGCCTTGACATATCAACCATTACTAAAGCTCCTATAACTGACTCAGCATGGCCTTACTCCCCTAATTGATAGCATCAGGACAACAAGAGTGTGCCACATTCCAGCACCCTCATTTCACTGTAAAATACTATGCAGCTCCGGTTTAGCAATAGCTCAATACACAAAGGACCAAAGTCCAAACTAACAAATGAACCCAAAGTGATTCCTAGAGAGTCCAGGTCATCTTGACTGTAGGTTGGTGAAATTTCGTCCTCATTAGTACAGAAATGTACGGAACCTCTTGACTCATCTCTTAATATGTTCTTTTTGTAAACAATGAGGATTAGACAACTAAATGAGATATATATTAAGGAAGAAAATGAAAAAGGAGCACTTAGATTGTGCTACACATAATAATATAAAGAGTATGTTGTATGAGCTTTCTAATTTGGGTAAAAACCTTTGTTTTGGAGGCACAAGCCTACTGTTGGAGGATCACAGCTGAACATGACAAAGGAGATTGTGGTATATAGCTACTTAAAATTAAATGCAAGTTTAACCATAATTCACAAGAAAGCCATTTGAGAATTCTGCCATGTGAATATGCTGAATACCAAACTGTACTGCGTTACAAGCACCACTAAATCTGTTAACAAAAGGTGGTGGGACTTTGGTTCAACCTAACACACAAAGTGATTCTGTGTCTTCTCAACATTTAAACAGCAAATTAGACTTAACCTTGACTAAATGTTGAAAGACAGCCAGTCTGTTTACACTTTGACGACCGGTTTATAACATTTTAAGCGTCAGGGTGAGCAGGATACGTGTAAGTTTGATGACACGAAGGCAATTGTTAGGCTAACTAGTTGATTAGCTTTAGCCACACTCCTTCTGTTATACATCTAAACGGCTAGCCTAGCTAGCTAACCGATTTCACAGCAACTATCAAAAATTATTTAACATGCTGCTAATATCTCTGTGCATATTTAGCTACTGTACCTTGAAGAAGCTTAGTGAAATATGTTACCAGGGTTTAAATTTCTACTCTCAGTTCATTGTTGTTAGACAACAGTCCGAGCGTCAAGTTAAATTCGATTATAATGTCAAGAAACAAAACACTTCCGGGTTATGCCTTCAAAATAATAACTGGGCTAGCGAGAATTTTGTCTAATTTAAGTTTCTAGTGTTTTTAATAAGTGTGAAAGTCTTAATTACTATGAAAATAATATCGCTTCACCTCGTAGACCATGCGAAGTGCCTTATCTATTTCCACAAACGAGATAGTTGCTTTATGTCGAAGGTAAAACTGTGGACATCCGGTAAATCTCTAGTGAACTGTTTAGCTTGACGCAACTAAACAAAGCTAAGAGCCAAAGGAGCTACAAGCATGGTGTGTTACGATGCTCGTTGAGTTCATAGAAAAAGCGGTAGACCTTTAAACATGTGGCAGGGTCTGTGTACCGCCATCTGCTGAACCGGAGCACTTAACCTATACATAGCTATTAGTTTTAAAGCCAAACCAAAACCCATATGAATATAAACTTATAGTTATTTTCTACAAAGCATCGCCTACCTCTGCGTCAAAAAGCAGAAGGTTACCAATCTGATGGGTGATGGGGGGCAATTTTCTGATACACAGATTTCTTTTCAAATTTTGGACATTCTCAATTTTTTACTTTTTTTTTTTTTTTTTTTTTTGTGAAATACTGGATAATTTGACCTCTTTGGGCCTTGGGGCCACAAACCATGGATGTATTCTAATACACAAACCCAGAGCCCACCACTGGTTTAATCTTCAACTGTGCTTTCTTTTACAAGATTATACTATAAGTATACTGTAAGTAAATAGTTCCACCACTGTCAATTAATCTACTGAGGTTGGATCAGTCATGTACAGCTTACCCACTAATGGTGACTTCAATTTAACCAGGCATACCCATAATCTTCAAATAAAATAAAACTAGAAATACTTTTTACACCATGCCTGCATCTTGGTAATTTATCCATTATATAGCAAGCTAGGATTCTTGCTAAATGTAAGATCAATTTTATAAGACCGCAAGTCTTTCCTTCCAGCTGCTGTCAGACTTTACAACAAACACTGTGCTCAGTAACCACACACACACACCAGAAAAGGACAACTCACCACTGTAACAACCTCATGCATTAGCTACTGTTGTTGCAAATATGTGATTTTTATGGATCTATATATTTAGTACATTATTATATTGTTATTATTTATCTTCCTAAATATTTGTTATTGCAGTTTCTGCAGCTTTCCTGTTCTCTGCACTGCCACTTTGCTACTGTAACACTGTGAATTTCCCCACTGTGGGACTAATAAAGGCGATCTTATCTTATCTTATCTTATTTTGCAAGTTTGAAAAAAAAAAGGAAAATCTAGAGCCAACTGGCAAATTGTCAACAAGTACGAGTGAACCTTTGGTGCTCTTAGTTGTCTAAAAATAATAATGTCTTGTCAGCATTTGAACTAATAACAAAAGTTGTGAACAGCCTACTCTAGTCCGACTTATAATTCATAATTTTCCTCACTTAATACTCATACTTGTATATGTCAGGTCAGGTGAAAAAAATCAGTAATACAGAGTTATTGCAGGTTGGTATTAGGAATACAGACTAATTTAGCCTCTGTATCTTATACTACTAGGTAGTTGTACAATACCTCAATAATAATAATAATAATAATGGTTAATAATAAAATAATAATATTATACAAATAATAAAAGCGTATCTAACCGTTGCGCAACCGCATTGCACTTTATATTTCTGACGGTACTTGAACGTAACACGGACCTTCACAGATATGTAAACACGGTTCGCGCTCTCTCTGCGTCCACGTAAACTGCGTACGCGTCAACATCTCCTAACGCGCGTACGACAGATTTCGTGCGCACATTGTACGAAAATAACCAGAAGGCGGCGCTGCGACGCTTCCACTACGCATCAGCGAGTACGCGGAGGAGATGTCAGCAGGGAGGACCCAGATATATTATTGACGTTGTTCCAGGCTGTGCGCAGGAGATACCTCTCATCACACCTGCAGCGAACTATAGTGCAAAGAATGGGAAGGAGTATACGTGGTGTTTTTTACGCTGAAAGCCTGCCCGTCTCCACCCAACGCCGACTTTTCAGCTGTATATTCAGGAGGGACTAGCTTCGGGAAAGCGAGCAGCAAGCTAGCAGTACAGGCTAGCTCCGCGGCGAGGCTAGCTTGCTAGCAAAACTGCTGCCTTTATTGTGGCCCGCAACGAAACTCCCAGCTAGCATCCGTCGCATGCACAGAAAGAGAAAATGGTGAGAGCTGCTCATGTGTTATTTCGTCAAATTTAGCCAGCTGTTTTTGGAAATGTTATAGTCTGACCCCGTTTGTTTTGACATCTTGAACGGATTGTCAAAGGGCCAGGTAGCTAGCTCATCGTGCTACAGGGTTGACAGCGTCTGTCACCTGGTTGACTGCGGTCTCCTTGTGTGAAGAGAGACAAACAAAACCCTTGCTGTTTGAAGATGTTTGTTTAATGCCTAATGTCCTCACTTTAGGTAATAGTTGGGAGCCCTACAGCTTGAAAACATTCACGTCTTTCATCGTTTTGCTTCAACAAAATGTCAGCCCTTGACTCCGTCCTGAGCGCCGTAGCCTGAAGTCAGATCTTAGTATTGTGAAGTCACATGGGAAGTGGTCTTGCATGCTGCTCAGACATGCCCTGTTTTGACTTGAAGAACATGGCTAAAAGTCACGCACCACCAGGTAGCTACTATATCTCCTGAGAGTGACGGATAATGACGACACATCCTGTAAAACTGTGTGGTTGTGTGGTTGTTAAATTCACACATTTAGGAATTATTTGCATAAACACTGAGAAAAACACGTTAAACAACCAAAGATGGCAGAAGTTAAAAAAATAACTTAAAAATGTCTTAGTTTGTGAAACTGATAATCCTATTTTATACCTTCATATGAAATAATAATAATAATTGTATTTTTAAAATAAGTATTTTGCATAATAAAGTATGTTAGACAGTGGTGGTCCAAGGAAACACGCAGAAAAAGTTGTTTCATTGACAGCACATGTACAAACCCTTAATGTAAACCTCTCATTCAACTTAATACTTTATTCTACTGCTAAAAACATCTTGCTAAACCAATTGATGTTAAGTTTCATGATTTTAATTTGCAGCCATTGTAGCTTCAAATACACTGCTTGTACAGTTAAGCTTCCTAAAAATTTGTTTTGATGATGGATAGATATATATTACAAATATCGTATCAAGCTACTTGTCTATATTGTCTTTGGGAGTAATGTTTGTGCTGCTCTAAACATTTTTGAAAAGTTATAGTTGATAAACTGGAATTGTGATCATTGCTTTATCACATCTATTTAGTGTGATTGAAAAGGAACTTCAGTACATTTTCATCGTTGACACTTAGAGCTAGAATATTCAGATTTTTGAGAAAAGATTTAATCCTTTCCCAGTTTATCCTCAGAAAGTACATCAGATCCATTTTTTTCTTTGTCAACCCCTGTATGCATGGAAGTTATGACGGTATATCTGTCAGCAGTCATCCAAGTCTGATGTAGTCTCAGCTAAACTACCTTTAAATATGTAATTTTTTGTATCTATATATTTTATACATTATTATATTGTTATTATTTATCTTCCTAAATATTTGTTATTGCAGTTTCTTGCAGCTTTCCTGTTCTCTGCACTGCCACTTAGTTGCTGTAACACTGTGAATTTCCCCACTGTGGGACTAATCTTATCTTATCTTATCTTATCTTATCTTTAATTTTTGCATGATTTTAATCCTGGGTATTTTCTGGCCCATTTGGTAATGTAACATGTTTTAAATGTACCTAATACAGAAGCTCTAGCCCTTGGCAGATGTGTTCCGTTGTTCAGGACAGGTCAAATTTGTATAAATGTGACTTCATTATCTATGCAAAATACACAGATAGAGATAATGAATAATTGAGAATGCTTGTGTCAGGCCTTATTATTTATCATTTTTGTTAGAGCCCCAGTGATACACAACATTATTGCTTACATGATGGCGCATTGTGTATTTGTCCATATGCAGGTGTACCTGTTGAATCCTGTAGAGAACCTGAGAAGCTACATCAACAACCGTCCACCTCTGGTCATTTTTATGATCAGCGTCAGTGCAGTGGCCATCGCCTTCCTGACCATCGGCTATTTCTTCAAGATTAAAGAGATAAAGTCTCCAGAGTTGACAGAGGTGAGGCACACTTTTGCATGGGAATCTGAGCAGAAAATATAAGTAAATCACAAAGGTAGTATCATACTTGGAGAGACTGTAGCTATAACAGTGGTAAATGTTATATGCTGATAAAAACAAAACACACGTACTCTTTGTCAGGACTGGAACACCTTTCTGCTGCGCTTCAATGAGCTGGACTTTTGTGTGTCGGAGAATGAAACGATAAAGCACGGCCTGAATGAGTCCACCACACCAGAGAGCATGGTGGTAACCAGTGGCCAGGCTCGTTCCAGCACCCAGGCCCCCCTCCTGCTGGAGGACTCGGGCCCAATCAACATCTCGGTCCCCATCACCCTCACGCTGGACCCCCAGCGCCCGTTCGGAGGGTACTCTCGCAATATCACTCACCTGTACGCCACAGTGCTGGGGCAGCAAGTTGGTCTTTCTGGTAGGTTCTCATTCTCATCATCACCAGTTTATTTGTGCTGTATTCAGTGTTCAGAAAAAAATATTTTTGTGTTAAACAGGAATTTAGGTAGAGTTGTAATGATTAACCAATAAATATTAGAAATTGAATACAAGATCCAATAAGACATCCAACTACTGATGTCTCTGTTTGTTTGTTTGTTTTTATATCCTGGTGGAGACCTCACCAATCCATGGGGGTTTCAAAAATTGAGGTCCCCTTGGGTAGAGACTGTTTTTGAGGGTTCAGGTTACAATTAGGTTAAAGTGAGTGTAAGGGTCTGGGGAATGCATCGTGTCAGTGTGTCCCTCACAGGTGTGTGTGTGTGTCTGTGTGTCTGTGTGTGTGTGTGTGTGTGTGTGTGTGTGTTGTTAACCTATTTGTCATCCGCACCTGTCAAACTTAAGACCTCAGTCACAAACTTGTTTTCCTCCATTCCACCTCATGAAAAACTGTCACCAACCTTTTACAGTGTAGCCAGAAATCTGAACACAACACTTGTAGTTTATTAAACATACCATTCAGTAGTTCTTCAAAATGTAACATTACACCGTAGCTTTTATGAACTAAAACTCATGCCTTGCTAATACAGGTTGTGGATACGCTACACATACACAATGGCTGACAGGCAGAATACAGTGAGCTAAAATAAAGGACTAGAATTTATTATAGCTCAAAACAGATGGTGGTCAACTAGTGTAAGCATTGCTAATCACCTTTACTGATGTTTCAGATTGGCTTGGGCTGTCACTAACTCTTCTGCAGATGGAGTGAACTGTATTGCTTGCAACCGCATATCTGTTTATCTGCTCTATAGACTCAAACACATTATTGTCATGTTGTTACTGCTACATGATAATTAACAGTTATTTGTCACACATGACTGCACACATGTCCTTATAAAGGGTTTTAACTAGGGGTTTTCTGAGCCACTAATTTCCCTGTTGGTTAAACGGAAATTTAAGGTAAGACTAGTCAACTAGTCCGAAAGTAAGAAAACAGTGAGAATTGTCGGAATGAGCTGCATTACCTTTCGTTTTCTAGATAAAAATCCTGCCAAACCAAGCTTGTTTTATGAGATGTCATCTGTCCCACTTTCCACCTTGCTTATTACAACATCTGGGTATTAGTACAGGGAGCAGGGCTGTTGTCTGCCAGGACTGCAGTTGAAGCAAGTGGCAGGAAACAACAGTTACCTGCTGTTGTTCATTAATAAAATATTAATAATGAATATAACCGACCAGTATTTCTGGTGCCAAGTACCATGCACATCTCTAGTTTTAACTTACGCCTCTGTGTAGTAACTTTACTTAAACATAGTCAGTAAACAGTGGTGGCCTTGTGTAACATTAAGCTGTTCCTGTTCGGTTTCAGAAGACAGAGGCAGAGTGAAGAGTGATCACCACTAGCTTTAAATACATCACGTCTGCATGTGTGTGTGTATGTGTTTGTGAACTTTTACTTTTGTCTCCTGTGGTGGGACATACTCAAAGAACATTTGTGTTTTCTTGGCAGCTCACTTCTGATGCATGCTGGCTGTGCAGCTCCACATAAAGAGAATTTAGAGGGATGAAAGAAATGATTACAACATTAAACTTGGCAGATTTGGGCTACGAAGTTCTGCATCTACTTTAAGCAGCCAAAATGAAATGTCATACTTGAATCAGATGTCGTCTTTGAAGAAAATTAAATATGTGAGCATTAGGGCTTTCCAAAACAAACCTCATTGTTGTGAGGGTAAGCAAAATGGTCAATTTAACCGTGTTATTCCATTACCTAGTGACAGAGCAAAATGAAATTTTTGTATCTCTGTCTCTATTCAGAGGAGATTAAATTCCTCGGGTAAAGTCATATAATTTCATTCTTCCCAGCCCTGCGTACTGATATTAATCCCAGCCAGACTGGCTGTATTTGTGGTTTTAGCTCTCAGCCTTTGAGGCCATTCCAGCTCCACATACCTGATCTGTTTTCATTAACTTTGATGTGCACTAACAATTTCACACCGAGGCAGATAGATAACTGGGTGTGGTTACTGAATGCACAATACTTCATGCCCCAAATTCAGCAAAAACAGCCATTCCCCTGTTTCAGGCCCTTGTTGAGCACCCTGCCAACATGTACTGTTTCTGATTTTAAGAAGTAACTAGAATAGATGCGCAAAGTCAATAGGAGTTTTGCAAATATTGCACTACACTGAGCAAACAGTCCTGTCTGAATTTACACAGCACAATAGGGGATAGAGTGTTCCTGAGAAATATCAATAAATTCTTTTATTGGAGCTGTGCAAAGTCATTTACTGTTCAAATTACTGTTCAAAGTTTACTTAAATTTTAATGTAGCATCCTTATATTTAAAAAGTCAGGTATACTGTATACTGTATATTGGATGTTATTTTGACATGTTGTTTTCTGTATAAATCCTCACTGTGAATTATGGTCTACTCCATCCACTTAACGTTCAAGTGTTTATTCCATTTTGAGAGAAAATGACCCAGACCAACAGCTTCATGACTAACTAGAAAGGTCATCAGTTTTTTTTAACTTTGACCTGTGAGAACGGGAATTAATTTGGCTTTGAGACTCATTCTCCATGGTGCCCCCCCCCCCAAAACCTCGACCTCCTCCTGGATGCACACAAATCACACCCAGGAGTCCACTCATTTTAAATGATAATCTTATAATCCCCTTTGCAGTTTGATAAATATTGCATAAGTCTACAATCAGTCTGTCATTTGTTATCAGGGGAGAAGCTTGGTATGGCATCAAGTATTGCTGCTGTTGCTGTCCCTGGTTTCCTGCTGTGGGAATTGTGCACATGCTGTTTAGACTGTTTTAGGCTCTGATAATTGCCTCAGAGGAAGGAGGCACCTCTCTCTAGGCCTGTAGTTTATTTTAGCCTGATCATGGCTAATCACAACCAATTATTCCCATGTCAACATAACAATTATGACAACGTTGATATGCAAGTTAGAGCCATATGAATTGTGGCCATGGGTACGTTTCATAAATGTATAAGGCTGTCCAAAAACAACTTAGTGAGATTGAAAAGTGGAAGCACTGTGGAGAAACGGACAGATCTCCATGTCTAATCATTTAAACCTCATAATAATCTTTTATGCTCTCATTGTAAAATCACTTGTTTTTGTGTGTAGGCCGGGAAGCCCATGAAGAAATAAACATCACTTTCACCCTGCCTGTATCCTGGAACTCAGACGACTGCGTGCTGCATGGACACTGCGAGCAGGTGGTGTTCAGCACTTGCATGACCATCACAGCGGCCAGCAATATCTTCCCAGTCACAGTGTGAGTTGGACCGCCTCCTTGACTCGCTGCCTAGAACTTGGTGATAACTGACAAAATGAAATACACGTCATTTCTTACAGTGTATGACTGTTAGTGTATCCGTACAATGTTTAATCCAAACAGTTACAGTAGTTGGTGATATGGTCTCTGAGAAGAGAAAGTCAGTGTGTGAATGAACATGAAGGCAGAACACATAGAGGTATTTGTTGTTCTTTACACTCAGATACAATTAAGCAGCTTTTTTTAATATCTGTCCAATATTAAAAGCTGAAATTATATATATTTTAGCTTCATTATGGAGTTTTGTTAGATGTTATGTCTGCACCTCTATTTCTATATTTGTTAGCATATAGAAAAAGGGTTTGCAGTGGCTTTTTCCTCAATGTCAGAGGGAAGCTCAGCACGGTGTATTATTACCAAAGGTTACATTTAGACGATGATTATTCATCCCATGAATTTGTACTACAAAATTAAACTTAAGCCAAACACAGTCAAATCCACCCCTCTGCTCTCTTAGTTAGCAGCTACTGTAGCACTGTCTGATATCCTGCGTGGGCTTCCAGATGGAAGAGAGATAGAGAGAGAGAGAGAGAGAGAGAGAGAGAGAGAGAGGCTGCTTTCTAGGCCAGTCATTGAAACCTCCCAATTAAATTTTAACTTCAAACACGTCAGTAGCTGTGAAGCTATAGTGACTTGTTTCATTTCATGTTTCACCAATGGTTTGCAAATGTAGATTTTGAATTTGCAAGCCTCACAGGGCCCTTGGACGCTCATGCTTGGTGCACAAACGAGTTATTTGTCTTGTTTAGTGAAACGTGTCGAAATTATCTCATGCGTGCACGTTGAAAGCGTGATGAAACAGGCACCAGGACTTCTGGAACCCTATGGAAGGAGCAGCAGCTCGTCTTGTCAGTTTGTGAAACTATTACATAACCAGACTGAGAGCCTGGGACTGAGAGCTCCCAGCAGTGTCATTCAGATTTAGCCGATGTCAGATGTGGATTTGATATTGGTTTGTCATTGCTTTCAGGGCAGACAACCTCTTTGAATGTCACACTGCAGTATCTCACTTAAGCTGAAGGTGTAATAGGGTATTAGCTGTCTTTAGAGACCTCTGGAGGTCCTAAGATTAGCTGCTCAATGTAAAAATAAAAACTGTAATATTATAGATAATTTTCTACAGTTCTGTCCCAGTATATTGATTTTTATTTTATTGTAATACACAGTCTAGCTCTGTTAGTTTTTGATGTATTTGGTCCTTTGCTTTCATACCAAACTCCTACATCCACATCCCAGTTCTATTGTCTTTTAAATGTCTAATAATAAAAACATTATGAAGTTGATAATCAGATCAGTAAATACAGATAATTATGTAGATAAATTAAATACATTTTCTGCCGTCACTACCATAAGCAACATAATGTGAACAGTTCAAAAACAGCAGCCAGCAAACAATAATCTGTGTTTTGGTTTGCAGGCAGCCACCGCACTGCGTGCCGGAGACGTACACCAATGCTACGTCATGGTACAAGGTGTTCACCACAGTCCGTGACTCAGACACCAAGTACAGTCAGGACTACAACCCGTTCTGGTGTTACAAAGGAGCCATTGGCAAAGTTTACCACGCACTCAACCCAAAGCTTACTGTCATCGTTCCAGATGTGAGTCACCACCTCCTTATTTTCTGATTTCTGGCAGATGTTATTCACAGTCTCAGTTTTTATTTAACAAGTGCTAAATGTTGTAAATAGTCAAGGTCTCCCAGGTGAAAGGTAGATTTCTTCCATCAATTGTATTAGTTTCTGTAAATTATTCTTCTTTTCTCATTTTCTATTTATTTTTTCTTATTTATAAATTTAAAAGTGAAGCTGTGATGCAGCTTCTTGGTTAGTTGCAAGTTAGAACGGCTGTAGAACAATATTTACTAATTTCTACTTGAGATTATAAGTATATATCTCTTAAATTATGTTCATGTAGTATTTTATGCCTAATTTAACATACTTTTTTTTTCTATAATTTTATATTTTTTAAGTCATTGTAGTGCGACACAAAAGACAAGAATACAGGAAAAATCAAATATGTCATTGTAACTATTCTGGTGTAATTTTTCGAGCAGGGTATCGAATCACTCCCTCACCCCCTATAAGACAAGGTGAATGTAACCAAACACAAAGCCCATTCTGAAAGCCATTCAGTCTTAGTTCTGTACTGATGGCAGTAGATTGTTCCAGGATTACAATGATCCCATTGACAGACCTCCAACTGGGCCCTGAATGGTCCAGTGAGCCTGAAAACAATTAAAAAAATATATGCTGTGCCTGCACAGTTACCTGAGCTCAGCTCACTTGAACACACAGAGGATTTGAGAGTGATGTTTGAGACATCAACAACAAAATAACACAGAAATGGATTGACCTTTATTTTGATAAATGGAGCCTAAATGGCTGTAAATTCTCATTTTATTTCCTGCATGTTTTACTTCTTTACTCTTCAGACCTACTGCGCAATTAAAATTTTCTTTGATGTACTAAAAAAAACTCTTTCCAAACTGTATTTTTAACTCTGACATAGAATACCATAAAGGTGGATGTTGCAGTTATGTTTGATCATTTAGTTCTGGGGTGGTGCAGAACGAAAAACCATAATCCACACATTGTTGCATGAAATATTGACTAGACTCTGCCGTCATGGTAAGAAAAGCAGTGGTGGAAAAAACATTAACTGTGCATACATGGTGCCTAGTCAGGCAGAGCGATGTGGCTTTAAAACATACTGTATTCATTGTCTGTAATATCAAGCTGCAAAACAGTCACCCCAAAAAAAAAATCCCAAAGTTTACCACAGATGTTGTGAGAAAATCGTGTGAGGAGCAAGAAAACACATTCACATATCAGCTCATTTCATAGAAAAATGATTCCCACAGTCTTGTACTGAATTTAAATCACATTCAATTAAAGTTATGTGTAAACAAATATACTGTGATGTAATGTACTTTATACTGTAACTCAGCCCTGGCAGGAACTGGCACTGATCAGTTCCACAGGACATTCTGTGTAGGGAGCATGTAGAAATCACCTTTTGATGATTTGAGTTATTTAACTGTTTTAAACACTTTCTCACCAGGATGACCGTTCCCTCATCAACCTGCATCTGATGCACACTAGCTACTTCCTGTTTGTCATGGTCATCACTATGTTCTGCTATGCAGTCATTAAGGGGCGGCCTGGCAAAGTACGACAAACCAACCCCGACTTCTGCCCTGAGAAGGTACAACAGACACCAGCAGTGCTATATGACGTGAACAGGTAGTTTCAGCCAAGCATCAGCTGACCGCTGATTGGTCAAAGCCATGATCCAATCAAACGCCTGATTTTCTGCTATTTTTCCAAAATAATGAATGACTGTTTATCATGACTTGTGAAAATGTGGCACATGAACTTCTTCTTACTGCTTAAGTAAAAGAGCCAATGTTAACATGAACATATCTGCCAATAATGCTTCAGCTGGTCCTGTTTAAAGTGATTATAGCAGGAGCTGAGTTGTTAGTGACTCCCCACAAAACCTATAAAACATTGTTATGTGCTGCTGATGGTCCTTGGCTACGTCTGGTATGTGCATAGTCATGTCTCACTCCCAGGGGTAAGAGAAGATTGTCCTCCTTGGTTTTATTGCTTGATGTAGCACAATACACACATCGACACACGTATCATCTTTCATTCACTGTAGAAGGAGGAAGCTCACAGCAGTTCAGAGATGAACAGAGTTACGATAGGGCAGCATGCTCTGACTCACTGTCTGAGTCAGGCCAAAGGGATGGTGGTGAGGGTCCTGCTGAGGGAACAACAGGGGAAATTAGACAGTTTTTTTGGATGCAGGCAGATTGGGTGGAGCCAGACTGAAACTCTGCAGTTCTTCATCTAACAGCTCTAACAGTGTTTGGACTATTCATCCCCCTTCAACGAGTTTGCTGACCAAATAGCAAAGAATATGTCCATATCCTGTTGTCTTGATTAGTTTTTACTGAAGAATAGCCCCCACCAGTGAAGCACTACTAACTCGACGATAAACACATCATGGAAATGCAGATTTAAATGATAAATTTGTGTAATTGTGATACCAACTACACAGAGTTGAACTCAAAGTGCGTTAAAAGGGAAGTTACAGTGTGAATAGAGAAGTCCTTCACTTTGATAGTGACATTTTAGATACTTTACCCAGTTGAATGCAAAAAAATATCTATATTAGTGACTTCTTCACAGCTGCAGTTTCTTGCTCACATGCATAACTCCTTAGATAGCAGGATAAGAATAGATCTAGTCGTGGTATCAAGAATGAGACTTTGGCAGTCGTTGGAGTACTCAAAATTACTTGAGGAAATCTGGATGTTTTGCTATTGCTACGTAGCCAGCGTTAGCAATAACAGCTGTTAATGTACCAGTTTTGGGAAGAGCTTCAGCCATTGTTGTGTTTACAAGTGGTTATAATGCATCCTCTGAGCAGCGCTACTAGACTGGATGCTACAGTGACTCTGTATTGGAAAGTCTGATCAGGCCAGAGCTAGCTGGTTAGCATGCTAACTTCAGTAGAAGAAAAGAGGTGATAGAAATAGAAGTAAAACAGGAGGGTTTTCCTCCATTGGAGACAGCTTTTGGCGAGTAAAGCTAAAAATTTGATGCTAAACTCACAACATGTCCTCTAGACTGGTGAGTAAACAGCTGTTAATGCTAACATTGGCTATGTAGCCGAACTTACAGACAGCTCCTTTAAAGATTCTTCTCTGTCATCTTGCATTCATCTGCTTTCTCTGCTTCCGTCCACGTTACCAGTTTTTGTGGCGCTATGTGTGTGTGTTCTCTCTCTAAGGGACTGTGTGACAAGGTTTTAAGCTGCACTTAACTGCATTTCTTCTGTTGCAGGTGGCGCTGTCAGAGAGTTAAAAAGGCATCGGAGAGCTCTATCAGAACTTACCTGTAACATGGACAAAACTCAAAGAAACAGAAGAAATAAAATTAAACTTACCAGTTGCCTAGTGAACCCTGGAAATACAATAAGGGACACAAAAGCTCTGTGAATGCATTACTCTTGCAATGTTGGGTTTCTCCAACCAAAGATATACAAGTGCCTGTATCTGTGGTGTAAATATTTGTAGGAACTCTGATATTCTGTGCAAAACCTTTTTTTTTCTTTTTGGTTTATTATTATTATTATCATTTTGCCTGAGTCCCCTTGTGCCATGTCAGAACATGCAGTACATAAACAAAAGCAAAAGGCCAGATTCAAAAACTACATTGCCATTTTTCTAGCAGTCATTTAGTCTCTTTTTTTTTTTTTTTCAAGCGAGATAAAGAAATAAAGTTCTTTAAAGCGCAGAGAGGTGGGTTACACTTAACATTTTATAGCATTTAAATGTTTGTTTAGGATTTGAGATATTCAAGGTGTTTCTATCTTCCATGATGAGAGAGTATGGTGTGTAGTCACCTGCAATGTGTTTAAGTGAACTAAATACACTTGAATGCTGGGGTTGAGATATTTCCTTTAGGATGAGATGCTTGTGAATTAAATCTTCAGTATGCACTTGGCATTGCAGCTTCAACAGTGAAGGGAATGAATGTAGCATGTTTCTCTGAGTCTGATCAGAATTTGGATGTTTCATGAAGTCCACTCAAAAGCAGTTTCGTGCAATTTGTCTGTTTAATTGAAGTGAAGTTTCCATCATCTCTACCAAATTAAATATCCATTTTCTCCTGTGTGTCTGCAGTGTCACTAAGTATTTAGATAATTGCACTGTGCACATTAATAGAAAAACAAAATGCAATGTCATCAACAGTGAAATTAATGAGTCCCATTTTAATGGCAGTTAAATAAGCTGCGGGAATCTGTGGTTTGTGTTGAAAATAGTTTTTTTCTTTTATTATTTTGAGACAAGTAGATGTCATCGCACGTAAAATATGATTTTCTGCCTTTTGTTTTCTTTCCTCTGTGGCTTCGTCACTCTCATCTTCCGTTAGCCGCCAGTCGCTCTGCAATGGTTTTGTAGTTTTGGCTTCTAGACTCGTGTGATGTTCGATAGTCTTCTTTGTTGCACCTGGATGAATCGAAACATTATCTTGCCTTACCTACAGTACAATATGATTGACTTGCTTGCTTAAAAATAGGCAGGGAGATGATTTTCTCCCTTTCCAACATTAACTTGCTGGTCCCTTCTTCCACGGCCATTTATCTTCTTTTTCGTTCTGTTCCAGTCTGATGAGCCTGTGGTTTGAAATCAGAAGTTGTGATCTGTGTCCTGTTAATGTAGATGTCAAGTGGCCCTTGAGTTATTATATTTTTTATGAGGCTTTTGAATTACTTGTGCTTTTATTTTAAACAAATCGATATCAGTTGCACGTGTTGAAGTGTTTGCATAGTTGGTGCACCTTCAGATTTCTTGCACATTTTGTGTTATTTGCTCCCAA
Organism: Trachinotus anak; assembly: GCF_046630095.1. Classification (NCBI taxonomy): domain Eukaryota; kingdom Metazoa; phylum Chordata; class Actinopteri; order Carangiformes; family Carangidae; genus Trachinotus; species Trachinotus anak. Next base: position 4,707,852 of record NW_027273871.1, read on the forward strand.
GAAGAAAAAAACAACAAAAAAAAATTGTCCAAGATCACATGTAAAAAGTCTGTGGGACTGGGACAAGTGGGACTGCTCCTTATAATAAATATAATTATAAATTAGCATATAATTATATTTATAAATTAATATATTTATGATTAAATGAGTTTCATTATTTTGTAGTACGACAAAATGTGCAAAAACTCACTTGGTGTGTGAATGTGTGTGTGTGAGAGAGTTTGGGAAATGATCCGATAAATGAAGGCGGCTTTAGACTGTGATTCTCTGAAAGCTCGTTCCAAGTGACTGAGCGCCTGGATACCTGGGAGTGTGATGGGATTTCCTCAGTGCACAGCGACTCGACTGGGCCCAGAAATAAAACAAGCTCACCTCCCCCGACATCCCGAGTTTCACCACGTGTTGGGCTGAAACTGTAGCTTTAAGAATGAAATTTGTGCTCTTCCAGTGGTTATATAATTCATATTTTGAGAGCACGGCTGACTTTGACAATCATTTATTCTAAATGTATCACAACACATTGGATTTGCAATGAAGGGAAAAGAAAATAGTAGGTTCCTCTAATTAGATTAGGTTAAAATCCCAAGTCTCCAACCACTGTCCGCTGTGCTGTTTTGCTAGAATGAAAAAAACCTATTAAATTGGTCTGAGCTTGTCTAAAAAGAGTCTTTGCCCAGAGAATGTGCATTAGAAGGAAAACTAGAGAATAAACAACACTCCAAATCCGCCTTTAATGGACGTTATGTATGACTTTTTTTCAATAGCAATTACTTACCTCTGTGTTAAATTTTTGTTCCATAATTGATGTACCTGTTGAATGTACTTTTTAATGAAGCATAATCTAAATCTGAGATGCAAGAATTCCAACTTATTTTAAAATATGATGAAGTTTGATTTTTTTTTTTTCTTTTTGAAAGGCTTTACTTGAATTGTGTTTTAGTTTGAGTGGTATTCATATACAGTTTATCTTTTTGTGGCAGAAATGAATCTCTTGTCACATTATTGTATCAAACACTTTGTACATTTATTGTTTAATTTCTTGTGTGTGCGGATGAGTGAGAGATCTTGGGTTCTGGTCCTAATGCTCGCGATACCTTTTCTCTCCACGTTGAATGATGCTAGGACAAGTCTTCCTAATTCTCACGTGTATCATACCTGAGCATGCACCTGTAGCTTTGTACCGCCACCGCCGTCTCCTGTGTGCTCATGATCGGACTCTGGCAGCTCTCACTGGATGGATGGAGATTTTGGGTGTTGGATGGGAAGCGGGTGGGGGGGTTGGCAGGATGTATGTGAGTGAAGGGAACTTGGAGATGTGAATGAAGCATGCCATATAATTGCCAAACCGTCATAATTAATGTTAGTGACCTGCATTTACTTGCGTCTTATCCCTCTTTGTGTGATTTCACTGTTTTCGTCTTTGGTTAGAATTGCGTCTCCGATTGCAAAATGCCTTAACATTGTCCAGTTTTCTTTGAGTTTTCTTTGTTTCACATATCACGTATTGTAAAACGCACCGGCTTTCCAGAATCAAATCCAAACACAATGCTCGTGTTTTCACCTCTGAGCTCCGAGAAGCTCAAAAGACCACGCTTGCTGTCGTAGTTTTGAATCTGCTCCACTATATCACTGAGGACTGGAGTAAAAACAGTGGAGCCATGATCTCCTCTTGGCTTTTACATTAAGCAAAACACACACAGGAGTCTCGTATATAAGGCTGCCATTTCACCTTGTTATCCTTTCTGTCATATTAGCAGCGCTTACAGGCTAGTATTAAGCCAACTCTGTGCCTTCTGCACTGTCAAGCTGCATCCTCCTCCCTGTACATACAGTAGATAGGACCATAGGTTTAATGTGGCTAGGATGTCATTCAAATCCTTTTTCCCTCTCCAGTGGAACTGCTGTAAATGAATTCAAGTTTAAATAAACTGTCTCTAAAGATCAACGTCACTTTGTCCCTGTCCTTCTATCCGTATAGTTTTTATCTTTTTCCTCATGGAGACTAATCAAGTTTCATTTAGGGAAAATTGTAAATTATTGCCTAGATCAGCAGGACATTGTAACTTTTAGCAAAGTTATTCTACAAGAGTAAATTGTGCATTTGATAGGGACTATTTTAAGCTTGATCTACAATAAACTACGGTGCCCATACCCACAGTGCAACAATGTGGCTCAATGATATGTTTTAATAGTTTCTGGACAACAGATACAGGTCTGAGGCACAAAATAAGCTACGTCAGGCTTTAGTTACACAACAGTATTTGCTGTAGCATCAATTCATTTGTGGTTTTGGTTTTTTATGGAATTTGCTGACAAGAAAAATATTGAATTGAGTTATTCTTTAAAGTTTGATTCAGAATCCGTATGCAAACTTAAAAAGCTCTTTTAAGATTCTCAAGCCAAGCCACTTTTAGTATGGGATCATTTTTGCTGGTTGTGGCTGGAAGAAATAATAATTTTTTTTTTTAAAGAGTGCGTCACACATGAAACTATCAGTGAGACTCAAAGGGCAGATGGCAGCAGGGCAGAATTACCAAGCAGGCCTAACCACGGCAGATCTTGATGAACAAAGGTCAAAACAGCCCCTGAGACCCAAAACCACTAAGCAGACCCATCTGCCCCAGTGGCAGCCCCTGAATGGGATACTCTGAAACAGGATGAAGGTGTAGCTCCAAGAATTTTTGGAGGCAGCGATGGTTTCATTAATGCCAGAAAACTTTTTCATTGAAGAAAGTACATTCAGAATTTTTAGCCATTCTAGCTACAGGGATGAAAATATGTGCTGCCTTGCCAGTCTGCTCTCCGCTGGGTTAGGTTTTGTGTAGCACTGCATGTGTTGCTCCTTGTGCTTTGAATTGCAGCTTGCGTCCAGGAGGTGGGCAGAGACAATAAACAGCTCTTAAGTACAGTGTACCAGAACATTTTGTTTGATCACTTCCCTCCCCTCAGCAACAGAACCAAACACAACAACAAGCTGTTTGTCCACAACACAACCAGCTGGGTCTGAACAGTTCACAGCTATTCGTGATGCATGCTGGATATTTCCAATCAAGTTAGTTCAATGTTGGCAAAGTTGCCCCTTAAAAGCCAAGGTTGGCAATTTTATCCTTCTCATACTGTCATCAGATTCCCTCAGCAGACCAAAACTGACAGATTGATCCTATTACAAAGTATTGGCTTTGTAGCCACAGCCAATAGAAGCAACAGAGCTTGTCCCTTTGTGCAGTGCAGCACAAACTATTAAAAACTGTTGCTGGATGAAATTCAATTCAATTCAATTTCATTTGTATAGCGCCAAATCATAATATACATTATCTCAAGGCACTTTACAGGATAAGGTCTTCACTTTGTTATAGAGAGAAATCCAACACTTCCCACAAAGAGCAGCACTTAGCAACAGGGGGGAGGAAAAAGTCCCTTTTAAGAGTAAGGAAACTCTGTCGGTTGGGTTTAGAGGAGAGAGACCAGGAACAGCTGTATTAGGAACAGCCATTATAGGTAATGGTGTTATCAATAATAATAATAGATAACAGTGATAATAATAATATTAATAATGAGTAGTGGTTGATCTGGATCATGCTGTTCCAGAAATGGAGACACTTGCAGAATGAGGAGAAGCAGAAACTATGGGAGAGAAAAAATAACAAAGTTAATGATATAAAGTAGTTGAGAGCGAGAGAGAGAGAGAGAGCTCAATGCATGACTTGTTCCTTAATCATAATAAACATGGCTATTATAGTTTTTGAGTCAGTCCGACATGCACAATCCTACTGCTGTAACTACTCAACAGAGCATCAAGTGTGCATCCATCCACTGCTGAAAATAGTCCCCACAGTTTACTGCAGTGTGCTAAAAGCTAATGTGCCCAAAAAAAAATTAATATTTTTGGTATAATTTTTCAGATGTACAACTTCAGTAGGAACCGATGGGCTTGCATTGTTGGTTTTGGTGTTTTCATGAGATTTTCTTGTCGAGAAAACTGAAAGAAGGTAGAATGTCACACACACTCCATAAATGCATAAATACAGTTTAGCATTTATGAAAAACAACATTCATGATTCGTTTAGTTAGCCAAAGCACGTAGCATCCACCACTACATTGCATGCTGTGAATGTGCAAGTCTGTGCAGACAAGTACTAGTTAAAGATTGCTCAAGCAGAGCTGAGTGGTGATATATAAGATACAAATCAGTGGGTGAAATTAAGTGTAATTTCAGAGCGAGGCAGTTGATTGCAAATCAGCCACTTAGCAGAGCCGACAGTTCAGCAGGTTGACACTTGTGTATAGAGTAGGAGGAGTTAGAGAGGAGCTAGACGCTGAGGGGGGACATTAGGATGCCGTCATTACGTGTCATCTGTTTGCTTATAATATTTGACCAAGACTGGTTGGTGAAACCTTTGAATGTTATTTTAAAATCTGCTGCTCTGAAATGTGTGTTGAAAGTCAGAAAACACGGAGTGATTAATATTTAATGAAAAATCTGATGGAAATTCTCATAATTCAAACACAGATAAGAGGAAAAGCTATTAAGTCAGAGACTTGTGCAGGCGCCAAATATGTTATCACTGTTGCTGCACCACTCATAGATGGGGATTCAAAGATAGTACAGACAACAGCTGGTAAAATAAAACACAGTATCACCCCCACAAAGACAGACTGTTAATTTTATCTTGTATTGAGCGGCCAAAAGTTGAATTACCTCTCCAATGGCTTTTTATTTTAAAGCAGATATGAGCAAGAGAAGGAGGCTCCAGAGCAGCACCAGGCTCTGAGCAATAAGGCCCTGAGCACTCAGGTTTGCTGCCAAACTCTCTCACACTTCTGCATGTTCTCATTTACCAACACTTGCACAGAGATGAATCCTAGTTCCTTTAAATGAAGCAAATTTAGATACCTGGAGGTAAAAAACAATTATCATTGGCTTAAATTTGGCTTTGGAGTTTCCATCAGCTCAGCTTTTTTAGTCTCTTTTAGCTCATTATTTTGATTGCAGCAAAAAGCTCTGATAAACACACCACCTGCCTGGCACTAAACAAAAGCCAGAAAACTAGAAAACTAGAAAATAAACACTGAGCTGGTAAAGAATCAGATATTACTCTCAGGAATTAATGGAGTGCAAAAAGAGGTAAAATAACAGTGGATATTCAGCTTCAGTGCATCGGGAGGCCAGAAACATAACTTCAAATTAAAGATAACGTGTGTCTGGTTGCAATAGACTGTAGACAAATTTACAAGAGGAAAATATTTCAATGTTATGTTTTCAGCTTGTTCTGCTGCCCTCAAGTGGCCGAAAAAATCAATTAATGCCGCTTTAAATGCACCTAACGCAGGCAGACAGGTGCAGGAACAGGTTCAGGTAACGGGGACAACAACAGAACAAGTAACAGGTTGGTTTGTGAGAACAGGGAAACACAACATAAACAGTGTGAAGGACGACACACAGTCTGGCAGGCAGCAGGTGTAACTGGCTGGTGTAAACACCGGCTGGGAGGATGGGGAAACTGAGAACGTTTGTGTGAGTGGGCAGAGGAGGTCAGTAGTTAGGGGGTGGAGGGAAAGTCCGGGGGTATCTGCCGGCTGGAGATACAAGCCAAACCACAAATGTGACCTGCAGTAACTCTGTGTCATTTACATGTTGCCATGAAGACATTTCACAAAAACAGAAATGCAACAGGTCGATGGTAGAGTGAGACTATTCATGACCATCTGCAGCTCCTCCCTGGCCCAAAGTGGGAAGACATTTTAGCATGTCACTGCAGAAAGAGCACAGGCGTAAATAATAACAGTTATAACAACTGAGAGTTTAAATGTCTGGGAAAAAGGTTTGCACACTAAGCTTTGGAGTGGCAACCTGTTGCTCTCAGTAAAAAGGTCAGTGGTCGTCATCAGCACTGCCTTTAGCAACAATTCAAACATCCGTACTAATAGAACGATTCTCAATCAGTCAGTGGAGAAAACCTGCATGAATGGAAAATGCTCTCTGTCCCCTCGTCTCACAGAAGACAGTTTTACATGTTGTTGAAGGAAAAGCACAGCTAACAACTAATAATGTTAATAACAGGCGGATCCATCTAGGCCTCATCAGTGCTGACTCACTCACATTGTTTAGCAGGACGCGGTAATGGAGCGCTTTCACAAAGAGTACTGTTTATTACAAGTGATGAATTGCGTGGCCTGTTGCTCACTGGCTCATAAACAAACATTTTAACAGCAGTGGAGGAAAGAATCAAAATCAAAAAGAAGAGTTCCAACATATGATATTGATTAAATGAAAATAAATGCGACTGAGGAATATGTGCTGTTCCAAGCTTTCGGCTCCGCTTTAAACCCGCCACCAGCGGCAGCAGGCAGAGGCTCTTTCTGGGAAAACCACAGCTAATAAATAGCAGGTGTGCCGGCTGATTGCTCTGTTGCATCAGTCCAGCTGATGATGTCACAAGCCGCTCTCGTCCACACTCTAATGTTTCAATCATTCATTTCAATTTTCCTGGAAACACAGGGAGCGGGCTTACTCGCAATTGTGTGGGATGATAGTATGCCCCCGTGAATACTAAAGCTGAATTTGTTTGCTGAGACGGATCTACTGTGTGCTGTCACCAGCAGAGGGCAGGGTTGGCAGACATATTGATAAGAGGCAGGCCTGCTGTGTTTTGAATTTCTGAGCTTTCCTCTCTTAAATGAATTTCTAATAAATGGCTGTAGACGTCACCGACATGGACTTTACTGGCAGTGGATGTTTGGAGGGCAGAGACGCTCAATTTATTTAAATCTAAAACTGCAAACTCTTTAAATACTGTTTCAGTGTTTTGTCATGACTTCTAAAATCCACTGTTTTATTTTCAATATGAATCATCAGCATAGCTCAAGGCCTGTTGTTCCTCAGCCTACAGGTTGATGTGTTCAGCCTCTAACAGCTCAGGGAGGACACAGTTTGTCTCTGTCCCTGAATGTCATTTATAATGGATCAAATCAGTCTGAGCAGCGATTTCTATTCTTTACCTCAGACACTGTCCTTCAGTCTGACACAATGTTGATCTGTTTACTGTGTGGCACCTGAACAGAATAAAAATCTGTGTTTGAACTCATGTGAGGACATGTAAAGAAACATTAAAAGTGTCTGAAGTTTTGAAGTCTTCATTTATTTGGACATGTCACTCCCTAAATCCTGGGCGGTTACTAGAACCATAAAATCCTTGGGTACAGTTGGTTCTGTGGAAAACATTTCATGTTGTTCCCTTTGTCCTATTTGGAGAGGGGCTGGTGTTCTGTGCCATGATTTGAATTTATTAAATTATTATTATTATTATTATAGTAGCATTCTGTATATGAAAAGTGCTATATAAATAAAGTATATTATTATACTATTATTATATTATACTACTTCTTGAAACTATTTTTAAAAACAATTTTACTGGTTACAGGAGCTATGTGTAAGTTTTGCTATTGCTACATAGCCAGTGTTAACTTACTGTTTAGTAAGTAAACAGCTGTTTACTTACGTGACTTCTGTGACTCTGTATCGGAAAATGATGAGGCAGTCCAGCCAGACTGGAGCTAGCTAACTTCAGTAAAAGAAAAGTGATCGAAACACAAGCAAAAGAAGAAGGTTGCTTTCCGCTGCTGTAGACAGCTCTTGGCGAGCAAACAAATAAATATTGATAATGAATTTGCAACATTTCTTCTAGACTGGTCAGTAAACAGCTGTTAATGCTAACGTTGGCTACGTAAACATAAGGAAAAACTTACAAATAGCTCTTTTAAATGTGTACCGTCTGACGGCAAACCATTTCATATTTTCATTCCTCCATACGTAACAGTACATTCCCTCACATTAGTTTTGCAGATGAAGTAAAAAACAACATGTCTAGTATTAAGTCTGTGGCCATTACTACTAAATCATATTCCTGTCTTTAGAGCAGCCCCACCTCCAAAGAGTTTTGCAGAGCTTAAACTTCAGTGTGAGCCTGGTGATGTCTGAGGGGAGGTTCGCTCATTTTGTGTTTGCGTCTGTGTGTGTGAACCATGTGCAGCTAAAATTAAGGGCAGAATTTCAGGCGTCAGTATGGTCCATTATGAACAAGCATATTTGAAAAGGTCACTCTTACCCTTGACTCCCTCATTTACACTGAATTCCTGGGTGACGGCAGAGGCAGAGCCTCCTTGGAGCACTTGTTAAGAGACCATTAATCACATTTCTCTAGACATGGCATGCAATTTTGGAGAGATTGTTTATCCCTGTTCTTCATGTGCACTCCTGCTCCAAATAACAACGGCATAAACAAAGACTGCTTTTGGACTCAGTTGTGTACAAAGCCTCTTGTTACTGTCCAATAGATCACTAACTGTTATTTAGCAGAGAGAAGTGAGCAGCCAAGGAGGAAGTTGGAGTCAATGCAGTCTGACGCATTTACTTGTCTCCCTGCAGATATTGAATGATCAAGGACACAGCTGGTTAAGAAGGCAGCAACAGCTCAGTCACCAACAGACACATCCAGAGGAAGCGGAGCGACAGTTCACAGAAATATGGACTGAATAAAGACTAATATTGAAAACTCACAATAAAAATTAATGGGCCTGGAGAGAGCCAGGAGGTCTGCTTGGGTGGAGAATTATTCACTTCATTTGGCCAAAATCATTACATGAAGAAACTTTTCCAACAAACATTTTCTTCTCTTTGTCCCACATGCAGAGTGTCGCTTGTCAAAATATTCTCTAGATGCGCCTCAATGAACTCTACAAATCATAATTCAAAGCACAATCGAATCTTATTTTTGTGGCTGTTGCTATTATTTCTATTAGTTATGATGAGTAATTTCTGAAATCCAAAAACAACACACAGCAGCAACATTGCGTGTCACTGACAGTCAGACAGGCCGTAAAAAAGCCACGTGATCTAAATCACTTTATTTGGAGGTAAAACTGAGAGGGGGCTCACTTGAAAACAGTTTGGGTATTATTTTCACCATTTGTCATTTTGGTAGGTAAATTAGCTGAAACCTGACTGACTGTCTGACTTCAAGCAATGGTGCTGGTGATTCTCAGCCATTAACTCAATGAGAACAGTCTTAGATTATTATTACTGATACAATTTATGGCCTTAACTACAAAAATAAGAGTCAGAGTATTACAGGTAATGATAAAAACTTATAGGCTTGGTTCCAGAACTAACAAGAACTAGTTAAAAACCACATTGATGTTTGTAATAAGTCAAGTTGCAGAAACTGCAGTCTAGGAACATAACCTCAATTAACAGTAAGTCAAGCAGAAGAAGCAGTGTAGGAAAAAACTATGTAATATTTCTGTTTATATAACATAACACCATCTTTCACCAGCTCCACAGAATGAGTGGATGCAGTGGGTGAGTCAAGTGGCTGCAGCGAGTTCTCACATGGATGTAATAACAGCAGGACACAGAGGTCTGCGCAGTTTTCAGGCAGCAGCAGAAAAGTTGGAAAAATTATGTTAGAAGAAAGTGTTAGTGGATGTGGAGGAAACTACGGTGGCCCTGAGAGCTCAATGCACTGCAATTTGGAAAAAAAAACGCATGCAAATAGACAAAACAAACACAACCAAATACACAAACACACTTTATTTATTATAACACATCCATGCAAGTGTGTCTCAGTGTGTCCCCTAGAAACACTTCTGTTGTGTTGTGAGTATTTGCAGCTCATGTGTTGTCAAATTGATGATGTTTTCTGAATTTGCTTGTGTTTTGTCTGTGTTTTCTAAGTTGCAGTGCATTGAGCTTTCAGGGCCACCATAGTAAACCAAGTTATGATGACATATAAGCCGCACAGCCGCTGCTAAATTTTTATGGTAGCTGTAGTTTTTTTTATGCTAACAAATGAATAGTTTGTGCTATCGTCATTTAGATAATAAACTCCAAGAACATGTTTTTTGGGGCTTTTTTTTCAGAAAGTGGAGCAACAGCTTTACAGGAAGTGGTGCCTGGCTCTCAGTAAAGTCAAAAATATCGTATGCTGTTTTTATGAAAAAAAACCCCCAAAAACCCCAACAAAACTCCACAAGTTCATTGTTTCAGTGGTACTCCACCAGCAAAACACTGGAATAAGGAAGCATGACTGAACCATCAGGTTATAATTGTTTGATTAAATAAAAATGCAGAGTGAGCACAGATCATAGTCTGATCCTCCAGACCTCCTCTTTTAGGTGCACAGGGATTCACTTTGCCACATTGAAAAAGGCCTTATTGTTCTGCAGGACAAGTGCAGTGACCTGAGGCTGGAAACATGCTAATGTTGTTGGGCACAAGTGGATTTTTTCCCATTCAGTAATTTCATGGCACAACATGTCATTGCTTGTACTAAAATGAACACTTGTGGGAAGAGTAAATACAAACTGGGTGATGCGGTGTCATTTTCTATCCCTCTCACAGCAGCTTGAAGTGTAGTTGAAGGTGTTCTATGCATTTTTATGCATTTTTAGCAGGTTGACATGGCAGACACACACGCGTGCACACACACACACACACACACACACACACACACACATCCACCTCTGCACGTGCACATCAAAAATACAATAAAGACTAGCAGGTAGAGTTTGCATTGGATTAGATCTAGCAGTGATTTTTGCCGATCCCTAGCAACACTGGACATCTTCCTCTTTCTAACAGACTTTACACATGTTCAAATCAGAAAGTATCACACAGTGAATGTATTACTGCATCTAGCGTTGGTGCGAGACAGTGTGTGTTTTGCTAATCCACTGAAGCTGCAATTCCTACAGTTTTCTCTGGATATTCATACATCAGAACTCCGGTAAACAGTAACACTGCCATGTAAACCTGATTATTGTAAATAATGAAGTTTATGAAATATGGATATATGAATATAAATGCATAACTGGTTGTAACTTATTCAACCACTTCAGTAATTCTTAACCTTTATTTCAGGAAAAGTCTCATCAACATTAAAAACCAAAGACAGGCAGCAGCACAATTAACAGGGTTGCAGACAAATACTAAACAATTTACAACAATAAGAAATAATAAATTACAGAAATACTAAATATTTAAAATATTCATCAAATAGTCATCACAAGTCAAGAACATCTGGGATCAATATGAATCAGACAAAACATCTACAGCCAGATGTGGCTGCCTCCAAGTCATTTAAAATGGCTTTAAATGCATCCAGTGACACCAGCTCCCTGAGATTCAGGTAGTTTTGCAACTACATCCAAGCAGAGGGAGCAGAATACTTAAACACCCTTTTTTAATTCTGTACGGCCTTAAGGGACAGACAGTAGGTATAAGTCCTGAGAGCGAAGACAATAACTTGCCATATCATTTTGAAGAATGTGGATGGAAACAGACCAAGACTAGCCTTATAAATAAGAATACGCCAGTGGTCAAGTCTATAGGTGGACAAGGCAGAACATCCAACCTGAGCAATACAGTGAGCAATGATGAGTGAGGGCTTTAAATTTGTAAGAAACCTCACTGCTCCACAGTAGACAGTATCTAACGTATGTAAGCATAACGAAGATGTATGCGTGTATAAAACATGGCCACAGGACAGCACAGGCATCAAGATGGCAGCTACAAGACTCCTTTGGGCCTCACAGGAAAGGCAAGACTGGAATCTAAAGTAAGAACCCAGTTTCAACTTTTTGCTGAATGTGAGGTGTAAAGGAGAGAGAGTCATCGATTACAATTCCTAGACATTTGAATGATGCAGATTTAAGCTTAAAGGAAAGGTGGTGATAGATTGAAGGTTCAGTATCTTAGATTTTTCATTTGAAAACATTGTTTTATTTTGTCAACTTTTTCATTGGGACAGTCTGTTCGGACAGTTCTATACCTATAAATATTTGCTTAAATATTGCATGAGCCACAGCATCAAAAGCCTTAGTCAGTGAAAGGGCTGCACAATGTTGCTTGTTGTCTGAAGACTGAATAAAATTATCTACGACTTTTAAGGCCACTGAAATAGAGTTCTGATTTTTTTTCTAAACCCTGATTAAAAGTCAGATAAGATATTGTTAAGAGATAAGAACTCTCTCAGTTTTTCACTCACAAGGGATTACAGAAGCTTAACCAGGACAGACAATTTGGAGATGGGCCTATAACTATTTAATACTGTAGGGTCACCCCCTTTAAGCAAGGAAAGAACAAAGGCAGATTTCCATATATAAGAGGAATTTCATTAGTGTCCAGAGAGAGGGATTAAAAAGATGTGTCTGAGGTGGTGCAATAAAATCAGCTGCTGGCTCCAACTGATAAGCACGTGCTGATGTTCTAGTGTTTAAAGGTTTGAGGCCTGTTTGCACCTCTGAGAGTGTAACCAGATTGAAACTAAAGGACTGACTCATCGTATCATGACCGTCAGAACAAAGAGTTGGGGAATTCTCATGAGTAATGCTGAGAGAGTCAAACAAGGAACAAGCATTTCAGAGGAACCTCTATTACATTTTTATTTCCAGGTTAAGATTTTATAGTTAAAATTTCAAAGGATTGTTTAGATTGTTTGAAGTTTCTGCAAGGAAATGGTCAGCTTTGGCTTTTCTATGCACATGTGGCCCAGTCCCCTGAAACTCAGCCAGTCTGAATTGAGATCTGTTCTCCTGGATTTTGCCATATGAGGTACATTGGATAAATCAGGAGTGAACCGTGAATCGCTTCGGCCTTCAGCCCTGTTGTCTCTCAGGTGTGCGTGCTTTGACGACAGTTTCAGTAAAACCATCATCTTAATAATGATGCATTTTGGGGTTTTTTGTATTTCTAACTGTAGGAATAACACAGAGGTCACTGGTGTCATATGCGATTACAGAAGCAGCTGTGTATTTATGAGGAACATTTGTTAGGATTAGAACAATAAGGCGTGATTTTTCAGGACATTTCAGATAGTCCCACTAGACCTAATCTAAAATGTCCTGAAAAATCACATCTTATTGATCTAATCCTATCAAATGTTCCTCATAAATACACAGCTGCCTCTGTATTCGCAAATGACATTAGTGAGCACTATGTGTTGCTGCCACAGTTGGAAATGAAGTAAATAAAATGAACCGACAAGCACAATGAAACATATTTTCTAGACATGGGTATCTGCTTCTGTACATAACTTTCAACACCTTCCTGTCATTTGGATGCTATAGTCGCAGCGAGGTGATGACATGCCATCAGTATCCAAAATGAAACTGTTTGGTGTGCATCATTACCCACAGAAAACATGGTCATCAGGCGGTTTGTATCTCCACAAACTATTCCATAAAGTCAGCTTCAGAAGGGAAATCACCTGCCTTGTGTGCCACATTTAGTGAGCAGTGTATTCATCTTTCTATTGAAGCCTTTGGACCCCAAGATCACTAATTTAAATTTTGGAGAATCTGGTCTGGGCCCTCCATGACAAAACTGCTGGTGACTCACTGTGGAGAAGTGCACTTACAATAGCTGCTGGTCCCATGTCTTGTCATTAAATGACTAAGGTCTGTTGTAGAAGCAGGCATAAATCACATGCATGGATCAAAGCAGGAACCACTAGTAAAACAAATAAGGGAACACACATTTGTCAAGGGAGGTAGTGTGATGCAGACAGGAGGAAACTATGATAGGCTTTCTGGAACAGGTATAAACACTTTCACCTTTAGACGGGGCTGGACAACATACAAATTAGTTCATTTGAAGGCGAATGAGTCCGTAAGCTTAATATCAAATCTGCATTTTATGAAAAGTCATTTGTAGGCGCAAACTTTTCTTTCCTGATATAAGAAGAGGAGGAAACCATATGACTGAAGAGGAGAATTTTTTTATTGAAATGCACAGTATAGCGTTAGATAAAAACACAGAGTACATAAAGTACCACATTTGCCAGGGAGGAATCTAAATCTGGTGTTAGGTGTTTTTGTCTTCATTTTGCGACTGATGCTGATGCTGCTTGTTTGGGATTTTTTAGTTTTTGTGTTTAAATAGAAAGGGCTACCTGCTACTCTACTTGTGTTTACTGTTGTCTCCCTGCTTATTTGAGTTAATTGCCTCAGTGTGGCTTGGGATTAAGAGAGGGCTACTTTAAATACCCCAGAGTCCCGCACTGCTATCGCTCCCTGCATTATTACCGAGCAATTGTGGTTTTACTATATCTGTCCAAAGCCCCCGTTGTGTATGTGCGAACATACACATGCACCACACAAGCCTTTAATCTTCAAACTCACCAAAAAACCATCCCCATGATGAAATTTGAAGAAAGTGGAAAAAGGCTCTGTCTCCTGTTTGACAGTCAAGATAAACCACCATAGAATATCTAGCTACTTCATTTTTTCCCCAAAATAACAATTTCCAGTCTTTATGACCTTGCTGGATGTGGATGATTCGTCAAATCAAATTAAACTGATCCACTGAACCTGATGTTTATCAGAATGGCTTCTTCACTTCTGATGACAGGCAGGAAATCCTCAGCATGTGTACTGGGGGGACACCATAGGACATAATCGAGGGCACCTGTTCAGAAAGGGACCAGAGGAGAGGTGTTTTCTGGAGGTAAAATCCCTTCCAAGGCCGTGATGTCAAGCATCCTTTGCTGCTTCAAAACACATTAAGGATGTCTTTTGTGCTTCTGGTTTGCTTAGAATAAACAGAAGAAGACACAGACAGGTGGCACAGGTAGTGAACAGAAAACAGCTGAAAAGGGCATCAACACCTGCTGAAGCTCAAACTTCATCAAAGCCCTTCATCTGGTGTCAAATTATCTCATGAAGCTAATATAACCACCTGCTGGGGGCACAGCCTCTGAATTTCAATTTTCACAAAGCTCTAACTTGTTGCTAACAGCTGACACAAGAGGGAGCTGCGTCATCTGTTCACTGCAGTCGTGTTTGTTCAGTTTGTGAATGAGTGAATGGGATTCTCAGTAAATCTGCAGGCGCAGCCTCTCCTGAGGTATGAAGTGCCGAGCACTTGCTAGTATGTTTAGTGGGGGAAAAAAACAACTTTGACATATTGTGAATATCAATAAATTACAGTCATTGTTTTGGATTTAAAGCTGTATTTGCATCTTTTGCAGGAGGGGACAACTGTTTGTATTTCTTTTTACTCTGGGGTTATCTTTATCCAGAAATCCTCCAATGTCTTGTCATGAAACAAATTGTTTTCTCCTCTCTATGTATAAAGTCCTATGGGATAGTTCCACTGATGTACAATAAGAGTACAGGTGTAATTTTACCCAAAGGTCTCGCCTAGAGCAGCCGGGTGGTGAAATATGGAAATATTACGCTTGTTAAACAAGTGTGAAACTGTGCAGCATCGCAGGTTTCCACCACAAGCCATTAAATTGCAACAGACGGCAAGCAATTAAGGAACGTGTGATAACATCAGGAAGTGTAAATAGGTCCGTCCATTAAAACAGACAAGTGTGTGTGAGCGAAAGAATTAAAAAAGTATGTGTGTTAATGTCCAAAGGGAGAGAGTGTGATGGCAGGGAAGTGGCAGGAGGCAGGTGCGGCATTAGCCATTTTGTGGCCTTAAGGGAAATTTTGCCAGGAGCAGCCCCCTCTGCACCTTTTCTCTTTGTGATTTTTGCATATTTGTGCTCAGGTCAAAGAGTCTAAAACATTCATTTTCAGGACAAAAACATCCCAAACATGAATCACAAACACAAAGCATCAGTTCATGGCTCATTGTCCAGGTCATCATACCAGAGGTGTGCACACTCACGCACACACACACACACACACACACACACACACACACACACACACACATACACATCCATTTGCATGAGCATGAGTCTGGCACCGCACTGGATCTTCCCTCCCACTGACAGATGGATGGGGTTAATATCATAATTAAGCACCTCAGCCGACGGTTCCTGTTTACCACTCGGTTGCTAGGCAGTGACATCAGCTGATCCCTCCTCCCCGTCCTCTCTAATCCCTTCCCTCTCCCTCACACACACACACACACCACTCTCTCTGCTCTCTCTCTCAGATAGGCAGCACAGACGTGGGCAGAGTGTGGGGTATAGGAAGAGGAGAGAGCAGGAGGGTAGGTAGTAGTGTGTGTGAGGCTGTCAGACAGCATGGTCTGGGTCTGAGGACGGCACTGGAAGACGCAGCAGCAGCAGCAGCAGCAGCCTCCTCATCTCCATGTAGACCAGTGTGGTGACATCCACAGATCACCTGGACCCGGCACCCACCCAGGACAACACCCACCTCTTCCAGAGAAGCAAGAGGAGGAGGAGGAGGAGTACAAGGGGGGTGGGTCTGTTTATCTTCTTTTTTTTTTTTTCTTTTCTCAGTTTTTTGGTTTTGGGAGTAGGCTCCGGGCTGGACCGCATGCATGACACAACGCAAAGGCGAGAAACCCACCATCAGCATCCAGGAGCACATGGCCATTGATGTGTGCCCTGGCCCCATCCAGCCCATCAAGCAGATCTCCGACTACTTCCCCCGTTACCCACGGGGCCTCCCCCCTGCTGCGCCCCAGCAAGCGGGCCACGCCGGGTCCCTGCGCTCTGCCCTCTCCTCCTCCCCGGCCGCCGCCACTACCGAAAGTGACCGCTCCAATGAGGACAATCCAGACCGGGCTTGTGCCGGAGCCTCCGCCTCCTCACAGGCCGCCAGGAGGGATGAGGAGCCTGATGTGGAGGGGTACGACTCAGATGACTCAAGTGAGTGAAGACTTGCCCTTTTTCTTACCTCCATCCTACTGTTTACTGTGGTGTTTTCCAACTACATGTCTACATGTGTGTGTCTATCCCTTTTAGTTCTTCCTCTCTCTCTCCCTTTCTCTTATTACTGCATCTCCATTTTTGCCACCGGTTGCCAGGCATCCCTCCACCCGTGTGGCTTTGTGGCTTTATCTGTCACCTTTTCTTCTCTCGGCTCCCCCGTCCATCTCTTTCTATTTCCAATTGCCTGGTGTGTGTGTGTGTGTTTGTGCGTGTGTGTGTGTCTGTGTGAGTGTCTGTGTGAGTGTGTGTGTCTATGTGTGTGTGCATGCATGTTGTGTGTCCCCCCATGTGTGTGTCTCTGTGCTGCAGCTAACTCTTTACCTCTCAGTCGACAGACAGCCAACTGTTGCTGCTGCAAAGGATACAGCTCCCCCCTCCCTCCTCCTTCTCTCCTCTCCTCCAACTGAAAGGATGATATGTGTGGTTTTGCTGAAGCAAACGATTGCAATGTGTCTGCCACTGAGCGTATGTGTGCATTTTTCATGCCCTCAGTGTCTGCAGGGGGCTCAGTCTGTACTGTCGATCGCTCTGACCGAGTTGAATCGTTCACCGCTTGTTGATGAAGCCTCACATTAGTCGCAGTTTTGTGCTCAGCGGAGTCTGTCTGCATCTGTAAGCTCGTCCACCTACTGTACTGGCTAGTGGCAAGAGAGGCAAGTTCCAACTGTGTGAGCATATTGTTTGTCCAGTCAGTCTGTTTTTGTGTTTCCAGAGGCATAAAGATGTGTGTGTCCATATCTGTCTCCATCACAGAGGGGAGGCTCCTTTGAGAGAGCCTTTGCTGAATGTCATTCCTTAAATCTAACACATTTGAGTGGCTGAATAATAATGGGAATTAATGGCATGCAGAACAGCGATTAGAGCAATAACATATCACAGAGCTGGGTCAAGCTTTCTGTATCCTGTGAAACCATTTTCACTGCCAGATGATACGTCTGCACCAGTGCTGAGAGCTCAAATAAATGTGGCGGCAGAATGAAAAGCTGCTGCATCTTTGTTTTTCATAACAAAACTCTGACTGACAAATTGCTAAAATAGGTGAGGGAGTCTCTGTTTTTCTCTTGGCCCAGCTGCAGCTCACTCTCAGTAACATGTTGCTCTCAGAAAACAGCACAAACGCCTCACAGTGTGTTTGTATCTGACTCTAACAGCCGTGAGAGTTCTCCACACAAGAGACTTGTGATTGCAGGTTAATGTGTGACAGCAGTGCAGCTTCTCTAAGACTTAATCCATGCGGAGTGGCATGTGGAGGGGGGGGGGGCGGGCGGGTTTAGGCCATCTCTAATCCAGAACTGGACAGGCAGGAAGGGGGGGGATGGTAGAGAGCAGGGGAGGCAGGTTGGGCCTGGCAGATGTTGCTCTATGACCTCCGCCAGACAGCCAGGATTTCACTCCCCGGGGAAACAGAGATGGAGAGATGTGTTCTCCTAATTTGTGTGAGCAGTCCTTGATTTGTGATACACTTGACTTTTGCTCTGGGATGTGACTTTCTGAGGGTGTTTGCTCTTTTGTTTACAGCAACTGAGAACTGTTGCCAACTGCAAAGAGATGCTTCCTCTCCCTGTCTCTTTCTTTTTTAAAGCTTTTCAAATAGTCAGCCTGGCATTTGCTCTGTAGTAAAACGTATCTATTGCCCCAGATAAAATGCATATTTTGTACAGTTTACTTTACTGTTAACTATGTCCATGTATCTGTGAGCAAGATGAGAAATCCATCTTGGTTTTACTGTGCAGATCCAAGAGGATTCTATCCCATAATATGACATAAAGGCATCACCTTACACCTTTTACATGACCATAAGCATTGAAACCACAGAAACTGCTTTCTACTCGTTGCTTTAATGTGTAGCCAAACACACGAGAGATAAATTCAGTATAGACCAGGGCAGCTGTCGATCAGGAGGCAGTCCATTAGTCACAGGTTTGGCGGTTTGATCCTCCTCCTGTCCAAATGTCGACTTCTCCTGCCTACAGGCTGCTCCTGATGACCAGGGCAGCACCTTGCATGCAGATGGGTGACTGACTGTGTGCATGAATGGCTGAATGAGAGAGTGCTTTGTCCATTTAGATAGAAAAGTGCCACGTAAGTGGAGTCCATTTACAGTTGCCTGCCACTTTCAAAGCAGCAAGGTGCAGAAAGGTGCAAAAGTAAGGCGGGGTGTGTACTTCTCTTTGAAGATCTTTTCTTCCACTTTTCATGTGCAACACTATGAATGGCTTTGAGGAGCCTCTGCCCAGAACTCCTTACCCCATTTGTACAGTTCATCATACACAGACTAAAAGGGCTTTTAACCCCACCTTCAAGTGGAGCCATTCAAAATGGGTTTGAGCTCCTTTGCCTTTATACATAACTTGAAGACACATATGACCTAGATTGAAGCACACTGAGGTCTTAGTGACTATATATGCAACTAGGAAAGACAGATGTAGACCTTTAAAACATCTGGATAGAACATGTCTTTTGTTTTAATCCACCTCTAATGCCTCTTGGTTGCATTTACACTTGGCTTTTCTTAATTACAGTACCAGTCCAATATGCCCAACATGCATGAAACAGCTAAGTGTAGATGTGGTTGTATATGTGCAGCAGGTGCTGGGATGCTGTGGTTCACATACAGTTACTGTGACTTTATTGAATCAGTGTTGGTCCACGGCTACTGACTTATATCTTTCCAAGGTGTCAATTGAGGATCAGTCACAGTGCAGGTTTATGTAAGTGTCAAACCACTGCTTCTCTCCGTCCTCCCTGCTAGTTAGGCAATTAGACATCTGCCGGAGCATCATCTTAATGATTTTACAATCACTCGAAGAATCATCAGTGTTGGTTTTTGATTTCAGCTCCTCTTCCAAGAGAAAAAAAGTGTCATCAAAGTAGTTAGGGTAGAAATTAATTGTATATAAAAAAAAATACTGGATGGGTTCAGATCCAGTGTCTGAGTCAACTGCATGGTTATCACCACAACACTGGTGTAGGCAGGCGGCACCAAAAAAAAATAAATGAAAAAAATTAATAACAAGTGGCTGTTTGGTTCTGATGCAACGTCCCAAATAATCCCAAGCTGCTGCTGCTGCCATGGGAGTTTTACTGGAGAAACAGAAGTGTATAAACAAAATACTCCTGCAGCAGCACATGAGTCTGTTTTAAGGGAAGCTGCCAGTGAATACAACCTCCTGTAAAGCACTTTAACTCTACAGGTTATATACCTTGCAGTTCTGGTGGTTGTCTTGTATTTTCTTTATTGCTGTGGTAACAAAAACCATGACCTCATTCCGGGACACTCCCATCACAGGTGCAATGCAGTTTTATCAGTTCTATATGAAAAATCGTCAGGTTTTGGTGTCAGTCTCAGATTCGTTTTTCCAGAACTCATCATTTTGCACCAAAGTTTCACAGCCATCGGTTCCTGTTTACCACTCGGTTGCAGTCATCCAGCGAGAAATTCTTTGTAAAAACAGACTCAATGGACCGAAAGGCAGATTATCTCTTTGTGTTTGTGTTTTTGATTAGAGAGACAAACTCTAACTTGAGAACTCTGAGAAATCAGCTTATTATGTTATTCTTTGAAATTATTTTGACGCCAAGACTTCGTAAAGCAAACAACATTCCAATTTCAAAAAAACGTAACGACAAATAAGTTGCAGAATATGCAACAAGCATTAAAGACGGATGCTGTGCAGCACCGTGAAAAGATTTCTCTTTTCATATGCAACTGCTCCCATAAAATGCAGTGTTGAAAGACACTTGTTTTGAGGTTTATCTGATAATCTTGACCTCATACGTATGAGTCACACACTGAGGTAAAGTAATTTCTCCCGTAGCAGAGCAGCAGGCAGACTTTTGAAACCTGCGCAGCAGATTTAACTTTCACTCTGTTGCTGTGTGAAATGTAAGAGGAAGGAACTCTTTGCTTCCTGTTGTTTGTGATTTAAAAGAGCCAGCGCTGCCCCAAATTGGCTGCTCATGGTCCTGCGGGACTTGATCCAGTATCTGCGTGCGTCCTCTGGAGGGGGGGTGGAGCGGTGTGGCAGTGTACTCCCTCATGAACCAAATCACACAGGGACATCTCAATCCTTGCTAAGAAACCTGCTGGTTAATCTGCATAACAGCAGCATTACCTGATTCATTGTGACTAAAAGTTGAGTTTAATTGGAACGGAAAAGTGCATCACCCACCAAGTGTCCCTGCTCCCCTGCGAAAGGGGGTAATCAAACCCAATCTCTGCCACATCAATTAGTGGTTGTTTACGGTGGGTGCAGTGGGCCACATCCCTGCCGTGGGCCTGGAGAAACAGCCAGTGTGACCCACATGACAGAGCAGGCTGTTGTGTTTTTTGAGAGATAAGCCTCAGAGCCATATCTGTTGACAGGGCAGTGCAGGAAGGGTTGGTAGAGGGGGGATTGGTAATGTATGCACACACAAGTCTACTGCTGTCTCCTCAGCACAAGACTTCAGCTACACTTTTTGCTTGTAGTTGTCAACTGGTGAGATGCAGTCAGAGCAGGAGGGAGGTGAGTAAAACAAAGCAAAATGATGTGTCAGAAAAAAGTAAATAAAATCTATATTTAGTTGGGGGTCGCAAAATGTGACGTGAATTTTCTCAGATGTTTCCTGACATCTTTGAGATTTTGACTCAAGCAAGATAGAAAAAAGGATGCAGACACATCTGTGCACACCGTTGAAAATGGGCACGATGTTAGGTTTAATGGCAGTTAGCAGCAACATCTGACAGTCAACACTTTGACATATGAGTTCCAAAAGGAAAACCAGCAGAAATGAAACGGTATCAGTTGGTACGGCTGGAAAATCATGACAGTGTGTTTCTGTCAAAAACAGACACTGAGGAGCAGAGGCCACAAACTGAAACCAATCAACAGGGATATGTAGGGTATGACAGACATGTAGAGCCCTGCAACACAATATAACTCATGTCTGTTGCAATGTTCATAATAGTTTATTATTATATTATATTATATTATATTATATTATATTATATTATATTATATTATATTATATTATATTATATTATATTATATTATATTATATTATATTATATTATATTATATTATATTATATTATATTATATACATTTAGGTAAGTAAAGTGATGATGGATGCACAAATAATGCCCTCAGTAGTCACAGCAGCACCAGTTCTTGCACACAGCTTTTCAAGGTACTTGGCAGGTAGGCACAGTCCTCCTGTGGATTTAGTCTGTCTGAGTGTCTTTGTGTAATCCCAGACTGACTCCATGATGTTGAGATCAGGCCTCTGTGAGGACAGGACCATCTGTTGCAGGACTCCTTGTTCCTCTTGTCTCTGAAGATAGCTCTTTATGACTCTGGCTATATGTTTGAAAATTAACCCCATGCATACAGCAAAGTGCCTAAAACATTTACTTTACCAATATACCTTTCAAACCTAGAACAGGAGTTCTTTCCCCCATACAGGATTTTAATGTGACGTTTAGTGAAGCCTTTTAGTTAATTAAACAAATCATAAAATTGATTCTAAAACAAACAGGGAATCTTTGTAATGAGGCTAAAACTGGAGTCATTTTCTTCCTAGGCCCTCAGAATTTTCTCAGTGGCCCGGTGAGAACACCTACCCGCAAAAACCTGATAATGTCAGAAAATGAAATGACTGCACCGTTGTCAGGCTGCGGGAGAGGAATAATTTAATATTTCCCCATGCACCATCCCAATTTAAACCCAGAAAATGAGGATTTTTGATGTATCTTTTGTCTTTTCTGAATTAGATAACTGCAAGACTTGCCTGAGTAAATCAGAGATACCAAACTCATTCACGACAATCCTCCTATGCTGACACCTCAGCAGACTGTGGAGAGATAATAGGCATTTTCCAAACAGAATACTGATGCTGTTTCAGGTGAATAACAATTCTCCCAAAGCAGCTGCTATCAGCAAACAGTTTAGCAGTAATGTGTAAATTATTTTGGTATCTGACTGAGGGTATAATCGCCTAAAAACTCTGTGAATTCCTGTAAGGGAATAAGAGAAAGAAGGGTATTGTCAAGCCATCTGTAGCCTGTTCCAGACCAAAAGCCATTTCCAGACCTTTGCAAAACACAGGGCTTCATCAATCCACTTGAAAACATCCCCTGAGCCACATAATACTCAGTTCAATGTAAAGAGTGATTTCAGCACTGCCGTGCCCAGCACAGTAGAATCCTATTAAGAGTCTATCTGCAAGCTGTCATGCGGTAGTAATGACTCACTGTAGTGTCCCATGTTTTCCTGTGACTAACCCAGCGCTAACAAAGCGTACCAGATTGTCAGCCAGTTCACATTATGGGTTATTATTGCTAGTGCTGTCTCTCAACAGGAGCCATTGAGTGTTTTAAGTTAGCAGCAGCTCTGCTTCATCAGATGCAAACTCTGCCTCTACCCTCCCTTCATCCCACTAAGCACATTATGTAATGATAATGCCAGCTATTACACAGATCCATTTGGCGTCTGCGGATGTCATCAGTGGGAGAAATTTTGTTTGGCTTTAGTTTGTCACACTTTGCATGCACACATTGAGGGAGTGTGTTTAAATATCGCAAGTGATACATGAGCTCTTAAAAGCTTCAGTGTTTTGTTTTGTTTTTTTTTAAATGAAATATCCAACTGCTTTTAACCAGCTTCAATCTAAAAGTGCTTCACCACCCCGCCCCCCCCCTCCTCCTGAGAAGACTCCATTTGCCTAAATTAAATCCCGGTGTCTGATCACTTCTCTGCCCACACCAAGTGATGAATCAAAACCTAACTAACTTACCCACAGCTGCATAGAGTGGGCACTCTGTCTACAGAGAGTTCAGTTCACCACTATTAGATTTTTTGCCTCTTGTCTCTCTGAGTGTGCTGTGTGCGGTTTAATGAGGCCATGTTAAAGGATCTGGATATGAAAGTTCAAAGCTTTCAAATTGTTGCTTTTGACTGCCATTTGCAGTTAAGAGCACAGATGTCCAGTGCAAATGATCAGAGGCGCACAGTCAGGAGGGGCAAGCCAGGCAAATGCTTGGGTCCCCCAAGGTGAAAAGAGACCTCTGTCATTTTGAAAATTACCCCTTTAAACCTCCTATAAAAACACTCTATAAATAGCCAACTGTTTTTGAACAAGTGTTCACCATAGCTCTTTTTATAATGTGATAATTTATTCAACGTTTATTTGTATAGGGACATGTATATAGCATGAACAAATGGCTTGTGTCACAGCATTTGCAACTTAAGCTAATTTGCAATGCCTGTCCCTAGATGGGTCTTGAAAATATTTTAATGTTTTAGAGTTTCTCTCTTTTTAAATAATAATGATTTTAAAAAATAAAATAAAAAAATATTATTATTATTATTATTTGAAATACGAACCAATTCAGAGTTACTTAAGTTGCAATTAAAAAAAATATTTTGATTTGATGATGACGAGTGAGGTCAGAGGTCAGGTGGTGACCATGGTAATATAGCGGCAAAGCCGGTCGGCCGGATGGAAAGGACTCTTAATAAAACACCATGGAAAACAAACGGCAGAGCACTGGAGCAGAAAGGAGAGAAGCGAAAAAAAGTAAATGATATCCAGTAACTGAAATTCGGCCAAAAAATACCGCTTATCTCGACTTGTTTCAAATGTCGAGATAGATGCTAGCATGCTAGCAGATAGATGCTAGCATTAGCAAAGCGCCTGGAGAGGACAAGGCTAACATCCAAGAGGAGGGGGGCCCGCTGAACATGAACATGTTAGCATCCCCACGGTTTATCTACTACTTTTGACCTATTTTCCCACATGACAAGAATTAATAATGAACTGAGAACACGGACGAGGCAACAACGCTTGG
This sequence comes from Trachinotus anak, assembly GCF_046630095.1. Lineage (NCBI taxonomy): Eukaryota > Metazoa > Chordata > Actinopteri > Carangiformes > Carangidae > Trachinotus > Trachinotus anak. The sequence goes on from NW_027273871.1 coordinate 4,732,376, forward strand.
ATTCTTTATCAATATAAGCAACACAGTCGGATCTTGTCTGGACCCTAATGATGTAGTGAAGTTTTCAAGGGAAAAGGCCAGAAAGATAGACCTTTATATGAGGTAGGCTTTCACTCATGTTTTTATTTACCAAGTATGGACCATCAGAATTTAAGGTATACTGTATATTCTTCTCTCCAAGGTCGTGTGTTTATACAATGAGAAGTAGTTGACAGTTTGACTATTGTATCATTGCGTCTCCAAACCTGAATGTGTGATATGGTGGCAATCCTCCATGATGCAGGTTACATATATGATTATTTGTTATAGGTGTACCTATGCAGAGCAGTATGACTCAATCGCTGTGTGTGTGTGTGTGTGTGTCTGTGTGAGAGAGAGAGTGTGATGAAAAGTATCTGAATTATAGAGCTGTATTGTGGAGGTGGTGCATCATGTGCTTGCCTATGTTATTTAGCTTCACACTACAGGCTAACAGGTTGATATTGTTGCTGCCGGGCCAAGGACAGTATCGTTGCAATGGTGTGATTTAAATCCTGTACTAGAGAATATATTAGGTGTTGATATTGTCCTTCAGGTTGTGATTATAGGCTGTAGCCTGTCGGCGTAAATCCTGTATAAGCTACAGGTGTTTCCGACAGATAGTAGCCTCTGCTTAGGACCTATGGTTTAAAACCTGGATTGCATGTGTGTGGAGAGCGGACCTCCAAGATCTTGTGCCCAGGGGCCTCTGCGTTTTTAATCTGGTCTTACATACATGGCCAAGAGACATGTTTTTGGTCAATAGCAACAATAAATCAAGTATTTTGTATAAATGAGCTAGCACTAATGACCCTACCAGATGGTCAATGCGTCCTACCTTACATTCACCAGTTCTAGCAGCAGCAGTTTCCCTGTGTATTCAGGAATGACTCCTGATAGCAATGCAAAGGGGCCTCATTTGTTCAGAATTGGTAGCTTGATCTTGAGATCAATTTTACAGTTGTTCCAACATTTGCTCTAAAGTTATTCTATAAGTTAGTCTTTAATTTAGTACAACAGATTGTACCTGTAATATATATAAAAAAGATCTTACTGTGATTTTCTCAGTGGACCAGTGTTTGGGCTCAGCTATTCAGGGAGGAGTCCAATACTTGTATTTCATATTTGGCTAAGGAGGCCTCCTTTCTTGCATGTTCTTTCACAGTCTTTGCATCCCACCTCTGCTGGATTGATAATAGGCCACTGCCTTGCTTCTTTGGACTCTAGGAAGTCACATCTTAGTATGTCAGTCTTTCAGTTACTCCTTCAACAGGAGAGAGAACTAATGAGTTGTACAATACAGCTCTGCTGTAGGCAGACCACAGACTGTACTGTCTGGCCCCAGAGTGGAGTGTTGGGCTGAAAATGCTTGGTGAGCTCACCTGGACTAATACCAGACAGGCAGGAGGATTTCCTTGTGTAGGTGTATTGTGTGTTTCCTTTATTGTCTGCTAATGTAGATTTCATTTCCTTGGGGTGGGGGCTGTCTGTCTTGCCAGATGGTTTCCAGACAACTGCAAGCTTAAAGCTTGTGTATGTAATCTCTAATCACACTGTACTAACGTCACATAGAAACTCTATTTTCATGATAATTTAATATATTTTAAATTTGAACAGGATGAGGGGGCAGAGCAGGTGGGTCAGAGGACAGATATTGTCATCCAAGTCAAAGAGATAACACCATGGAGTCACTAAAATCAAAGGTTTTATCCCTTTGGGAGCATGACTGTATATGTCTTTCAGTGTGCCTCTTAGAAACATTCATTGACTGACTTTATGATGCTCTTGCTCTGTAAGTAGAGCAAGAGCATTTCCGCAGCTAGGTAGATTAGCTTTGTGGAACTTAAAGAATATATATTTAGACTAGTCTGTGTTTTTGTCAGAGCTCTGTAAGTGATGGCCATAATATTACCCTATGGTATGTTTAAACACTATGTGTGGAATTTTGTGATCATAGCTTTTTTTACAATTTTTTTGATGACATGAGGTTTTTGTTTGTAGAAAAAACTGATAATGCCAGTCAACATTGGTGTGTTCTTTAATTGTGTTTCCGTCAATCTGCATTTTCAACTTTGGCAAAAAGTGGAAATGTCAATGGTTTAATAGTGCACAACTGGAGAATTAGTGCCACCGGCTGCTCATCTTGATGCGATCAACTCCTGAAATTCACATCTCAGTGGATGGAAATGTGCATTAATTGGCAATAATTAGCGTTTTCTTTTGACAACTTCAGGAGATTTGCTTATAATGTGCTCTATATTTGGATGGAAATCTGGCTTATCTGATGCCCTTTAGATTTTGAAATCCAGTATCTTGTGCACTAAGTTGTTTTGACCTCAAGGTGGCTGAGAGAAAAGCTTATGAAATGCACAAAATGGAAATTGTTCATCCTCGGGGGAGCATGAATGGGCTAATTAGTTTTGTGTCCATTAGATATTTGATATATTTCTCTCACTCACTAGTAAGAGTCATCCTCTTGGTGGTATTAATTTCAACGGCAAATCCTGACCAGTATCTGTCATGGCACCTTGGTCTGGACTGGCTCGTATTGTCAGCCTGAAGTGGTAAAAAATGACAGTATTTTTGAGAAAGTGAAAGTGAAAGGACTCTGAAGGAAGCTGAAAACAGTATTAGTGACTATTATGACATGAAAGATTTGGTAAGGTTAAATTAGACCATAAAAATCCCAAGCAGCTGTTTCAGAATTCAACAAGGCAATATTCCTGCCTCATTTGAAAGATGAGGTGAAACTAATACCTCAGAATTATAAATCACGCACTGCATGACATTTAATTGTCATGTTGAGCATTAAAGCACATTTCATATGCATGCTGTGCCACCAATAAAATTCATCAAGAATATCACCATAGAGAAGCTTACATAAAGATCCATGACTCAAACCCACAAAGTGCAACAGAGCTTGAGTCATCTTTTCAGGAAACCACGGGTCTGTAAAAACTCAGAGGGCCAAAAAAATGACATTTTCCCATGATAGACCACTTGTATCAATAAATGCTGGGGCGTTCTTGATGGTGTTACTTTAAACCTCCACTTTGGGTGAGGAGGGAAATGAAGAGGAGTTGTAACTCTACCTCCCTCACATCAACAGAAAAAGGTTTTTGGACCAAACAAGGCTTTTTTTGTATATTTAAATACTGGAACTTCACTCCATTCCAAAATTTTAATAAAACTACAATCTAATGTTCCTGCTCACAATTAGGGGGTTCAGTGTCTTAATTTTCAATGAAATATAAATTTTTTGCTTTTCCTTTGAATTACTCATTGTCTTCATAGTTTCACCTATGTACTGTAATTGTTCAGTTTAGATCTACTTAAGCTTTTACAGAAGCTTTTAGCTCACACTTTGTCGACCCATGGAGTTGAAAAAGAGCATAATGCGCTACGAGAAGGCCCAGTGCAAACCTTGTCTGAATTGCCTTTGCAACCTCACATGCATGCTGGGAAATCACTTGAGAAAAGTTTCAGTGCACCCAGTCCTTGGGTCACCAGTGATGAATTCAAACAACGAACCACTGCAGTAAGTGTCTGGTAAGACTACAAAAGTGCTATATAAAAGCAGTCCATTTACCATTTAACATTATGTATTATTACTTGTAAAAATCCATTCAAATCCCACTAAGTGCAATTTTCTTTAAAGAATAATTATTTAACAGTGGGACTGTAATAGTTGCTGCTTTATATTCACACAATCACTCATCTTATATCCCCTTCTTTACATTCTGGCTTGAACTTTTAAGAGTGAGCATGGGTGGATGGAAGTTCATAAATAGCAGCTCTGTACTGCTGACCACTGTTCTCTTTGATTGTCAGAGACACTTGCAGCGTTCCTTTATCCACCCTAAGGTTTAACGTAATAATGAAGCATAGTGCATAGTTAAGGCGATTGTGCTGTTCAGGAGCAGTCAACTTTAGTGTGTGTCATAAAAAAAAACACATCATTAACACTTTGAAATGTAAATCCTGTCTTAAGTGTGAATCCTATCTTTGTAGTTGATCTGCTGTGACACTGAGTGGATGTTTGATGGAACATATATGTAGAAGATGTGTTTTGGGGTGGCAGTGCTCCATGAAAACATCACACTCACACCCACGCTCATCTGCCAATAATAGCATTATTATTATCAGCCTGGTAAAGCCCCTCAATCATGCTTTAATGTAATGGAAGAAATCATTCTTGCTTGTTTCTGATGACAACATAATACATTTGTTATCTGTAGAAAAACATTTTTGATTCTTCAGTCATTTTAAGCTACTTGCAGGCATTTAGCTGTAAAACGCCTCTTCCTCAGATGGAGCCAGGTGTTGTTGCACAGAGCTTTTTTTCCTGTTTGTGCGAAGAACCACTGTGATAGAGATCAGATGGTTACAATGTAACTATTGTTCTCCATCCAAGTGAGTTGGAACGTCCAATTACCGTCAGCACAGGACGGGCCATGTTTCAACAGGAATGCAGTAAAAGAACAAAGTGGGCTACATCAGGCAGTCGGTGTTCTCAGAGGACCGTCCACCCTGACCTCTAGCGCCTGTGCAGTATAACAATGTCTCACTGCCACTATTGCAAATGTGATCCAGGCAGCAACTGAATTTCCTCCAAAATGTATTTGGCGAAGCAAATTAGTAGTGTATCATCCAGTATTTTGTATTAGACAGGGTTTTCCTGTATCTCTAAATAAACAGGGCACTCCCTTGTTCCTATGTTATCCTTAAACCTGTCGTGCAGAAGTTTTGTTTCCATCTACTGGCAGTGACAGCAGTTACAAAAATACTGTTCAATACAGATACATTTCACACAGTTCCAAGTTAATAATCCATTATTTAGGTAAATGTAATAGTTAGGTAGCCTTCTCCAAATATTTTACAAATGCCAACCTGTCCAGGAGCAGTAAGGCAACATCTGTGACAAATGGTAATCTGTGTTTGTCCTTGCCATCAGTTGCTTTCATTCTCAGACTGTTATCCTTCCTCTGAACGCTGAGCTTCTTTTTTTATCTGGAGTATCTGAAACTTTTCTCAGATGCTTCTTAGATTATTTCGCCATGGGCTCCACCATACTCCTAAATTGCTGTAGCCCGCTTTGTCTCTATTGTGACAGTTAACCCCCTCTTCGGCTCTTGCAAACCAATCATTGCTGGCTGGCATAAAATGCATTGCAACCCATTTTATTGGGGAAGTGGGAAAAAGTGGACATTCTTTGAGGTGTCACGCATTTGTTTGTTTGTTGATCTGTGCCATGTGCCTTGACATGTAACATATTGAATGTTGTTTGTGTGATCGTCGATGGGATAAGCTCAATCATATAAGTTAGGAACCAATGGCTTAATCTTTACTGATGAAGCTCATAACATGTAAAATGTTACTCTGAAAAGGAACTAAAGCTGTCAGATAGGACAGTGTTTCCCTCTAAACAAAAGGTGGAGTAGAAGTAGCATAAAATGGAAATGCAACAGTACAAGAATCTCAAAACTGTACTGGAGTACAGGACTTGAGCAGATGTTGGAGTGTGCGATCTGACCAAAAGACTGTATGACAATATTTGCGGGTAGAATTGCAGTCCATGATCCAAATCCCGATCTGCATCCTGTTTCTGCTCTGCTTTTATTGTGAAAGTCCTTACTGGTAGTTGTGATTTGTATCTTTTCGCCGCTTTGATGCTTCTTTCTTGGCCTGAAGCTGGTAACGCTTGTTCTTGTCCTGCTGAGGCGGAGAACTTGTACATGTGCCACTATGCCAAGCTTGCCAAGGCTGCAGAGCAGAACAAGGACTGCTGTCGGCAGCTGCAATTAGTGGGATCACTGTTAACAGTTAACAGTGGGCTCATTAGCAGCGATTGAACTTTTAAAATTAAATATTTAAATAAAGCACCTTTGAATGATGCGATCTGTACAATTCATCTGAAAAGTGGAGCATATGCATAAGTAAGTTCGTCCATGATATAAGACTGTCAGATCACCCACCCCTAAATGGATGTACTTTTCACCACTACTTAGAAGTACATTTAAACCTACAGAGTGGAAAAAAAAGCCTGCAGCTCTTCATTCGTCTCCACTGGATTAGCATTTGTTCTCATCCCACCAGGTACAAATCTGTATCTCACTGAGGGGAGCAGCAGAACAAAAATCCCACATAGTACTCCAAACAGTAATTCAGAAGGCAGCTTCAATGCACCATTTCCATGAACTGATGTGAGTTTCAAAGGTTTGACTCCCTGCAGCTTCTTATCTTTTTGTGTGTGTTCTGACTCATGATGTCTCTGCACGTCTCCTAGTTTATTCTGAGTTGTTTTGTTAGTCTTAAACCTGCAGTATACACTACAAAAGTAAGTATGCACAAAGTATTTCATCCTGTCATAAGTGAGTAGTTCAACTCCATAGCAGTTATTGATCACAAGAGCTTAGAAAACCCTCAGTGTTCAGCAGTGGCTATTTTTTTTTTCCCAGAAGGAGTGGGTTGACTGCTCTCAGACTTGTGTGTGGCTAAAAGTGAAATAATTTTCAGCCAAAGAAATATTTCTTCTCACTGCAGTTTTTAAATATCAGAGTCCTAGTTGCCTACCAGAGGACCAGAGGAGTATTCACAGGAAGTGGAGCCAAAGTGGAAATGGGAATGCTGCCTCACGTTCTGTGGGTGGGGAAACTGACAGAAAGATAAAAATACATACAGTAAATGTACATTTACATTGTGTCAAAACAGTGTGTCAAACAGGATGGAAAATCTTGGCCACATTATTTTGCTTCATGAATCTAGAGTTGCAGCCTGTTTACTACACTAATGTTGCTGCACAAACTCCCATTTTCTCTTATGTAAACCTCTTTATTTAACAGAGGAGGATTAGAGAATTGTGTAATATGTTGTATGTTTTAAATTGAAACAGCTAAAGGATTTCTTCTAGTTGCCGTCAGTGTCCAGCTCTTTAAAGCTCTGCCATTAGTGAATGAAATCTACACATACAGTACAGGGCTGGTTCCTGCAAAACGGCCACATCAGAAGAAATCAATATTTGTGTCAGTCACGATGCCTATCCAGGGTATTCTCCACTTCCTGCAGTCACATTAAAATTAAGAAAACCCACAGACATTAGATATAGACCTTCAAGCTTTCAGCAGATATTTACTTGTATAACTGAGTATATAAAAGAAGGTACTTCATCTCCTAATGCACCCACCCAGCTCTCTCTAAGTCAGACCCTCATTACAGTGTAGGGAAGATGAAGACCACTTGGTGCCATGTGTGATAACACGCAGTAGTCTCCAGGACTGAGGTACAACACATAACTGGTTGATTGAGCATGTGTGTGCAGCCCATACCAACCATCTGCCTTTTGCCTTCAAAGTAAATCAGACTTTGGCTTGATCCGGTGTGCTCTGACGCATGGGAAGTAGCTGATTGCAAGAACATGAAGTGTGATAAATGCTGCTTGGGTGTTTGAATCATCTCAGGGTAAAGTACTGAATCAACCCCGCATTGAACAAGTGTGTCTATGTTTGCCAATGGATACGTACTGACAGTCCCTCAGAGCTATTGTATTCTTGCTCCTGTAGTTATTCCATTTGTTGGCCATTGCATTGTACTGTTTTTATTCCTGAGTCAAATCTCAGGTTCCTTACAAAAGTTCTAAGCCCATGACTTAGCAGAAGGTGGCCAGCTGATGGCCACCATGCACAACCGTGTGTGAGCAAAATAATTGTAGATAATAATTGTGAGGAAATAAATCGCCATGCTGCACAGTTGCATTTATCTGTATTGAAGGTGAAACTGTGTCAGTCCTCAGTGTTGTGTTTGCAGGGGCCAATCATTTTGTCACTAATCCTGTGTAACTACAGCCCAAAAAATATAATACTAAGGTGAGTGGTCAACATAATACAGCTATTAGAGAGATGTCAATTTGTCATGTGAAATTGAAGTCCTCCAAATTTGAAGACAAATATTGTCGTCACAAGTTGTCTTAAGTATTAAAACTTTCATCTTTTTCTGGTCTGACACCCCTATCATTAAGACAACATTGTTTGTCTGTGCCTTTCCAACCTGTCACAAATACCAGTTGAAAAATAAATAAATTTTATGATGTGGAAATTGTTTGGTTAGTGTTTGGATAGGTTTGGACACAAAACTACTTGGTTTTGGTCAGACTGGATTACAATAAGTAGTACTTCATTAAGGTCAGGGGACCTTCATGTGTTCTCATGGCTACAATGATAAACACCCAGTAAAGGATCGGGAAGGCTCATGATCATTATTATATGAAAACCACTGTAGATTGTAGATGAACATCAGTGCTGAATCTGGCATTTTGTTGACCTGCCCATCCACCATGGTGTTCTCCCTCTGTGGACTTAATTGCTCTATAATAACGTTACCTGACTTCCTCTGTTCGTGTCATAATTAGTGTGGCCACTACAGGGCTTTGTCGCTTGAATGTAATATTGTTTGCTGAAATTACAGATCCTGACATTTTTCTTGTGTGTACAGTTTATTGTAGCATTTATGAAATTATTCTAATGGCATATATTTTGGTTTGTAGAAAAATTAGACAGTCATGGTGAAAATAGATGCCTTCAGCTATTACATACTATGGCTTGCACTGCTGCCTACCACAGTGGGGTTTTTTAAATGCTATCAGTGGGTGTCAGGGTCGCCCACCCATACTACTAAAACTGCTACTAGTATCAGTAAACTAATAGTTTGTGTTGATCAGCAAATCACCCACCATTCACATCCTCTACTCTGCCACCCTCTGTCGACTCTGCTAAGCTAGCAGTTCATATGGCTCCCAACTTGGCTGTCTGTAAAGGTGGAGACAGTGAGCTGGAACCAATGACCACAGTTGTGAGGGCAGTGGGAGTGTCAGTGGTGAGGGCTTATGAAAGCAGCATGTTCAGGCTAAACCAAGGTGCTAAGTTCTTTTAGTGAAGCAGCTGGGAATATGACACATCCCAAATACTTACGCACTCTAAGCAGCTGCTTTTTGGTGACATATCAGCAGTACAGGTATAAACACTGGCTTTAAATTACTGTTGACATTGCTGAAAAGTGATTGAAAAACTAAACGTATACAGACTAAACATATAATGATTTTTAATTTTATTAGATTAAGATAAATGAAACCACTGTAAACATGTGTGCAAGGTCCTTGCCGGTCAACTGTAAAATGAAATACAAAAGAAAACAAGCAGCATAACCGTGTGTTGTTGTGGTTTGACAGAAGACATGTTTACTGTAATGTGTTTTTCTACATCATATTCTAGGCACTTCTTTTCCTGCGGCATAACATGTTATAGAAAATGGTACTCTAATAGTCTGTTCAAAGATTCAGTAGGCTTTGCAGCATAGCTTTGTTGTGAAACAGCATTTTACCATCCCTCATCAAGGTCAACCCTCCCTCCCTGCACTCCCGCTGTAGAGATTGCGGTTTCTCTGAAAAGCTCCATTTGTATAGATCTGAGTGCAGTTTGATCGGATCCTGCTGGCTCTAATGAGTCGGCAGCACCTTGGTAAGCTGCCCCTTGATCCCTTCAGAGATGCATTTACACCAAACACCAAATAAGGTCCCAAAGTAGCACAATGGTGCCATAGTGCTGTTTGACTGCAGTGTCAGGGCCTCCCAGGGTCATCTGTGGGCTTCCAGTTTCACTTTCATTCATGCTGGTGCAGGCATGTGCTTTTTTATTGAATAAATGCAGCAAAATATTGAACATTTTTGTTCATGTCTGCAGTGTCCATAGTGCCACCACACAAAAGCTATGGGAAAACAAAGGGTACACTTTATCAATGTGGTGTGAAGTGTCTGCATGAACAGATAGATAGATAACACAACACAGGGTGTGAGCCTGGGTCTGCCTTTATTTATTTTTATTGCTATCTGTGTCTTTAGGGCACTGGTACAGGCCAGGATAGAGACATAAAATGATTTCCTTAGTCTGTCTGAAGATAGATTGGATTGTGTTCTCTGACCTGCCCACATAACCTTTATGGCTTCTCTAAATCAGGAATTGAATGATTAGGTAAAGGACGTACATTTAGTCCTCTGGTATTCCAGTCAGCCAGCCTGTTAACGGTGTAACTGAACCTGATGATAGAGCCGCCTCACTACCGGAGGCTCAGGTACAAGAAAGTCTTTGGCTGAATAAAGTCACCTAGGCTGCATGACATTTAAAATCAAAGCAAACTTGTTTGATAGATGTTAGAGTGATTGCCTGGACAAGTACGTCATTTTAGTCCATTTTAATGCATATTCAAGAAAGGCCCAATTTTTATTTCTTTTTAAAATTGTAGATTTAATTTTTGACACTCATTTCTGATTAAATTCACAATCTATACTGTTCAGTGTCCAGTTTCAAGCTGGGTTCAATTTGTAAATTGTGACAAATCCTTCTCATCCTGATGATGCCTGACTAGCATACAATCCCTGAATGGTACAGATGACTGCTATAAGACTGAGTGTCTGCTGTTGCCAATACAATATTTGTGTCATTGTGTGACCATTTATGAATGACTTTTATATTTACAACTGCTGACTTACTGTTCATTACCCATGACTAATTACTTATTTAACTGCTTAATTAACATTTCATTACCATTTTTAATGACTTAGTTACATATATAATTGCTGATTAAATGTTTATTACTCTTTATTACTGATTTACTGAATCCAGAGCAAAAGACTTTATTTGAAAACAAGACTGTCTTTGTTAATGACTTGAGTATTAAAAACTCACCAGCTGGAGAGATGCCCTTACCCCTGTAACTCATTATTCTTTTTCATTTCATAAATGACTTCTTATTATCAGCCTCAAACTAATCTTTTAATCTTAACTTATTAGAAAGTGGTGCCAACATAACTGAACGTGTAAGGACAGAGGGAGGGAAGGTGGTGAAACTGAGAACAAATGCTCTCTTCTGGCATCAAGGCAGGAACATGAAAAGACTGAATGAGCATTTCACAGTGTGCACCTGACTTGTCTTGCTTCAGTGCGCTTTGTGATGAAGCTCAACTTCTAAATGCTCTCGCAGGGTTCATGTGTCTATGAATGTCTTATGCTGTGACACTGTCTCGGTTTTTATCGCAGCTCATGTGCTGTGTTTATTTCATGGTTTTTTATCAATGAAGGTGCTATCTCAGAGCCTGTGTTTTCTATCATTACTGGTGCACAGTTTATGGTCAATATGCCCTGGGTGGGTGGATTCTTCAAGCAGAAACTACACATTCCACAATCTATACCCAATCTGTTCTTCGTTTGGCCTCACTGAGTTTCAAGATTTTTTTTCTGTGAATGTGGCATTTTAGCTTCTTTTTTCGTGATAGTTCACTGTGTGGAGAGACGGGGAACATTATGAGAGAGAAGAGTAAAAGGAGAAGGGAGGGCGTGCAATCAGGCCCTGGGCACGGCACTAACCAAGGATGTCATGTTTACATCCCCTCAGGCATCAGGATGCCTTCAGAGTTAAAAAAAAAAAAAACATAACCTTGACCCTCTGTGGAAATCTGACTGCAGATCATTTCAAATGTCAGAAAATGTCCTCGAGAGCTGACATCACACTGTCACATTTAACCCTCAAAGAAGCACTACATGAAAAATTGTTAGTAGTTTTTAAAAGCTCATTGGCCTTACATTTCAAACATCAATTCATTTTTCCTCTTTGGATATCAGTCAGCTGGTGGATCGGCCCAACACTTGGGTGCATATCTCAACAGTGATTGGATATATTGCCACGAGAGTTTGTACAGACATTCATGGTCCCCCAAAATTGAAGTGTATTGACCGGTGATCTCACAATGTTTTATGTAGTACCACCAGAACATCAAAGTTGCTGTATCAGCTGACTGAAGTGCCCCTGGGAGTAATATAAGGTGTTATTTCTCAAAACACACATTTAATTCTTCCTAAACTGTGCAACCTGAAATTGACTCTGAGGTTCCCTTGAGAGCACAACACTAGAGGTGTTGCTTTTCATAATAGCTCTCAGAGAACCACTGAGTGCTGCCTGGTGTACATGTGCAATGATTGTATTGTCTTTCACCCAGCTGCACCCACATATGAGTCCATCATTACACAAGGTCAAGCATTGTTCAAAACCACCCCATTTTTCTCGTCAAAGTCCGAATGTTTCCACAGATACTGAATCAAAACTGACCGATGGGTATGTGTCTAAATTGGTGTGTGCATCCACTAATGCTAATGTAAATACTGTACATCAGGGGGAGATCTAGGGCTCAAGAAGTGATTGGATTTCTTATCAGGTGAGATGCACTATGCCTGAAGGACCTTATTTTATAAAAGCACACTTACCTCTTGGCCTTTGTACATGAATGAGCCCTCTCTTCTTCCTCTCTTGAAGCACAACCTTCACTCTCATCCTCATCTGCGTCTCTCTGACTGCTCTCCCTGATTGAGAACGACTAATACATTGTTATGAAGTGCTTGTAAACAGGACTTCACATTTTATTAGTCTGGGGGAAACCTTGCATCTTCCATTTTCACGCTTCTCCATTGCTTTTTTTTTTTTTTTTTTTTAAATATCACTCGGGCTTCGGAATAGTTGACATTTTTGGAGATGTAAGGTTTTCATGTGAGAGCAGTGATTTGTAATTTGCTGGCTTGTCAGCTACTAAGCTTCAGCCTCAGGCAAGCTCTAAGTATAACAAAGGAAGGAACGAGCTCTGCTCATTGGCTTTGTATTAAATCCTTGAAGTGCTTCAGGATGCTACCAACAAAGACTTGAATTCACATATACACAGTGCGAGCACTTAAAAATGTTCCTCTTGTTTTACTCTTTTGATTAAATCATTACCACACTCCACTTACAAACATGGGCATTTTAGGGCTCTGCCTCTCAGTGTGTGTGTGTGTGTGTGTGTGTGCGTGTGGGTATGTGTGTGTGTGTGTGTGTACAAGAGTTGTGGTATTAGTGATTATATTGAGCCTAACAACGCCCCTCAATAATAAATCAAATCTTTTTTTATCACACAATCAAAACAGTCCTCACTTGCATCATGAAGCAAAACAGCTGAGTAATTCAGTGATTAATTATGTCTGTGGCAACTAAACAAAAGTCACCTTCAAAAAGTTGCATGACAACTAGCTACAATAAGTCTGACAATATAAAAGTTTTTATGTCAGCTGTACAGTTGCTGGAGCTCACATTAGCTTTACAGATGAAACTGCATCAGGATCTTAGGAGTGATACAATAGATTTAAAACATTAATATAATCTGCTCTAAAGCTTACTGGGAGAATATGATAATCATTCACCATAAACGATCAAATAAGGCTAGATTGCTTATTAAATGACTCCCCACTCGTTGGTCATTTTTGAACAACGTAAACACTTGCAGTTTCTCTCTTCATGCATCATAATTATAATGAGTGGCTGTTCTCACATTAGGAAACCATCTTTGACTTAGTGTAACGAGTGTTGACACCAGCATCCTGAGAGCATATTATCCATAAAACAGTTAAGAGTTTCATTTTGTATTTTGGCTAACTCACGGGATTAAAGTTAATTAGCTACAGCTGAGTAAATTCACTGGCTACACGGCTGTCACTATAGCTGCTCAAGTGATGGACGAATGCAGCTTGCTAACTGTTTAAACATTGTTATTGACGTAAGAAATTGCGGCTCTTGAGATATAATGAAATTAAATCCTTCATCCCCACTAACAGGCATAAGACAGATAGTTTTCAAACATGTGGGCTGCTAATAATCCATATATAATTCATTTCAAATATATTTATTACTTACTAGTTCTCTATTTTATGAGTGGCTGCCTTAATTTTTTTCTTTTGTTCACACCTCTGTGTAGCTAGTCCATTTCTGTTTTGGGCCAACAGTGTCCATTCAGTAACTAATTTTCATCTGCATGTTGTTACAGTTAGTATTTGAAACTATAGAGCAGCAAAGATGCAGCTTCATTTCAGGAGGTGAGGACTAAGTGTCCACTATAGCCTTCTACATGTTGTCAGAGATTGTATCTTGTGGAGGGTGGTGTCTGGTCGGTGCAGATTCAATAATGTTTGGCACTGATGGCTCCATCTTCACTGTGTAGGCTCAGAGGACAGCAGCATCAGTCAAACAGCACACTGCTCGCCCGCTCCCACAAAAGTACAAAATGGTTCCTGAGGATAAAAGCAATTAGAGGTTACTTTTTTCCTCTCCGCCTGGCTGTCTCTCATTTGCTCTGTTCATAGTGAAACCCTTTGTTTCACAAATCTTCTCCTGATTTCTCACTTCCTGGAAGATGAATTGTGTTATTAATTGGAATTGAAATGCTGAAGATTCTAATGAGCCTCTGATCATTTTTCATGAGCAGAACCACTTTTTACATTTAACCCAAGTGGTCATTTCCAATTAATCCCAGGGCTCACTGTAATTGGCCCCCACGCCCAGACTGTCAAAAGAAGAATATTCATTATTTATTTGCTTTTTTCCACACTGTCCAATTGCAGTGTCTCTGATGCCTGTTTCCTACCAATAAACAGGCTTTCTTTATTACAAGTGAGGTGAAAAAGCATTAGTTATCATGAGTTATGTCAACTTTTCACCCCACCCCTCATGCCCCTCATGGTTCTGTCATCAACCACCAGATCTTTAGGGCTTATGTTAAGGAATAGCCATCAAAGATCATCTGTTTTTCCAAACTGCTATTTTTTTTCTCTGTAAATCAAACTAAACTTGAGGTGAAATCAAGCCTAGTATGATGAGCACCCATCTATTAATTGTGCAACCTGATCAAGTGATCTACTCTGCTTTTGGCATTAAGATGGATTCCCTTTGATATGCATGCATCTGCAAACACACACTCACTTAAAAACAAACACATCAACAAGCAATTAGACCCCATATGTGAGAAACTTTCTGTTAGAGACTACACACTACACAAGACTACACACATGCAAGGAAATACAATTCAGTCTGTGTATCTGTGGTGAAAATCTGGTACAGCCCTGCAGAAGCACTCAGCAGGCATTTTCCTGCTGGCTTGTTCAACCCAGTATCTGACCACAGACTCCTGCTGGCTAACATAATGCAATCCGTCTGTCTCCTCCTCGCTGCGCTCTTAAGACTCTTTTGTCCCCTTAAATTTGATAAGAAGATTTTAAAACAACCAGCATCCATTTCTATTTGCATCACTGCACACACTCAATACATTGTACATGCATACACATACAGTTCAGGCCAGAAGTATTTGGACAGTTACCTATTTTTTGTTCCTCAGGCTCTTAGCTTCAGCACATTCAATTTCAAATACAATAATGGAGACTACATTGAAATGCCAAGTCTCGGCTTTACTTAGTAGGTTTACATCAATATACTGTAAGAAACACTGTGAATGCCTCTTAAAAGAAATTACAGTCCAGTGGTTGGTATAGCAACAGGTTTACAAGGTCGGTGTTTAAAATAAATTCTGTTCTTAGTCATCCACGTAGTCTGTGGTATTAAAGGAGGCTTTTTAAAAACTCTGATCATCAGTAGATGTTTTGGTGTTTGCTGTAAACACACACTGACGGTAGACCTGCTGGACTAGTCCTCAGAAGCCAAAAGTGTAGTTTGATTATAAAAAACTGTATTAAACTGACATTCACACATCAGTAGTTTTTGTTTCCCGAGTGTGAACTGGAAGGTGGCTGGCTCCTCCAAAGCCCTTGACAGTGAACAGTCCTGCCTCTATGAGCCATGTGGCTCTGTGCCTCACTCATATCCCTTGTGTCTGGATGTGTGACTACGGCAGCCGAGCCTGAATTGAATCAAATGGAAATGAATTGGGAAAAGCAAGTTTAAAATCCTTATTAGCAGTTAGAGTCAATAATGATTTACATTTGAGATTTGAAATTCAATTTTCAGGCACTGCACTCCTTCTGCCTTAATGTTGTTTGCATAATTGTTTCTCATGATTTATATCTGATGATTATGAATACTGATTTTATAATTATAAGATCTGTATTTCATGATTATGAGATATATTTTACTGTATATGTGAAATTGTTGACCTGCTGGTGACACCAGAGGAAAAAGTCAGGGGATCACTGAGACTGTTGTCCTGTAAAGGTCGTCAGGGCTAATAGCTTATTACAATCTGTAACTACGTTTTACTTCAAGAAACCGTTAAAATTATGACAGGAGCCTAAGCAGGAAGTCAGGTGATGTAGTGTAAAGAGTGACAAAGTTTGTGTGAGGAGGAGGGATAGGTCAACCACAGCCACATTTTCAGCCCTGCTGAAAATGTGGCTGAAAACCTAGTATGACATACAGTAGTTTTCGCATATTTGTGAGATATGAAGTCATAATTACAAGAAAACGTATTTCTCTTGATCTTGTTTTGTTTTCTTCAGTCATCACATTTTGCTTGTTAGCCAGTTTTTCATTCCTCACCTCAGCAGCATCCTGACTGAATAATGGAACATTTCAGGCAAAAAGGAACAGCCCTTTCTCTGGGTTATGAATTTAGATAACTAATTAACTTTATGATTTCTCCAGCGGAGGCTGGCA
Organism: Trachinotus anak; assembly: GCF_046630095.1. NCBI lineage: Eukaryota > Metazoa > Chordata > Actinopteri > Carangiformes > Carangidae > Trachinotus > Trachinotus anak. The sequence continues at coordinate 4,748,897 of NW_027273871.1, forward strand.
GGCCAGACAGAGACCCTCGAATTCTGGTACAGTCAAGTGTCTCAAACTGTGACCTGAGCAGGAGTTCACTGCAAACCAGGGGTTTCAGTGGAGACCCGGCCAGGAATTTCATCATTATAGAGGCAAGGCCATTTGGTCTTTGGTGTCACAAACATTTTTACAGCACAAAGGCCACATGCTAGGGCACAAAGGCCCGTCATGGCTGCCATTAAATTCCTACCTTGGTGGAGACAGATGTTTTGTTAACTTCACAGTGTTTGAAGATCAGCTTCTGAGTTAGCTGAAACGACCTTGTATTATCAACCTTACATGTGTAGTCATATCATTCCTTAGGAATCTAGGAGATAACACTTGTATGGTCTTTTAACTATAAATACATTTTCTACTTTTTAATGTACTGTATTTTTCCTGCCTTCCAGTCAGACTCAAAGCTTTTGACAGGCGTGTAATCCATCACAATGAACAGAACATTTTTACCTAAGCTCCATTTTTGTTGTTGTGTTGTGGAGGTGGTTAATGAAAACCAACTGCTGCCTGGGAAGTAGGAAAACACTTCACTGATGTGGTCCCTCAAAGCTCAGAGTCTTGCAGGGAACAATTTGGGACAGCCCTGTTAACCTTTTATTGAACCAAGGACATACATGACATTTGTAGCAGACTAAAATTGTTGAAAATTCAGCGAATTATGATGATTTTAATTGTAAATCTCCTGCCTTCACAGACATACATGCATTAGGAGGTGTGGCTTCCCCAAACCAATATGGCAACATCGACCCAGTAACAGCAGCAGCCACTTCTTATTTATTATATATGATTTACACTGTAATGAGACGTAGGTTGAAGGATGTATGATGGGGCTTTTTGCTACAGTTTCAATGTTACCTAGGCTATACGCCATAACGGAACAACAACATCCAGAACAACAAGATGTAAGCTGATCTGTATTGAAGCAGTTGATCAGTCAGGTTTGAGCAATTTGTTGGAGGTCAAAACCAGAGTTATGCTCTGATCTGGTTCCAGCTCATAAAAAACCTGCTGTAAAATGGCAGGCTGGAAAAATATAATATGACATAACAGTCATGTATGATGAAATGATATGACCAGTCACCACCACATCCTGTGTGTGTACACTGACAGGCCAAGCGCAACTTACCATCACTCCTCGGAGCTTTGAAAGGATCCCATCAAATGGGATGTCTCTGTCTCTCAAGGCCGCTGTTATAAAATGTGAAATTGCCCCTTCAGAAAGGCTCTCATGCTGAAAAAGCAATAGCCCCCCTCAGGTGTGATCCTCAGGCAAAATTAAAGTGCAAAGTGTCCTTTGGACTGATTATTTGATTGGCCCTTGCCCATCTAAATTTGGCTTCAGATAATTGGACAAATCTTTGGAAATGCTGGCTCACCAGGGGCTTTGAAGCAAGTGGAATGGACTGACGCACTTTCAGCACAGAAGTGAATGTGTCAGGGAAAGAAAGTCTGCCATGGCTATATTGAAAATATCAACCATAAGGAGTAGTAGTCATAATCATCCAGTAGGTAATTCACTCCATTCAAAGCCACTCTGTATAAAGGTTAGCTAATGCTAAATGGAAACAATCTTATGATTATCCTCCACTTGGCAAAGACTCAGTATTGAACCTTCACTATTGTGGCTCCGCTGAGCTGCCGCTGCCATAATCAGGCAAAATAAGCTTATCCTGTTGATCAACACAACATTTCTTAGGCTTATTGGAGGATTATTTCAAGATTAAAATTCCATTTCTTGGTTCAATAATTGAGGTAAAACCTTCCCTCAAACAGAACTGATATTCTTATGATACTCAAAATAAATGTTTAATTTTCTCTGCGACCCTCGAGCCTTCACCAAAGGCTCCATCTGCGTCAATGGCATTTGACTGAACAATGAAATGAGCCCAGTGAATAGCAAGGCTAAACATCTTGATTTCTCCTCCAACCCCCCTCCCACCTCTTTCAAACATTCCATGCCACACAGATCTGAAAACAGCAGGCTGTGTGTCTTTCTCAAGGCCACTGTTATAAAATGTGAAACAGTCCCTTTTTGCCTGATGTCCTTTCCTTTAAAAAAATATATTGTGTGACGTTCATGTTGAATTAAAGCCCAGAAGTACCCTTGCCTACTGATCGCATGATTGGCCCTTGACCTGCTTTCTTCGCAGACGATGATTGGACTTTGCCTTTTCAATGCTGGTGCAATCTGAAAGGGGAATTTGGTTCCTCTGCCCAGTTTGCATGCTCATGCTTTGTAGCTTGGCAATTCCCTGCAGAGAAGCTGTTCCCCATGCCACCTCATCATGCACACCACTCTTGCCTCAATATCCGCCACCACCGCTGAGAAGAGGAGAAAAATGAAAGCATTTTCACTCTAGATCAATATTCAAATCCAGATCCCAGCATCAACGCTTACAGAGAGATGCTAAATTGATGGAGTAATCAGGTTGGATTATTTACTGTGAGTTGTGGGAATATAACGCCAAGAAAGCCTGAGTGACTACAGCAACTACTGCAAGTACTCTCTAAGTTCACAGCAGCAAAACTTAAGGTCACAGTGTAAGTCCAACATGAAGATGGAAATGTGAGGGATGGTCAAGTAGACCTTTCACCATAGGGAGCAGCCACGCTGATTCACTGTATGGCTGTATACATTATTGCATTATATACTCTCTGTAGTTATGAATATACTGAAGGATTACATAAACAATAATAAAATGACAAGACACAACTGGGATAAGATTTTAGACCCAGATTTTTATTAAATTTACATCTATAAAATCTCTACTGTATATTACCTCTTTTTCCTGTGCGTTGCTGATATAAGCAACAACATTTTTGCCGTCGTATGTTCTCTCTTTATTGTCTCCTTATGTGCTTACCCCTCTTCCACCCACCATGGAGACATGCGTAAACAAAACCCAGTGAATACAGTCTGCGTGGCTGCCTCTGGGTTTTATATGAATCAGTGAAAAAAAATGCCATTCTTCAAATGAATGCGCTTCAACAATGAAAAACAGTTATTATATCAGTTATTATTAAAATTTATTCTGAATCATCATTATGCTGATTATCACAGACCCATTGCATGTCTTTAAAAAGCCGCCTCCACAATCAAAACCAGACTGAATGGAAGGAGTGATCAAAAAATAACAGACTGATCTCGCAACCTGGCATATGGACTCAGATTCAAGTGGGTTTTGACATTATATCCAATCCCTCAATATTTCTTCAAAGCAGCACAGAGAAGAGCTTGATCTTTGTTTTCAAATTAACATAATGGCACAGCATCATGAAGGTCCAGAATTTCTGTCGGTATGCATAAATAGCAACAGGTCAAATTTTAACTCTTTCATTGATGCCTGTAGATGCTCCTCTGGTGTTATTCTCACTGGTATGATAAGACAAGACAGTACTGTAGGATGCATACACAATGCAACCTTTATCAGCCTCTCCAGCCACTGTAAATTATCTAATGCCAATGCAACATACCTTAAAGTCCAACTGAAATCATTCAATGTCTCTTTATGTGATTTATACAAATCTGCTGTTTAAATCACACTTTCAGTACCTTTGTAGGCAGATAAAGTCTTTGCATAAAGCCATTCAAAAGCTTCACTTTACACTGTATTGCCTGACAATAACACACAAAATAGAGCCACAGAAGACACAGGAACAAACAACCCACAATACATGATTTTTCTAACTAATGACTCCTTATAAGCATGAACACGTTTCATGTTACATTTCTCGGCTTGCTGAACTACAAAACAAGCAAACATCCATGCACTGCTAACATCAGTTTGCAGGCTTGCTTGCCAATTAGCTAAGTAGCTATAGCACACTGAACAGCTTAAAGATCTACCTGGACGTTGGTCCATTTAAATTTAAATGCTGTTGTCCTTCCTCTTGAATAACGCTGCTCCCAAAATACTGTCTTTCCCTGGCTTGTAAGCAACAGATAGCAACACGAGTGCTAACAGATCATTTCACAGCTCAGACATTTTGACGGGGTCATTGCTGGAAAGCCATGGGTGTAATTAATAACACTGATAATGGCTGCACTTCATTTAGGTTCAGTAATTACAAGGTCTTGTTATAGTGCATGCTGAGTCTGGCTGTGACTGAAATCAAGCCCTCATCTTGTGACCTGCTTATTACTACCTATATAATAGACACAATAATCCATAGGTTACTCTACGGTGAGCAGTAAATTGAGACTTATAAATCATTGACCTTGTCACAATAAGTCAGCTTTCACCTCCATAAAGTGTGACATGCAGCTTTTTTTTCTTCCATTGTGGGAAATTCTTGAGATAATGCACAAAATTCAGTCAGAATTCAAGTAAATAGAGTGCACTATGTAGTTACTATGGACTGATTTTGGACTCTCCCATGGCTTATTGGGGCACTTAGATGGAATGAAGCCATAATTAATGTTATTGATTACACTTGTGCTTTACCTGCTATGAGGAGTAGAAATGCCTGCTGGAAAAAAGTCTGCTGACAGGTGAGAGACTCACATGAGGCCAACAGAGCATTTCTGATGCATCTCCAAAGATATTTTTTCTTCTATTCTGTATAAATCACTGACACAGCAACAAGAGAAGATAAGCTGTGATTTTATTTTCTGACAATTTCTGAACACAGTGTTAGGATTCATTTGTCGTCATCCGTCACATTACTCTTCATGTATCGGGTAGCGGTTCTGGAAAGAAACACAAGGTCGCACAAGGATAACACAGTCCTCTAAACAGAATATGTTTTGTCACCCCCTCCCTAAATTTCCCTCTAATCTTGAAAAGAGGCATCTACACGCTGGCTCAGTGTACCATGAGATGTTTTGGTATTCAACCAGAGATAAGAGCAAGATCACTCAAGTCATGTCTGACAGCAGGTTATCGATCTAGAGGCAATTTTATTCCTGCATCAGGAGAAACGAATGCCCCCCCCTTAATTCTCTGTGTGGCCAAATCCTATCGCTCCTGCAGATCTTTAATCTGCTGGACGGTTGGCGGATTGGCTGGGGGGCTGAAAATGGTAGAGATGTGAATGCAGTATTTGTCATTTGTCATTACGACGGTGATACACTGTATATCTCCATTCATTCATAAATCTCAGCTCTATGAGGTGTGACTCTGTGAATTCCACTGCTGCTGAGTCAAAGACCATGCATCTACTGTTCACACACACACACGACCTTACATTTAATACATTTGGTATCTTGTTTTCTGATGTCTGATTTTTATATGAGACCTTTAACGTCTTGATTATTTTTTACACTATATTCTCTGAAAGTTTTTTTTTCATGTCTAACATCCAAAGAAACTTCATAACTTCTAATATTACTCTGCTCAGCAGTGACTTAAAGAGGTGTATATCTGTCTATACATCTGAAGGTCTGAATGTCAAGTCAAAATGTTACTGCTCAAACCTGAGACCTCATTATCAGTCTCCCCTTGTCCTTTTGTGAGGGCAAGAATAGCTGACGTCCAGAGGCCCTGTCACCGGTTGGTGAAAGAAGGCACGTCTGACGCTCGCAGCTGCCGAAGACAGCTTAACTAATTACATCAGCAGTATTGTTGTTGTGTTGTAAATGCCTACTAGCTGCTAGCTGTTAAAACACAGCGATGCAGTAACCAGCCTGCAGGTGATCTTCACACTGACTCAATGACAACAAATTACAGCCTCTATTTTGAGTGAATAAGATGATTTATTTTCAGTTTTTAGATGATTTCTTAAACTATACACTAAGCCACAAGATACAGCTTTACACAGGTAATGTTTTTTCCATGTAAAACCACTCTTTATTAAACTTTTTATTTATTATTTTTTCCTGCTTTTAGGTATAACAAATACTTGCCAGTATTTTAAATACAGGAGCTGATTAGATTAGGAAGATATTGTAGCTGTGATCTTTTTTCATGTTTTTGCATGTTCACCCTCTCATTTTCACATATTCATATGGCACTTTGTGTATACTATATATGTTATTGATGTTGCCTGCTAATTAGTTTATAAAGCCCCTACCACCCTTGAAGAATCACTCTATAATATGGAACCATAATCTGCATAAAACCATTTCCCTTGTTGGAAAACTGTCTTTCTGCTTTTGTTATTACAAATCTTATTCTGCTTGATCTGTGTAGTTGGGAGCAGCTCTGTGGCTCTGTAGTGATTGTGAGCTAGTGGGTTGACTAGATGGGATGAACTGTAAGCTTGGAAACAAAGAGGCTAACAAGGAGGGAGGTACAAAAGCTGAGGGTAAGAATTGCACAAAGCATAGGTGTTAATTTAGTTTGGTCAATGATTATAAAAAGATCCTGGTGTGAACCGGATTCCACAGGAAAAGAATAGCAGCTCAGTTTGTTCGTTGTGAGTGAGTGGGAGGAAATGAAATGTGAGCCATGCATGAGAGATGTAATGTATGCTGAATGTACAGTGTGTATCAGTGGAGTGGAAATGAGGGCACAGCCGAGGACTGTCTGCATACCAGGGGAATATTTGAAACATGATGACAGACCAATAAAAGCTGATGTGAAGCGAGAATTGTTAGACGCAAAGCACTGAGCCTGAGAGGACCCACTGTGAACGAGAGACTTTCTCCATGAAACTCCACAGACAGGTAGGAGGAAACCTATGCAGCGCTTTGCTGGAAACCCCAAGATGTGTGAGAGTGTGTAAGAGTAGGTGGTGGTTGACAGAGAATGTAGAGTAACACTGAGTCCTCCTCAAAATGTGTACAGTACAGTCTCAGTGGAAAGTGTAAACACCTGACTAATGGAGCATGTTTCTCCAGGATGAATCAACAGGTGTTTTTCTGAGACTTTCATATGGCTGCTTCTTATAGCAACAAACAGTGGCAAGAAAAAGTAATTACCTTCATTTATGTATAAATTTGAAAAATATGGTCAGCTCATCATCTAAGTTACAATGATGAACAAACAGTCTATTTTTGTAACACACAAGTCATTGTACTGTTCATTGTACCAAAAGTTCCTGATCAGACATAACAAGGTTTGTAAATGTGTTGTGTGGAGTCTAATCCTCAGCGTGATGTTACACCATCTCAAAAAGTTTATGTTCTAGTCCATGTTCTGTTTTTCTTTTCACCGTGGATAAAAGACAGACAAAGATCTGCACACTGCACTGATAGCTCCCAGCAAATGTAATTTAACAGAGCAACATTTCCATCTAACAGAGACCTTTGTCAGGCTTTGTCACTTAGACATCACACAGGGGAACAAGCACAGTTTTGGCCTCTTGGCTGTGATATCAAGACCACCTTGAAGGAAATTCTTCAGATTTGGCACAAACATTCACTTTGACTCAAAAATGATGGTAGGAAAAGTTCAAAGTTCCAGGTCACGATGACCTCACGCTCTTATGAATGCAATACGCCAGGAACGCCCAGAGGGAATTTCATTATATCTGACACAAACATTCACTCAACTGATTAGAATTTGGTGGTCAAAGGTCACTGTGACCCCACAAAGCACGGTTTTGACCATAACTCACAAATTCATTCAGGAATTATGACATAATTTAACATAAATGTCTAATAGGATCAAATAATGAAGTGATGACCTTTTATATTCAGAAGGTCAAAGGTCAACTTCGTTGTTAATGTTCTGCAAAAACACCTGTGGCTACGCTGTAACTCAGGAAAGGGAGACTGTGACCATATTTCCTGCAGCGTGACTGGTTGTATGCAGGCATACAACCACAAGGTGGTAATTTTAGTTCTGTTGCCAAACTGGTAGCAGATAAACTTTTTAGAAGGCATTAACAACGTATCAAACTAAACACCTGACACACAATTTTAAGTAAAGCTTTGCAATGACTCCAGGCTGTTCTACTTTGTTCTCTATTCTCTTTAGGTGAATAATAATTTCAAAAGCTTCTGATATTGTAAAGGAAATGTGACTGTCTGCTTAGAGCATAAAACACACCAGTGTTACAGAATGTCTCGAGTGCTGACTCTGAACATTTCATATTTAAACTGTATATAGACTGAGCTGCTGTCTGTTCCATCCAAACCTCTCCTCAACAAAGTCTCCAAAGAAACATTTATGGAAATCACTGGGAATAGCCATGAAAATGACTGAGTGTAATTGTCACTCTGAAAGCTGCTGTCAGGGACAAAACCATTGCTTTGTTCATTTCCATGCATCTCTTGACCCCTGCTATCCTTAAATCATTCAGCCACACAATGACCACATGCAGCCATGGTACATTTTCTAATATGATTGTTTCCAGCCAAATGCATATCCCCCTTCCACAACCACCCATTTATTTCCCCTCTTGATATTAGATCAAGTCTAGCTCAATGTGGTAAGCTATTTGATGGGGATACAAAATTGTCTGCCTCATCCATTCCCCAGCTTCTCCAGTTCCTAGCAACCAACAAGATTAGACTGTCTGTTTCTCAGTGGTTGAGAAAGACCCAGAGTGCAGGCAGATACCATAATCATATTATACAGACTTAATGCATGCATGCAAGCACACCAGATAAACACATATGTGTCTGCACACACACCCCAACCACACACTCTCACACAAGTGATAAGCCAGTGATTCAAAAGATGTGGATATTCTGCAATCATCATTTATTATAGAATTCAAAAATGTCATAGAGGGTGAATCTGCAACAATGCACTTTATTCCAGATTTCATTTATAAAAAAGTTAAGCAATTGTGACTGGCTGACATCAGTTTTTATATCAGATATTCAAAATTAAAAAAATACTGTCAAGCGGATGATAAGTGAAGAATAGATATATTTTAAAAGATTCCATCAGTGATTCCATCCCTTTTGTGGTAGAAAAAAGACAGAAAAAAAGTCCTGTGTGCAGACACACCAGATTAATGCATATGTGCCTGCACGCACATCTAACCACACACACACACACACACACACTCACACACTCACACACACACTTATACAACTGATAAGCCAGTGGTTCCAATGAAAATGTGGATACAGATAAAAAATTCTGCAATAATAAAATTCTAAATTGTGATGGAGGATAAATCTTCAACAATTCACTTACCTCAATATTTTCTTCATAGAATTGAGTAAAGCAGTTGTGAATGGCAGACATCAATTTTTAGACCAGGTATTCAAAAAAAAAAAAAAATTACTGTCAAGTGGGCACACAAGGACACAATATTTTAAAAGAACACTCACTGAACCAGTGGGTCCCAGAAGTCTCTCTGTCCCTTTTGTGGTAAAAGAAAGAAAGAGGAAAAAAAAAATCCAGCCACATCCCACCATAACACACAAACTGATCCTTTTGTGACCTGGATACAAAGAAAAGTTCAGTATGTAATATTGTATGAACAATACCACCAGCATCTAAAGCATGATTAATGAGGTTATGGTTGTTTTGTTAGCTTAACCACATTTTAGTCGCACAACCACACATGTAATGTAGGACATGTGTTACAGAGCAAAATCAGGATCAGGCAGCAGTTATATTTCTCCCAAAAATCTTTTGGCAAAACTGATAATTAGTATAATAATGTTAATTTTTTTAGAGGCAGGGGTGCACTAATATAAAAAGAAATTATTATTTTTTTATAAAACATTCATGGTAAAAGAGGAGAGGCAATAGTTTGTAACTAAATGAAACACAACATGAGTCATGGTCTGCCTGATGCAGCTCAGCGGGTGGCAATAATAGACTGATCAATCAATCACATTGTACTTTTGCTTAAATTAATCAGAGCAGCACACCACAATGTGTATTGGGGGGGGGGGGGGGCTTCAGAGTTTTAAAAACTGGGAAAAGTGAAGACAAATATCTCAATAGGTGAACCAAGCTTTATAATAAACCATCTTGACTTGTGTTTTACCCATAAGACTCTGCATGGAGCCTTATCAAATTTCCCACCTTTGCTTTTGCATGACTGTGATGCATGGTCATTTACTCTGAAAGTTCAACCCCTCTTGTAAATGATTGTATAGCTGTATACATACCCACAGGACTATGCTTTCAGAACAGGGTGCAAGGGTGCTCAGTTTCACTTCTACTGGCAGCTAAAGGTTAAAATTAGTTAAAGGGTTAGTTTTTTCATCCAAACCAGAGTGTGGGCTTCAAAATAATCTAAGACGGTAGATTACTTACACATGTTGCTTCTCTCTAACATGCTGTTCTGTCTCCCTTCACTTTAACCTGGGATTGATGGTTGAGTAGTTGGATGTTGTAAATGACACCTTCAAGTCCTTGATGGCATGTTTCTGATGAACAGCTATAAAAATAAATGAACTTGAACCTGAAACCAATATCTAGTCAAGTCAACCCTGGTCAGCGCTCACAGATACTAAATGAAGAATCCTTTTGTGCAATGGGGCAGGCAGGAAAACATCCGGGCTCAGCAACATTAGACGAGACTCCAAGCTGAGCCCGGCACTGCTGTAGCTGCAGGGACAAAACCACGTAATGGACAATAACATGGACGGTGATAGTGAGATAAGACAACAAGCTGGAGTAAAAGAAACACGATGATAGATGGGATTACTGTCAAATAGGCTGACCCACTGCTAGGTAAAAAATCACCGTGTTTGACAGGTGCCTGACAGAGGAAGGACAGACAGCTGCACACATACACACACACACACACACACACACACAGACAGGCTTGCTAAACAAAGCCTACACACTTGCAGCAGATATATTCAGCAACATACAGTAGACATAAATGTGATGTTTATGTGAGATATTGTTAAACTTAAGTCTGCTCTCTATTGCCATATGATTCAACCTACAGGCACATCATGAAAACTTTAATATCTGTTGTTTAAATCATATATGAGCACCTCCTTCAAGTCTTTTTTTGTTTTCAAATACAGCTAGTGGACAAAATATAAGAAAGCAGAGGAAATAAAAAAACAAGAAACTCAATTTAGGATTCTTAATAGCATCATATAATATTTGTCTTGCAATTGCTTGATGTTTTCCCTTTGTTCTACAACTGCTGTATCTGTTGGAGCCCTTGGCTGTGGTGACACACTGCAGACCCAGGCAGGTGCTTCACAGTCGATGCTCTCTGCACTGATCAGACACAAAGATTAAGCACTGCATCAATCAAGCAGCGCTCCATCACGCAGACCCAGCTTGTCTTCACTGCAGTACATCTCAGTGTAGGAACACTGGAAGTCTGGAGCATGCATATTTATATAGCATACATCTTCCTAATGGAACACAACAAGCATTGCTCTGTCATCTGCAGCTCCTCGTGTGGCGTTGTCTGACTCGACATTTTAGATGAATAGATCATTGCCTATTTTGCAGGGATTGACACAGTGAAATTAATCATTTTGTCCTAGAGGTTTGGTGACGTAATGACTACTCACCAGTGGTGGAAAGCACATTTATTCAGGTGATGTACCTAAGTACAGTTTTGAGGTATTCGTACTTTATTTAATTATTTCCATCTTATGCTACTTTATACTTCAGTATAATTAAGATGGGAATATTGTACTTTATTGTACTCAATCTTTATTTGACAACTTTAGTTACTAGTTACTTTTAGGATGAACACAATGGTTAATATAACAAACTTTCAAAATACAACACAGATTAAACCAGTGGTTTCCAAACTTTTTGGTTTCTGACATCTTACATAAAGCAGTGTGTAGTGGTCACAAATCATTATCATCGTTATGGACTTGGTGAGGTTTTAAAAAAGCTTGTGGTTTAGGTTAAAATAAGAACTTGATTAAGGTAAAGGAAACATTGTGGTCAAAGGTAAAAAATAATTGACAGTCAGTAGCAAACAGGCAATGAATGGTGGTCTCCTGTCCAGTGTTTTGTTGAGCAGTTGTATCCTGTTAAAGTGAAACAACAGAGCTTGGTCCAACACAGCAGACGAACACTCAAACAGCAAAGGCGAACTACCATGCGAGGACATGGCCCAACCATTGGGAGCAATTTTGGTTTTAATGTCATGCTTCAATGTGGGGACAGGAGGATCTGGGGATCGGTAGACTACCTGCTGTACCTCCTGAGCCCCAGACCAGAAGTTTTTCTGTTCAACCTTATGGGTTTTTGTGTGTAATGAACACTAGAGGAATTCTTGACTTTAACTTTAGTTTTTTTTTTTTCATTTTATTTGATCAGGAGAGGAGAGGTCTGGGCTTCAGCCCTAAGCAATCATCATTTTTTTTCCCCTACTTCCAGCTAAATCTAGACGTCATTTTTTGAAATGGAAAGAAATGTGTCTCTGCCCTTTGGCCTATTCTTTCATGTTAAGTTGCTACTACTTTTCTCATCAAACATTTTGACATTTAATAGATGCTCATACAATAGCCCGCAGCCCACATTGAAATATATCACAGCCAAAATGAAAGTGGAGACGATGTCTGTAAATCATCCATCATCACTACCTGCTGCATTGCCCCATGAATCAGGAGCTAAATATCTTTCTGAAATCAGTTCAACAGTAGCCAGAGCTGTTTTACTGAGTGTTTTCATTCTGCCGTAAAATTTTGTACCTATTGGAAGGAATGGTGAACTTCTGAATGTTGCCCTTTGCCAAACGCTCGCTGGTTTCACTTGCATTTATATTTAATAGAGGATGGGGGCAGTGGAGGCTCAGCAGCTCATCACAATGTTGATATAATAGCAACTTCTACTAGCTGATGTATAAAAATCTTTACTGCTGTGTTATATGGACTTTTTAACATCGTGTGCTTTATCTTTTACCTACAGCATTTCCCTGACTGATGATTAACATCCACATAAGGCTATTACAAGTTGTAATGAATCTGAGGAGATATACAAACATACATTTCCTCTGACTTCAAAAGGTGGCAGTTCTATGTGCGTGCAGGGTGTCATTTCTTATCAAGGAACCTTTTCCTGCTCTTCATTCCGTTGTCAGTTCTTCGACCAAATTTTATGTCGCAGGGGAAAAAAGCAAAAGCATAAGCACTCGTCATCCTGTCTAATCCACTGGGCTGCAACAGTGAATGTACAGCAGGTTGGAAAAGATAACTTCTCTCAGGGGAGGCTGCCAGGCAAAACTCTTGATCACCGACTCTCTTCATCTTTGTTCTCCCTCAAATTTATGAATAAAAATGCAGTCAAAGTTTTCCCAATAGCTAAACAGAAACCGTCTTTTATCTGTTGCAGCTTAGGGCCCAACTTTTAACTTTTAACTCCAAAGGGGATGATGGATTTTCCTCCTGCCCACTTAAGTGGATTAACACAGTGTGTGACAACAATATCGTCGAGGTGTTATACAGGCCAGTGTCTTCAAAGTCACCTTTTGCTCCTGACAGCTTAATCCGGTGTAACAGTATGTGTTCACCACCAGGGGTTTAGTTTCACCATTAAACAGAAATATCAAATGAACAAATAAAGTGAAAACCAGGGTGAATGATTTGACGGCTAAAGCAGAAAAAAACGTCAACCTTTATACGTTTAGATGTTTTTAATGTTCTATGTCCTCCCAGAATCATTGTCATGTTTAATTACAGTAATTACCATGTATCTGGTGTATCTACTTTGGCTCCACTATTTGCTGTGTCCATTTCTACTCAAGTTACGATATCTATACATTTCCCATGATGCTTTTAGAGTACTGCCAGGACTTATTGGTGTTTGCAGTGATTTCACAGTTAAAACTATTTTTTTTAAAAGATAAAAAGAGAGATATGTATTAATTAATCAAAACAACCAATATGGTCACATAAAATTAATGATGATTAATTAATTAATTAATTAATTAATGATGATTAATGATGACACTTCAAGTGTACACTTCACTACAAATTAAAAAAAGAAATAACAAAGACCCTTTTTTACATGACAGAAATGTCCTAAAACCAAGGATATGAAATCAAATAAACAAAAATATATCTGCCTACCTCATTTGTCATGAATATCATACCAGCTCTTAACCTGCTGCACAAGGACAGGAGACTAGTATTATAGCGATATTAGCCTACTTGCAAATGCATCAGGGAGTTATGAAACAGTATCTCAATAGTTAGGTGTGTACTCTGATTTAAGAATGTACATGAATCTTTAATTGTGCATATACTCCTTGCTTGGCTGGCTTTATCTTTCACTGAGTAGACCACCAGGCAATTTCTTAATTTGACTTCTGTGTCAAGCTTTGCTTTAATGTATCAATGATCAGAGGATCAGTGGAAGCAGTGATTATGCTTTATGCTAATGAAAATGATCGATACCGCTCTCTGTCACTGTTGATGCACTCCACAGTTGTATTGATAGTCAAGGCAGAGAGAGTACTCAGTGAATTTGTCTCTCTACAGTATACTAAACATTTTATTGGCAAGGCACTACTGTAGTTAATGACGGAATAACTGCAGTTTCACCTCTGGCAAATCTATCAGTAATTCTCTGTTGGGCTCATATGAGCCATTAGTTAGCACAAATTCCTCCACTATCTTCTGTGTGCCCTCTGGTAGCGCACTGATCTCACTCATCTTTTCATAGCCTCACAGCAGTGCGCTCCTCCCACACAGAGATTTGGACGCTTGTTAAGTTCATTTGCAGGGCCGTTGGGCCAGACTATGGCTAGACATTCATTTCATAAATAAAGACAACGGTAATCTCTCTCTGTAAAAGCCTCAACCTGAACTGAGTAATTAAGTATCCTGGCAGCCAAGGTCACTGGGAGGACAGAGCTGCTTCACTGAAACCGGTCATTTCTGGAAACTTAAGACAACATTTTGGAAAAATCTCGAGAAGAACAATATTTCATAATGACAAGGCAATTAAATAAAGTTCTTTTTGCTTATCAGCTGTCAAATCAACGGCTTCATTAAAATGAAGGATTTAGACTCAACATGGACTGTTTTCAATTAAAGAGAGAGTATGTTGCGTTTATCTGATTTATTATAACAAGATTTTCAGGATATAGAGTTCCACTGCTAATAATTGATATTAGTATCTGCCTCCATCCAAATACATAATCAGCTGACCTTTATTCTAAAGTAGCTTGCAGCTAAAATCTATGTGAAGTATTGATGGGAGCAGGTCTGAGCTTCATCAAAACAACACAAAAGCAATTTTATGTAGAAAAGAAAGACAGAGATTGAACATGACCTAATGTCTTTACAGAGCAACATAGCTTTGTGATTTATGATATAAACAAAGGCTGCATTTTCACACATAATGAAACTATTGAGTACTGTTAAACTTGTCTCCTTCTCCTCTGAAGTATTGGCCATCCTTTGCCATTTATACCCAACAGCCTCAGCTGTACAGATATGAGCAATGGGACTGTCCAACTAATTTGCAATAGTTGAGCTTGTATTTCAGTGTCTTCTTGCCAAAGCTTGTAAAGGTATGCACGCAAAAAACAAAAAAACAAGCCTTACATATTCTTGTGGAAGATGCTTTTTAACCACGTTTTGGTTTGGCTGTGAGGATTGTATGATGATCTGTCAATCAATCACTTATCATATCTCAACCACTACTGGATAGATTGCCATTAAATTTTATATACATTTTCATGATACCCAGAGGATGAATCCTAATGACTCTGGTAATCCACTGACCTTTCATTTAGCAGCACCAGCAGGTCAAAGTTTTGTGCAATATTCTGACATTTATAAGATTAATTGCCATAATGCAGACATTCATGCTCCCTTCGGGATGAACTATAACAACTGTGATGATTCTTTAACCTTTCATCTAACAGCATTATCAGATCAAACATTTAATTTGTCCAATAACTTTGTATTATTAAAAGCATGGTAACGTTATCACTGCGAGGACGTTAGCTGCTGACATTTACATTTAGTTCAAAGCACCATCGGGCTTAAGTATAAGCTCATGGAGCTATGAGCACGGCTTTAAACTCTTGTTATTTACTAATCACCAGGGAAATGTTTGTGCTCAGATGCACAGATAGCTTGGTTGCTTTTCACAGAGATGACAGCTTCTGGTTCAAAGTCAGACATCTCACCAGAGTGACCTTAATCAGAAAATAAAAAGATAAGCACACTGGTTATTAGACTACAAAGCATGTCAACAGCTTGAGCTTCGATCTGTACCTCAGCCCAGTGATTCTTTTTCTTTCTGTTCTTCATGTCTCCTACCCAAAAGGTCTTGAATTTAATCAGGAAAACAGTACATTTCGGGCCTATATGAGCACTTAGTGCCCCCATCAACAGTACAGCATTGTTGTCAGTGCCTTCTCAAATGGATATGACAGCTTGAGAAGGATTCATATGAGCAAAACAAGACCTGACCTTTTCCCGAGCTTTCATGTGGTCAGTACCATGTGATCAACACCAGCTGATGCAGTTCGCTCAGTTGTCATGGAGATAGATCTGTTGACATGCAAGTTCAATTAAGACCCTTCATTTCATGTGGCACTCAAAGTCCACTTGCTGTCTTTTTCTGGAGATGTGAGCCGGATGAAGGTGATGCAGTGATACTGTGATACAGTATGAGGCAGAAAAAATGCCCTCAGTGGTCCACTCCAGCCTCCTAACTGCTCCTGAAGTTTTCCAGTGCTATAAAAATGTCTCGCTACTCCCACCAGAGTAGATTCACAACTGTCATTTTTCACCTGGCCAAGAGGTTTCAAATAAAACATGCAAATAAAATGTTGTTTTATGTCCTTGACCGCATGATAAATAGTGTTCTTTTTTTGTGAAAAAAAACAAAAAAATCCCCAAAAAACACTGGAGGGACTTCATGGATATTGCTGCAACACCTCTGCTGCTGCACAAGATGTTGCACTGTTGTTGCCTGAGCTGAAACAAGTATGGTTCAGTGATCTGTCAGTAAAATGTTGTACAGACTTCCCACCTTGACAGAGATTGTTCTCGTCCTTCAGCTTTTACCTATCATGCATGAATTACCACATACGGTGTTCTCACATGGAAGCAAACAGCACTGCATCCAGATATGTGATGAGATTCATAGGAGTGTGAGCTCATACACAGAATATTTTGTGGGCGTGTATCTAATAAGGAGAACCAGGAGAGTGAGCAACACAGACAAAGTATGTCATACTCCACTGGCTGTAGTAATTAACAGGAGTTTGACCTCTGCTCCTGCAAGCTCCATTAATCTGAAGGATTGCTTTAAACATCTCACTGTAGGTATACTAGACTTCATGTGATGTCATATAGTCTGTGTTTGACATGTTTCCTATGATAGTCATAAAATAAACAAATTGAAAATAATCAGTTATGGAACATACAATGATAACAGCTCTGTTTGAAAAAAGTGAAAAATCAGCTCAGTTGTTGTTTGTGTGCTTCCATGGTTTGTTCACATTGAGAAGATGTAAGAGGAGGAGCTGATACCTAGAGATTTGGCAAAGAGTGTGTGTGATGACAGGAGACTCACAGGTTAGGAGTTATTATTCCTGTGTGTGTGTGTGTGTGTGTGTGTGTGTGTGTGTGTGTGTGTGTGGTGATGCCTCCTGAAGCTACATTGAGTGTTTGGAGTGAATATCATTTACACATTCAACAAATGATTTCTTTGCTGTGGCTTGAAAAAGATGTAGTGACAGAATTCATGTTATGAAATATTGTAATGTGGAATCTGCCACATTGCTGTCTCATGTTTGTTTGTTAAAGTGATGACTTATTGGCTGTCTGAGGTTGTTCTTTATTATGGAATGGGGTGTTGTGGGGTAGTTGGACATAAAAACATGCTGAAAGTAGAGAAGTTCACTATGACAGACACCCAATTACCAAACCTGAGAGTCTGCTATGTGCGCTGCTAACACTGAGTGGAAGCTGAAGATCAGGCTTTGTAGACAACTGTGAGAATATGCAGCTTAAATTAATTCCCTCTCTGATTTTGGATCAGTTTAGTAAATATGGTATATGGTATATGGTGTTCTGAATTTGCCATGGCTCTTATTCCAGGCTGTGACTGGCTTATTTTCCATAGCAATGACAACCAAGGCCAATGGGTATCAATGGGCAATAAATCTGATTGGCAGTTTCATACATAATGCTGTGAGCTGGTGGATTGTTCGAAAACACAAGTTTTTAATGTCGCTGTCTGTCTCTGTACCGGCCTGCTCTGTACACCTGTCATTTGGGCGGCGACTGAGAGCATGTAGTGGGCAAAGTCCCTAAGATCCTAACATCCAGTGCACCGCTACACTGGGTCTTAGGTTTCCCCCACCTGTGAAATCCCACTTAAACCCCTGACAGTAGGTGCGGATCAGACCAAACTGACTGAAAAACATCATGTCAGAGATTTAACACTGAGATAATTAAAACCATTGTCCTTAACATAAAGCTAACCCATCAGAGCATATTTGGGAGACTGCAGTGTTTCTGTATTGCTGATGGACATTTTGAAACAGGAAAATTACAGTGGGTTAAAACACTTGTGCATCCAAGTTCTCCTCCCACTTTGTGACCCTACACAGTAAGACTCATTTCATAGTCACTAGTGTTATTAAAACTGTAAAAACCCAATCTTACAAACCTTTATAAAGAATATGATTCAAATGTACACAATGCTCAGGAGTATATATACATTTCCCGCTTCTAGTTAAGAAGTGAAGAGTGGTTTCAGCCTCATGTTGCATCCCCATACCTTCCGTCAGTGAGGTACAGCATGTACAGTAGATGCTCAGCACTTGCTAATGGCCAGTAGGTATTACATACCAGAATTGATGTACTGTATATAGAGTAAAAGTGCTTATGTTACACAAACTGACAGCACACAAGGCAGGGAAACTTTAGACTGACTCAGCAGGTAATCTGTTAAATGGGATTTGCCAAGGGGAAGTTTTTTTGCTTTGTTGCCAGGAAGTAAAAATATGTTCAACTGACATGAAAATATGGGAGAAGAATGTTTCTCCTTTTAATTTGTTGTCTATATTTAGTTTTAAGCTGGTTTATTAAGCAAATGTGATCTTTTTGTATGTTAGAAATTATAATTAACCATATAATAATATATAATATATAATTTAACCAACCATGTTAAATTCATCATTAAATAATTGAATAATTGTTGTTCATTTAATTTAAGGGAATTGTTTAAGTGGGGCTTTTTTTTCTGCTGAAACATAACACACATTGCTATTTAATGCAGAGTAGTAGTTGCTGAGAAGGGCGTGGCTTCTCCTGATTCCAAAGCAAAACGTCATCTGTTTTTAATTAAGGGACTTGGATTATTTTTATGTTCTGAAATCGCACATAATGGATTTAAATTTAAGTAAAAAAAAAAGAAGACCTTAATGGTGTTATTGTTTTTTGTTGTTGTGGGGGGTAGGGTCCCACATTAGCTCTTGAAACGGGGCCTCGAATACTTTGCGCAGCCGCTGGCTGAGGATCTTCTTCAGCTGCCAATATGTGTGAAAAGGGCTTTGTTCAACGTGCCCCCCTGTTCAAACATTTAATAAGAGCTGCCTAATGTGCTGCCAGAACTGGCATATGCTCTGATGTTGTCATTACTGAAAAGTAAATGTTCCCTTGATAAAACACTTGTCATTAGAGAACATACGAGTTGTTCAGAATTAATATGAACTCTATCTAAAAGCATTAAGATGTTGCAGCAGTGTTTCGGAAGTTTTATTTCTCATTAAGATGCAAATGTGTGCAGTCATGAGCTCCAAAATTTTATAATTTCCTCCTGTAGGTGGAGGCTGTGATGGCAAGTGGGGGAAGTTTCTATCCTGTTTCACGAAAAAACCCGATGTCAAAAACAGATTATGTTGTAAACTGCGTAGCTCTCAGTGTTCAACACTTTTAATTTTTGTGACATCAGAGGTCAAAATGCTGTTTTTCTGTGAAATCATACATTAAATCAGCTCCGTGGTAAAAAAGCTAAACAAATAACATCTTTTACAGAACCTGTCATCCCCATGAGAGTTCTCCACTGTAATGAGGGGCACATAATGGGATGCTGAAGCAAAGCATGCAATCTAATTGTTCATTCAAGCACTACATAAGTAGATAAATTAACACTTGGGCAATTTGTCCCTTAGTCTACAGTATAGTGTGTATGGTGGCACTGCCCTCGCGTTCTGATGAAGAAACACACATCAACAGTTTAACCAAACTGGTTTTGTTTTTAGATGTTATTAACCATCTGGATTCAAGCACATCTACAAATATTTGCCCTGTATTAACACCCTGATACTAACCCGAATACTTTGCCTGTTGACCATTTAGATTGTGGATTGTTTAAAGGAATAGTTCAGCATTTTGGGAATTATGATTGTTTGCAGTCTTACTGTAAGGCTGACTGACCGCAGCCATATTTTTTAAGGGACAAACAAAACTCTATGAATTATATTCTGGTGAAAGGTGAAAAACTAAAACTTTAAGGTAAATGAAGTAAAAATGTTGGAAAAGTCTTTTTATTGACATAGAAAAAAACAACTCTTTTTCCACCTGGAATCCATGATCCTAAATTTTGCGTATTTATGTATTTCCATTCATTTCCAGCACAGCGATGGGAGAAAATCACAAGGTGTTTGACCTAGTTTGCATGATGAATTCCTTTGCACTCAATTCATGCAATTTCACTGTGAGCTTTTTACTGATAATGGCACCCTAATTGCACTTCCATTCCACCTGAGCAAGCCCAAAAAATAAATTGCAGTGGTGTTCACATGGTGGGCTGATCTTTTTTCTTTTTTTTTTATTTCCCTTGGATGGAGCCTGTGTCAGAACTGGCTCCATCCTCAGCTGCTGCCTGTTGCTCAGTATTCAGAGTTTTTTTTTTTTTTAAATGTGTATGTTTTAAGCACAGAGAGAGACCAAGTGAGTGTGTGTTAGTCGAGGTAGGACGTACCCAGCTCTGCAGTGTATCATGAACTTTGCTCTCAGCTGGGAGGTGACTGCCCGGTCAGCCTCACTCAGTGGGAATTACCTCTGCAGTTTTGCCTGGAGGGAAGTAATGGAGCTGGAGTGGCGCTCCTCCTAACTGAGCATTGCGACGGCCACTTTGACAGAAGTCATCACTCAGACAACCTCCTGTCCCTGTCAGCTGTGTCCCCTTCATCAGCTCTTTTAACACTGTTATGGCCTGAGAGATTGGACCATTAATGCAGAAAAAGCACTCTGACATGTGCAACATGCTGCTTGACTGTGTTGTCACATCAGGGTTTAATGTGTGAATGTGTAAATTAAGTGATGTCTTTTTTTTTTCTTGACTGCAGAAGAAACCAGAGGCTGTTTCCACACTCTACCAGTTTTCTACAGCCCTCTCTCTTCTGGAGATCAGATTTGTAAAATGTCACTTGATGCACAGATCATCAGATTTTTTTCCTATAGACTATAGACTATAGACTATATTTCTCTAGAATTTGCTCAGGTTAATGTGCCTTGAGATTAGCCCACATAAGCACTCTGTGCAAAGTACACTACTATCTATGTTCATTGGTTAATAGGTACTAGTGGGGGAAATTGAGCTTTTCAAAGGACTCAAACATTTTGAAGCAACTGTGCTGTTCATTATAACATGATAAAGATAACTGGAGACATCTGTTGGCCAACACTTGGTACATACACAGTATAGAGGAATAAGTAATACAGTGAAGCAGTGAGACAAAATATAACTCCTTATTGTCAACACAGGCTGTCAGCAAAGTTGATGCATTCACAAGGAAAGAGCAAGAAACCATTTCGATCCCTTTACCTGCTGGTTGTATTTACAGAAAATCTGAAATCCATGGGTTTCAAGATTTTCAGGCTTAAGCAAGATAACAGTTTTCCTATTTGAAAAGTACGACAATTTGACACCTACGCAGGCATACCTGGTTTTCAAAAGTGTTGACCTCTGATATATTTTTACTGCTGACTTACAATCAATGACCCAGCCGGAAGATGTTCCCTCTCTGGATATCCATGTCACTCCAAAGCCTCAATGCTTCCAAAAAAAAAAAAAAAAAAGTGGTCGATGTGTCTGCTTCAAAACCTAGCTTCAAGCAATGGCTGTGATAACAGACTGTGTTCCCTCTGCACATAAATCATTACACACAGCGGGAGCAACATATTTTGTACAAGAAATGATGATGCTGTGAACATTTTAACAGCTTCTAAACACTTGTCATCCTTCATTCCATGGAAACCTTCACATCACCTGATTTACTTCTAGTTTTTAACACCAGAATCCTGTGTCGGATCTTAACCTGATGTTTCTCAATATTTCAACAACTCATTAATTCATCATAGTATGTGGACAGTCTTTCCCTCTGCACTCAGATTTATTCTGTTGTTGTTCTTGTGGAGAGGAGATGAAATTTGAAGTCAGTTTGTCTCAGAGGAACTCACTGAGGGTTCAAATAATTAGTCAGTCCATTTGTTCCTTCCTTTGCTAGGAGTTGTGTAGCATGTGGTTCTTTGCAGAAAATTTGGTAATTATTGCTTTCAGTGCTGTTTTAAGTAGTCACTTGAAACTGAATTATATCTATCACATCACCTTTTCCTGAAAGTCACTGAAATTAGGCTGCACAGCAAGACTGGAATATGGCTCCGCTGCTGAAAAAAACAACTCCACTTTATTATAATCCTGTAGTGTTCACAGCTCTGTTGCATCTTACTGGGCTTGTACCCCACAGCTATCCAGATGGCACGTGCAGCTGCAGTGCAAAGAAGTTTAACAAGAAGCACCGCAGCAAACTGCCTTATAGAATCCCACTGTTAGCCTGAATACAGAGATAAACACCAGGCAATGTTACAGTCAATTACATTTTAATCATGGCAGGAGACGCTATGTGTTGTTCCTTCATCCCTAACATGATGCTACCTTATTCAGGAAATACACAAAGCAACATGTTGAGACAAGCTCTGACATGATCACCTGCACCAGCAGCACACCACATTATATTAACAGATACTACAACAAAATAAATGGAGACATTCTTAAAGGTCCCTTCATAACCCTGTTTTCCAGATTAAAAGCATAAAGCCTTGTTACAGGCGGCAGTATTTTGATGTGTAATGAACACTACATTACATTAAGTAGAGGAATAATGTTACATTTCTTAAACCTTAGCTGCTTCGAGGGCTCTGAATTCCCAGCTCTCTGATTTTTTTTCTGTGATTCGACTACGTCTAATGTTGTGTGTATTGATTATTGTTTTTTTTACAAGTTAGAGAAACAACCCATGAAGCAGGGCTTTGTGGGTTAAATATAGGGACATCATTGTTCTGTGCCAGAGCTACAATCAATTCCCACAAAAAAAAAAAAACAGGTGGTGGATAAGATCGAAGTAGCTGTGTAGGCTTTTGTAGTCGACTAACAAAAATAACACCTATTAAATGAGCGTATTTCTTCGATTTGGACGACAAACTTTAAACACTCCTGGCTACACTACCACATCTTATACATCACAAAATATACAGGTAATGGGCGGAGTTAGAGGACACAACATTATATCGTTAACCTCAACTTGGGAGCATGAATGTTCTCAGAAAACTTGATAGAAACATCCCTGTTAGGTTGTGAGATATACTGTGCACAAAGCCAGAGGAAAGAGAAGATTCAGCCTCAGGGGAGCATGAATATGTTTTGTAAATTTCATGGGAACCTGCCTGTTGGGTTTTTCCTGTGATATTAACTTTTTTGATATTTTGACTTGATGGCAGCCTAAGAGGAAATCCATGCCAAATTTCACCTAAATCTGAACAGCAGAGATATTTGTGCTGCATGGACCAACATCCTCAGGCCTTGTTGGTAGCAGGGCAGAGTCACGCTTTAAAAGCACTGGTCTCATGAGTGCTTCCATACTGAATAGTGTTTTTGTAGCACTGTTGCCTGCAGTTGTTGTTAGAGCCCCTGGAAAGGTATGATGAACAGTTATAAAGGATTATGGGTAAGGATTGGTTCAGGGAGGCACAGATTGATGGAGAAACAGACACCAGGACACAAAATGAATACAATCTTTATATAGATAACTGATACTTTCTGGGAGTAGGCCTGAAAATAGTTCAAAGGTGCGTGGTGCAGCATGAAGTAGCAGCAAGCAGTGACTGTACACAGAGATTGTAACTCAATGTAAAACAATATCAACAAACTGGGCAGCAAACTGAATGTGTTGATCTTTGTGTGTGTGTGTGCAGTGAGTGTGTGGAGGTGGTGAAGAGCTTCAGTCATTGTTGATGAGCTCAGCTTTCTCCAGGAGCACTGATTCACTGCTGTTAAGGAGACTCGGGATAAGTCAGTCACAAATAGAGACTCCATTCCAAACTGGTGGAATTTAATGCTTTGGAAAATAAACAACTATTGATGCTGTGTCTGTTCAGGGGGCCACTAATGTTGACGGAGAGCCTTGTTTTAGGCACCAGTGAGGCCCAGTGGTTCAACACACCATCCTGTAAGTCATCAGTTTTCAGAGTGTGGGGGTGTGCGGGACCATGGGGTCATTAAGGGGCAATAAAATAGCTTTCTTAAATACACTTGACATGTTTTTTCTTTACTCACCTGTTTGGTTGTTTTTTATAAAGCGTAATAATCTGTAAATCATCAGTGTAATCATTGCTTTTAAATTCCAAGAAAGATTGTCTGTTAAATTTCATACTCTGGTCACTGTAAAGAAATTCATAGTTCACAGTCATATTTTGGCCAATTATGTCCAGGCTCCACCACATAACCTGTGCACCTTAATAATTTGCTTGGGAATTGCCACTGTAACATCATCATAGCCAGCTGTGATTTCTCTCCACAATCAATTCATTTATCGCAGCTGTCAGAAAGACACCAAAGCCTTGCCCTTTACAGGAGAGGAGCTGCTGCCACCTTTCTGACCTCCTCATCTCTGTTGGTTTCACAGATGAGCTCCTTCACATGCAAAATTTTACCATGAATGCCAGAGAAGATCTCAGCATTTTCCAACATAATAAATATACTGTACCAGGCTTCAAGATTTGGAAAGGCTTACAATATTTTGCATGATAACTGATTTTTTTTTTTCATCAGTGCTTCAGAGCCTGTGAGGCCCTTTGAAGCCCACATGTCTTTGTGGTTGTTGAAATGTTTTCATCTTGACAGCATTTTAAGAAAGGAGAGTCCCCTGTCACTTGGCATTTTTAAAGGACAAAAGATGAGATTGTGCCATAAACTGTTACAGTTCACTACTCAGCACTGTAGTGCTTTAATAAGATATAATAGCCTCTGCGTATAAGAAATGCTGGTTAATTACAAGCAGGGTTGAAGTGGGTCTCACTGTGGGCGTCAGCCTAGGACTTGAACAATGCAGAATGGCCCATCGATGGAGAAATGTTGCCAAACAGGCAATTAAACCACTAATCAGTTTATTTCATACTATGACCAAGATCGGCTGAGGAAAAATGAAAATTGGAGAACATCTTTAGCCTGTTTAATATGCAACATTTAAATTATGAATTATTGAATTATTAACATGAATTATTCTTTATGTAACAAATGCATTATGACCATTAATTTTTCCATATGCAACAACTGTTTGTTTTTTTTGTAACACATAGTTTCTCACCCTTTTACTTCACTTTTTTCCTCTAAATCTTGTGCGCAGTTCTGTCATAAGTCAGCAAGATATGAGGTATCGAGCTGCAAAGAGCAACAGGTCAGGTGAATGTAGGGAGGAGCTGTTTATTTACTCCCCTGCTGTAGACACGACAGAACTTGTGTGTGTGTGTGTGTGTGTGTGCGTGTGTTTAAATGTGGCTGTCAGCTCAGCCTGCAGGAAGCCTCAGTAATGTCAGCCCACAGTTCTGGACCAAAACAGTCCGCTAGGATTTTTCCCAGTTCTCCCGATTGCCAATCTGATTACAATCTAATGTTGCTGTTGATGTGTGTTCACCACAAAAAGACTGAGACACAGAAAAACATTCCATTTATCAATTTTTGAGATTGTCCTTTTCTGCGTCTTCATTTCTATGTTGATTATTATGGCTATAATTACAAGTCAGTGTTAAGAACACCAGGAGATTTCCCATCAGGGCTTTAGCAAGCAGGCACGATTGGATTCCTCCTCTCCCCAGCGAGGGTGTTTGTGCGCCATGAAGACTTTTCTTTTCCAGCAACTAATTTCCTATCTCTTTTCTCTTTCATCTTCGTCTTTACAGCTACACTGGGGACCTTGGACTTCAGTTTGCTGTACGACCAGGAGAACAATGCGCTGCACTGCACCATTAACAAAG